>NC_086194.1:154336225-154949796 GCF_035770615.1 Melospiza melodia melodia | reverse complement strand
CAGTACATCTGCAACTCTCCTTTTTATGTCATCCTCTAAATTCTATTTTTGTTAAAGGACAGAATTACAAAAATAGAAGGGGGGAAGGGGAAGTGGTAGATTGATTCATGTGAGGGATGTGACAAGGTGATTCCTGCAGGCAGAAAGGGACATAGAGTAATTGCTTCAAAGCAAGCCACAGGATTATCTTTTATTAGCTCCCCTATGGGCTGTGGTCATGTGTTTTGCAATTTTAAAGTGTAGTAGAACAATTTCAGCTTTGTTTAATTAGGAACTGATGCTGTAAATCCCTGAGTGCTCTCTGTAGCCATAGGTTCAGATGGATGCTTACAGCACTCAGTACTCAGCTCAACTCAATCAAGTATCACAACCAACCAACAACAAGTTTAGGATTTATCCATACTTACATATATATAATTATTATTAAAAATAAAAAAAACTGACTTAAAGAAAATAATTTACTTACATTCATCAATGGTAATATTTGCAAAGTTCACATATTTTAGAAGTTGGGGATTTTTTTATAAATACATTGGTTTTTTAGCTCAAACGTGCAGATAGAATCACAATGGCAGAAAAGGCCAGGGAAAATTATATGGTATGTTTTTCTGATTTCTTCTTCCAAAAGACGTGGTCTTCCATGAAATTAAGTAACCTAGTACATTTTAAAAATTACATTTGCAATTAATAATTATCACAGGTCCTGTGTTCTCATAGCAATGCCATTAGTATCTTAATCCTGTGAATACAATATTAAGCATCCCAAGCAGCAGTTTATTTGCTATTAATTTGTTTTTAGTCTAACCTATGTTTTTTAGACTTGGTCTACCATAAACTAGAGGCAAAATTTGACCTTGTTTTACCCCTTCAGCAATTAAATCCAAATTCCCAAAAGTGTGCATACAGTTTTTAGAGGTTCAAAGTGCAAGAGAGAACATATTTTAAGTATTAAAGACAAGGGTGTTTACAACAGTTTATCTGTGTATGCATATCTATGTTTCAGAGAAGAATTAAACTTTTTATTTTTAAGATTTGGTCTTAGACACAGGAAAAAATATTTTAATATAGTAATTGAGTAAACAATTGTTAATCAACAATCTGAATATTGTATTTCTCAGCTTCTAATGGAAGGGAAAAATCTTCGGAAAAAGGAGCAGTGTAAGTTTTTCTGCAGTGAAAAAAAACCCAAAAAAATCAAAACCAAACAAACAAAAACCCAGACAAAACAAAACAAAACAAAGTGCCAAAAATTCACCCAAAATCCAACACCAAAAATAAGGAAAAACCAAAGTTTAAAAAGAGACGAAACAGAGTCAGGAATCAAATAAATCTTGAACTTTGCAGACATCATGCTCTTCTATAGTTTAGGGTACCTCAGAAGTGCAACTAAGGGACCCACAAAACCTGCAACCTGTGACCCATATACAGTGACCAAAAACTTTCAGATATTCAGATTCTGATTGATGTGGCACCAACAGTTTAGAATCCATTGTTCTAGGTCATTCTATCTCAAATCAGAACAGATACACACATATTTCCAACTGAGATCTTCTAGTAAGTAGTGGACATCATGGAAGAAGTATTCTCACGATGTTGTGCTGTTTTTCTGTATGACAGCTAAAGTAGAACTAATTTTAGAAACTTGGCTATGTTTTTTAAATTTCTACAGATAAGAGATAACAGTATGTTTTCACACTGTTTAAAAGTGATGATTGTATGATAAACATCTGCAGTATAAATCCTATTTTTATCAAGAGCTACTTCCTAACTCACCTTAAAATTCTGCTATTAACCATCATCATACCTACTCTAAGGTTAATCTTTTTAATATATGTTTGCCAGTATAGTTTTTTCTGTAAGCAATTTTTCATGAAAAGCAATCTTTCTTCTTTCTTCCAAACTAAGGAATATTCAGTTTGAGAAAATTCACATTTATTCAATTAGTTAAATGTTGATTTTTATAAAGGAATTTTCAATCTAAGTTTATTGTCTGCTTCAACTGATCCACATTAATTATTGAAAATATAAATAGAATTCAGTTTAGTTTTTCTTATTCTTAAGGCTGATCTTATTCTTGAATGCAACAATATTAATACAGAACCTTACAAAACGACAGTCCCATATTCAAAGTTCTTTTCATCCTTTTCTAGAATTCTGTCTTTTCTTGATGAATCGCTTTCTGAAATAAGGTTCTCAGAACCTTACAAAGCGTATGCAAGAATATAGAAACAGAATATCTTAATGATATCAAAATATTTCAGGACTTTAGAATTGTTTTTAAATGGCCTAGCATTTTTCTTTTGTAGCACCCTGAATGGCTGTTTTTGCTGAGCTGTCTAAAACATTGCCCAACGCACTTCTCTCAGTGTATACAATTAATTTAGAAACCTGCAATGTGTGTGAAGAGTTCAAATGATCCTCTCTAGCAGGCATTACCCCATCAGCACTGAATTTCACCTGCCACCCTCAAAAAATTGACAACCATTCCCTCCAACCCACACATGCTGAGAACTCAACTACAGGACTCAGCAAGTAACTTCTCCCTGTCTCTTTCCCTCTCTTGATTCAAAATCTCATCATAAGCTTCTCAACAAAGTCTTGCAAGGTTAAGTGGCTAATTGAATAAAGTTTTTAAAAAAAATTTCTTTATGTTTCTTAAAATTAAGAAGTTTTAAGAAATTTTCTTTTCATTAGGAAGATGAAAATCAGGATGTAGTGTATTTTCCCTAAATGGCATGTATAATGAAAAGTATAATTAGTTCAGGGAAGCCTTATAACCTTTACTATGGAAGCAGGATGATAAACAATCATCTGTGAGAAAAAGGTTTCACATAATTTTCCTCCTAGGATTAATGATATCCTCAGAGATAATATTTTTTCATGAAGAGGAGGATGTGACAGGGTACTGGTACAATCACCACGGCAGTAGCTATTAGATTTTAATTTTTAGATATCACGATCTAGAAATCACCAGTTTGCCTTCTGTGCCTGTTCACTTTATTCATCCAAGAAAACACATGAGGCTGTGACAGCAAAGAAGTAAAGGTTTCCATAAGAAAAAGCTGTGTTTATTGAAAAGCAATATCATCAGGAGATTTTGGGAGGTCTGGCATTTGAAACCTCCAGGGGACAGTGGAGAAGCCTTAATGAAAAAAACCAGGAATTAAGTCTGCAGAGGGACTATTATAGACCAGTCTGGGGCTGGAAGGGTCTGCAAAAGATTCATGTGGTTTTCGTGAGCACTGAACTGCTTTGTAGGGAAAGGGGTCTGAGAGAAACAGACCAAAGTCTGCCACCGAGGCCTCTGAAGGCGCATTGGATAAGAAGCTGTTTACATAAATGACTTTATTGTGCACACAAGGTCTAGACAGGTAGAGTGTATGTATACAGCCTTTCAAACTTAATCAAGGCCAATTTTTCTGACATGTGATGAAAAAGATATTAGTTAAAATTTGCTTGCAGATTCAAAATTAGCTGTTTGGTTTGTTTGTTTCTGCAGGGCACATAGGGCAGCTGACATACCAAGTTTTGTAGATGCACTTTTCATAATAGAATACTTGAACTAAATATTGCAAAATCCTTACCACTAATCAGTGTGAGAATATATATAAAGTCTGTTCCCTATCTTGTGAAGGTCACGAAACATTTTAGATAGTGCCAAGTAGTGCACAATTCAACATTTCAACAGAAAAAACACATGGCATGTCTTCCTTTTTCTTCTACTCATGCTAGTTTGTATAATAAATTCTTCTTTCCTTATTAACTTTAAATTATAGAAAACTTCTAACAGCAGAAAAGTATCTGAAATGTCTCCAAAACACTGTTTTGATTCTCATATCATGTGTTGAAAATTCTGCTGCAAACTCTCCTTAAAGGATCTCCTCATGTAATATGGATCTGGTACCCTCAGGGATTATTCTGTCATTCTAAAAGGCTTCTAGAGTAGCTGTTCTTTCTAAAAGGTACATAATTTAATTTTGAAATACTCAGACTTTAATTTCCACAAAAGACTGGAATAGGTTTATTAAGGCTAATGCCATGGACACGTACACATAAAAATCAATCATAGAGCTTACATTGTCTAAGAAAAAAGTTTGTCTGAATATTTTGCAGTTTTAAAAGACTTCATCTTATAGCAGATCAGATGGGGAAAACAATGGTAATCTCCTTGCACAGATGAGGAACTGCCCCCCTAAACCTCTTATAGGAGACTGAGAGGACAGAGAAAACTCTTGGACACCAAGTGAGGTTCCTCCTGCTCCATCAGAACAGACATGGTGATACTTTCCAATGCCTTAAGTTGATTAAACTACTTTCAACTTGATGTTTGACTAAATGGTTTGTAAAGTACATAAAAATACCCACAAAGGTAAAGGCTTCAGGACAATTTAAGTCTCTTGCAAAAGGAATCTCATGTACAAAAGAACACTTTCTATACTTACTATACATATCCTGTTATAAAGTATCGCTACTCAGATACTAGAGCCAGTTTGGTAAGTTGTATTTAACTGTTAGCTAATTAATAATTTATTTCCTATTTAAATATATATTTTAAAAATTACCCCCATAATGGTTAAATACTAGAACTTTAAAACTCTGCATGTATTACTCACTACCTTTACATATGTGACCCCAAATTCTACTTTGCATCATACATTAATGTCTTAAAACAACTGCAAACAACAAATTTTTCATACTCTTAAGAAAGTAATTATATTTATATTGTACTAATATTGAAAACTATGCAGTACCAACTAGCATGCTGTAAGTTATTTTTATGAATAATTATAACCTATAGAAATAAAAATTTACATGTGAGAAAATAAAGCAATTAAATAAGCTGTTAATTCAACTTATGTACCCCAGGATTCCTTTAAACCCCTTATTGCAGAACTCTGTAGATTTGGCAGCTGTTCCTAGTGCATTACCTATAGCTCAAATCTTTTATTTTTGGAGACAAATACATTTTCGTTGGATAGCATAAGCATAATCCCAGATTCCTCAGGTTGCTCTGAATTCAGGTTTGTGCTATTCAGAAAGATCTTTATATCACACAGATATGCATGAAAATTTCCTACACAGGAAGAGAAATCAACAGCCTTTGGTCTTATTCTCCTCTCTTCTATTCTAACCACTGGAATACAAACCCATTCTGTTACTTGTGCCCATGTGGAGGCATTCCCACTGCCCCAGGTAGCATACTTCCTAAATGGCACTACTTCTCCAGATGAGAGAAACTTCAAACCTGCCTGTAGTCTAACAGTTTATTATAGGGACTGGCTAAAGAAGAGCCTAGAATATGAACAAATGCTTTATTTAAAAAAATACAATGGAAAATGTGATGACTCCTTAGAACCAGCTAAGTATTTTTCAGACCATGGTACTCAAAGAGCTTTTTTAACTTGACAAAGCCTAAGGAGAGTAACTGACACAAACAAACTTCTCTTGTCCATAGCTGGGAGTGGAAGCTGAAGGTGTTTTAAAACCCATGATGATAAATACTCTATACTCCCTTATCTGTTAAAAGAATGCAGATTTGAGACATGATTTTTTAAATTCTGTTTGCAGTCTAAGCCCTGCTAACATTCAGCTTTATCACATCACATCTGCTTGTTTTCCTGAGTCTGACATTTTCACATGTAATTGCACACAGCATATACTACAGTGAATATCAGTATGAACTGCTTAAAATGTCCAAAGAATTTAGCAAAAAGAGCATAACAATGGAAAAATAAAAAACGAGGTCCTATATAGGAGAGCAGGCAACACCTAGGGAGGCTTTCACTCTTGTGATCAAAACCAGCTCATATTTTACTTGTCTTCCACACCCTTATATGTGAAATTTGGAAAGCATCTAGGGTTTTGCATGGCTCATAGATGGCACAAAAGGAAGAATAACATGAATAATTACAACAAATTCTCAAAAGTCCTCAAATAGTAGCTTAAGCAGTTTAAGACTAGAGCAGCTACTCAGAGGCAGAGTGAGAAAATAGTGAATTTGAACACATATTCACTGTCAGTTGAAAGCAAAAAATTATAATCTTGAAATGTGTCCATTAAAATCCAAAGCCTGAAAAATTAAATCAAGGCCTTTTATAGAAGTTATCTGAGTAGGTCAGGTGGAACTGTACACAACCTACATATTGTGAGTATTTCTTCATTACGTGTTTCTGGCCAGGATGGTTATAGTATAACGTTTTTTTTCCAAATAAAGCCATTTTTTTCATACAATATATGTCTCATTACTAATGTGAAGACTTGTAAAATATATACAAAATCATATAAAATGCATATCTTCACAGATAGTTGCACATGCCTGAATTTTATATTGGTCATTACTACAAAATGTTTAAAAAATCTACAATTGAAAATTAAAAACAAGGAATGGAAACAATAATAGAGTCCATATACATTAATAATACAATGCATCTAAAGCATAAAATATATAGTGAGCTATTGAAACCCCAACTAGTATCTTTTTTTTATGTTAATTATGTGACAAAACAAAGAAGCATGGATTTCTCCCACTGAAATTGCAGATAGATTTAGTCTGATTAAATACCTAATATGCACTTGCTGTGATTGCAGCCAGATAGAAATGAGTTATGAATTTTGCTGTGTGTTTGCATTCTATTTTCATTACTATCACTTTAACTGTCTCATAATTTCAAAATATTTTCATGATTATCACTTGACTCTGCTTATTGTCCTTCACAGGCAGTTTTACCCCTGCTCTATTATTTAAAATGCTTTTCATTTGATTTAACATACTGCATTTCAGTTTACTGTGAAATTAAGTTTTATTATGGTATACATTTGGTAGTTTTTTTACAATATAAAATAATGACACAAATTGGCAGCTAGGCAGAAGCTTTAAATTTAGACAGAGAGGCTCCACATGCACTGCTCATATCAGGAATTTTTCATGTCCTGTTATCACCAAGAAGCCCATTAGACACATAAGACACCTTAGACACTATCATTTTACTGTAACTGAGACCAGTAACAATGGCCTGACTTCCAATATCTTCCATCTTTGCAACAAAATCTGCACACACATAGCAGTGTGTGTTTCACCATACTTTAATGTTTCAAAGAAATCCTTTTAATGTTGCTTGTAACACACAAGCTCTTGTTGATAACTGTGCTCCAATTAATAAAATGAGCTGCAAACACAAAGTTTTAAGTTTATGTTATTTTTCAACACTCGGTTGTGGAAACATGGAATTAAATCCAGATCCAGATGTCCTTCCCTGTGTGCTACAGATTCATGCAAGCTCACACATGAGGAAAGGCTTAGCTTCAAGCACATGAAAGTCAGAAGTTCATTATCTAAATGGGATATTATTAAAACTGGGATTAAAGCAGCCTCACCAGATGTTTAATCTTGTGAAATGCTTAAAAGCAGCACCAAGTCAGGCTTGGTGTCAACTGCTTGCTCTCTTTTTGATCAAGAATTGCTAAACAATACTTATTTGGTATTTGCAGAATTTAAATGAAATATTACTAGTGTTTTGGGAGGGCAGTTTTTATTTCAGCTGAATTTTTTCTGGCAGAAATTTTATCAACTTTATGATACATAACAGTAGTACCATAGAGGATTTAAAGAGCTGCATTTTTCAGATAACACCCGAATAACGATCAAGGTTTTTATCAGCCTATATTTTACTGACCCAAAATTCAAACACAATCTCAGTGACAAGGGATCTGACAAAGAACCTCTAAGCAATGCCATCTGTGATGAGAATCTGACATGTTCAGCTTTAGAAAGGTTAATGCTGAAGAACAACCTTGCTTGTTGTGTCCATCACCACAAAATTCAGCAGTTTGGATGAAGAAAATACTCTTCTTTAGTCTGATCAATCATACAATATCAGGGTATACTAAAAGTACAAACATGTTTGCAAATATTGATTTTTCTTTGCTGTCACCTTCAAATCTGCATAATTCTCCAGTTTGGGAGACTACTTCAAACTCTTTGACATTGCTGAAAGAAGGAATTAGAAAAGTCATCAGAAAAAAAAGTACTTCAGGAAATAGTGTTTTCTTTAAATCATAGCATTTAAAATGCCTCAAAGAATTTGTGAAATTTTGTTTATTTTTAGTTGAAAAATTCATATAAGCTTAAATTCTGGTAAACTAGTTACAAAGTTGTTCAATCAAACAACCCCCAGGCCATGAACCTACTTTAATTGTTTTATTCCTTCATGAGTTACTCAATCCTATCTATGCAGACAATGCCCTTCAGCAATTTTCAGAGCTTCTGATCTGCAGGAACACTTTGACCTTCTGTATGTCTCTTCAAAATGTGACAGCAAGGTAGAATTACTCACACTTTGCTTTGCTCAGAGTTCAACTTTTTCCATGGACATGTCAGAAAAATAACTACAGTAATCTGATGACATTTCAGTCTTGAAGGAAGCTCAGCATTAACTTTTTATTTTCATAGGTAACTATGAAAAATTCAAGTACAAACACTACATGAAAATAAAGATGGATGCAACAAACCCCGTACATAATTAAGGAAAATTATGTAGGAAAAAAAAAATAGAAGCAACATGACAGAAAGGTAAAAAGTGCTTTATTGAAACTAATATCAAGCACTGCTTGGTCTCTATAGTGCACTAGGTGTAACTGATCAGTCAGAAGTCTAAAAAGAGTATATATGTGGCCCAAACTCTTTCATTACCTTCCACTGTTGAAATACTATGCACAATAATGATTCATAAATTATGACAATTTTTTCTTTGGCAGGATGGAGCAGTTAAGTAAATTTTAATTAAATAATTCATTTAGTTCTTTAAATAGTTCATGGTATCTTTTAACCACCAAAGTAACTTAAAATAAGCAGATAATACCTTCCAGAAGTACTACATGCTCTAATGCTTTCATCCATGCATAACTGTTCCTCCTTTTCATTTTACTAGCACTGAAAGAAAAATTCAGTAATAGTAATATTTAGCATGCTGACTAGATGGTCTCCTGCAACCAATCCAGTGTAGCAGCCTACAGGTAGAAGAACAAACATGAAATGAAACTGGACTATGAAGAACGCACTCAAACCTATGATAGTCACCGACCTTAAAAATACATTTGCAGTGGTTAGATGAATCAAATTTGATAAGAATGATTTAAAGATTATCACATCTTTTAGCTGCTGTAGTGCCACCTAATGAGCATAAACCGCTAAAGTCACCACAAATATACCACTATTTTAAAGGATGCTTTAAAACGAGTACTCCAAACAAAATATAGAATGTGACACATGGTGGTGCCACCCTTCATGCATGCTAGTTTAGTATTTCTAAGTCCCATTGGAATGGTAGGGAGCAAGGAATCATTTAAGGCTGATATTAAGTTAGACTGTAACCATACATCATCATCATCTGTGCCATAGGCTTCTTTACAAAATGCAGCACATGAAATCTAGATAATTACTGGTACAATATGTGGAAATGCCCCTTAGCTCTCTGTCTAGAATCCCTTGCTTGTGATGTTTTCTAATGTGCCATTTTTTCCACAGGGGTTCCCTGTACAAAGAGCAGCCTCTCGTGCACAGTCAGGCAGAGTCTCACACACACACACACACACACACACTTAGGAGGGCTCCAGTCCCACCTCTTCCGTATGGTGATGGTAGTAGCTGGCACATCTCTGCGCCAACACACATACAGGTGGGGCCATTTACTGGCTACCAGCTGTCATTCATCTCCTCTGTGAAAAAGGAGCAAGATGTCACATTACTGTTTTGCACGCTGCTTTGGAATAGATGGTGTCTGAATTGTGAACAAAGGTATGCTGCAGTTTGGCAATCACTGTTCTGGACTACAATAACAGCAGCAGCAGCAGACCGTTTTGCTATACCCAAGATCAATTCAGACTTGGCTGCAGCCCATTGCTGGTAGAGTGCAGCTCCACAGTTGTCATGAAGAAGTCCAACTAGTACATTTGCATTAGAGCGATGCCCCCCATCTACTGTGCAGTATTAAATACTGCAAGCACTGCACACTCCTATTTTAGCTCAGTGGTTTCCAGACAGTCAAGATGAATGGTGACCCCCACATTTTCAGAGCATGAAATGTGCTCAACCTTCTGATCCTGACAGTTTGCACCAAGCTTTCACCAGCCCCAGCTAAGGGGAGTAAAGCCTGGCAGGAAACACAGACAAAGCAAGCAAAGCAAAGCAAAGCCACTGCTGTCCCTAAAGTCCTTTGGAGTCACAGACAACCAGTGCAAGTCAAAGCACACCTGCGCTTTGAGACCAGCATCCTGAGAAACCAACCTGGCTTGAAGGGATGTTTGCACTTACAGTTCTGACTCTAAATAAAAATCTCTACTGCTTGGAAAAAAATTTACATCCTCCACTTTAAAAAGGTAACAGCTTCCAGATGGTGCAACTGTCAAGGCAGATCACTTTATGAATGAGTTTCAGCTACCTTGACAATATCAATTTTAGTACAGATGCAGAAAAAAATAGTCTGGAAACACAACAGGACAGAGGAAATCTGAATTTCAATTGTAAGGCTCTCTCTTTTAATCTTGTGATAAAATTCATTTTAAAATAATGCAACATTCAGCTATTGCTTTTGAAGCATAATAATGTACAGCTATATGCTATAGATAGAATTAAAAGGCCCAACTCTAAAAACAGCCCAATGATTCCTGAGTAGTATTGTACAATACAACCCAGCAACACTTTATTATTGTTTAAGCAAAAGAAGAGCAGAAATGACACAGCTGAAGTGTCTAGGAAAACTGTGACAAGTCTAAGATACAAGAATGTGTAATTCAAAGAAACTACACATCCCACACAGCCACATATTTCTGGCACTGGTGAAAGAATACTTAAAAGTAATAATAAAAAAAAGAGTTAAGAGAAGTTAAGAATTACATGCAATTCGAACCAGTTGAAGTTTTCTCTCCTGTTCCATTTCCATACATGTTACACCATTACTTCATCCTTTCAGCAATCTTTCTCAGAATATTTGATCACCTGAAAATCACAGTTCACCCAGCTACTGTTCATGCAAGCTCTCAGATCTGTGGGAAAAAGTGGGTTGGGGCAGGTGATTTCCATGGTCAAAACATACTGTACAAAAGATTTAAGCAAAATGAAACATCACACGTCATGTGGGATATTTTTAATTGCCAGAACTCCTCTGAGGTACCACTGGGAAGGAGGAAGAGAGAAAAGTGGAATATAAGTATGATGTAAAACACAGAAGATGAGAATAGCATAATACTATACCTTCAAATTTGTATAAGATCTTCATAAACAAAGGTATTTCTAAGATAAAAATTTCAATTAACTCTAAATTAAAGTTCCAATATTTGCCTATAGGAAGCATTTTGCAGTTTGCCTATGACATGTAAATAATTTTAGGGTTTTTTTCTCACCTACAGTGTGCAGGATGCACAAGCCTTATATGGTTCAAGCCCTACTGCTAATTGATTTTTTTATAAATTACTCCTATTTGTAAATAATTCCAAGATCATTTTTGAAATACTTTTCTTCTTTTGAGGGAAAACATAAAACCAAAACACAACTCCCAGAGAAAAACAAAACCCTTAAAGTTTTTTTTTGGATACAAAGAAAAGTATAATAATTTCAGAAACACAAGCAGCTGGTGGATGGGCATGTGAAGGCTGATGACAGGTCTGTGGAATTTATGGAACATATATGCACTTGCATATTTCTATTCAGAATAAAAAGAAAACTGAGCTACCTTTTGCTTACCCTAATGCAGCATCAAAGTCAGAAATATATTTTTATAGTCAGATCTGTCTCATAAGAAAAGGACACCCATGCTTTTGCTGCTGGTTACCATGCAACCTGGTACATTTACACAAAGGTCACCTACAGCACATCACAACCTCAAGTGTCCCTCACCTTCCAAATATATAACAGGCATTTGACTTCCACTATGAAAGATCAAGAGCCTCACAAATGATAATGCTGCAGTATAACATAATTTTTTATGGAATGTTATGACAACTTATTTGGAAACATAGGGTTTGTATCTTGCAGAAGAGAAACACTTCTGTCAAGGGGAAAACTTGTGGGTATATTGTGATGAGAGATTCTTCTGCTTGGTTTCTTATGCCTGCACCTGGTGGAGCCATTTATAGCAGTTTGCCATCATAAGCATACTGACCTAAAATGGAAATAAGAACCATTACAGAATGACATGCATAAGCTTTCTCAAATAAAAACATGCAGGCAGTCATCAGCAGAACTAAATCCATATGATCAACCTGAAGTATGCTCTAAAGCAGCTGTGTGTTGATTATACTGTAAAGAGAGAAACTGCAGCTGGAAAAATCTTCAACAACTTCATGTCTTTGCCACTGATTATAAAGGAGTAGGAACAGTGAGAGAGTAAATATCAACTGCACTGTGCTTCACCACAGCTTCTTTGTGAATTAAATAAATTGCAGTACATTTTTTGAGTTTAGAAGAATCAGACATTCCTTCATGAACCAGCTATTTAGACAGTCATTCCTCTTAAAAGCATATTAAGTATATTGTTTTAGGTGACAGTGTATATTGCTTCCATTTATTTGCCTGCTTGTCTGTCTCTGAAAACCTGACTGACACTCTTCCAAAAGCTCTCCCTCCTCTCATCCACCTGTTTTCTCTACCTTAGATTTACATTCAAAGCACTGTCTCTGCCTTGCTCAACTTTTACACAGTTCTGGATTATTTCTACTTACACCCCATTTGCCCTCTCTACAAACTCAAAAAAAATGTTACCTTCCTCCTCTTTTTGCTACCTGCCTTGGGATTTACAATCATGAATTCTGAATGCTGTACTTGCTCACTCACTTCACTCAGGCTGTACTGTGCTCTTCTTGCCTGCCTTTTCCAAGCCAACAGCTTCCATGGCAGATTGAAGCCTCTCTGGCACTGGCCCACATGAGTGGACACAGTGCATTACAGGAGATAATGAGTTCATTCTGCCCACGCTATGACCCAGCCAAGGCAAACCTGCTTTACATGGAAATAAGCCTGAATTTAAAAAGCTCTCCTGAGATAATGAAATATATCAGATCAAACTCAGCATTCTGTCAAGAGACATAGATATTTCAGACTCACATCAACTCACATTGCACTTTCTCAGAGCCCACATGGGAGACTCTAAATACACCTATGGAATATCTTAAGAGACATTTCCTCATTCTTCTAATTCTTCTTTCTGACACAAACTCCACAATGCATTCATATAAACGTGTGGAAACCATTCCTGGAGGAAGCATAAAGACAAGAGTACTTAAGAGTACTCCTTGTTTACCCTTGGTATTTCCTCAGTAGTTTTGGAGCGTTTGGGATTTAAAAATAAATTAAAATCTTCTTTGCACAAAACTTCTGCTGCAAAAGCACCTGAGTCAGCACTGCTTAAGACAATGTGGACATAGAGGATCCTTAGCCTAGGCTGTTCCTCACTTAGGTGCAGCTGCCTTGTTCTAATGCTGCCTCTTTTTTTTGAGATTCCTATTTCCACACATTGAATACATTAACTATCATACCATGAGTTACAGTGCCCTGTTCAGGACTCTCCAGTACACAGGAGACAGACACATGGAAGGAAGTTCAGCAAAGGGTCATGAAGGTTATCGTAGGGCACCTGTCATACCAGAAGTTGAGACAGCAGAGACTGTTCAGCCTGGAGAAAAAGGGATTCAGGAAGGATCTCATCAGTGTAAATAACCAAAGAGAAAAAGTAAGAAGAAAAAAATAGAAGTAAGAAGAAAAAACTAGAAGTAAGAAGAAAAAACTAGGCTCTTGTCGGGGGTTCCCAAAGACAGGACAAGGACAGGACAAGAGACTATGAGTACAAATTGACAGAAATTGACATAAACAAAATTCTCTTTTTATGTAAGAAAAATCTTTCTCTCTGTGAGGTTTGTAAGGCCATGGAACAGACTGCCCCAAGAAGTCTTGGAATCTCCTTGGATACATTAAAAATCGAGATGAACATGGCCCTGGGCAATCAGCTTTAGCTAATCATTCTTTGAGAAGGGACTAGATTATCTCCAGGGATGACTCCCAGACTTCAACAATTCTGTGATATCTATAAACTTTTGGTCTATTTCTTGCTTTTCAAACTGTTCATGACTCCCTGTTTTTCCTTCTTCTTCCATTCCTGGCAATTTATTTTCCCCTTTTTGGAAGGCTCATTAATGACACCCAATGGCAAAGTCAGCTCAAATCACATAGCTGTTCACCATCCCCACACAGTTTTGCACTTCTGAGCAATGCCACATGCAAGAAATCCAGAGCTGAGCTAATTCTGCTGACTGCAACCCCCAGATCCTCAAAAAAAGAAAGTTGATTTCATTTATTTTCTCTCAATTCCTGCTGCCCATTTGCCACTTTTGTCTATAATGTCTCTGGGTGTTTTCTACCAGGTAAGAGGTCATGTTAATTCTGACTAAACCCAAACCACTTCTAAGATTCTCACTTATTTACTATAATAAGCAAAACCTGCCTTTTAACCTGGAATACCCAAGCAAAGAAGGCCTTAAAATCATGGTATTTTAATGGAAGATTTACCAAATTTTACCTTCATTTTTTTTCCAGTTGCTTTATTCATTGCAAAATCAGCCTATCCTGAATATGTCTCCTCTCTCCCACTCCTATAGACCTTGGGTAAAGAAAAGGTCTGCTCATTCTCTCATTAATCCTGATAGCTTTGTTGGAATTATTCCTTGCTTTTGTAGATGCAATCAGGGGAAAAAGTTGGTGTTCCATGCTGCAAGACTCACATCAAAGTACTGGAGCAATAATCACCATGCTTTCTACTGCTCTTTTTTAAATATTGTATTTAATTACTGTTACAAGAATGGTTGAGCACAAGCTTCAAACCTGGTTATATAGAGCCATATATGCAAGCTGACATAAAGAAAAAACTTCAAAGAGCCCTGTTTGTCCAATCGAGATGGGCTAGATTCAATTAAAGATAAGAAAAAGGCAAAGTAGTAAATTATTTAATCAACTTCATGTCTGTTTTATTAGAGCTTGCAGTATAATTTAGCTTTCTCTAACAAGATTTTACTTAATCACAAATCCAAACAAATAAATTGAAACGTCATGCTGCTTCATGAAAAATACACACTACCAATGCTATCAAAAATATTTTTTCTGCATTCTGTTATATAAGCTGGTATTGCCAAAAGTTACAGAGTGCTTAAAATATGTAATTATACTGAATAACAGGGACAAAGCCCTGAGGAGTTTTAAAGTCACAGATAAAAGCCAGCACAGTGGATGCAGCTCTGCAGCAGGGACACTGCCATTAGTGCTGCTTGATGTTACTACTAGAAGTAGACTGACAAGTCAAAATCTAGCTATGATAGAAGCAGACACAACTCAAAATGATTGAAAAGCTATCTGGAACAGAAAGCAGGGAGGCCCTGCTGGATAAAGTGCTCCTATTTTAGCTTAATGCTTTCTGGGCCTATTAATGCCATGACAGAGACCTTTCGCACTCCCCCATCAACAGACACATCTCAGTGGTGGTTATGTGAGGACAAGCAAGCAAGCTCACATGGATTTTCCAGCAGACAGGTACTTCTTCTAGGTATCCCTGGTCTAGAAGTAATTTTTCTAGGTTTTTTCACCCATGTGATTCTGAGAAGAGGAAAGGAAATGGAGGCAGAATAGCTTATTCTTGCTGAGGACTGAAGAAAAACGTAAATACTAAATATCACTTCCCATGTAAAAGGATAGAGTCTGAAAAAAAGACCCATGAAAAAAATATATAAAGGTAAGAAAGCACCTGTGAAGGTTTTGCTATAAAATAAAGCACATATAAGACCAGTTTGGAAATTCCAATCTCTTTGCTACTGGATTTGAGCCATGTTAAAAAAAAAATCCAATGACAAAGAGAAGTGAAATGCAAATGCACAACTAATCAGTGAAAATAAATGAAGAATGAAAACTACACTTGTCATTTGTTGAGCCTGAAATGAGAGCATTACAATGGATGAAGAAATATGGCTGCTACAGTTTAAATGGACAGAAGTTCTGTATGAGGTTGTTTTCATTATCTACAAAATGGCAAATATTTTAATGCTTTCAAGGAACATTATAGCTTTAGTGAACTTACATGGAAAAATAATATGATACAGTAGTCTACTATTTATTTTTAAGAACAAAGAAACTGCTTATCCTAGAGTGTAATATATTCAGGGCAAATATGAATATTTTGCCAGAAGTAATAAAAAATCTCCAACAAACTATTTTGCTTGCATGATCACTTTAACAGTGAAAACCAGAAGAATCCTGCTTAGCAACCAGAAAACCTTAAAGTGCCACCCTTCAGCTGGGCAGGAGCAAAATTAACAAAATTTTGCAATTTACATTACAAATTACATTACTGCATTAGTACTTTTCCTGAAGCCATGTCTTTCCTTACTCCAGCCAAGGATCCTTTTTTAATATTTTTCTTCTTATATTGAAGCAACAAAGATGGGCAAATCTGTGGAAGCTAATTTCATCATCAATGAAAATAAAACTTGTGCTTTCACATAGATCTCTCAGTTCCTAAAGAAGAGCAGGAAATATTCTTGAAAAAATTCCCCAACTCTCCAATTCTGAAATAAGGTTCTGTTTTGTTACTGAATCACACAGTTTGACACATCTACTAAAGTTCTCTTGCTTAAACACACAAATAAGGAATAACCCTATGAAAACTTATATGACTGATCTGGCACAAAAGTCACGCAAGCAAATGCAATACTCTGAACAATTTGTTCTAAGACAGCGGTGAAACACCTGTTAGACAGCCTGAACTACATCTTCCATGAGGCAATGCAGTCTAAATGAAACCAATGTGATAGAGGAGATCTAATCTAGTAAGGAAGACAGAAAACAAATGTCAAAAGACTAGAATTGCCTTGGAAAAAAACCTGTGATTCCAGCTAGCTCTAATGTCATGTGTTCAGATACGCTGGCTGCCATTTCCATCACAAAGCCCCAAATAAACAAGATTGTAGCCTGGAGAGGTGACATTCTCAGTCCACTGCAGAGAGAGGCTGCTGTGCTCCAGATGCACATCTGGAACATCCACGAGACAGAAGAGCATTCGTGCAAAGCTGTGGAGAGAGTATCTGTGCAGTAATTAATAGCAGCAGTCTGGCAAGTGACTCACCCTGAGCTGATTCAGGAACTCTGTTCCCTGCTTCTGTATGTGTAAACCTATTTGGAATAACTGATTTATTAGGAAGGTATCACACTTGAGATAAACTGTCAGGTTCCCCAGATACAAAGACCAATTTAAAGGTCACATTTAGCTAAATAGAAGCTTAAAAAGAGTAGAGATGAGGATAAATACAGAATTTTGACACAGATTTTGCAAAGAACCATTAAAAAATTTTAAGAAAGGAAGGTAGCCTGAGTGTACAAGGGTAATGAAATCACTTGCTTATCCCAAAAGCAGAATAAGGTGCAGCTAGACTATATAGGTCAGATTTTTTTTTCCTTAAAAACCCCAGTGAAAGAGAATCCTCAGTGTTTCCTGTTACTCAGCATTCCTGCATTTCATTCTCAAAGGTGAAGGTTTTCCTACATACCAAAACTAAAGCACAGGCCTTTGATTGGTTGGTACCTCAAGGGTTTTTCTTGAAAACAAAACTATTTATTACTTGTTTATATGCATGATGTTTTTTGTTTATAGCAGTCTTTTTCATACTGAAAATCTTTTATCATGAGTTCAGCTATTTAGATGAAATAAATTAAATATGCCTTCTCAGCTCAAAAGACAATTTTTCATACCTCTTGTAATTTTGCAACTCTCCTCAGAGCATGCTGTGAATTTTAGCTCTTTTCTGAAGTAGGGAGGCAAAGCGTGGATGAATTACTTCATAATTACTTCATAGTCAAGTCTTCATCGGGTCTGGCATGAAATTACTAACTTACATACCCTGCATATGGCAATCTGGTTAAGAAAACCAGAATAATATCTGATGTTTATTTTTCAAAACCATCACTATTTTTTAGCTCACAAATTCTGTGGTCCACTCTAGCATTCAGACATTGATCTTCAGAATAAATACCTTGTTCTTCATTCTAATTTTCTATTTGGCCATTTCCATCTTCTCACTAATAATTTTACAGTTATTTATTTATTACCAAATTTCAGCATGTGATACATAAGAGCTAAAATTTCCCAAGATAATGATCTTTGTTTCCTATTGTTGAAAAGCTATCAAACTGTCATATTTCATCCATAAAATATATAAACTGTACTTGTTAGTGTGCTGCAAAGTCATTTATAAAAATGTTGAAAAAAAACAGGACCACTGTGACCCTTCTTGGTAGTCAGATACTGATAACTCAGCTTCAAGTATTGTTTCCAACTAGCTTTGTACCTCATCTTAATTTCATCTAGATCATATTGACCTAATTTATTTATGGACTTCTTTGTGGGACAGTGTCAGAAACCTTGCCTGAAGTCAAAATTAATCCTATCTGTTCGCAGATCCGATTAACCTGGAAATCCCATCAAAGTAAGTAATTAGAGTACACTGATGTGATTGTTTTTGACAAAACCATTCTAGCTGTTTTTATTACTTTATCTTCTCTGTACAAACACACTGAATGCTAATAACTTGTTCCAATAACTTCTCAGATGTTGAAATTACACTGATACATGTGTAATTCTACAATAGTCTATTTTTCCTGTTTTTAAAGTTGGATACTATGTTTGCTAATGGTTCTGGGATTAAACTGGCTAGGTTTTCTAAATACTTAAGGGCAAATTTAATTGGATCCTGTCAACATGAATACATCGTGTTACATTAATATTCTTTAAATTATTCCTTCCCAATTCTGTTTGTATCTACTTGAGAATGGTAATATTATTTGGTTAGATCCTTGCCTACAGAAAGGGGATTTATTTTTTTCTTTTTCTTGTTATTCTTTCTTGCTGAGTAATGGACTAGGGCTATCCTTTTATCACTCTAATGCATCATTCTAGCACCTTCAGAATTTTTCCCCCAAAGTTTTCATGTTTATTTATGTACCCTAATGCATCCATATTTTTGATTATATTTCCTATGTTTCCTGACAATTGTGACAATTTTCAGCTCTGTTTTTAATATGTTCTCTTTCAGTAACTGCTAGCTCTCCTTCACTCATTTATCCTTTAGATTACCTTCCCAGGAGATCTCTTCTACTAGGTCCCCAGGTTCATTAAGTATGCTCTTTTTGAAGTTAGTTGTTGCTGTTCTACTACTATGTTTGCCTCTTCCCAAACCTACAAATATTGCCAGTTTACAGTCACTTGCATCCAAATTGGCTTCCGAGTGGAGATATTCACCTAGTTTCAGAAATCTTCTAGTCTCAGCCAAATCTGATTGTGATAATAATAAATTTCTTTATCTTTTAAAATAAACTTGTTCATATGTCAGACCTTCTCTATGCTTACACACTATTTTTGGAACTGAATACTCAATGCTCTTCCAATGCTAAATCGCCAATTCACTCAGATATTTCTAGTGTCTCCATTCTTCTGACTAAGTTGCTTGCAATAGATTCCAATAATGATAATGTCCCTTTTCCCCTCATAGGCTGTGAAGGTGTGCCTTCAAGAATTCTACTTCTCACTTTCTTACTTGAACATCAGAAAAGTAGAAATACATTTTTCAAATTAAATGTAACTCTACTAGTTTTCATTGGTTTGTCTTTCCTAAGGTCTTACCCTTCTAACACACCAGCCCAAAATCATGGCATCTCTGTGATTCATACCAAGTAATATTTCTAGATGCCCTTCTGACATTTCTGTAGAGAAGTCTCAATGCTTAGAGGTTTTAATCTTCACTCTTCCCTACTATCTTTCTATAATTTTCAGATTCCTGCATCAATTTTCTGATCTGTGAATAGCTCAGCCTATCAGTGACATTTTAAATTACAAGTAGGTCTTTGTCATTAACACATTTCAAATTTGAGTGAAAGGGGCTGGAACACCTCTCCTGTGAGGAAAGGCTGAAAGAGCAGGGGTTGTTCAGCCTGGACAAGAAAATGCTCAGGGGAGACCATACTGCAGCCTTTCAATAGTGAAAGGGAGCATATAAGAAAACTGGAGAGACACCTTTTGCCAACACTTATGGTGGCAGGACAAGAGGTGACTATTTTATACAGGAAGAGAGTAATTTAGATTAGATAACAGAAAAAAGTTTTTTTACTGGAGGTGGTGAGGCATTGGAACAGATTGCCCAGATAAGTTGTGGATGCTCCATCCCTGGAAGTGTTCAAGGTCAGGTGAGATGGGATTTTGAGCAACCTGGCCTAAAGGATAATGTTCCTGCCTACAGACAGGTTGTACCAGATGATCTTGAAAAGCTCTCTTCCAACCCAAACCTTTCTATGGTTCTTTGCAATCTGACTGTCCTCTCCTCACGGCTGAGTGAGCTGAAAATTGAGTGTATGATCTGCCTGAAATTCATCAGAAGAGTTCTATTAATTGTGTGCCTATATATACGCTCATGCTAACAGAAGCAAAATCAAAAAGGAGAAAAAAAGGTATTTACAAAGTCTATTGTAAGCTCCACAATAAAAGCCATCAACTATATTAATCAAATCTTTCAAAATTAATACTTAAAAACTATTCTGTTACAGATATGTTCTTTAGGACTTGAACATTTTTGTCATTGCTTTAGGCAGAAGCAATGCAATCCTAAGTGCCTTTTAAAGTAGTACGTATAATGTGAATACTTGTCAGTCATGTCCCTTGATCTCATTATGGCTGAAATTTTCATGAAATTATCCTCAAAACTGTGGGAAAAATCTGAATTATAAATATTAAAATGGAAAAAGTGTGACTTTAAGCCAAATAATTTTGTTTACACTAAAAAAAGCATTAAAAGTGTGCATTCAGAAAACTGGACAACACTTGCTGCATGAAGGTAATCGTGCAAAGGGGCTCTACCTGCAACAGGAAATTCTACCACTGACAATACAACACTTGAATGCAATTTTACATGTAAAAATTCTTTATATTAAAAATACAGTAATCACATCTATAATTTTATGAGTGTATTTAGCAATGGGTAAATACATTAGCACAAGCAAATATTTTAACGACTCTTTACAATTTGAAATAAAGGCATAATCTGAATTATTGAAATGGATGTAAGAGATCTTAAAAAGTTGTCCTGGTTTGAGAGGAAGTGAGTTTTTTGGGATGCTGTGGCCAAACCAATAGGTGCTCAGATTTGAATATTGGCACCTGGTGTGGCCACTGAGGACACAGATACGCCTCTGAGAACACAGGGGGTTAAAAGCAGAGAACTGCCAGGAAAACTTTCTCTTGGGTTCCAGTGGGTGAAAGAGGGCAGCGCTCCCCTGCCCGGCTATGTGAGGTGAGCCCGGGCCTTGGTCAGAGAGGGGAGGTGAAGGCCCTGCAGGATGGAAGGGTGGAGGAACCCTGGAAAGTCACCAGTGTTCCCCACCCACCCCCAGGGTGGGAGAGAGAGAGAGATCCTCTGATCCTGTGCTGGTGCTTGTGCCACCTTGAAATTCGATATCATGTGCGGGCAGCATGGCTGGCCAGGAAGGAGAAGGTGGGTGCGGTGAGAAGATGCCCTGCAGGGAAGCTGTGAGAGTTCTGGACAGGCAGAGTCTGATATTTTAACCTTTTTCTTGGATAATGGAGACCTTGAAAATGCTGATCCTCCTGGAGCTGAATGAGAAGAGAGATAGAGATAAATAGCAGGAAATGGGCAAGTGTGATGCAAATTTGTGCAAGTGAAAGATGTCCGAGAGAAGTTGAGAAGAATTCTAGGTGGCAGGAGGTGATGGAATGGCCTTTGGCTGGACTTCTCTTGTATAGCCATGGACAGAACCATTTTTCCTGTGACACAGAGACTACATTTAGGGGGTGGCAATGGCTTGGAGCCAAGAGTGTTGTTATGTAAAGGAGTGCATGAGCAGAGACAACTGGTGAGGAGGGTGGTGGTGGTGCCCTCGATCTTCAGCGAAGAAGATCTCTGTTCTGAGACCCCTCAGCTCCAGGGGTGAATTTGCGGGGGACAGGTGTCCTGAAAGTGAGAGACTGCTCTTTTTGGAACTGGGCAAAGCATCCTTCAAAGGGGAACCCTAGAAGCAGCTCTGGTCCATGCGCAGTGGTGAGAGCACTGGGCATGGAAGGAAGATGTCACGATGGCAAATGATCTCTGGGCGGTACCATGAGTGACATGGAAGCACAAGAGGTCTCAACTGTGTTTCTAGGGGAAGCCTTTGGCACAAGAGGGACTCCTCACTCCTTGATGAACTGAGAATTGATTATCTGAAGGGTGGTGATGGACTGAGAGTTGGTGATCTGAGGGGTGGTAACTGAATTGAGAATCCAAGTTTTTGTCCTACTGTGATGTATTGGGAATTTGGTGGGGGGAGGAAGAATGTTTGGAAGGTTTTCATCCTGAGTTTTGTGTGTTTCTTTTATATATTGTAAGTTAATAAAGTTTTTTTCCTTTTATTCCTAAGCTGGATCCTGCTTTGCTGTATTCCTGGTCACATCTCACAGTAGACACCAGGGAGAATGTATTTTTATGGGGACACTGGCATCAAACCATGACAAAACTATCTACACATTTTGCATTATGAATGTATTAGAAAAATGCAATCAAAATTCAAAAGGATCCATTATATTCTAAAATCATTGCTTATATAAGACTGATTTAATATCTCAGATTAATACTAACTAAAATACTGGGCATCTGAGTCAAAAATGTAGAACTCCTTTGTCCTAAAACCAAATTAAATGAAAAAAGAATTCAAAGAAATAATAAATTCCAGTAAGATTGAATATTTTTGTAATAGACAATGTCATATTTCACATTTCACATAAACTACCACAAAACAAACAAAATGAAACGCTTATTTTGTAACTATCAACTGGTAGAGAGCCATTATTTGCATTTTAAGTGTTTAATTTACATTTAATTAAGCTATTGTTGCATTCATATGCGAATTTATCAGTAGTCATTTTCTCAGTATTGTTTTATACACAATTGTGATACAGTAAAACTTTTTCAGCCTTCTGCAGTACAGCTTAATATTTAAGAGAGGGTTTCTTTTACATTTCACTAGCAAATGCCTGGCAATTTAACAATCTTTCTACAGTGCAAACATTTATGAAAATGTCAGTCATTGTGGCTTACACATGCTTAAAAATATTTAAAGTTTCAGCAGAAGGTGGCAAGCTCAGCTTCTTGTCCTGTTTTTGATAAGATAATAGGCTGCTATCATTGAAAGTTCTCCTATGTTTTTCCACTCCTTTTAGCTGGACCTAAATACTGAGAGGAAGCAGTTTTCTTTAATGTCCATTTAAAGGTTCCACTAAAATGACCTTATCTCCAGCTCATTTGAGTTTATTCTTACATTCTCTCCAAGAAGACACAGGAGATGGCATCTGGGGTCTTTAAGGTTATGTAAACCTAATCATTAAAACCACAGTATATGTTAAGTATTTCCCACCACAAAATAGCATTATAAACAAACCCAAAACTGTCATAGAGAGCAAAAACCTTTTTAATTTATTCCATGATTTTCAAAGGTTCCCTTATCTGGTGTTGTTTCAGAGGTGGTGTAGAATGCCTTCCTTACACTGTGCTGAAGAGAGGAAAACAGAGAAACACTTTTTCCATAGTTTATCTTATTACAGTGAATCAGATAATGGCAGTATATAAAGAGTACAGTGCTTTGGTGCAGAGAAGAAACAGAAATGAAAGAAGAGGAAGAGAAGCTGCAAAGATCTAAGTACTGAGAGATAACATGTCTTCACTAGAAGACAACTTAAATAAGCTATAGCACAATAACCTTTGGAATTGCACAAACATTCCTGATGAAGCCAAAAGGCCCAATGCCAAATTTATAGCTCTCTAAAAGGAAGAGGAACATTAAAATCAACTGAAGACCCACTGGCTTCAACAATACCTAGATTTCCTCAGGACACAGTAACACCATCCCTCCACTGTCCCAATTTATTAAAAATGCCAAAGCTGAAATAAAACTGTAGTGGTGAAAATATTGAAAAGAAGTCTTGAAAAGTGTAATGTAGTCTGTGAAAAAGTACCAGGAAAAGTTTCAAGGGAAATAAAAAAAATCAAGGATTTCAAGATTAAAAAATAGAGGGGTCAGATGTTATGAATCTATCTTAGACTTTGTTACAAAGGAACTTAATCAACCTTGATGCTAAAATAATAATTTAGCTCTGGTCTGTTTCTGCTGTAGCCTACAGGGCCTAAGCCAACAAAGTAAGATGTTTTTACAGTTTCCACTAGAGAAGAACAAAGCTTTTTCTCTTATTAGCAGAAAAATGTCAGAAATTCCATAACATTCCCAAAGCTCACCTTGCACATTGAAGAAAATATTTCTCATTGAATGACACTAACATTTTAAAGAAACTTAAAAGATTATAAAAACAATGGTTGAATATGTTCCAGTTTATATGAACTTTGTCAAAAACTGTAAGAGACATTTTAGTTAAGGAACACACTTGTGAGCCAGAAAATCACCAAATCAAAAAGATGTCAACAGGCTGGAATGATCTGTAAAGAAAATCTTACTGCAATAAATTGTAGGCACTTAGAAAAGTTAGATGTGTTAAAATTTAATACAATTTACTGGAGTCAGATCCTTCCCACCAGTTCTTCCAAACAACGTTTTTGCGCTATTCATAGATTTTTACTAGTATCACATCCTCTGCTATCCAGCAGTGAAGAATCACAGCAACAATATCAGATAAAGGTTTGAACTCTACTGAGAATTTATGACCAAACAGAATTCTGAAAAAAGTCCAGTGAAATTTAGAGTCCAATAAAATAAAGAAGAATGAACTCTTCATTACAGTAATTTAAGACAAAAGGAATGTTTTGCAAACAAATATGGGTCATGTCAAAAATCTTTTATCTAGAGTAGGGAATCCAACATTTCTAGACCAAACACTCTCAATAATATCTTTCATTTCTCACAAACATGTTTTCATTATTTAACGGTTTTAAGTTAAAAAAGTAAAAAAACCCAAAAACCAAACACCAAACAAACAAAAAACCCAAACCAACAAATCAAAAAAATCTTAAAAAAAAAATTCTGCCTTTAATCATTACAATAAAGTCCTGGACGCTTCTGGAGTCAGTTTCAGGATACATACAAGAATCTGTAGGCTGTAGAATGAAGAGTGCAGAGGAAGGAAAGCACATAATGCTTCTAGCAATGAGTAATTCATTCCCTGCAACTTTTTTACATACTAGGAGACTCAATACTTTCACAGGATTTAGGTGACCATAAATTCTGAAAGACTTCTGCCCCACTAACTGTTTTCTGAAAAGTACAGTAGAAATTGGCAGAGTAGAATTTTATTTTATCATGTGCTAACATGTTAAAACAACAGCGAGACTATATTTACAACTTCAAGGAATTAACTATCAAGATTTCCGTGTTTTCTGAACAGTTACATGTGCTTAACTTTTTATTTAATTAAGAATCTGCAACAGTTCTCAAAACCAATATCGAAGAGATTTCCATGCACATAGCTGGTTCATGATTAAAGGCTGCTCATTGAACTTTTCCTTTAACTGACTGGGCTTGAGACATGAGTTTAATGAAGGAGACATGCAGCTAGCAAACTCGGCTTTCAGTTATTTCTCTGCTTCTCCCAGAATCCTTAAGCTTTGTATTTGCTTAATTCTTAGACTAATTTGCACCTTTCTATTTCTGACAAGGCAAAGATGTTATATTTAGTAGTTCTAAATAGCTTTGATCATGCTGTCAAATAAATGAGAAGAAAGATGCCTTCAGAGTATTCGGGAGAAAACATCTGCCCCTGCTTGAGAATTTGTAACATTTCAATAGAAAATGTTACAGAAGAATGAACAGGGATGGGGCTTTCATTGTTTTTTGGTTGCTTGCCAGATTTTTAATCTGGTTTTACTCAGTTTTGAAAAAGCTTAAAATATGAAGTAATTATGTATAAGGCTAATCACTAAACCTTAGATGCAAATGAACAGTAGTCATCATCAGGCAACTTCTCAATATCTCCTAGCAAACATATAGAAGTTAGTTATACTAATTTCACACACTAATGGCTTTGGAGCCTAAAAGAGCCTACAGCCACTTTATGAAAGAAAGGGTGAATTCAAACAATAACAAACAATTTCTGTTTTCAGCTCTTGCTGTTGTGAAGTTATACTTAAATTCTTACTCAGTAAGTAGCTAGTAACACTTCTTTTGCTTTATTTGTAGATCCAATTGTATAAATCTTTATTTGTCCTGAGTTTAGATCAAAGACATGAGCATTGGATCAGCAGAAGAGAATCAATTCTCATTCTCTGAATGAAAAATACCCATTGTGGGTTGCTCCAAAAAAAGACAGTTTAATTATAGATCCAGGCACATTTCAAAACTGCATTAGAAAAAGACCTATAACTAGACCTGAAACAGACTTTTATCTTAACATTTTAAGATATCACTTGTATCATTTGTTGTTACAACTGTGCTTGTTCCCTTTGAGATTAAAATATATACTGTCATCCATATATGTATTGTCATTCTGCAGGGGCTCCATGCTGTTTTCATTCAGGTTAGAGGGTTCTCTGTCTCTGACCTCAATACTTCTGGGATATTATAGCCTCTTAAGGCAATCTTTACCCTTGCAATCTACATTTCATTCACAATCTATAGACCTACAAATCTTCTTCTTTTTATCTGTGGTGAGTTCTACAGGGCACAATCACTCAATTCTGAATGAAAATTAAATTCCATTGTGGATATGCAGTAGTTATCAAGCAGACATTAAATTCTCCCTATTTTCTGATACCCACAGTGCAGACAAGGCCACTTTGCTGTGGTTGTGAACAGCACTGCGATAATTGCTGAGCCAGTTCTCAGTCCCCCAGGTCAGTGCAAGCTCCTGCTGGGTCATTTCCACAGCAACTCAGAAGCCACACAGGGAAACGACCAACGAGCCAATGCCAGCGCGTGAAGGACAGCTGCTCATGAGAACGTCCATACACCTCTGCCTCTGGACATTTAATGAAATGTAATCTTATAATTCTTCTGGAACTGCTGAATTGTGAAGTCTTATTTCCCATTAAACCTGTATATAGCTGGAGAGGTCTTATGAAAGAAGATGATTTCTAATTCATCAGATGAGCTTCAGTTCCCTTTAATCTATCTTTTTAAAGAAGACTGACCTGAAAATCTACTATGACACCATTTTTTTCAGATTAGTATTCTAGGATAAATAACATTATTTTTAGAAAACTGTTACTTTGGTAAACTATGCATACATTCATAATTTTTTCAGTTGTTATTCTGAAAAGCTAGAAGTTAATTATTATGCTACTCTCATAAGAGATTTCATAACTGTCTTCAACTGTTTTATAATAAAAATAAAATTATAAAAAAGCCCAGAAATTTTATTTATGATCATCTTAACTAAGCAGTATGTCTTCCTTTTTTCAGTGATGGCCTAGGGCCAAACTAGAGAATCCAGCTCTTCTGGCTCCATTGCTCTGCTGTGCCACCTTGGCACTAAATTTCCTCTCTGCTTCAAAACAAACTGTGAAATATAGTGGCTATGTAACTAACTACATTAAAAGTGTAGTTTAGGCAAGGGAAGACTTTATCTTCTTAATTGAAAAAGCAAGTGTCTATCTTCAGCTATCATCAGTTACGTCTACTATAGCAACATCATGTTTTGAATCCTGACTTTGCTTAATTACAACTGTGGGTAAATCTTCATTGCTCGTGGTTAGCATAAAACATGGATATGTATGACCTACAGAAATTCAAAGCCTTAAAATAAACCATATAAAATCTATTCTTGTCTTACTTAAAAGTACTCCAGTATATCCTGCTCATTGCCTTAAATACTTGCAAGGTCAGAAATTGTAATTTCCTGTTACAGAAGAAAAAAAATAATGTACCCATATTAACCTGCACAACATTAACCTGTGTTTAGGAGATTGAGTAAGAAATAATCTTACTTTCCGAATAAACTGTTTAAGGTAGCTGCATGTACACTGCAGGCCCACAATTCCCACACCAATTTGTCTTCCTACAATCACTGTTTCTTAGTGCTAACACTGTTTTTCTCTCCGCTTTTGTAGTGTACAGCACCTACACTAAGAGTGGGAATTGATTTATTAGCACTCCTTTTAAGCAGATCTAATGCACAAAGATGCATCTGGAGCATCCCTCTACCCCTGTGAAAGAGCAAAGTAACTCTGCAGCCTATTCATCTTTTTCCAAACTTAAACTCATTTGCCTGAGCAGTGATGTTAGAGATACTGCTCCTATCTGGGACAAATGCTAAACCCAAGAAACAGCTACTGCATACTATCATCTCTTTTGCCAAGGAGACAGACCACTCCAATTTGCTTCAAATATAACTGATGCATGGCAGAATGAGAAGCACTCGTTCACTCCTGTAGCACAATTAATTTCTTTACTGTAACTGGGTAGGAACACTTGACAGTATGAAGCATCTAATTGCAGACACTGAAAAAAACTCCTCCTTATGTGACAGGAGAAAGGCAAAAGTAGGGCACAAAAACCAAAGGAGAAAATGCCATGTCTGGCTGAAGTCCACACCCCTACTTTTCCCATCAGTGCAATGTTTAGTTTCATAACAGATTTACTACTGCAAATCAGTGAAGGCCATAATTCTACCAGACACAAAACATTATGAACATTATTTTTTTTTTCTAGTTTGCTTCTGTTAGGAGGTCTAAACTTCACTTCCAAGCTCTATTTGATTAATTCTTAAGTTAACCATGTTCCATATGCAAACTATATGCAAAACAATGCTACAGTAGCCAGCACTATATATTCTACTGAGAAGAAATCCATACATCCAGTTTTTCATTATGAAAATTCAGAATTCTTCTTTACTATCTACTCATACACTGAAGAGATATGATAGTCTATTGCAACATAATGCATTCCTGTAAACAATATCAGTACCCAACGTTTATTAATTTTTCTTATTTAAGTGCAAACAATTATTTTTTTTAATTTCCTGTGAGTTCAGTGGATTGGTTAAAATCATAGAAACACAGAATTCTAGAATGCTTAGTTTTGGAAGGGACCTTAAAGACCATCTCAATCCAACCCCCTGCCATTGGCAGGGACAACTACCAGTAGACCAAGCTGCTCAAACTCCATCCAACCTTGCCTTGAACACAGCAAGGGATGGGACATCCACAGCTTCCCTGAGCAACCTGTTCCAGTGTTGGAACAAAGAACAACTTCCTAACACCTAATCTAATCCTGCTGTCTTCCAGTTTAAAATCACTGCCCCTTCTCCTTGCACTACCTGCTCATACCAGAAGTCCCTATCTTTTTTTTTAAAACCCCTTAAGGTATTGGAAGACCAAAACGAGATCTTCCCAAAGCTTTGTCTTCTCTACAGTGAAAAACCCCAACTCTCTCAGCTTGTCTTCATAGGAGAGGTGCTCCATCCCCTCTGACAATCACTGTGGTCCTAAACCCTGTTGCCTTCTGTTTCTTCAACTATGCAAAAATGACAAGCCTATAATCTATTCCCTGTTCAACTTACTAAAATCCATGATATAGTTTTTGGGTTTTTACTCCCTTTCAGTGTTTATCCAATAACTAGATATTTTCAAATGGTTCATCCTTGATAATGTTAAAACCAAGCCCTCTATCACAGCTTGGTTCAGCTCTGCTGCTCTCACTGAAAGCTAGTCTGTTTGATAGAATGCACAGACCTTGACACACTATAAAGTTCCCTCTGTTTAAGCAGTGGGTGAAAAACATGGTTAGGTTTGTCTCTCACAAGGCAAATTCTAATCTGACACTATTCCAGGTGAGCAGGATCTTCAGATTCAGCTGCCTCAACTCTGAAACAGCCTTTCAAGCTTCCTAAGTACTACAGTTAATTGAATATATTTCTCCTAGAAAACAACAGCTATATCAGAGATGCTGGCTTATCATTAATTTTTGAAACAACAAGGTGGTAACAGACAGAAAGAATTCAGCCTCAGCGGTGGAATTTCTAGAATACACAGAAATGCTATTCTGAAAAAGAAGAAAAATGTGAAAATGTTCAAAAAATAAAAAAAAAATGAGTCTTGAGGGAGAAGTAAGTTCCTTAAGGAAACAATAGGTTCCTGAATATAATTTTACTCCTGAAACTTCTTAGGAACTTTATGCTTATCCAGAAGCTACTTCACTTTCCCCTTTCCTATGACACTTCTGGGCAAAAGCAACCTTCTTTGTTCAGACAGCATGCTCCTTTTAAAATGTCCTTTCTTCTGCTGTTTCGGTTCTTTTTACTCTAATGCTCCTGTCATTTGCTACTGGATTTCTGGCCAGAGAGCTGCTCAGAGCAAATGGCCCTGACTAAAGAACATTCACGCTCTTCCCAAAGGGAATCAATGTCAATAGTACTGCTTTTCTCTCACACATCTTCCCACACCAGGCAATAGTTCACTTGTAGAAAAGTAACTCTCACAGTCTTAGCAACAATCATACTCAAAATAAGGATGAAAGACAGACACACACGTGGAAAAAACACCCCCAAAGAACTACAAATCCAGGCAGCACCTTAGCCATCATCTGTTTATAGAACGTAGAACAACAAAATACACTTCTCAAACCAATGAGCACAGCCAATTTTAAAGGGTCAGTAAACCCCAAGGAATGTTTCAGTGTTTACTGTATTTTAGTGGCATTTATCAGTTTACTAGCAACAAGATTATAACAAAGCACGCCACTCCCACCTGCAGCCCCTCTCAAGCTGTCAGTATGGGATCCAGAAAGCTTGTTTCTCTCACATTTTCCCCAGTAATCTTAATCCAGCTTGCACACAGCCAAGGGACAACTATGGCTAGAATCATTTTGCTGAAGTACTGCCCTCATCAGTGAATGCAGACAATTAATATTTATCTTAATTGAAAATAATTTTTGATTGATAATATTAAGAAATCTGATACACATATTAGAATATATCTGCAACTCATTCCAAATTCTCCAAATTCCTTGCAGATACCAGATGCGCCTTTGAAAAATAAATGTCTTTACACACTGTTTGAAGGCAAGCAACACCAGACAGGCAGCACAAGTAGCAGCCCCAAAGATTAATGTGAGTATTTCAGAATGCTCCTCTGTAATCACGATGAAGCACTGAGTTCTGGAGGGACTGGCCACTTTCAATTTCTAGAAACTTGCCTTGAATAAAGGACAGTTGTATTTCAATTAAAAATTATGTGACTTAAGCAACACTGAAAATTAGATACATATTTTTGGGCATAAAATTCAGTAACAATTTGTCATCTGCTCTTGCTACAGACAGAGCATCAGCAGTAAGGGCTGGGATCTCATCACCATCTGGCCAGTGGAAAAGCAGGCAGGACAGGGGTACCAGGATGGATGCTGCCACAGTCTGGGAGAGGTTGGCAGATGGGAGACAGGCAGAAAATATGGAGAGGCAATACAGTCAAGCAGGTGCATCACTTAGACTGTGTAGCAGAACTAAAGAGGAAGGCTACAGCCAACTTCACCTGCTGAGTAAATCCAAGCTATATGAGGATACAGATTACTACATCCCAACTTTATTTTTTTAATGTTTGCTAGTATTAGTGGTTCAATTACTTTTTCATATTTTCAAAAACTACACAAGCACAATAAAACCCCCTAACCTCTTCACCATAAATCAACATCTTATTGTAATATTCACAGGTAAACTATCATCTCTTTTAGCAAAGAATGCAGTTTTGGCAGCTAATCATTCTCACTGGACAAAAAAAACCCCTCTACCTTTCATAGTATTTGAGGCAGTCAGAAGTTAAATTCTAGATTGCCTAATCAAACACCTGCATTTTGCAGCACTTGGCTGTGTAATTAAACGTCGAGCACCGAGCCATAGTGTTCAAGGTCAACAACTAAAACATCAGTCATGTAAGTAATAAGCCCTGGCTGACTTTCTTAAAACCATTCTTCAGCACTAAAGTGTTTTCAAATAGATCAAGAAGATGACCAGGTTATGAAATAGTCGCAATTCCTACTGTCAGACCTTTTCAGAAGTTTTAATTAGAATATAAGCTTCAGACTCTACGGCATACCATGCCCATTAAAACTCATATAGGTATAATCAGGAGTGGTCTCAATTATGAACATGTTATAAAGTGATTTTGCCGGGGTATTCCTCCCAAGCTAAACAGTTCACCTCATACTCTAAATATTATCTTCATTAACTGTATCTTAATAATATTGCCCAGAATTGTGTACTGTAGATATATTTTATCATGTTCCATTAGGCTGTCATTCAAGCATATATTTAACTACTAAGAATGCAATTGATGTTATCTAAGCCAACGGGTCTATTGAAAAAGCTGAGAATTTCCTGTGGAGAAGTTGAAGGTTATTACCAGCACACAGACTGCAGAAGCAGTCGTGCTCTAAGGCTAATACAGGGCACTGGGAAGATTAAAGATTTGCTTGCAGAAGGACCTTGTAATACTGGAGACAAAGAGACGTTTTCACTCCTGCATCTCGCTGAGGGGTGAATACAATTAGTCTTAGGCAAGACTTTGTCCCACTCATGTAGTGGCATTTTACCTGAGTGACCTAGAATGGATCACTGAGCTAGATGAACTTTAAAAATCTTTCAAACCAAAATATTCTATAATTCTACGATTCTGTAACTTGATCCAAAACTGCCTGAGTTTTGCAATTCAGTACAATACAGAAAAGCAACCCAAAAGTTTCCTGAATATTTGACTATGCTCCTTCTCCATTCAAACATCAAAAAATGACCTCAGAGCAGTTACACTTCCCATTTTAGCTGTTTAAAGATAGAGAATAATATCAGATATACACATTGAGAATAGAATTATCAAAAGTGTAAATATCTCCTTTTTTCATAACTCTCAAGCACACAGGTGCATAAAAAGTTGAAAGGAAAGTTCAGTGCAAAAATGTTCACAATATTTTTTCATAGTAATGCCACAAAAGAATAATTAAACCCATTTATGTTTACAGAGCATTTTGAGACCTACTAATTCAGTTTTAGTAACTTTTAAGGAACATAAAATTCTCTTCCACATTCCAAAACTCCAGAAAGCAAATACCTCTATCCTTTAGACTCAATTTCTAAAGAGTTCATTTTATTTGACTATGTAAAATGCAAAATAGAAAAAAAAATGAAAATAGGGTATAATAAAAGTAAGAACTACTCATAAGCATCTGTAATGGTTCACTGTTTCACAGCATGTTGGGTGAAAAGTAAGTGGTAGAAAAAAGCATGGATAAAGTGTATCAAAGACGAATAAATGATCGCTTTGTAGTATGTATATGCAATGTAAACCTGTTCTACAAATATGGTTGCTCTGAAGAGGAGAAAAATATTTCTTTTCCTTAAGAGCTAAGAAAAAAAATCTTATATCATTGTATAAATATCAGCTCCTCCAAGAGAGGAAAAAACAAAGAAACCATTTGCAACACAGTGGCTTTCATCACGAGATACCAAGCGCATAATATCTTCAAATGGAAATTTGCTGAATGTGCACTCTCTTCCTGCTAAAGCTTCCTGATTGAACTGTGGAAATGCTTCTGTAAAATAGTGCCATGTTTTGCTAAGTATATTTATGCAACCTACAAAACTAAAGGGTTAAGCTTATAAAGGAATCAAAACTTGTAATGATGTTAACCCACTCTCTGTCGTATCAACGTTTGAAGATCATTCCATAAAGGCTATATATATCTGCCTACAGAACTATTTAGTGAATCCCATAGAAAAGTACAAAGCCTTTTAGTTTCAAAGGAATGGGGAGAAGGTGGTGTTTGCATTAGAACTAAGGCTAAAAACTGTCTTAATTTCCCATACAGCTGTCCATATATCAGTTATGTTGCAAGTGATACTTACCATCCAAATTTGCAAATCCTTTGAGATCTTAGAGCCCCGTACCCCTCTTTTAATCTGCAGCATTTATTTTAGGATCCCATTTCTCTTCTGCAAATGGTATTTAAAACAACTGCTCAAAGTATAGCTAACTTCTCAGAAAATGATACCTTATGCATTATATTAGTATGGTTCTAGTATCTGAGCACACATCACATAAAACTCTTTCAAAGACTAGACTAGACTCATTAACACCAAGCCCATTACCCATCAAACAGAGTTTGCTTCCCTTTATTGTCTTATTTCAGTCAAGTGCTGCTTCTTAACCATGCAAATTATTCTCATTTGTATTTGTATAAGAATAGCTGTCTATTATGAAATAAAATGGATATTTCAATGTATAAAGTGCATAAAACATATGTGTTTTGAACTCCACATTCTTAGAAATCTATACATTCAGATATAGAGTAAACAATTTCAAATATAAGCCAATAATTTAAAGGAAAAAATATTTTGTCTTTAACAGTGCTCTTCTATCCTTTTCAGGTAAGAAAATTATCAATGCATGTTCACATTTTTCAGTGCACTCACTGCAATAACCCACTAGAAACTGAGTACGAAATTACTCAGTTAATTAGAGAAGACAGAGATACAAATTTACATTGGTATATATTTGGAAAGCATTGATTTTTCTCCTTGTGCTTTGATCAGAAGTAAAATTTGCATGTCTGCATTTGTTTAACAAGAGTAACATCTAGTTTTGCACAGTGCACAGTGTCTTGACATTTCCAAATATCTCTGTCTGCATGCCACCACCATTTGACTGATAGTTGCATAACTCTAAGAATAGTGATTGCTTTTCAAATGTATCAACATTATAAGAAAAGAAGCAAAATCAATATGTACTCCAAAGAAATAGTGATTTTGGGAATCCTAATCACACTACAGTACCAGTGACCCATCCTAGGTATGGGGGATTTGAAAACTACAACCCAGCAGAAGATAACACTCGGTAGCTGAGCCTGATTTGATGTCTGACATGCTATTACTTAATAATATATCATGACAGACTAATATCTGTTTGTCTTCTGGCTACACTGCAATCAAAGTAGTCTGATTACATTATCTTTGAGGACATGAATAAAAAGCTGGGGCTGGTTCTTGTACGCTAATATAGTAATAAACACTGCTGTGCTCATGCCCTGAAGACTGACTTCTATTAAGAGAGAGAAGAAAAAAAAAAAGTAAGGAATAATTAGTATTTAAGAATTATTTCTGTCTCAAAGAAAAAATTCTCCAGACAAATAATACTGCATGCATAATATGTTGCAAATGAATGATATATGGAGCCAAGTACAAGCTTCCTTACAAATACATAACTCTAGTCACTTGCAGATATAGATCTTCAAAGGCATTTGGAAAAGGAAGACAGAGTGACCTTGAGGACAGTTGCTGAGTTCTGTTATTACTACACTGAAAAAAAATCCAGTTTTTACAGAGGTGTTATTCACATCCAAATTCTTGTGTGCATGCCCCTGTGTAACAATATTATTTAAAAAAATACTTTGTCTAAAGAGCCTAGCATATTAAATATTATAATAAAATCTTCCATGTATTTTGTTTCAGTAGAAAACTGGAGCTGGTCCAAGGTGTTTCACTTTGTAGTAGGCAAGAAGTGAATCATATTTATGGAACTGCAGTCCATCTCTGAATTACATGTATTTGACTCAGCAGTCACTTACAGACAGAAAAGTAAAGTTGTTTCCAATAGTAAGACGTAGAATAATAGCTTTAGCTAGCTGGTACTGTGGGATTAAACTTTTCAGTAGCTCATCAGCCACAGTTTAGCCCAGACAAGATAAGTTTAGGTCAGAGGTTTGGGTACAGCTGCCTTTAGCTGATGAGCTCTGGGATAAGCAGTGCAGGTTGTCTATTGCTGTCACAGAACAAGAAAATGGGCAGTACTGCATGTTTCTCTCCAGTGTACATGGATGAGCTTAACACAAAAGCTTTCTCTTCACCCCTTCCCCACGAACTCTTTTGCAGAAATTTGCCTGTTCTAAATTTTTAAGCATATATTGGTATGCCAATATATTATTGAAATAGCTTTTGCCAGACCTACCTGTGGAGCGCTTACTTTTCTTAAACATTTCTCTGCTATGCTTTGATATCTGCTTCACCTGCTGTGCCTGCAGTCACACAGGGTATGTTCTGCAGTTGCTTCATCCCATAGTCTCATTTGAGATGTTATCAAAACTTCATCAGCTGGGACAGGGTATTGCAAATGGAGAACAGAATAAGGTAGCTAATGGGACAGTGTCCAGGGAGGGACATGGACAATGACAAATGGAAATACAATGGAAGGAGTAATAAAGATTAGGAGGTAAAATTCAGGAAGGAAACGGAAAGAAAAAGCAGAAGATTTGGGGACACAGGGCAGTTATAAAAGCATTCTGGCAGTAGAATGTTAGGTCAAGTTCTGTAGAAAAGGGAGTAAGGTAAACAGATAATGGTAGAAAGTGGAGAACAGAAAAAGGGAAGAAGGAAAAGAAGAAAAAAAACAACAAAACAAACAGGAAGCCATAGTGAGCTTTTTAAACATTTTAGAACATGTTCACCTTAGTCAGTAATTTCTAGATATCACAGTGAAAAAAACAGTTTTGCCTATTTAAATAATAAAGGTTTTTAAAATCTCAGGATGAGAAAGCAAATTCACTTTTTCTTTGAACTTTTAACTCTGCCTTCAGCTTCTTACAGGAAAATACATTAGTTAACTTCAGCTGATGCAGTATGTTTCACCAAAGGTAGGTAGGGCCATGGGGATTCTCCCCCAAAAAGTATCTTTCTCCTTAGACAAAAAAACATTCAAGACACTTCTCAAACCTCATCAGTCACATAGATAGAACTATGTGATATTTCCAACTAAACTGGAAATACAAAAAATAGATAAAAACAAAACAATCTGATGAAAACTGCAATTTAAGAATTACTTGCAAAACATTTCCCTTCTTTGAAATATCAGCATGTTTCTATTTGAAATTATAAAATCAAGTAAAATATCAAAAATTGGTTCCTAACAGCATGTTTCATTTTGTAGGCATTTATACCTTTTTCAACCAGTCACAGGTAGCTCCTTGCAATATCTTCCTGGTTAGGTATTAAGGTTGGAAAAACAAACCAAAGCAAAGCAAAACAAAAAAAAAAGCAAACAACAATCCCAAGAATATGGTAAAGCAGACTATTTTTAGTTCCCTACTTATAAAAACCTGACTAGTAATCATATTCTGAACAATCTAAAATAAACATACATAGATAATTCTGGAAGATTAAAACAGTCAAAGTGCTCTCCTCCAGGATAAAATAAAATTTTGCAGCTGCCATCTCTTATCTTGAGCTAGTACAAGCATTTCAAGATTCAGGCATAGAAATAAAATATGCAGCAACACTTTGAATATAAAAGCTCAATACAAGAGTGTGGAATAAAACCATACCATTTGTAAAAAGACAATCTTATTTTATCCTAATAGGTTTCATACGCATTTTAAATTTCAGTGGACATACAAGAAAAAAAAAAACCTGAATATGTTAGAGAGCTTGCCAAAATCAACACTCAATCAGCCATCCAGAAGATACATTTTAAATAAATGCTTACTCAAGTTTTACAAATCAGCACTTACATTCAGAAAAACACAAAATATAGTGGGCATCAGCATCAGCCAAGAGTTTAGCTTACCACAGACCATATGGGAGGATGTCCCCATAGACTGTGCATCTTGTACTAGCATGGCATCTGCACTACATAGCAACACTTTATCTGATGTAATAACACCTTCTGCTCTTAGCCTTTCTAAGTTATAAAACAAACGATTAAGTGATTGCACCATAAACAGCCTCATGGAACACAGACAGAAAGAGATGAAAATAAGCTGTTATCACTTCACATGTCAGGCACCTTGCAAGTCAATATATTAAAAGTTACAGCCTAAGTTTATACCTGTTTTTTAAGAAGACCATATTGCTTTTAAAAATAAACATAACTAGAAAATTGAGTGGAGACCCTTGGAGTTCCTTCAGTTCCTACCAGAACTTATGCCAGTAGATCAGTAAATTCAACAAAAATGTAATAAAATCAATGCAAACCTCAGTTATCAAGAAAGTGCTATCATGCTCTGGTAACATTCTGTTAGGTAGAATGTTGTAATGTCACCAGCACAATTCACAGCACCAGGCTACAAATTCTGAATCACCAGTCTGGATTTGCCCAAAGAAGTAGAGATAGAAAAAATAAACCCATCCAATATTTCATGAGTCTTCATCACAGGATAAAATAAGTGTGGAAGAAAAGATACACTACAAATTTTTCTGGTTTATCAAGTGTTTTTCTGACATGTGCTCTTCCCTAATAAAAATAGTCCATCTGGCTCTTACCTTGCCCTGTCCTATGCTAAAAGCACTGAGTGCTCCACTGAAGTTATAAACTCAACAATACAATAAAAAAATCTTCAGAGTGCTACATCTGGTGAGATCTCCCTTATACAATCTACATCCAAAATGAAAGCTCTGCTGACAAAGCTAACCCAGGACAGGACCACATTAGAGATTAGTTTCAAAATTTCCACAGTGATGTCATGTTCTCAGAAAACAGGTTTTATCAATTACAATAGTCTTGTTTTATAACAATATATCAAATTTAGTATACTATTGCTTTAACAAATTTAGTATACTATTGCTTTAACATTCTTCATTGATGTGTGAAGACCATTTGACCAAACTGTGTTCATCAAATGCTTGAAATTATTTTTAAGAATTGTAAGACATGGATCTTTCTATCCAGAAAACTAGAAAGACAAATTTCATACTGCTCTTCATTAAATATTTTAATCTTAAAGACCTTGACTTTCTTATCTTATCCCTTAACAAATAAAATGCACCTCCAGGTAATCTAATCCTGTTTAAACAGGGGAAATCCTTTCAGAGTTCTCTTAATGTCTGTAAGAGATGTTTTGTCTTTTGGCCTCAGATAGAGATAACCTTAGAATATAACAGAATTTTCCCACTCATAATTGCCTTTGATTAATATTCTGCACATCAGAATTCTTTTCTCTGTAATAAATATCTACCTAAGAGATTACTTCGAATTGTTTGTTTAGAGCAAAAGAAACACAACTGCATTGGTAATAAAAAAGGTCCTCTAATTTTATGGAGGTCCTTCGAGTCTCCTCAAACCATCCTATTACATTGACTGCTGAGGAGTTTACCAAGTTTAAGAAATCATCTTTCAAGAAGTTCCAATAATCTCAACTGGGTTATGGTCCTGAGCACCCAAACAGAAATTATATGATCTCCAAACACCTGTAGGTAAGTGATCAGCTCTGAGAAGGGCTTTTGAAGGACTCTCTTGCAATTCAAGTCCTAACACTCCACCTGAATTTCCATTCATGTACCAGAATCCTTTTTGGATACTTGCATAGAAGGGAATAAAGAGATGAAAGATGTTTTCATGTATATTACACACATGCTGCAGACTGCCCAATATCACTAAAACATGTGGTGGGTCAGTAGTTACTTCCTTCTTGAAAACAGAAAACTGGAAAACTGTCACTCGTGTCTGGATCTGCTTCATGCAGCAAGGTCATTCCAGAACTAATCATCAGGAATGAAAAAGGAACACATCTTCTTTCAGTAGAACTACTAACTCAGTATCTAAAAGGATCAAATAAAATCTTTACAAAACATGTCTTAGTTTAATTATCTGTTGAGTCATGCCAAATGAAACACACCCAGGCAACAAATGTGATTATAATGAAACAGGAGGGCCACTCTTTTCCCATTCCAGACACTGATACAGATCTCTCATCCTCATTTTCAATATGAACAGAGGTATTTTCGGTAAACTTCTAAGTAATTACATTAAAATAGGTAAATTTATGGCTTAGTTTTTTGGCATTGTCTTTAATTTTGGACAGAATTCTCTAAGCCTTTTTTGTTCTACTTGGAGGTTTTTTCAAGCATTCATCCCTATAATTCCTATTTCCATCTGTGACTGCTTCCTTCCAGTTTTGCTTTCAGAGGAGGATAAAAAGATAAAAAATATTCAGAGATGGGGCTGGGAGGCAGAATACTAAGCTGTGCAGGGATGAGCCAATGTTTTTCCATGACATTGTTGTTGTATGTGAATGAGATCATGAAGAAAGAACCAAAAACACGGGTCTCTAGCTGGAGGTAGAACAGAAACTCTTGGTTAAAGAGTAGGAAGGACAGCAAAAAAAGGAATGAGTAACAAAGATAGAAGAGAAAGACTTGAGTAAACCTGTGCCACAAGAAATTAATTATTCAGATTTTTTCAACAACCAGGCTTGGATATCAAGCTTCTACTAATCTTTGTCAATGGCTGACATTTGTTTGTGAGGTTCAGTGAAGGAAGATGCAATCAGGAATCTTTTCTCCTAGTTACTGGTATGCCAAAGAAAGGTTTATTTTATAATTTCTGTTTGATATCAAGGTAATTAATGCCGAGTCCAGAAATGTTGTTTATCCCTACAAGGGCTTGTTTATAACAGCCTGTGTTCATACCTCCTGACTTGGGAAGGGAGGAGGAATTTTCTATGTACAGCTGCAGGCATTGACTACACAACCTCCAAATAACTTCCCATGATAATTCTAAACAAACAGAAAATCATAGAATCATAGGATGTTACAGTTTGGAAGGCAATTTAAAGATCATCTAATCCCAATTTCCCTCTCATGGACAGGGACACCTTTCTTTAGATGGGGCCTTCTCTGACCTGGCTTTGAACAGCGTCAGGGTTGGGGCATGAACAAACCTCCCTGGAAAACCTGCTCCAAATCTCACCACACTCATAGTAAAGAATTTCTTCCTAATATGTAGCCTAAATTTCTTCTCTTCCACTTTGTACCCATTTCTCCTTGTCCTACCACTACAGACAAATCAACACAAAACAATCAGTGGAAGAGTGGCCACACTTGCTTTGGTACTGTTGGAAGCTGGGATTTACCCACCCATTCCATTTCACTCAGTAACAATCAGGGGCTCAGCTGTTCCACTATGAAACAGTGGGGAGGTACAGCATGGTGAGGACAGGAATGTCAAAAGAAAGCAGTGAGACAAATTGACATAGGAAATGGGTTTAATGAAAACAGACTCTTCTGCTTGTATTTTTATCTCATCACCCGGATTTCCATGCAGACTGGCTCTGAGCTGTAATTCTCTTGTTCTGCATAGGCAGTAAGCTGAATTCAGCCTATGTCAGCAGGATATAATGCTGCCTGTGGAGTTGCACAAGCCAGCTCAAATACTGGAGGCAGTTTAACTGCACTAGAGAAGTGTTCTGCCACAGCTAATGAGACTAACCACAGCTTCATGTCATGGGAACATTTCCTAGGAGAGTTCCTAAGGTCTGACACTACATTTCCCTTAGATTTTAATTTCCAAGGTTGTGTATCTTTTGTTGAACCTAGACTGCTTCATGGCCTTTGAAACCCTCTGGATGCTGAGCTTTCCAATCTGAACTGACTCAGAATACCCAAACCCATCCATGTGCTTTTGGATGGGCCCTGGCTACTACCACAAACTCTTGGTTTCTTACTGAATATGTTTCACGTTAATTTGTGAAGCACTTCATAGTTATCAGCAAGAATGACTGACAGCTTCAGTTCCAGGCACATGCCCAAATTACATGTTCCAATAATAAACCCTGAATGATATGGTACTATGGGAGCTGAATCTTTAAAATGCCTTGTCTTTGTAATGCAAGCTTATTTCACTTGCAGTGATTTCCCACATCTTCCTACTCTATGTTATACCAAGAAATCTCTTTACTGTTTTAAACTCCCAGCAGTCCAATAGTTTTATAAACAGTTACAGAAACAGTACCTGCTATTCCTGAGTGACAACAGCCAGGTTTTACTCATATCCTTCACCTGGAGCCTCCTTCTACATTCTCCAAATATTTTACTTTCAAAAATTATGCTTTCACACTTTAATTTACAAGTGATACTCTGATACTCTGAGGAGCACTTTACACTGCAGAGTAGATGAATTTACTAGTTCATATTCCACTAATGACTAGAATGACATGAGGAACTTCTTTAAAAAATTTTGAAAAGATCTGAAAACAAATTTGAATTTTAAGTCTCCTGGATGATATAAGGATATAACCCTCTCTTACCATGCATACTTTCCTTCCATACATTCAACTTTTGTTCTTCATCTAGATACTGTCCTAAATTATCACATATTCGGCTAGGACATCAGCATTACCATGTTTATGCTCATGCCTGGTTATAATTTATAATATGTCATAACAGTTCAGGATTTTTTCCAGCCACTTAGCAAGTTGCCCCTCAAGAATCCCAAACCATCAAAATATATTGCAGGAGTACATAATGTCTAATAAAGCAAAATATTGAAAAATAAGATTTCAATGTTCCAGAATGCAATCACAACTACAAAGTTCTGTAATTATTTCTCTAAGGAAAATCTGGACTTTCCCTGTATTGACATACCACCTCCTTAAGACACTAGTACATGAATATATTTTTCGGAGACTGTAAAGACTGACTTCTGAGTTTAACTTTAGAGAATTTTGGCATGCAAGCAGGTTGAAACTAAAGAAATGGCAGTGAATGCTTGAAAAGGGAAAATTGAATTGCATTAACTATTTTAAGCTTGCCTTTCTCATTTAATCTGTACATTTTTCTGGGCAATACTGGCTTAGCAATATTATTCAGCAAAACAGGAGGCTCCTGAAGAACTTTCTATATCCTAAAAGGAATAGAAAAATATCCATTTCCATAAAGCAATAGTTACTACAGAAGAAATGCTGACTCCACTGACTTACTGTCTGCTTTTTAAATAGCCTTCTTCTCTTTGGATTGAGTTTCTGAATGACAGGATCCAGTTTATCACAAACTGCTTGCCAGACACTTCTTCCGAGATTCAACATGCATTAGGCTCTGCATTAGCAGGATGACAAACAGACCTGGAAACCCTCTGTTGATCAAATTGTGCCAAAACTTTCACATCCATCTTTGTTTTCTTCATTCTCTTTACTTTTTCATACCTAGCCACCAACTCAACACCCAGTATGATGTTCTGTCAAAGCCTTTCCATACACAGTCTTTCAGCTTCTGAACTGCTTTGCACTGTTGTTGCTTCAGACAGAAATGCTTATATGTCACATGTAACCAGCAGAAATGACAGCCACATATTAAACTCTTTCCTTACTTTGATTTGTGAACATGAACAGTAAATTGAATGAATGAATGTTCAGGTTTAATCTACTACACAGCTGCTGAGGCAAAATTCTTTTCAAAAATAAGAGAAACAATGCATATACAAATATTTCCAGAAACTGAAAAATGATAAATAGCAACAAAGTGGCAAGTAGCTTGCAAATTCAGCAGGCAGATTTTCATTGCTGTTATATGTCTTTTGATAGCATTAAATAAAGCCATGATTCAAAGCTTTTAAACACATGCTGTGCTTATTTCTATGGAAACTAAAAGTTTGCTTTCATTTAGAGCTGCACACCAAGCAAACCTTCGAAAATCCATACAACCTATTTCAGAAGTAAATGTGCCCAATTTCAGTCACTTATCACATCACACCAGAAGGGCTTTCATATGTCCAACCTACACACCTCACCAGCTAAACTACACAATGAATAAAGGGAAAAGAAAGAACGCGTTGCATTTCTTTGGACACTGGGCCTGTCACCAAGGGGATGAATAAGGACTCTGGATTCACAAGACTAACCCCTGAAAAAGCTCTCACCCATGTACACAATCACCATCCCCACGAACCCACATACACACACTTACAGGCAGAGCAGCACTTTCAGGAACATACCAGTGACTGAATGGCTTTTCCTCAAGTACCAGGATCACAGCTCTTAAGCCTCTCTTTTGAGAAGAAAATTTACTGATCATCATATTAAAAAAATGTATGCATTATTCAGAGAAATACTTCTGTTTGAGTATATTTTGAAGGAACATTTAGAAGTGACTCCCCAATGAAAAGTCTTTCACTGTTCCTCGAAATGAAGTAGGATCATTTTTAGATGAAATCTCAAAACTCTCTGCATGTGTAAAGGAATGAAAAAAATTTTAAGAACATGCAAAGACAAAAATATTTTTAAAAATACTTCACAAAGAAGCCATGAGTACTTTTCTGAAAGTATCTGCTGCAATTGTTTTTTGCAATTGCCTGGTTTTGCATTTATACTTATTTGTATTGCCTTTTCAAAGCTCTTTGAATTTTTCTTAGGAAGTTAAGTAATTGAGTTCTATTCCAAAAAAACCTAAAGGTAATTTACGTCTTGAATTACTGATTTAAAATCCTTTTGGTTTCTTTTGAAGAACTCCTTATAAAGGAAATTCTACACACATCTGCCTTACGAGAGTGGCTGACGTTGGGTGCCAGGAACAAAAAAGTAAGTTCTCAAAACAGGAAAGCTTCAGAAATTTCTAGCAAAAAGAAACAAATAAAACTGACACCAAGGAAAATAGCTAAAAACAAAATCAAGCTCTACTAGTCTGTTAGTTTTGCAATTTCATGGACTGACTGCTGTTAGACAACCATCTACCAGAAGGCATAAGTAGTGCCTCATGAACAAAAAAGTCAGATTCAACCCAGCTATTTGAAACAAGGAAAGCCAAGCCCACAGCACCAATCACCTCTCTGGAGCCCCATTGGTCTCAACACTGTCAATGGGGTTTCAAACTGTGACATTGCCCAGAGAAGCTGTGGATGCTCCATCCCTGGAAGTGCACAAGGCCAATTTGGATGGGGCTTTGAGCAACTTGGGCTAGTGGAAGGTGTCCCTGACCATGGCAGCAGGGTTGGAACTCAATGATCTTTAAGATCACTTCCAATCCAAACCATTCTGTAACTCTACAAATGCCCCTCAAGCATTTTTTACTATAATTTTACTTAAATCTAACTTTCTTAACTGTTTTTTGGAAGCTTATGCTTTTCAAGTTAGTCTGAAGTTGATCTGAAGTTGATCCTTTCTAATTTTAACAACAGCACACTGAATAATGCAGACTAATTTCAGGGCAATGCTCATGCCCATTGTGGTGACAAAAGTGTACCCAGACCAGCAGCAATTTCTGGAGCACACACACAGGAAGGTGGGCAGCTGTAGAGGACTGGGGTGTGGGGGAACTCTCCAGCAGGGCAGGGAGTACACTGAATTTTGCTCCTCCACTTGCAACTTCTTTTATAGCTGTACCAATCACCGAGCCCATGCCAAATAACATCTTTTCCCTGAGAGTCATTCCCTTCTGCACTCTTTAGAGAAGCTTAGACATGTCATGAGAATCTTTGCAAGCTTCTTTTTCTGTGTTCAACAGACAGAATATACCAAAAGCTGATTAAGGTAAGCAGACACTAAAGGATATTCAACCCACTGCACCAACCAAAAAGAATAAAAGCATCATTTTTTGAGTCACAATTTACATAATAGGAACTACTTCTTGCATATCTAAATTGTGCTGTACTTTTGAAAGGCTGGCCAGCTAATATGAAAAGTATTTCTTTAATAATGTTGGATTTAATTGTATAAAGTAAAGAAAAGTGCTTTTCACACTCTTAAATTATGGATTAGAGTCATCTTCTTCAGTGAAGCTATGAGATCATACACTGCATTAAATGTTAATTAGGATATTTTCTTTCAGTTTCTCCATAAATTTAAAGACAGGAGAATGAATGTTGTGGAACAACTTGGGGCAAAAGTCTCTTCCCTTTTACCCAGAATGAAAATGACAGGTAGAGTAGCAGTGCACTTGAACAGAATTTTTTTCTGATAAAAGCTATATAAAATTGAAACTGACAAAAAATTCTCCCATTCAGAAAACGTCAGGAAAATATCTGAAATAATATACAGCAGAGTTTTAATTAGTTTGGAGAACTTTGCTTCCCCTGACTATTGTATTTTAAAATAACATTTTCTTTCTCTTTTTTGCAAAGCACAAAATGCATTTCCATTGGCTTAGCTGAAGCTGCATTATCTTAATGGAACTCTTCAGTAAACACAAACTAAAGACGTGCAAGCATCACAGTAATTTTTAAAATACCATTTATCCTTGCTCCAGACTCCTCTTTTTTAAGTTAAAAAAGACAACATAAGAAAAAACATGGGAAATATTCTAAATTAATACCACATCATACAGCTAGACCACTGAAAAATCAGTTTAAGTAATGTTGGATAAATTTTTAAGCACACTGATTAGAAGTTCTACACCTTGCTTTTAAACATAGTATTCAGAAATAAACCTAAGACAGTGATTCAATAATTTTGACTATGACTTTCAAACCTATATAAAACCAGCAGAGATACAGAGATTAAAATTCTTTCTTCACTAGATGTGGTGGGAAATTGAGGTATTTCAACAGGGCAAAATGGCAAAAGGGGATTAAAAGAGTCAGTTGTACCAAAAGCAGTGCTGAAACATTGTAGACAAACTCACACACTACACTGCTGGTAAAATTAATTTCTACATGCCCATCAGGTTAACACCAGGTTTTCTCAAAAGTCAAAGTTGAAAAAACAGGACCTATAGGCTCTATCTCATACATCATTGAAACTGTCAATTAGTAATCAAAGCTGGTGAAGGCCTCTGCAGTAGCAAGAGAGCCAGCACCTTGGATGATTAATGCAAATGGCCAGGACTGATAAACTGATACTCGCAAATAAAGTCTAAAAATATGCATATCTGAAAATAAAATACATTATTTACATGCTTTTAAAAGAAAAAATAACCCATTCCCATCTCTCAGTATCTTCTTTAAAATTATATATTATCCAACTAATGTTAGTGACAGCAGTCTAATGAGATTTTAGGATTTTTATCTCTACTGTTGCAGTAGTATTTCAAGGAATTTATTGCACAGACAATTATTTTTGATGATTTCTACAAAGATTCTTTAAATTTTGAAGTAATTTTTTTGAAAGACTTTTTAACTGAAACTGTGTATAAGCTTACATATTTGATTATTTGGGAGTAAATATAATCTATGTAATAACAGTACTCAGACATTCCACCTGTCAAAAAAATGAAAAAAAAACAAAAGAAAAGCTATAATTAAACGCTTAATAGCCTTAGGTAGAGAGCCACTCAAAGATTCAGAACCAGTTCCCCGAAGAATAATGAATATTCCTATAAATGAAGAAAAATAAAGGTGATAAAGTAAGTCTTAATGAAGAAAGAGAAGAGTACTTGCTGATTATTCACAGACAATGTGGACTTTATAATTTGGTATAGTCAGCAATCTGTGTATTTTTTCTGCTGAAGCCACCAATGCTTCTTCACTGTAGTGTGTCAATACTGTGGTATTTTTCTCTGACAAAAAAGATGATTTCTTTTTCTTTTTTTTTGTCATTAGCTGTCTGCCTTTGAATTATGTCATATATATTTACAGTGACATTGAAAGGTCTTCATATTCTTGTATTCTCTTGACTGTAAATGAGTTCTGTGTTTACTAATTCATCTTTATTTGCAGCTGGCAGACGCAAAGATGTTAGCTACACTCAGGAGACACTGACATGGGAATTCTTGAAATGGAGAGGAGTTACAATTTTCCCTTTAGCAAATTATTGCATGTTTCGTTTTCATGAAATGTGAGTCCCAAGGCAAAATGAGATTACTAGACTAACTTACTTGCTTTCAAAATAAGAACTTAATAGTCAACATGCAGCTTTTTATTTCTAATAATCTTAGCTGGCTATGTTTAGTTCATGTAACTTCTGGTTAAAATAAAAGCCGAGTGCAAGGTAACAGAGTAAGCTTGGCCACCTCATCCTGTCCTGCCTTGGATTTATAAGCTGACAGAGCTGCTAAGGTGATTTTTCTGGTTGAAGATGAAGCTGCAAAGAGGACTGGAGTGAATGTGAGGCTCCTTTGCGAGCCACTGATGCTGGAGAGCAGCACTGGGAGCATTTTGCCAAGTGAACAAAGTAAGTAATGTGCCAAGCAGGCAACATTCTTTCTGCTGGTTCAGATGTTATACAGAAGGTCAATTACATGTTGTCCTGTCAAAACTGAAAGGAGTTGGTCAGTCAAGCAAAAAAACTATCCCTGAATTTCAGCCCCCTGACAAAGACAATGCTCCCCACTGAACCCAATGATCAGCTCATTTGTAGTCCTTACTTAGTGCTGTTGTACAGAATGGGACATAAGAGCTATTCTATCGCCCAAACACATGCAAAAATATACCAGGTTCAGGCTCAAAACTATTTTAAATATTTAATACTATCGACATGAACAAGATATTTAGTCAGTGGTAGTATGATGTCATCTCCCTTCCTTAGAAAGAGTTCTTCTGAAAAGAGGGTTTTTGAGTCATGCACATTAATGTAATAGGACTCTGCCCTGAAGTACATGCACAGAAAAAAACTTTATAGACTAAACTTGTAAAAATCAGGCTAACTGGTAAAATCTGTCTGCAAAGTCTATGGTGCCAAACCAAGCAGTGTACACTTGACATAATAACTTTTCCCCCAAGAATCCAAGTTTTCTTCAGACCTCCAGCAGATAATACTGCTGGGGGAAAAAAAAAAAAACCTTCTGTCTATTCTGCTTGCACTCCCTACCTGTACGTTGGCCTCAAAAGCCAAAACTGCAAATATGTGTTTAGGGTTAAATACATGCAACCAAGTGCACAAACACTATATATAATGCATATACAGAATAAAAGTCAGTTGTCAGAAAGTATTAACAATTGCCAAATACTCTTTAACAACCATCTAAATACACAGAAACACAGAAATCTCGGACATAATTACTTCCGGGCCTAATAATTCGTTTGTTCAACATTCTCAAACTCTTGTCATAATTTCTAAGAATATGAATTGCTAAAAATGGAAGAAAAAATTGTTTGAATTAAAAGAACATCAAAGGAAAAACAGACTATCAAGTCACTGAATTATTATTCTGTTATTTTCTGTTCATAAACACAGATAAAATGTGGGAATCCAACAGGGACAATGATAAATAGCATGTAAAGAAAGGAAAGAACAAGCTAATGCCTCTGCTTGCTGGTGAGAACACTAGAGCGCGTTGGTATAAGCAACTGATGTCACCTTACTGCTCTCCTCAGTTACTCACTAGGAGCCTGTTGCTGCATTTTTTTGATTCAGCAGAGCTAAATAATTCACCATGGCAGGGCGTTTCGTGAGCAGGCCAGACTGCAGGCAGCAGGCCGAGGCCGAGGTCGCCATGGAGACCAACAGGCAGCTCCCCTCCCTCCCTGGCAGGGAGAGCCCGTGGAAAACGGCATCAGCCGGGCAGCCCTGCTCATTTCAGCAGTGACAATAGGTGGGATAAAAGAAACAAAATAAGGATATAAAAGCATCTTCTGTAGCTGCGTTGAAATACTGAAATGACAAATGAGTCATTAAGCAGTTCCTATTTGGACTGCCACAACTGTTATTTTACATGAAAGGAGTACTAACCCCCCCATTATTAGTAAGAGCTATTGCTGCTCTTCAAACAAATAGGTTATCCTATACAATGCAGATGGAAAATTATTGAAGATAGATTTTCTTTAGAACTCATTTTTTACTAAAATAGAGTTGGAGGGGTAAAATGAGATCCTAACACAGAAATAAGATTTATTGCTTAGATTTCTTTTACCATCTTTTGCATAGTTTCTGTCGAATACTGATTTTTAGAGTTCTCTCATCACTCTTTAAAAAGACAGGCATATTTATTATCAAACACAAAAAAGTCAGAAATGGAAAAACTATATTACATCAAAGAGGAAAAATGCTTTTGAACTGTGTTTATTGAAGGATTGTTTTATTTCTCACTAAATGTTTTCCATTAACATGAAACCAGCATTTTTGTATGCTTTATGAATGAAAAAAATGAAAATATATTCTGAGGTATTTATAGTAGATCAGCTTAACTTCATAACCACTATTCTTTTTTTTTTTTTCTCCTGCTGTGTAGTGCTGTTCCTTGATGATTTTGTTCTCCAGGCACCTGTTATTAAATGTCACCATATTTTTTTACCCAAAACCACCTCAAAAGCAAGAGCCCGGTCATGTTTTTATTAGCTATATAAAGTATAAACCTTAAAAAAAACTGTATTCTGCAACCTTCTAAATTTCTTGATTCTTTTTTTTCCCTCACTTGTAACTCTGTTTACTCCAGAAACAGTATAAAACCCTTTCCACTAGAACATTCCCACATCCTCAAGTTTACACATTACACATTTATAGGAAAAAGTGATTATTTGGAATGCTGACATCACATTAATATAGTATAGTACTATATATATATATATATATATTATATGTGTATATGTATATATATATAGCCTTTGCAAGCCACACTGAGCTCTCTATAGGTGATAATGGGAAAATTTACAGTATGAGACCACAAGTACACAAGTGAGAGGACCACATGACTTCTGTGTGGTAAACCTGAAAACAGAAGATTATCTCTGACTGCTCAGCCTGGAAGGTCTTACAGAGCCTCCCACTGCCTGCCATACACATTCCTGTGAGCGTTGAAGAACCTGTGCTTAGTATGGACCAATTCCTTTATGTTTTTTTCGCTGTAACTGTCAATCCCACCTTCTGCTTAGGCTCAATGTTTTCCAGTATTTCCAATATTATTGTCTATCACTTCTCCTTAGAGATTTTTGTTTTACTAAACACTGTAGTCAAAGTACAAGCGGTCTGAGTGGAAATAATTGACCTCTTCTGATTTCCAATATTCCTACAGAGATTGTCCATGTTCAAAATAAAGTTCATGAACAGAAATTCCTCTACATTTTGCAACAGTGTTGCCTCTGGCAATTGCATGTATGTAACCCACACAGAATTTGTGACCAGACTCTACTGAGGTAAGGCTGATAGATAAAAATTGGAAATTGGTGCAGTTTCTGAAAAACAATTGAGGAGATAAAGTCAGGCAACTCCTGATGTCAAAACCATCAGGCCTAGTTTAAATCTCAGTCCAACCACCAAAATCCACCCTATCAACAAATTTATTTTGTCTTTATTGTCTAACTATTAAGGAGGCAAAAGAGTTTTTAAAAACACTTTTTCACATTGCAGAGAAGATTTTTTCTTTTCAGAGTAATACAGAGGCATAAAACAATTCAGAAAACTGACTCTTGTCATCACATATTTTCTGGGCAGAAGGCATGTGGGATATCTTTTCACTATTTCATCACACCAAAACCAAGATTTCCCTTGTCTAGAAAGAGAATGTTAAATCACAAAAAAAATCTCTGCTGATGTTCTGACACACTTCAGACAGAAAAATAAAACAAGTATAGTCCCTTTGCTCAATTATGAAATGCTTAAAAACCCCTAAGTTTAAAGCCTTGCAGTTCAGACAGGGATAGAATGATCTGTTGCTGGAACACCAAAGGCCACTTCAGGAGGGAGAAGACCTCTGAGGAGAGTTTTCATTCTTGATGATCTAACTGCAGCTTTCTAAGCCAGCTGGCCATTACATTTATTTTCCATCGGCTTTGACAGGTCTGGTTTGCTTCCAAGGCTGCACACAGAACAGCCTGCTTATCATGGATCTGAAGACCTCATTATGAATGTGTAAAAAACCCAGATATGGTAACACAAACACCAGCAAGTGTTGGACAGCTGAGGATATGTGCTGATGATTTTGATGCCCACGCTGATTTAAATGGACTAGAAGAGATTTAATTTCAAGTCACAGAATATTCTGAGTTGGAAGAGACCCACAAAGATCATGGAATCCAACTCTTAAGTGAATGGCCTGTATGGGGATGGAACCCCCAACCTTGGTGTTATCAGCACCATGCTCTAACCAACTGAGGGAATCTGTTACAGAGCCAGGCCTTTTATCCTCTCCTGAACACACACAGCTTGCAAAAAAAAAAAAACCAAAAAAAACAAAAAAAGGCTGTTATTCACCTGCCTTAAATTCATCTATTGTCCCAGGAATACTGCACTTACACCCCTGTAAATCCTTGCAGTTACTTATGTCAGTAAATCTCTTTTTAAAAAACTGGTGCTTGTAAAAGAAAAAAAAAATATTTAATAGCTGAATTAATTTTCAAAATGCACAAAGGTCTAGCATAAATTTTTTACATATTTTTCCTTTAGAACACCTTTTTCCTTTAGCGTAAGTGAACATGGGGAAAATATAGAAAGAACAATTAGCATAAGAATTTCCTAGAAAAAGTTGTAATAGATGGAGTCAGTGACTGCTGAGGGTATATGTCAAAGAAACAAAGGGAACACAGAAAAATCACAATTCATGATATACAGCTTCGTCTTATGTTCTCATGATCATGTGGGACAGAGAAGACACAGGAAATGGGTTCTTCAGACTTAGTTTTCAGCTACTGGTCTGCTCTTCCAATCTTCTCGGGACAGGAGTCCTACAGCAGACCTGAATGTCATTTATAGAACTCAGGATTCTTTTAACACAGAGGAGGGCAAAGAAATAGTTATCTGCATGAGGTGTATTAATGTTCACTTTGTCCAAAAGCAATTACTTCTTTCTTCTTTATCCTTTCAGGAGAAAGGAAAGATGGGGTAGAATGTACAAGCTTCCTCTGTCAGAGGAAGCCACATCTTTAAACAGAGGGAGGAAATTTTCTCCTTTCTTTATGGTTGCTTGGGTCTCTTTCCATCTCCAAGTTCCTTTAGCATTTCTTAAGCACTCTGATGCTAGTTATTTGATCTCCCATTTCTTTTTATCCTGTGTAACCCTCACAGACAGTGTGGCTTATGCACTAGTGTACACAGGATTTTAAAGCTCATTAAGAGGAGAATGTGTGACACTGTGGTCTGACACTGTTCTTCCAAAGACATAAATCATGATGTCTGGGTCTGTCTCTCGTAGATCAGGCAGATTAAATGACATCAGTTTCCTCATGTATATACTTATAACAGACTAATAAAGCACATAAGAAAAATCCCATTTGACAATGAGGGCATATTTTTGTCAAAGGTCTGCTGAAGTTTCCCAAGGCTAGAATGGTAAAAATGTATTAGTATCAAACATGGTGTATTGTGGCTTGCTTTTGACATGAAGATCACTTTACCAAATGCCTCACTTATATCTGAACTGCTATATCTGACAAAGCCTCCTGAAGCAAGAACTTTTGGATCCTTAACATGATTTACCACCACGACAACTTTACTTACCATAGTAACACCATAGTAACTTCTATGACATGTGATAGATCCATAGAAATCACTGAGGATGGTGGGCATTTGCTAAACGGGATATTTAAACAGAATGATCACATCTAGAATGTAAAAGTGGTACAGACTGGAGTCTCAGAAAGAACTATGGGACTGTGACAGAGTGATTGAAAGAGTGTCTAGAACAATGACTAACATTTTCCAACAGATATATATATATATATATATATATATATATATACACACACACACACATATATACAAGGTTTCAATAAATGTCCTGTGAAGTGCTACAGAAAATGCAGAGATAATACTTTTACTCAGCACTATTATTGTTACAAGAATTTGTTTGATGATGTTTGTCAAGCATTTTGAACAATGGCACATTTATATGCAATAACATAGGATGCAGACGTTTATATGCAAAAAATACAGGATGCAGACAGGAAATATGTCCCCAACTGACCAAAGAGATATTCCATGCCATTTAATGTTATATTCAGCATATAAAGCTGAGAGAAGAAGAAGGTATGGGGGGACACTCAGGGCTGTGGCAACTTTCCAACTCACTGTTATGCAAGATGGAGCCTAGCATTACTGGGCTTGGCTAAACCATGGGAAGTGGAGAATACCCTCTTAGCTCTTCTGATTTGCACAGCTTTTGCTTTACCTCTACAACTGCCTTTACCCAAACCCACACTCACTTTCCCAAACTTTTTCTCACTTTCACCATTCCAATTCTCTGCCCCATCCCACTGTGGGAAAAGTGAGATGTGTAGGGCTTAGCTACTTCCTCAGGGTAAGCCAAGAAAATTGCTTAACAAAATGCTAGGCTGACTAGCAAAATGAAATACAGAAAAAACAGATTTTAACATTAGGAAGGGATCTCTCCTAGACCTCTGTCCAAAAGGAGTAAAATGATAAAGGTTTGGATCTACTTTTGCACATATTACTTTTCTGTCTTTGGATATGAGGATTTTGGAGTCAGGCATAGAAGTGTATGACTGCTATTGGGAGCACAATCAAGTATCAGGCACGGTAGGTAGAATCCATAATTATCAGGATACCTGTGTTTTACTCTATACTGCAGCACAGATACCCCTTGCATATCACAAACAGCATCACAGACTATACATCACTACAGTGACATGAGTATCTTATCTATTTTAAAAGAAACACTTAACTTGGTCCTTGGCTAAAGAAAGAAGCAGTAGCTGCTAATGGCAATGAAGTGGCAGTAGTGCAATCTATCTCATACTTTCCTCATCCACATGGAAAGAAACTGCAAATAATTTGTCCCAGGAGCAGTTCAAGCAAAAAGGTTATGTAAAAGTAACAACATTCATGCCTTGTTCCACCGGTGATTATTCAGATCAGAATAAACAAATTTAAGAGAGAATAATTTCAACTTGACCATGTTCTCATGGTCCCATTCTATACCATGCTCTCATTCTATATCATGATGAAATACAAGGACACAGCATTTCACAAAAGCAGTGTCAAGGGAAATATAGGCTGGATATTAGGAAAAAGTTTTTTACGGAAAGAGTGATAAAGCACTGGAATGGCCTGCCCAGGGAGGTGGTGGAGTCATCATCACTGGATGTTTAAAAAAAGACAGGATGTGGTTCTTGGTGCCATGGTTTAGTTGAGGTGTTAGGGCATGGTTTGGACTTGATGATCTTGAAAGTCTCTTCCAAAGTAGTTATTCTGTGAATTCTGTGAAAAGTATTTCTAGTGATATGATATATATGTACCTGATGGATATAGATATGTTAAACATATTGATAATAATTTGCCACATTTGTAAGTGGCATTAATTTAAACACTACCTTAAAAATTTCTAGACACTTTATTGAAAGTATTCCTAATCAGATTTCCCCACCTCAAACAGTTATGTTGCCTCACTTGATATTTTCTTGCATTTTAACATTTTCAAAATAAAATAAAATAAAACCAAATAAAATAAAATAAAATAAAATAAAATAAAATAAAACCAAATAAAATAAAATAAAATAAAAAAGTCTTAATAACCTGAAGATAATTTTGCCAAATAGACTTGAGACATTTCTGGAAAATTATCAGCTATATTATCATTCTGCAAGAAATACTCCCCTGAGTTACAGCTACCCCATAGTCTGCAGTATTCAAGCTACAGCACTGATAAGGATTAGTAAGAACTGAGCCTGGGAGCAAAGAGCCAAGAGCAAAATAACATGAAGCACTGTAGCTGGTCACAGGGGATTCACAGCTTCAGACATTACCCCTCACACTTGAACAGAAAGCTTTGTAAGAGAAGTGCTCCAGGTGAAACCACAGGCACTCAGAGGTCAGAGTAAAATTCCTGTTTTCAGTCAGGACACAATTTCACTGTAGGGATTTCGCTGTCACTAGTCTCACTGTATTTTCAATATCCTTTCTTCTACTTAGAATAAAGGAATTATGTTAAAAAGCAGAGAGAATGAACCATTTATTATAAATTATATGGTAATAACTGTATTTACATAAAGAATATGGGAGGATCTGAAAAACTGCAATCAAGTAACTCTGACTTCACTTTTAGAACAAAAATTGTAAATACTTTCTAAAGCCTAATGTAAAAACTTTAAAATTATATGCAGCATAGAACAACCAGAGTAACTTCAATTCATTGAGAAGAAAACAAAAAGAAACCAGCAATACTGTATGTATTGCTGATATGACAGAGATAAATTTTACACAATTAACATTTTATTTATGTCAGTTTCAAATCAGTTAATGCTGCATCACACAGTAGTTTCACCTACAAGGTCAGATATTAGAAGAGTTGCTCACAGAGATTAAGAAGTGGCTTTCAAAACAAGAATGCACGATGTCAGATCAAGAGAAAACATTTGACTTGTGTAGGAGTAATAAGCCCAGTAGGTATCAATAGCTTGATTTTGTTTACACAGTTTATACTGAAGGCAGTATTTCCCAGGCTATCAGAGCAAGCAAACAGTATCAATGATGAAAAGCCCCTCTGGGGTTTCTCCTTTTAACATCCTGACTGGTTCTAGCTTTCCTGAATACAGTTCTCAACAGCATGCTTTACCAGATCAAGGCTAAAGTCCTCTGTTCTGTACCAGGCTGAGGTTTATAAAGAGAAATAGAAAGGAATAAAGCAGAGGAAGACGCTAAGCACTACTCTGAATGTGGTCTTAAAGGCTAATATCACTGCAACATTGCTACTTCAGGAGTTCAGATGGCTGCTAGAACATAAAACAAGTTGAAAATCCCAGCTCAGTTCTCAAAAATATAGTACAGATCAATTCTCAATGGCATTCTTCCTTGACAGTCTTGGGAAGTACCAGGGATGAGCCTTGGAAAAATCTCTTGACTTACCTCATCTTCAGCAGAGGAGACTCCAGAAATTAGTTTCTTCTTTTCCCTGAATCATAATCCAGATATAAATTGTGTGACCATAGAACTATCCACGTGCCTCAAAGGGCCTTTGGTTTTCCCACCAAGGGGAACACATTTTCCAGCAAAATTTCATCTACTGTGAGGCTTTACCCAAAGATAGGGCCCAGACAATGAGGTGATGATGTAACATTTGCATCAGCCACAATCTCCAATCTAGTGGAGTTTATGGGGTAGTGCAAACACCCAAACTGCAGGGAAATGTTTCACTAGAGCCAGCTGGGTCAGTCAAGATCTGATGCTGTAACACGTTGTACATGTAACAATGTTTCTGCTTCAGCTGGTTCGGTTCCTTCAGCTCCACACTTGGGTGCTCCCATACTCAGAGAGATCCTTGCAGCCAAAGAGCTGAATCTAACCTAATTAATACAATCAAAGTGCAATGCCTTTTTGCATTACCTCTTCTGCTTTTTCAAAACTGAAAGAAACATTATCCACTGCTTTTCTGACATATTACAGTCTGTTTATCTTTTTGAAATTCATTACTTGCTGCCTCCTTTCTACCCAAGAATGTTTTCTTCATTGTAGGACAGAAATGGGTCTTATTTAAAATACTCTCTACTATAAATACATAGGATTAAAATAATGTTAATTTTCCCATCTGCATGCTTGAACAAGTAGAATCCCTATTGGCAGAGGCCATCCCTAACTTTCAACTCCTGATTCATGACATGAATTCAATCAGTATGGTAATTTTGAAGTTTCAGTTTATATTGTTGCCAGTCAACTCTCTATAGTGTTGTGCCATCCCCCCTTTCATTGATATTCATTGAGTATGTATCAATCAATGCATTTTTCTCATGAAAATATTACCTAAGCAGACAGCTACTAAGCAGTCCTGTCTTGTAAAATTTCATATATCTCAATCAGAGATTGAGTGAAATAAAACAACAAAATAAAAAGGACCAGACCACACAAGAGAACTGAGAATTTATATTATCTAAATACTAATCTAAAAAAATAATTTGTATTATTAATCTAAATTAAACTCCTTAGTTCAAAAATTAATGTTAGTTTATGACTAAAAGTACATGTCACTACTGATACTAGCATTTTGATATGATCCTTTTGAAGATCTAATCCTAAATCTCTGAGACACTGGTCCTACCTCACTTACAACCCTATTTTGTCTCTCATAGTTGCTACAAAATACCAAATCAAGAGTACAAAGTTTTTAACAGAGTTTAAAAGCAGTAAAATCTGTGTTTTCCTGTTCCTACTGGAGAAGTTGCAACATCTAGAAAAATAAAAGCAAAATTTCAGGAGAACTACCCAGTCCCTGCAGCCACAAAAAATTAGCATCTAAGTCCTTGAATCAAACAGGCATCTCCTGCCATAGAGATGCACAAGGTCAGCCAGTTAGCTACTGTTAAACAGTTTAAAGGTGTTATGCAAAGTGTGTAATGTTAACAGTCATCATATAATGAAAAACAGTGTTTGTCAGCAGTTAGAAGTACTTTGACCTTATGAAGTGGCAGCTTTTAACAGGAGCAAAAATAGCAGCAAATACAATTTTGAAGACAATCAAAACTGAAAAGAGGTATGAAGAAAGCAGTGTGGCTAGTGTTAGACAGCTGTCATGTTAAACTGTTGGAAAGCTTCTTGAAGACTTGGCTTACTGTATAAAATGAAAATATTTTGTTTCTTCTTTAACTGTGAATTTCTTATTCTTGTTTCAAAAATGAAACAAACAAAAAAAAAAAGAAGTGAACCCAAGAGCTCAAAAAGAAGACAACCAAAATATTCTAAAAGCCTTTTTTATGATTTTCAGACAAGTATGGTTAATTCTGTGGGCATTATTTACAATTTTCAGCATTGAATTAAATACTGTTGAAAAAAGGCACTTTCACACACAGTGACTGAAAACGACAAAAAGCAATGAATCAGAAAAAGGTATTGACACAATATAGCCACCATTTTTGGTCTAATATAATAGCTACAGGGTTCTTAAGGTAGATCCACTGATGAAGAAGAATAAACTTTACAGTCAATGGCTGTCAGAGAGCCATCAGCCTCTCTGGAGGAGGAAATTACTGTTAGACAGAGTATAGAACAGGGAAGGAATCCAGTCCATTTTTGCTGATGATTAAGGTTATAATTGTAAGCCCCCACATTAAATAGTTAGATCCCACCTCAATTAACTTTTGCTTCTCTGAATGACCTCACTACTGTTCTTTTCAAAAAGTGCTTCAAGAATAATGATTTGAAACTTTCTTCTAACTGCAAGAGTCAGCTTATGCATAGAGAGTGCATCTCCATTTCTTTTTGTACTAATTTCATCCCTTATATATAGGTTAAGCCTATGGATTTTTACACCAATATTTATCTTAAATAGTTAAAAAACATTCATATTAAATATATATTATATTTATATAAATTCCCAAACTGGAGAAGAGAAGGCTTCAGGGACTTTCTAGCAGCATTCTGATACATAAAGGGACCTACAAGAAATCCGGAGAGGGGCTTTTGAGAAAAGTATGTAATGACAGGACAAAGACTTTAAAACGAAAGAGAGCAGGTTTAGATAAGATGTCAGGAAGAAATTTTTCACTGTGGTGAAAAATGGTAATGAGAGACTGGCACAGGTTGCTGAGAGAAGATGTGGATGCCCCATTCCTGAAACCTTCCAAGGCCAGGTTGGATGAATTTGAGTAGTCTGGTCTAGAGGAAGGTGTCCCTGCTCATGGCAGGCGGGGATGGAACTAGATAACCTTAAAAGTCCATTCCAACCCAAATCATTCTGTGATTCTATGATATACATAATTTTAATTTACTAGAGTAAAATGTTTAGTAATTCAGTGCTTTTCAAATAGCTTGGAGTAAAACCTTGGGTGCAATGAAATTAATGGCACAATCTCAACAATTCCATGAAGTTAGAGTCTCATCTAAGTTTCCCAATGAAAACCAGATATTTTACCAGGCTACTAAGTACACAAGTAAACAAATAACAGTTACAAAAAAGAAAATAAATTTAATATGAGTGGATTCCCTTTCTTCTTCCTATCTCTAGTTTCTTATCACTGAAACATAGGTAGTATATGAACTTCAAAAAAAAAGAAAGCATGAAGGAAAACTACAATCTCCATTTCTATGTAACTCTGAAGGCTCTAGACTTTTTTCAACAACTCTATGAATTTTGTTCCAAATTTTAAAAAGTAACCATAGGGTTTTTTTCACTAGTTACTTCACCAAACACCATAACACAACTTTCAATCACATGTTTAGCTATTTTATTTCTGAAAACAAGTGAAAACCTATAAAACCCTCAGACTGCAGGACATTTAAAGTCAAAAGTTCCTTTCTCATTTTCTAGTTATCACGATAAAGCTAACAGGAATGATGAACTTCTCTATTGTATTACTGGAGAGGGGACATGAGAAAAGCAGTAATTGCTCTAGGCTCCCCTGTCTGTTATCACTCGTAACTTTTACAAAACATTACAGAATGTATTGTTCCAACATTTTAAAAGCTTAGTTTCACCTTAAGATAATTTCCTCTGGTGCTGAAAATTTAGATAAAGAAGTGAATATTCACAAAGACATTAAGATCCCCCAACTTTTAATGAAACAGAATTTTTCTTTTGAGCAAAGTTAGAGAAAGAATATACTTCTATAGAATCCAAAACTTTTGGTCCAAATTAAATTGACATTACCTCCTCAGGAAGATCTTGTATATATAAAAATTCTCTAATATCTTGGTGGAAATGGCATCTAAGCAACTAACCTACGAAGAACAATGATTATATATTTATCTGACTGCTGGGAAAAAAACTAAATTCTCTCAACAGCCAGGAAAAATGACAGAATTATTCACAAAGGATCTAAAATACTGTCTCATCTCTAAATGAGCCTGCGAGTGCCAAACAAGAGTAGAGCTATATATTACAAAGGAAGCTCTTTTGGATAAAAAGATTGCAGATATGTCACTCTTTCTTCACAAATGCAGACTTAAAATCCACAGCAAATCTAGTCTCTCTCTAATTACATGACAGCAGAAAGCTCATTTAAATAGTGTATCAGGTAGCATACTCAAGTATTTCAAATTTTGGATTTAAAGATTAAATAAATAAGCAAATTTATAAATACAGGCTGGTAAGTTACACCCTTAATCTGACACAATTAAAATTAACGTTTTGAAGACCTAAAGCAAGTAGTTTAAATAAATCAGTGAAATTACATACCTGCCTATGAAGAGATCTAAATTCTGGTATTAACACAGAAACGTAAATTTTTGTTGACTTAATCCCCATTTTGCTTTACATAACAAAAGTACTTGAAAACAAGATAATTATTCTTGAAGGCTGAAGGCTCTTAGCCAAATAAATTACTAAAATGTCATTTTCATTTTTTATCTTCTTGGGGATTGTCTATCAGGCAATAGACACTTAGTGAGCTTATTCTTACAAAATATATTTTCTTATTACTTACTTTTTATAAAAATGCTTAACATTCTGTCTTCTCCCCTCAAGCTGTTTAGATGTTTGTAAGTTTAGGGCAGAAAGAGAGCCTTTAAAACCATTTACGGTAAGGCATGAAATAGCAGTTAGAAGCAGTAAATTTATAAAACCTGCCATAAGTGTTTGCTCTGAGTTAGGTAACGTTTTACATGGATTTGAACGGGCTCAGGCCCAATCTCGTTACAGCTGAAGGCAAAACTGCCTTGTTAGAGTACAGAAATGTTGTGTTCTTTAAACCCCTAACTAAATACTTAGAATACGTGAGATCCAAAGATGTGAGGTAGTGTTGACCTTTTACACTAAAGGAAGAATATATTTAATAGTATGCAGAGCATCAAAGTGACAGGGTAAAAATTGTAGTGACATAAGGATGGAATTCTATTCTTGGTTTTGCCAGGAGTGTAGGTGTGTGATATGATCTGAGATGAACTACATTAACCAGGGGATGGGAAATATATCACTGGATTTTTAGGAGGCCTATTATTTTCTGGAACAGTATCTAGGGACCAAGCAAGTCAGACCACAGGGCCTAAACAGCACCAGGTCCCTATACAAACTTAATGAAACCTACAACTGCAGAGGGAAGGGATTCAACCCCAAATCACGACATTGGAATGCCACTGCCTACCCTGAGGAGCCCTATAGATAAAGATCTCATCACTCTCCAGGTTCATTTAAAACTAAAAACAAGCTTTAGTTACCTAAAGAGAAGTGAATAGAGTCATGTGAGCTGACTCAGAACAGAGACTGGCTTCCTGTTGGTAGCCTAAACAGGAAACTTTTGTTGGTCCCGTGTTATTTCTGCCAGCCTTGGGCACATCTTGGCCAAGGGCACTTTAAGAGATGCTTGATACCCACACGTGAGCAATTTAATCACACTTCTGGTCAATACCAACAGGAGAGTTCAGGAAAATACTCCAAGTCACTCTGAAACAGTCATAAGGAGAACAGATGGTACAGGAACCTTGAGGAAAAATATTCGGCTTACACTTCTATCATACTTAACATAGCATCACAGCAAATCTTATTTACCTTATCCTCTCCCCATTAATTTCTTAACACCCAGGAGTATGTGAGCAGTATGGCTGCCTGTTAGTGGTGCCTAATATAAAACATTAAATGCATGGAGCAGTGCATCTTTTATTGTATGTCATAAAAATCCATCAATACTCAAATACCAAAGGAGAAGCTTAGGTATTGTGATGAAAAGGAAACATGGATGTGTGTGGAACAATTTACTTGTACATTTACTCAAAAACAGAACAGTTTTTAATTGTGCATTCTGTGGTATTTACAATCTGATCCAAAACTGATTTATTTTTTAAGACTTTTACATTTATTTAAAATCAATTTGAGTATGTTTGGGTAACAAAAATTATCTTATTCGAACTTTCATTCTGAAAGAGTCTGTGATGCTCTCTACCTTCAGTTATCTAATGACATCCTTCACCTAATCCTGACAGTGTTGTCTACCAAGTTTTGGTACTCGTATTTTAAAAGACCAAAATAAAAACAAAACAAACATACAAACAACAAACAAACAAACCCCAAAACCTAAAAAACCCTAAAAAAAACAACCACAAAAAATCAAAACCAGTGTTCTAACTGTTATAGATGTCTTTTCTGCTCCAGCACTTTCTTTTGAACACATTCACTTCTAGAACAATTATACAGATTATTAAATTGAAATTCTGTACTTATATTTTATGATACTCCTCTACTACACTTTATGAAAAAAAGGGAAACTGTCCCAAGATAAATTAATGATGAAGATATATTTCTGGCTCTTTTACATTGCTTTTCTTCTATTGCTCTTGATATGTAGCCTGGAAACACTCTTCATTTAGTTCAATGCACATTGTGCAAGCTAGGTTACAAAGATGGATAAACTATGGGATCCATCATAATGGAATTGGACACACAACCTGGATCTTCAGCCCCCCACCCCAGCAAAATGCTTCAGTCACTTACATCACACCCTTTTCCCTACATATTTGAAAATAGATGCAACAGAGAAAAAATAACAAAGTCGTTTCCAAAGCTGGCATTTCGTGTACAAGCAATGAAGGATAGAAGTATCAGAGCTCGGCAATTCATAAGCAACAAGAAAAACCAAACACTGGAACACTGTCCTGGGTTGGTTTGAGGATTTTTAATTATTGTTTCATTTTTCTAAATACATAGAAGCAATGAGAGAAAAAAAAAAAAAAGCCTCACATGCCAAGACCAGAATCATGCAGTACAGTTAACAATGTATTTATATTACTTCTCATAACAATAATAATAATGCATTTTATTGCATGAAAGATCATTTCTTTCACTTGCAATTAAACACAAACCACAACACAGACAGATACAATCTGTCAATTTCTCTGCAAAGACAGTGGGTCAAAGCAATTTCCTAGAAGAGCATCACACAACCAATGTCTGAGGTAAAAATGTGACAGGATCATCACCTTCAGATCCACATGTCATACAAAAAGAAAGCAATTTCCTCTGTTGTACACTTTGTAAATATCTACCAATACATTTAAATAAAGTAACTTCCTCCCCATTGAAAGGGAGGCTTGTTTTTCTGTTTTACTATCTATGTTTCAAAGACATTGATAATTTTCTTTCTGCCTTTCAGCTGGTAATTTTCTAAGAAATTAACTCATCCCCTTGCAAACATCTATTTCACATCTGTAAGTGAATTTGTGATTACATCCCAGCAAAAAATGAACAGTACCAATGAAATAAAACTTCTTCTCTATAATATCATGAGAAAAAAAATACTAAAAACTAGATTTTCTGAGGTTAGCATTTCTTTTCCAATTATCTATACAGCTTTGAAACCAGTTCAACTGTTTCATAAAAGAGAAAAAACATACAACACAATCTTCATGTACTACAAAAATGTCACATGAGTGGGAAAATCTGATAAAAATTGATATAGTTTTGTCTTACAGCAGTTACGTTTTTCGCCCTAACTCTGTCATGATATGATGAGTACTTGTGAGTTAATACAATCAGAAGCTCAAAGAAGAGGGACAGTCACAGAGGGACATTTTTTCACATAATCACAGAATGGGTCAGGTTAGAAGGTACCACAGGGTCATCTGGTCCAATCTCCCTGCTCAAACAGGGCCATCCCAGAGCACATGGCACTGGATGGCATCCAGATGGTTCTTAAATATCTCCAGTGAGGGAGACTCCATACACTGCTCCAGTGGGAGTAAATAAGTTCTGCCTCATATTCAGGCGGAACTTCCTGTGTTCCAGCTTCTGCCCATTGCCTCTTGTCCTGTTGCTCAGGACCACTGAGCAGAGCCTGGCTCCATCCTCTTGACACCCTCCCTCCAGATACTGATAGACATTGATGGGATCCCCTCTCAGTCATCTCTTCTCAAGGTTGAGAAGGCCCAGATCCCTCAGCACATCCTTGTAGGAGAGATATTCTTGTACTGAGGAGGCCAGAACTGGACACAGCTCTCCAGATGTGGCCTCATTAGGGCTGAGTAGAGCAACACGCTCACCTCCCTCAACCTGCTGGCAATTCTTCACCTGGCACCCCAGGATACCTTTTTCTTGGCCACAAGGACACACTCCTGGCTCATGGATGGTTTGTTGTCCACCAAGACTCACAGATCCTTCTCTGCAGAGCTGTTTTCCAGCAGGTCACCCCCACTCTGTATTGGTGCCTAGGGTTGTTCCTCCCCAGGTGCAGGACCTGCATTCACCTTTGTTGAATTTCAGATGGTTCCTCTCTGCCCATCTCTCCAGCCTCTCAGGGTCCTTCTTAAGGGCTGCTCAGCACTCTGGGTTATCAGTCTCTCCTCCCAGCTTTGTGTTGTGGGGGAACTTGCTGGGGAGGCCTCTGCCCCTTCACACAAGTTATTGGTGAAAAGTTAAACACTACCAGTACTGAACCTCTGGGGACACCACCAGTGACAGGCATCTAACTGGACCCTGTGCCACTGATTACAGCCCTCAGGGATCTGCTGTTCAGTCAGTTCTCAAACCACCTCTCTGTCCACTCACACAGTCCACACTTCCTGAGTTTGCCTGTGAAGATGTTGAGCAAGACAGCATTGAAAGCCTTGTTGAAGCCAAGGTAGAAAATATCCACTGCTCTTCCCCTCATCTGCCCAGGCAGTTGTATGTATCATCATAGAAGGCAATAAGGTTGGTCAAGCATAATTTACCCTTAGTAAACCCATGCTGACCACTGCTGATAACATTCTTATCAACATTTGAATAGAGACGGCCTCTTTTCCAAAGCACTGAGCCAACCAGAATAGAGGCATTCCTACCAAATGGCAGCAGCAGAGACATAAATCTACTTCCACCCTGGCCACACAGTGTAGATGATCTTTTAAGATGCAGACACAAGCAATTTTCTTCAACATTCTTTACACAGATATCTTCTACAAATACTCCATAACCTGACAGTCTCAGTTCATACTGCTGTTTCACACAAGGGTCAACCTTGATATGATCCATAATGAATTAATAAAGAGAGCAAAATATTTTCATCCGCAGTCAAAAAGCAATTGTTGAATAATATGCTTTATGCTTTTTTCAATGTGTAGTAAAAACTGCTGTTGTTCTACAAAGAGAAGCATCAAGTGACTTTAATGTTCTTCTTATTGCTTCACCACCACATCTCCTAGAACAGCAGTTTTAACTCTAGAATATGAAATCCCTTTCCCAATGACTGGGTGCAAGCTTCAGTACTTGAGATTGGATTCCCTAATATTAAGCTCTGAAATCAACAGGACATAAGTTTCCTAGCACCCTAAAGCCTTGATCTTGAAATTAACAGGAGTTTCTAAAACTGGCAAAAATACCTGAACAAGCCCCTAAGTCAATTATGTGCTGTAATACCTCAAAAGGTATGCTAGAAACATTATTGTTACAGCTGAACTCCTCAGCTGGTATAGACCAGATGTTAATAAGCAAAGAAACATTGTACTAACAGTTTTGGTTAATAAGTAAAACTACAGAAATATTTTTTACTTCATCTGTAATTTATGTCAAATTTAATTCATCACAGAAATAAAGTGTTGCCACTTAATTGCTCTTAGTGTACAGCAAAGATGCTTACAATGAATGCTGATAAGCAGGAACATGAATGAACAGTTGCCAGGCAACCAATAAATAAAGGTTCCAAATAGCATGACCTCTCTTTAAAGGATAAAGCTCTAATCATAATTATTTTTCAAATCCATTTCAGTGCCAGCTAAAATCATGTTTGCAGCACTAATCCTGGCCTTCCTCATACAGAATGAAACCAAATCTGTCATTTGACATATCACAGATAACAAATTAAACAGACTCAACCTGCTCCTTCAGATTATGGTCAACAGTGCATTTTGAGGACGGCAAAAAGGTTAGACAATAAACTGGAATCTGAAATAGAGAGCTGAGATTTAAACAATTTAAATAGGGTAATTAAAATATTTTTTAAAGTTACATTGTTTCCTAAGGATCTTCAAACAGTATCAACACAAAATGCTGCATTGTTTAATATCATAAAATGATCATTCCATAAAATACAAGAATGAGACAGACTTTAAAATAGTAAAAACAGATACAGTTTGAAATGCTTTAAAAGCTACATAATACAACATTCTATCTTTATAAACTCTTGCAACACAGTCTTGCTGAGTGCATAAGCAGAGCTGAGGTGCCCAGAGCAAGCACTGACCTTTTAGATGGATTCAAATAAAACTGACAAAGAGCAGCATAAATCTTAAACCAGTTAAAGAACACAGTATACCCACTTTGAAGAAACAATGAAGGGTTATGCAGGAGTTTTACATTATGCCTTCCAAATAATGGAATGGGAAAGCTTGCGCTTGTTCAAGGTTTACTGGTAGGCCAACAAATATTGTATTTATTTTAGTAAGCTCTCATGTCAGAAAACATTAGGAATACATGTTTTTGTAGTTTTATCTTGCACTACATAAAGTGATTACATAAATCTCTTTAACCATTTTATTTCTTTTCTTTAGTAGAATTGAGATTCACTAATAACTGTGATGCCTAAACACTTAGCTGACAAAAATTTACAACAGGAAAACAAGTTGAACTACAATAATAAACAAATATGTTTTGTACTTAAGGTATAAAATGTCAGCAGTGAAGCCATAAGAACAGGCAACATACTTCCAACCTGTCTTTGAAAAAACACAGGCAACAGAGTCCATGAACTTCCCTGCACTGTCAGTAGCACAAAATAATCTCATACTTTACAGTAGTAAATGCACTCTAACTATTAAGTATTTCTTCACATGTATTTCTTTGTATCAAATGAGAGGCAGTTCATTATATAGTAGGTATTCTCCTTCTTGGATAGAGGAGCATTCAGTTGCCTTCCATCAGACACATAATTTTCCAATTATTTTCCTTATCTAGATATATCTGCTCACCAAAGACCCTTATAGGAGCTTTTCTTTGTATCTGTATTTCATAAATAAGCAAATAGGAAATATACCACATTATATCTGTATTTTCCTTGACTAGTATTTCGCCCACTAATCATTTTCATCACCTAATTCAGTAATTCCTCTCCATCCTTCTAACAATTTCAGTTTGAACTCCTTGTTCTAACAAAAGTCCAGTTCATTTCATTGATATCCTACGCAAGAGTGAGATTCCAAATTTAAGTACTTGAGAATCCTATATACTGACTGTTAACTTCAGACAATGCAGAAGATCCTCTAAATTCCTGTTGGGACACATGGCACTATTGATACCAAAACCACATTAATTGCTTATCCATGGTTTTCAGCTTGCATTTTAATGAACTATAAAAGAATTGTGTTGTGCCTATAAACCTCATAACCAAGACCACTAGTTTAGAAGTGTGTAAAGGTGCTTTGGAGGATTTATTCCCCTCCCAAATGTTTATTCCTTTTCAGATGCCAGCTGAAGAATGAAATTGGTCTGGTTTTAAGCCTAAAAGACTAAGAGCTTATGGAATAAAAGGTCATGCCTTATCATTTAGCAGGAGCTGGAGGCTAATTGTGAAGTTTATTAACAATGAAAACAATGGGGTTCTCAGAAACTTACTACCATGGAGGAAACTGATGTTATTTTTCTGAAGTTTGGATTCCACTGTGTTTTGTTCCACAACATGCAATTTAACTACCCCACTTTTGAAAATGGGAAATGACTGTATTGTTTTAAAGATCTGCTCACACTAAAATAAGAGCAATTTTAAGACCTCCCCTAGGGATTCAAGACTATACATTTAGCAATAGAAGGAGGAAAACAGCACAACTGCCAGCTTGAGGAGAGAGATGATGAGGCATGCTTTCTCTGTAGTGTTTCCCACATTACAGATACAGTCAATGAAACTAGGTGTAATTCTAAAAACACTTTCCTCGACAGGGCTTAGGCAGATACCCATCTAAGTAAGAGTAAGCAGCTTTATGTTCCAGAGATCAATCCTATTCTACATGCATGCTGATCCTGTCTTCTGATCAAGATATTTTTGTTTCAATAACCATTTTTCCCAAACCAAAAAGGTAACATTTGTCTTCATTTTCTATACTAGATATTTAATAGTTAATAAAATATAAACCTACTTCTTATTCAAGTACATACAAAAACTAATGGATGGCATTAGGAGATAAATTTGCAGAACAATACAGCTCAAACAGTGCAATATTGTTTGGTTTAGGAAAGAAAATATATATATGGATACCCACTAGATGCATATATAGGTACTTGTGAAAGACCATCTATAGACACTCCCAGTAACACACAAAGGAGCTTTATGTGAGCCACACAAAATTTTACTACTATAGTGAGGAGCCCAGTAGGAGGAAGAAGGTAGTTTGTTGCTCAATCACTTTTTAGTAACAATTAGCCTCTATGCGTTTGATTCAGTCTTGTACTTGAAATGCTCTTTTTGGAACTGCTATTCCATTCAATTCCATTCATTGATGGACGTCTTCCCCTACTAGTGTACAGAAATAGTTGAAAATAGCAGCAAAATTCAACACTGATGACATAGTCTTTCATTAATATACTTGATGAAGTTACTGTTTTGGACCAATAGTTCAGCTCTAAAAGAGGGAGCTAAGAGTGTAGCTCTTAGTTTTAGTCAGAAAAAAAGTCTCACAAAAATGATACTGATAATCAATGAACTTTGAAAATTAATGCTAAGACCTTCCTTTATATATGAGTAAGTGATTCCTAAATTTCATCATGATTTCTTAACCTATCAGTTATAAACATTTCTCATGGAGCTTTAGCACAAAACTCTCACCAATACAAAGTGCAAGCGCACCCCTGTCATGTACCATACTCCATGATCTGCAACCTATTCTGCTGTGGCTATTACATGAAATACTGCACACATGAATACATTTCAGGACAGACAGCTGAATTCAGCTATCATTGGAAGCTTGAGGAATTCCTCCATTCAGTTCTTTGGCTAAAAGAAATTTTACGGAGAGACAACCAAATTACAAGGAACAGAAATGTTCATACAAGCTTGTAAATTTCAGCATTGTGTTTTACTTTTAAAAGGAAACATTATTATTTAATGTCTTTGAGCTACAGTAGTATCCTCTAAGAACTGACCTGGCTCACATCACTGCAATAAACCAAAAAATTCAACAAGACTGAACAGATTTTACTTATCAATCAGGAAAGTGGATTAAACAAGACAGAACAAGAGGAAATAAATAATCTCCAAATTTTATAATGTTCAACAGGTATTATCTGTATTTTATTTAAAGACAAGAAAGAATGAAAAGTAAATCTGTTTTCCAACCATTCTAAGAAATTTTTTCCAGTGACATTTCATTCAACTGTATGTACACTACTTCTTTCCTGAAGCCTACTTTGCATATTTATTCTTATTGCCATACAAAATCTTTGTTACATTTTCACCATTTACTCTGAAGTACAGCTGCTGTATGCACTTGTGCTGACACGCAGAGTTTTACAGCACAATACATACTTGCTGTTGCCAAGTCCTTTGCCTCAAATTTCCCATGCTTTTAGACTTTGCTGTTCCCAGCAAAAAGAGAATTGAATTTTCAGCACTATCCGGCTGTTCTGGGGCAAATGTGAAGTTCATTTAGGCCAGGACCATGTCACTAGTAGTGGTCAAAGGTAGTGACCTAGGGAAAAGCCCCATATTAGGACAACTCTCAAATAATACAACAATCCCCTGAAACACTCTTCTGGCTCCCAGCAATGTGTGGCTCAGACTTAAACGTGAAAAGACTGGAAGCATTGGTACATGACAACACACTTTGTTTTCAGCAGGGCTGGAAAGAAGAGCAGAAGATACTTCAAAAAGGAGAAATACATGCCCTCATATACATGCCACTTCATTCTATCCAACACTGTTTCTTGCTCCTGATATTGACTTTACCCTCAAAATTTGCTGTTTTCCATTTGGAAGAGGTGGCAAAAATGAAAGTGTTTCCCTTCTTTCCTCAGAAAACCTCCTCCTGACTGGAGCTGGCCTCCTGTTCATATTCCACTTGACTAAACCAATCTTTTTCTCTTCCCACACTAGCTCCATCTGCCGCCCGTCTCTCCAGCAGAGCCAGATGCCAGCAAAGCAGACTGCTGTGGGAGGGGAAAGTTCTGTCGCTGGAATTTCATCCCTGTACTCTGCAGGGGGCCAGCCTGCGAAGCATGGGGAGGATACAGAGAGCAACTTCCTCTCTTCCATGCTCCTTCCCCTGCTCATCAGCAAAGAAGGCAGCTGAGGACATGAGCAGAAGGATAAAACACCAATGTGTGCTCTTAAACATGCAGTTTTAATATTCATATAGCAGAAGTCTCACAGTTGTACTCCAGACTCGAGCATGGTACACATCAGATAAACATGTGAGAAGACATGAGTCCTGCTCCAAAGACCTTACAATCCAACAGAAGCAGAGATGCACATTTGTGATAAGGATCAAATGAGTGACTAGAGCACAGATGACAGAGAAAAAAGACTAATTTATAATCAGGAGAGATTTTAATGATGGAGTAAAAAGACAGTACTTTCTGGAGAGATGGAAGTCAAAGAAAGAATCAATGGATGAGTGCTGTTAAGTTGAGAGAATTGCAGAGGCAACTGCCTGAAGAAAAGGAAAGGGCAGGATGAAAACAGACTTAGAGAAGGAAAATGTGGGTTCTTTATACACTTGACATGATCTTGCATGAAACAGAGGGAGAAGACATACAGGTAAGAACTTTAGATAAACAGTCTAGTAACAGAGGAGGATCTGCATGAGCAATCTTGTCAGAGAAAGGAGCAAGAATGTGTGTCACTGAGTGAGAACAAGAGCTGATATAAAATAAGCAAGTGTGCATATGTGTGAGACAGGGACACAGACTTCGTTTTTCTGGGAGGAAGATGCATGGGAACCCAGGAGACTAAAGAGACTATATAATAAAAAAGGCTGGTGTATGGGCGCAGCAGAAAGTTTTGAGTGGGGTTGGCAGGACAGAAGAAAGTGAAGGTACAGAGTGATCTAACAGAATACTAGAATTACAAGTAAGAATCTGAAAGAACACAGACAAATTACAGAGACATAGCAAGAAAACTCAGTAAGTTGAATTGACAAGGAAAAGAAGGAAATAGACATATCACATTGCAGTAGAGTAAGGGATCACAGCAGAACAAATGGAATGACAGGATAGAGAAAAAGGAGGAAAGAACATATGCAAAAATGATAAAAGTCAGTAAAGAAACATTAGTTAAGTGAAAGCACTATGCAAAAACTCCTAATGGGAAAACTGGGTGTGTAGACAAGGGCGACTGGAAATGGATGGTCACTGTAAGTGTAAACTCTTAGGGTTTGCCCCATCTTGGTATACCCACATTTTAATCTTCATTTTCTCTCAGAAAAAAATGCTGTTTCCTTGTCCTCCACACCCCCTAACTTCCGAGCTGTAGTTGCACCTTTATGCCATTTGTTTCACTATTTCTAGTGGCAACTATTTCTCTTACGTCTACATGGGAAAAAGCTCTTATTTTTTTCAGATACTCTACAACAAAGAAACGTGCCAAAAATCTCAAGTTTCCTTCCTCCTGTCCCCATAACGCTCTTTCATTCATTCTTCTTCGAAAAAAACCCCAAACCAAACCAAACCAAAAAAGGCTGGGAAAACTCAGCAATACGGCGGTATCTTAAGTCCAAGACATTCAGGGAACCTTTCCTGAGCTGCACGTACATTCTGCGCCCCAGGTTTCCTCGTGCCCGGGTGAGGGGTGAGGGTTTCCCGTCTCCCGCGGGCTGCGCTCCAGCGCCCGGCATCGCGCAGCCGGGATAACGGGATCTCCGGCTGAAACGCATCCATCAGGCGGGGCAGCGCGGGGAGGGGAGCTAGCTACCGGCGGCTGGAAGGAAAGCCTGCACAGACGTATGCCCTGGCTGCTGGAAGACATGGCTGGCTGGCGATTTGATTTGATTTGATTCGATTTGATTTGATTTGATGGACATAAAAAAAAGGGAAGAGAGGAAAGGGAGAGGGGGAAGCACACAAGCTCGCACACGCATCCGGCTGATCTTACCTCCACATTGAAATACTGCTCCGCTTTGCACACTGTAGCACATAAAATCCAAATGAAGGTTTGCAAGAAAAACACCCTGGATTGAGAAACGAAATCCAACCGGCTTCCAGTGCTGGATGCGAGTACGATCATAGTGAACTGTGCTTCAGCGGGTGGAAGACCTCTCTTTCTCTCTCTTTGCCTTAAACAAATGCACAAAACAAACCAGCCTCCCCCGTGTCGGTGAAGAGCCCGTAGCGCAGGTTCACCCACAGCCGGGGAGGAGGAGGAAGAGAAGGAGGAGGAGGAGCAGACACTTCACAGCACAGGCGGCGGCGCGGCAGGGTCAGCTCTCGCTCATCCTCACCACCAGCCCCGTACAGAGGGAATGTGGCGTCCGAGTACAGCCTCTGCTCCTGCACGACTCCTTTCTGCCCAGCAGCAGCAGCCACCTCCCCGTGTCCTCCCTCCGCTCCCGCCTCCTCCGCCTCCTCCACCTCTCCTCCTTCTCTCCTGCCTCCTCCCCTTCAGCCTCCGCCTCCTCCCGGGGAAGGCGGGCCGGCTCGCCTTGGCTCGGCTCGGCTCGGCTGGGCTTGGCTCGGCTCTCTGCCGTGGCCCGGCCCGGCCCGGCCCGGCTTGGCTCGGCTCGCTGCCCTGCCCTGGCTCGCCTCGCCCCCCGCCGCTCCCCTCCACTCCAGAACGTTCAGCCGAAACCTTCATGGCCCCGCCCCGGAGGCGGCCTAGAGGCGACGGCCCCACCAGGCGGCCCCGGCGCGCCAGCGCCGCCCGGCCGCGCTCGGCGGGCCGCGGCCCGGAGCCTCGGTGGGCGGCTGCTGGGGACCGGCGGCCCGGGAGCGGCCCGCAGCCTTTCCCCTCGGTCCCGTCCCCAGGAGCCGAACGGGTGCCGGAGCCTCCCCGGCCTCTTCACGGGAGGCGCCCGGCGCGGAGCGAGCGCCCCGCGCCGCCCGCGGTGCCCGTGCCCGGGAACGCCGCGCTCCCCTGCCCGCGGTGCTGCCTGGGTGATGAAATTGTGCTTAATGCGTCCGAAAGGGAAATCAGGGAAATCAGCGTGTGAAATACTATATCACAGGCTTAACTTCATGCGGGATATTATCATATTCAAAATGCCTTACGATTATGGCAGATGAACTACTCGTGAAGTGAATTAATAGTAAATGGGACTTTTTATGGGGCCCTTTGATATGTCATCCAGTATAAGGAAGGTGTCATGATTCATAATCAGTGGACATGATACTATAATAATGCATCTTGAGGGAGAAAAAGGGGACGGGAAAAAAACCTCCAAAACTCCCAAGTTTACTGACAAGAAAAAAAAAATTAAAATTGGAATCTTATTTTTTCCGTTTGGCTATCAAAAAATACTCAAAGATACTTGATCATTATATGGGACAAACAGGAAGAGGAAGACGTATCCGATGTGAAATTTCCATAACCTGGTAGTTGAGCCCAATTGCTGAAATTAAAACACATGCAGACTACGTGTACGCAATTCTGACTGCACCTGGTAGCAGAATGTAGGACTGTATTAGGTTGCTCACCATTTTGTATATTAAGAGTGAGGCAGTTATGTGAAGATGTCGTGATCTGCCTAATCAAAAGTAATCCTGTTTAAGCAGAATTCCTTACGTGAGATACTTTTTTCATATTAAGGCGTTTTCTGTTCTGATCCTTAGTGATCTCAATGATGAAATTATGAAATACAGAGCTGTCAGCAAGCTAAATGGACCTGTTGGCACTTTGGTGACAAATATGGGAAGTCAAATTAACGAAATGAATAATTAGGCACAAGTTAAATAAATGTCTTGGAAGAAGCAGGAGAAAACGTGATACTGACGCATGCAAATTATATTTGGGAAGAAAAATTAAAAAGTAAAATCAAAAGGATACTGGTAAAGTAACAGCACTTCAGGAAATAATCTGGGGGCTGTAATGTAAATATGAGTCAGCAATGTGTTACCATTAAAGAAAAAAGCGTCACTGTGGAGTGTATTAATAGGTGTGCAGTACATCTGACAGGACAAATTACCTTTCTGCAAGGGGTTGATGGGTTGATGAAGCCAACTGTGTTTGGTCTCAAACTGAAGACAGTCCAGAGGAAAATTACCAAATAGTAGGACATGTAGAAAATTACAGATGGGTATAGAAGTTGGAAGAACACTTGTTTAAGAAGATAGAAGTAAATGATCTCTTTATGTGGTAAGTGTCGCTGTGAAAAGGACAAAAATATTTCATTTTTTTCAGCAGAAAAAAAACCCAATAATCTAAATTATTCATAATGTTCAGATTCAATGTTGGACAAAACTTTCTAAAGTGTTATGGTTTATATACTGAAATATATGTGTTTTTATATAGACTGAAACAATAATGTCCCAAATTTAGCATTTGGAACAAGATACCTACCTAGTGGAAGTGTGGAATCTCTTCCATATGTAGGTTTGATAGGCAAGATTATTATAGTTAACCTCTCTCATCTTAGGGAAGTGGATTGTATTATGAGATCTAGTAAACTTTTTCACTTCTAACAAAAACAATTCAGTAATTTCTTTCCTTTTATTACTGTGAATTCATCACTGTAACTGTATGAAGGAAACACTAACTTTATACTGTCCCTATTGTTTTTCCTCTTTCCCAAAGGGGCTCTGTGTGTGTGCCCTCAGCAAACACTAGCTCTATGTTTGTTGGTCTATTTTGTACAGTTTGCCATTAGTGCAATGTCCAGAAATGGAAGATGAAGTGAAAATAGGTAAGTTACTGTAATGGGAATTTCGTTCGTCTTCCTGGCCAGAACTGCTCTGGCTATTTATTGTGAAAGGTTCAGGGCCATAAATACAGCTATCTCTTTCCTTTACACTGTATCCATTGAAAGAAAGAAGAAAAGCAATGATATGAAGAGTGGTGGACAACAAAGGCACATTAATATTTCTTAAGCATGTTTGAGGAAGGGAGGGAAAGATCACACAGGTAGAGGGAGATCAGGAAGGAAAGAGAGTAGCAATGTATGAATAGGAACACCAAGGGAGAGACAAGGCATATGAAGGACAGAGAAGATATTTGAACTGAAAGATATCATTCAGGAATGCTTATTTGAGTGAAGAAATGCCAGCAATGGTGGGAAAAGGCTTTGAATATTTATGAGTAAGCTGCGGGCAGAAACATACAAGAGGACAGTCAGAGCCTCATGAGACATGTAAGAAGGAAAAAGAAAATAGAGAAGAATTTATATCTCCATACAGAGCACTGTTTGTACTTATGTGTGTATGGGATTATGATTGAGATTAAAGAAAAAAAAAGCAACAAAGATGAAAGGCTAAGTAAACAAGTAAAGAAGGAAGAAAGCAGAATAATGAAATAGGAAAAAATGGGAAGTGTTTGTTGAAGTGCTTGTGTGATTCAAGTCATGTAGTTTATAAGCATCTTACAGATTTTTATCTTTATCAAATAACCTTATGATTTTTATATTCTTGCCTATGGCAGTTACCAGCAGTAATTAATAAGGAGTGAGCTAGTTTGTAGGGAAGCAAAATTTAAAAAGGGAAAGTTTTAGTTCTAAAACTTTTAGCCTTTTATAAAGGCAGGAAGAGATCTGTCTCTCTGCTGTGTTACCAGTCAGCCCATATACCATCAGAGTTTCTTAGACTCTAGACTGTATCTTTTATGGATGACTGTAGTCACAGGTTTGCAATGGATAAATACCAGAATCTGACATAGACATGATATATTCTTATGTCCAGTTTTGAACACAAGACAAAAATTTTTCCTTGTTCTCTTTATCAATTATGAATATAAATTCATATAATAAATAATAATATAAAAAAAAGAAAATACTGCGTGTTGTCCTTTCTGTGCTTTGTGTTGCTTAGCTGCAGATGGTACCAGCTGGAACTTTTAAAAGAGAGCTTTGTTACAAGATGTAACAAACTGCAAAGAGTGAAGGTAGATATCGCATGTTTTAGACTGTTATATTTAGTTGTGGTTTGCAAAAGATGTTTTAAACACCTTGCCTTTTCTTCATGGAATGAGATTTTCATAGATGTGTCCATATGAATTCTGTTTGGCTGTTTGAAAGGTCCTACAGGATGTGAAGGCAATGATCAAGTTTAACAGTGTAGGAGGGATTATTACATTGAATATATATTCCTGTCAGGATCACTTTCATATTGCCTGTGTTCAGGTATCCATTTAACCAAGGTTCACTGTAGGCATAAGGTTATCCTGTCAGGAAGTAAAAGTGACTTACACTGTCAGTGCACTTTACTGTGTTTTCTTGCAGCTCCATCAACGGCTTTATAAAGAACCTAAGTAAAGATAACTACAAATGACAGTGTAAAACCTCACACATAGTTGTAGAATCACAAGGAAAATGCTTGGAGTCATAATAATCAGTAATATTTATGAATGTTTTGATTCATGTGTGGTTGGGGTTTTTGACAAAGAGCCAGTGAAGTCAGAGAGGAAGAAAATCTGAAAGTGTAAGGTTTTCTTTTAAAGGAAGTTTTACATTGAATTTCTAATTTATAGAACCATAATATCATAGAATAATTTAGGTTCAATGAGACATTTATAAGTCATGTCCAACTCTGTACAAAGCAGAGGGAACTCAGGTTACTCTGGTGCTTGCTCAGGGAGTTATGAATCAAGTTAGTGCAACTCAAGCATCATTTCCTCATCTGTGATGTAATTTCTCTGTCTCAGGGCTTTCTCTACCTCAGCTATTTTGAGGGTAAAATCTCTTCTGTGAGGCATTTTTTAGGCTTTCAGTTAATTTTGTCTCTGTAGAGACAACACGCATGTCAACAAGTAAAGCAGTTATCTCCTAATCTCTTGAAGGCAGGAGAGGTGGTGAAGAGAAATAGGAACAGAAAATAGAATTCTGTAGCTGAATACTGAGAGAAATACATTTGAAAGAGAGAGAATATAGAGTGAGAAAGAGAAGTGGCCCCTATGGAACCATGGAAGAAAATCATCATTAAGTATACAATAATTAAAAATATCTATTTTTTGATGACATTTTTAGGAATGTGAGTTATTACTGGGTTAGTGAAGAAGAGGTAAAAAAATGCACTGAAGAAATCAACACCTTACTTGTTTACTCTGTGAAACTGTTCACATGAAACTTTATTTTCTTTGCTTTATGACAGTTTTCATGCTTCTTTTTTCTCTCCCACTCTTGATGCCTTGTCTTCATGCTTTCTGATATTTTGCTTTCTTGCAGAGCAAGAAAGACCCATTCAAGCATCAAGTCTATCAAAAACTATCCAAAATGTTTACAGCCAAAAACTTACAAGCAGTCCATCTTTCCTTTTGACTGTACTGGTGATTATTCACTGATTATACAGTCGGGTCTGAATGGCAGTCCAGTGATTGTTGTAAGATTTTAACCATCTCATTGATTTTTACAAGGTTTCCTGTGTTTAAGATTGATATTGGTATTAGGTAAGCGAAAAGCACAGTACATGACACGGAAAAAACGACACAGAGCAGTGTCAGGTGAGTCTGGCAGATTTGAGGTGGAAGACATGAGGGATTCTGAGACAATACACAAGCATAGCTAAATGGCTTGAAAACTAACCAGGTCCTCTGAGAAATACTGAAGGGTTTGGTCAAGAAAGACACAAACAAGTGTCTGTCATAAATATTATGTTTCAGAGGAATTTAAAGGTCTAATTGGACTAGATGGCTGGTACAAGGTAAATACAAGGGCCTCCATAGCTCCATACCAGTTTGAATTTTAAATGGAAGATAAATATTCCAGGTCTTGTGTTGCTCAAACCCAGCTGGAAATTCCACAGCAAGATGGCTTAAAATAGGCAATTTTAAAATTACTCCATTAATTAACATCCTCATATCGACTGTACTTAGAACCTGTGTCATTTGTTTCATTGTCCATAAAAATTAATTTTATATATTTTTTCTTTTAAGCTTTCAACATACTTAATATGTATTTTCCCATATGTTTACAGTGTAAATGAATGTTGGAAGTGTTATGTGGGGAAGGATAAGTCTTGGCAATTGGAATTTTGAGAGAAATAGCATTTTGCTTGGCAAAAGTAAACCTAGGACTGGAATTTCACAGATGGATGGGATGTATCTGGCAAAAGAGTATCAGTAAAATAGATGAAAATGTTGATATTTAAATATCGTTGGTGAGTGTTGGATTTCTGGTGAGTGTTTCAGAGTTAATTACCAGTGTCACTAATGAAATCACTGCACCTCTTAAAGCTATTTTTCTTCAGTCTTGGGAAAGAAAATTATTATTATGCTTGACATACACATTCAGGAATATCTTTACGGTGACAGCATAATTTCTTTAATTACTTACTTCTGCATGAATTATAGTTTAGCTTTTAAAAAGCAGTTCTACAGCTTTAGTAGCCCAAGAACTGGAGGAACTTCCCTCAAAACCATCAGACACATATGACTTCTTAAGATCATTTTACTTTATACCATATATGTATGAACTTTTGTTTAAGAAGAGTTGAGAGGAGAGTTTTAAAAAACCTGTGTATTTCTTGTGAAGGGAAAGTAGTGCTAACAAAAGAAAATGTGTTCTAAAAGGACATACTTGAAAATACATCTGGAGAGGCCACCCTTCAAGAAAGAGGAGGTTTCTTAAGGTTAGGGTTATTTTTACTTAACTCTGCAGTACAGATACACCCAAAGTGGCAGATGCATATCCGATAGAAACAGCTATTCAAGTGAAAGAGGAAAAATCACACACTGAGAGTTCAGTTATCTCTATTCCTCCAACTACAATCTGTTTTCGACTTTTATTGACAACCTTCCATGTTAGGATTATCTTAGCTTGCTTTTGCTATAATTGACTACTGTCATTTGGGAAGTAGTTGTACAGTCATAGAGGACTATAAAATAATGCACACTCTCATAAGACTAGCATAAAGGTTCCATTTGCAATTTCAGCTTTTTATCTTGAATGTTAGTGGCTAGTAAGAAATGTTAAATTTAGAAATGCAGCTTTTAAGTGCAAGAATGTTAGAAGGTAGGTGAATATTTATAGTCAGAATAATCCCAAGGTGAAAAATTTGGGAAAATGAAGTAAAGAAAAGATTCAGAAAATTAATTCTTCAGGATAGTAGGGCAAAAATATTTACCGGGATGTTGCTGTCTGAAAATGCACTGCACACTCAGAGAATCTAGTTGCACTGTATAGATGATTTTACATATCTTTGGGGAATGTAAATTTGGACCTGACTCAGTTTTCCTGTTCCCAAGCTCCTCTGACTAAAGAATGTTCAGTTCCTCTGTTTTTAACACAGTGTACTTCTTAATTAGAGCACCGTGAACATTCTCTTCTTCCTCTTACAGGTGGTTTTTCATTTGTGTTCTAGAAGGAGAGGAGAGGAAATTATTTTAACATAATTAAGCTGAAACCAAACTTTGCCTTGTTAACTTTTTTCAACATTCAAACTGCATGGCCACCTTGGCTGTTCTTTGCTATTCCAGGGCAATCAGGACCATAGCAACAAAAATTTAAATAGTTAACTTAAAATATGTGGAAAAGGATGAAGGTGCTGGTGTAGATTATTAAGAAGAAAAGGATAGGTCTGATGATGCACTGCAGTATTACTCTAGCATTTTGGTGGGGATGACCTCATGTAAAGGGTCACATTTCAAACCTGTCTGTAGATATGCTGGTATGGTAGGTGTGTATAGAGCTATTAAAATAGAGTTAAATTCATTATGTTTCTAGTGCACACTGGTAAAGGAAAAAAGATGGGAAGATCAGGGGGCTGTAACTAGATGATCTTTAAGGTCCCTTCCAATCTAGGCCAGTCTATGATCCTATGATTCTATAAAAAGGTGAGACACAACTGATGGTTATTAGCTTTGAAAAGTCTGTGTATACGTGACTCCTGGTGGCAGTGACACTGTCAAGAAAGTGTCCAGTGTCCAAATAAGCAATCCAGTTTTACATCTGTATTCTGTAAAGAGCATATATAAAGTAGTTAGGTTATGCTGTAGACTTTTATCAACTCTTACTTGTTCAGTTTAGTGTGACCTTTATAACTGAGGCACAGCAAAGTCACACAAAATTTACTGAAGATTTTTGTAACACACCACCTACCTGTGCCTTCTTCCAGCCCAATTCTGCTCTGTACAAAGTGTAAATACAAATATGATCCTGGTCCTTATGATGCTTTGTACTATCTTTCTCCAAGAAAGATATTATTTCTTGGAGATAGATAGTACAAAGATATTATATTTTTAATGTATATATCTTCTAATCTTCCTTAATCTAAGACATGCAGAGCTTTTTATCTTTGCCTGGATTTTTCTGGTCTTCTCAATTATATTTTTCTCTAACTTCTGCATTGCAAGATACTTCATAAAAGGACAAGAACTGGCTATACAGTATTTCTGTATCATTAAGGACTCTTCCACTAGAAATCCTATGCATATGTTCTTACTCATGCATAACTGAAGAACAGGCAGAATTGTGCTTAGACCTTTAGCTTGGGAGAAGCTTCCAAATAGCACTCATACTTTCAGACTGAGATTTCAAAGGAACCAGAAACTTCTTGCTTTTCCCAAACCCATAGATGCACTTAACTTCAAACATATGATATTCATCCATGTTTAGTATTGAAAAGAAGTGTGAAATGTATGAATTGTATCCTAGTGAGAAGATATATATTTAAATATGGATAGAAACAATGGAGCTTAGGTTAAAATAGAAGTAAAAGTTTTCTCCTTCATTCTTTGAGAAAGTTCTGTTTCACTGGCTCTATCTTGTCTGGAGCTCAAGTCTGTAAGATGAGCATATTTTGTTAAGTAAGAGAGCCAGTCTATTCTTTAATTATCATTACAACTTGAAGACTAGAGCTCATAAAAGAATTTAGTTAGGATTTTTCTAATTTTTTGTGCTTCATTTATTTAACCAAAGTGATGTTAACATACACAGAGTTGTAGTCTGTAGTTTGTAGGTCTAAGTACAAGACTGATGGAGAGAAATTTTACAAGGGCATGTAGTGATAGGACAAGGGGGAATGGTTTTGAATTGAAGGAGAGTAGACTTTGATTAAGTATTTGATTAAGTATTCAGAAGAAATGATTTATTGTGATGCTGGTGAGGCACAAGAGCAGGTTGTTCAGGGAAATTATGAATGCACCATACCTAGAAGTGTTCAAGGCCATGTTAGATGGGCTCTGAACAGCCTGGTCTAGTGGAAGCTGTTCCTGTCCGTGGCAGGGAGGGTTGGAACTGTATGATCTTTATGGTCCCTTCCAACACGAACCCTCCTATGTCTATATGAACTCTAAGCTTTGTAATTGTTTTTCTTCCTTATTTAATGTAATTCTGAGCAAAGCTTATCATTGAAAAACTAAAATTTGAGGGTTAAAAAATCTAAATATCTACAAAGCACATAAATGATCAATAGTCTAAAGAAAATAGCTGGCTTTATATTTAGATGAGGAATTCAAATACATCTATAAGTATGTGATCATACAGAAAATTCTTGGGGACCATAAATAATAATCAGATGACTTAGAAGGCTACACAGACTCATACAAGACTTGGAAATTTCCAGTAAGTGTACTGCAAGTAACCTATGAATTAAAAATAATTTGTTTAAAAATTCCACTCCAAAAAAAGTGTAAAGCAGACAGAGTCACTTCCACCATTCAGCTTCATGTGCTGTAGAGTGATTTAATTGTTTTAATGGAACAAACTTTTACTACCAAAGGACTTGTTTCAGGAAATTTGTATGCGACTTAAATAATCTCTTGTAGTACAGTACAAGAGATTAAATTAAATACTTTGTTAATGCATTAGAGATCAGATTAGTATCTATGTGATAAGAGAAGCAATAAAAATGCTGAAAAATATGTTTATTTATTTTTTATTATATGAATATCCAGTAAGTGCAAAGTCTGTAGAAGTTAGATCTTCGGTCTAACAAATTTAGTTCAGTATTCAAAAGTGGTGTGTATTAAGGGAACTGTTTCATTATGATACTTTACAAATACTTAAAATATTTAAGCCTTTTTTCTAATCTTGCTTTACAGTTCCTTGGATTTTTATTAACTTTTTAAAATTACAATGATATAGGTAACATGGTTTGCTGACGTGTATCACATGCACAGAACTTTTTAAATTTAAGGTATTATTACTGGATAGTTAGTTTTCCAGCCCTTTGGAAAATTTCTTGACAGTACTCATGCAATGGCATTGGCATCATGGTATTGAACTGGCACTATGGAGTTTGTCAGTATTCTGGAGATCAGAGAAAAGATTCCAAATCTGATTAAATTTAATGGTGATAAATACAAGTCCCATGCTTGGCAAAGATGTTATATGGGCAGTTACAAAAGGAGGAGGAGCAACACAAGAAAGACTACAGAAAAATATAAATGTGGCCTAGTCTGAATTAAGGTTTATAATAGCTTGCCAAAAAAGGTAAATGTTGTTCTGGGAATGGCTCATGGAAAACTGACAGCTCTGAGTGATATTTTTTCCTTCCTTCCTCAGACTTGGCAAGGCTTCATCTAGAAATTAGGTTTGGGCACCATTCTCTAAGAGAAAACAAACAGAAAAGAGCAACAAAATGATCAGAGATTTAAAAACAGATGACAAAAGCTTTTTTCTTGAACTGGAAATTGGATTTGTACTGCCTAGAAAGAAAGATGGTGCAGAGGACATGGTAATCACTTCCACGAAAATGTACAACTATCATGAAAAGAACACAATTATCCCTCATCACTGTGGGATAAATTTGACTTAATTTAAACCCACAATAGCTAGGTTAGACATATTTTTTGTCTTGCTCTAATATTATGTAAATGTTGGAAGAGGCTACTTTGAAAAGGCCATGAAAATTCAAACCTAAGAATGTTTCAGTCTACTCCTGCCTGAAAGCAAAGTAGATTGACCAAATGACTGACCCACTAATTATCGTTTTGATGAATTACAGGTAAGTAATGCAATCAACCTTAGAAAAAAAGCAAATTGATATTTAATCAGGGTTTAATTTTGTATAAAAGTTTTTTAATAGTTCCAGGCCTTGAGAAGGAATACAGAACAAAGAAATATTAGCATTTCTGGAGTACATAGATCACAGATTTGGTTATTAAGTATAAGTTTCTTTTTTTTTTTAGTTTGTCAGGAAAGATCATCACATGATGTGAAGTTTTGTGGGCTTTTGTGGAACACATTAGTGTGCTGGCTAATGGGACTACTCTTTGAAACACCAGTACACTCTCGTTTCATCTTTGCAGACAGATGATACATTTTGCTCTAGCTCCTGGAATTAAAACCTTTTCATTTAATGATGTACTTGCTTGGAATGACGTGAGCTTGCTGTTCTGAGAATATGATGACAATAATACAATTGTGATGTAATTATAGCATGTACAGCTTTGGGAAGTGATGTCATTTTCTGAAAGCCATGAGTCCTCCTAACAGTTACCAGTACAGTCTCTAAACTTACTCTTACAGCTGGGAAAAGGGCATCACAGTCTTTCACCTTTCTGTTATTGCCTCTGCCTCTTCTCCCATTTTTTGGAGACATTTTGGTTTTATGTGGTGAATGGAAGAAGCGATCTCTTCCCTGTTCAAAGGGATTGGTTTGGTTTGTGACATCCATCTGAAGGCCACTTTCATACTGCTCCATAAAAAGGAAAGAGAAGAGAAAAAAAAAAAAAAAAAAAAAGGGAACCACCAAACCAAAGCAACAAAATCACCAAAGAAACCCAAAACCCAACCAACCAACAATAACAACCCCAAACCAAAGCAAAAAACCCCAAAAAACAAAACCATCAACAACAAGGAAAAAGAAAAAGATAATGACTGATAAAAGATGATGAGTCAATCTGAATGGGAGAATATCCTTTTTAGATGCAGGCCAGAGATTGATTGGATATGGTGAAGATGAAGTATCAGTGCCACTAAGAGAAAGCAGGAAAAATGATACTGTCTGAGAACATCATGATTGGAACAATGGAACCCAGAAATAGTGAAGTAATAGGATGAGATCAAGAAGTGGAACTATGAGACTTATTACTGCCTGACTGAATTGGGAGAAAATATCCTTTGTCTGGAAATTGCTTGGTATATGTTAAAACTGCATGAGCAAAATTTTTGTGCAGTACAGAAAGCAGTTTTTTATTCCTTGCAAGAGAAATCAGGAAATCCTGCATCCACTGAAATTCAAAGGGGCATGTGTCATATAATTACAACCCAGAGATGTGAGTTCCCCCAGTTTATTGAATATTTGCCTATAGATTTATTTATGATAAAATTAGTCCTAGATTCTCATTCACAAATATTGCTGTAAATCTGGATCCTGTCAATTTTATTCATAGAGTCAATCCTATAATTTTATAGAATGTTATTAAATTCTTGACAAGCGAAGCACGATTCAAACTCAGTCAGAATAACCAGAGAGATTCCTTAATATGAGGAATCCACTCTAGTGGCATTTTTTGTATCTAGCCTAGGGATGGATCACAGTTATGACCAAATGGCTGCTTGCTTTCATCAGCTGCATACAGAGTTTCTTTGTAGTTGATCTGACCCCAGAAATAGTACAGGGATGGAGTTGTTGCTTGGCTGATCTCAACATGTTCACCCTTAGAAGCTGTGTATATGATGACTTATATCTGCGTGGTGATACCTGTTCTGGCAAGCACTTAAACTGATCAGTTTTTTATAATGGAAGAGGCAAAGCACCCGCTTGCCAAATTTTCTTGCATTCTTCTCTGAGGCTGTTTAAGATATCTGCCCACATTTTCACCAGCAGGTTAATGTTGTGCACTTCCCCTACCCTCAGAAGGAAAACTCCTAGGTAGGCACCAAATAGTCAAACTAAGATTTGTCTTTGTCTAATTTTAATTTTCAACTGTGGATGTCTCTTCTTTCACAGTGATTTTACTGTGATTTTTTTGCCTAAATCTACAGTTGTTGAGAGAATATACTTGGTAAATTATGCAATCTGAAGCCAAATTTTAAGTTGCAGTTAAAGCTCTGAAAGGGGATTATAAGTGAAGGCTGGGTTTTATGAATATATTAGAGTTCTTTATGACAGGAGCAGAATAATACCAGATTAAAAAATATTCAGAATTGTCAAAGAAGTACATTGTATAAAAATTTATCCCTAATTCTTTATGAGTGATGTATAGAAGTCCTCTCTGTCCTTAAAACTCAGAAGCATTAAACACGTTCCACAAAATTCAAGCAAACATAAATTTGCGCCTAATTTGCTGATACTAGACGTGAACTTGTTAGGGAAAAAGTCTTGTTTTATGTATCTGTTTTCCAGGGAGCAACAAAGGCCCTTGGTTAAAGGGCTCTGGTCTAGTCCAGAAGAGGATGGTTCACTGGTCTGCTGGAGAGCTGAGCACAGGCAGGGTAGTGCTCTCTCTGACAAAAGAACAGCGCTGCTGCAGCAAGGCAGGGCCATGAGAGGAGCAGCATCCATCCGCAGCCCTGCGCAAGATGAGATCGTGGGTCAGGTCTGGGGAGATCACAGGGATTCTTTCAGGGGCAGGGCTGGATACAAGGCTGCTACAGCATATGCTCCAGGTCTGTGCAGTTCCCTTGGACCAGGACATCAGGAGGCAGGTGCGGGGACACCTCCACAGCAGGCCAGGGCTGCGTGTCCTGGCGTGAGCTTCATGAAACCTCCAAGCCCATAGGAAGAGTGGCTGGGTGAAGATCCAGGTGAGGCTGCTTAGCGTAGCTAAAGCCTGTTAATGTACTCCAGGCCCTTGTGTAAATCCAGAGTAATCCAATTCACTTCAAAGCACAAGCAATGGAATTTGCAATAATCAGTCTCTCTCAGTCAAATTTTCAAGCCTGCTATGTGCAAAGAAATGGTTTTGAAAAATTATGCATCATTTAATAAATATTTATGTAGCTCCTTATTGTGTGAAATAAGTATTATTGATGGACTCCAAATATTAAAATAACTCCCTCCGGATATTAAAAAATTATTAAATTACCAAATTATATTCACATTAGAAATGCTGCAACATGGAAATTTGTGATATTTGTGAAGCCATATTTTACTCCCATTAATACTCAGTATTTCATAGAAAATTCAGACATATTTTATCCCAAAGAGAGTTTCACTGATTCTTGTTCTAAGTTAAAACATCCAAATTGCAATTCGTTTCATATATAAAGGCCGCATTTAGACACATGTGAAGGGATCTTGCTATGCTATCTAGATTGATGCTCAGTGCAGTTTGCAATGGCCAGTTAGGTTCCTTAAACAATGCTTTTAGACCTACCAATGTGGTTTCTTTCTAAAATCCATCTGCCTCTTTATTTACCTTAGCTGTCTTTATTAGACCAGTACCTTCAATTTTAATCTTTATGAACTCATTTAAAAACTCCTATATTTTATGCATGGCCCGATAATTTTCTGATATTCTTCTGACAATATTTTCTTTTGTTGCCTTTCTGTGCTGCTTACCCTTTACTTTTTTCTCTGATTGAACATTTTTCAAGGCTTGCTGTCTGTCCCCAACACAGTTTTACATGCTGACTAATTTCAGAAATTGAACCAAGCATTGAAGCTACAATAGAATATGAATAATGCCTTAGCATTATTGGGACTGAATAATGCATACTGAGGAGCAGACAGCATAGAACTGTAGAATGTTTTGGGTTCAAAGGTACCTTAAAGATCATCCAGTTCCAACCCTGCCCTACCCGTCATGGACGGGGCACTTTAATTATACCAGATTGCTCAGAGCCCCATACAGCCTGGCCTGGAACACCTCTAGGGATGGGGCATCTACAGCTGCTCTGGGCAACCTGTTCCAGTGCCTCACCACCCTCACTGTAAGGAATTTTTTTTCGTAATATCTAACCTAAACCTACCATTTTTTAATTTGATGCCATTTCCCCTTGTCTTGTCACTGCATGCCTGATGTATTTTTTGAGCTTTAGGCAGTCATGCCGTTCTTGACTGGTTGATGCCACTGCCAGATAGATATTTGAGACTTTATTGCCACAGACTTTTTTCATTATTTGATGTAATACAAGAAGTTTTCTGTCTTCCAATATAATTTGCATTCCATAATCCCCAGCACATACCTTTTGAAATGTAATTAATGGGATATTTTTCAATCAAAGTTATTTTCTGGTTCAGACTCACTGTTCTATGTTACAGACCATATGTTTCTGAAAACTTTTTCAGGTTAATTTATGCAATTGCAAATAAATAAGTCCACTAGAGGGCAATAACATTGTTAATGTAACTGAAATAACAACATTTCATTTTTATTAAAAAAAAATTAAGTGAATAAGGAAAAGCACAGGGAACCATTTAAGTGACTGGGTGTTTGACTGACTCCAGACTGGGAACGCTATTCATTCAGCTTCTTCAGTTTTCATATCCCGGGCATACAAATGGTAAACAGATGTACTGGTCCTCAGATATTCCTTTTTTCCATGAGGAGAATGGGAAATGTCAAAAGGATAATTTTGTAAGCAGAGAATTTCAGGGACTCCATTTACCTAGTATGATTCAACCTGAGATATTAAGACCTTCAGTCTTTATCCTCAGCAATAATTTCATGTCCTACTAGTTAAAATGTCCCTTACATACATAAAGAAGTTGGAAAAGTAAAATCATCAAATCCTATTTTGATTTACAAAGTGCCAGAAAGACTTACCAGTGTCTTTAAAAGCTATGCTTTAGGAGTTTATACTAAAGCTTAAAGTATGAGAAGGAAAACATAAAGAAAGAATCGGAGAAAAAAGGTAGAAGAGTAGCTAGGAGTCTCTTTCAAAAATGTTTGGACTCTAAGGAATGGCAAAAAGAACATTTCTAAAGAAATATTCTGGTCATTTCCCACCTTGTTCTCCAGAGCTTTGCTGCAGCTTTCTAGCATGTATGGTTCACATCTGATTAAATGAGTAGTGATTTCTGTGGTAAATGAAAGCCTAATTTTAACCCATAGATTATACAGCAAGTGTACAAAAATGATAAATACAATGCAATTTCAGACTTGATGGGAAGTTGAATGTGAGCCAGCAGTGCCCTGGCAGCCAGGAGGAACAACCCTGTCCTGGGGGGCATCAGGCACAGCATTGCCAGCAGGGCAAGGGAGGGATTGTCCCGCTCTGCTCTGAGCTGGGGCAGCCTCACCTCAAGTGCTGGGGGCATTTGGGGCACAGCAATATAGGACATGAAGCAGTTAGAGACTGTCCAGAGGAGGGCAATGAAGATAATGAAGAGTCTTGAGGAGGAGCTGAATAAGGAGAGGCTGAGGTCACTTGGTCTGTTCAGCTTGGAGGAAACTGAGGGGAGACTTCATTGCAGTCTGCAACTTCCTTGTGAGGGGAAGAAGAGGGGCAGGCACTGATCCCTTCTCCCTGGTGACCAGTGACAGGACCTGAGAGAACAGAATGAAGCTGTGTCGGGGAAGTTTAGATTGGATATCAGTGAAAGGTTCTCCCCCCAGAGGGTGATTGGGCAGTGGAACAGGCTCCCAAGGAAAGTGGTCGCAGCACCAGCCTGACAGAGTTCAAGCATTTGAACAAAGCTCTTGGGCACATGGTGTGACTCTTGGGGATGGTGCTGTGCAGGGCCAGGAGCTGGACTTGATGATCCTTCCAACTCAGCTTATTCTTTGCTTCTGTAATTCTGTAATACTCATTGGAGTGCAAAGGCTACAAAACCTTTTAAACAGTCTGTTGGTGTCCTTCACCTAGATTTTTCTGCTTTAATGTTTATTACCACAAAAGACACTACATGCATGTATGTACATGTAGCATGTGGCCCTCTATTGCCATGCCAAGAAAATCAGACTTTTCTTTAGGCTTTGTCACCTTAAGAATTGATACTTTAGCTGGTCTGTTCACAACTAGAGAAGAGAAGCAGCAACTGATGCTCTTTGCTAACAATGCCACTACACTCTCCAAAAGTTAGTGAACATCAGAGACCTTTTCTTTTTAATTCCCTGCATGTTGTTGTCTGTTGTCTACAAAAAGTCATACCTTAAAAAGAAGTCATGAAAATAAATAATTTTTGTGTCGTTATGGGTACTTTGAAGACCCTTCAGACTCAGGAACTCTGACAACTTTGTTGCAGATTTAATTCCAAACAAAGCCTTCCATAACCAAATATTGCTAGTTTGTTTGAAAAAGGTTGAATGATGTTTAACAGAGAAAACAAGAACTAAATTTGGATACTTTATAAAGGCTATATGTAGTTTGTCTAAGTGCTATTCTCTTTGGTATTATAAGAAAATTGTCCTCTTCACAGAGTTTTGCTCCAGGGAAAAATTGCCATTAACTGTGAATCCTGGGAAGAACAGCTAAAGAAATTTGAAGAAACATTACTCAGTAGCTGTGGCCCTAGTCAGGTCTCTCAGAGGTCTAGGTCTTTGAGGTAGAGGACACGTAGGTAGGAAAAATGTATTAAGTAAGTAAGACAAAATTAACAAAAAGACTATGTTACAATATTATTCTGAGAAAAATAGTAACATGCATTTATTAGGAAACAAAATATCCAGCACTAACACTATGTTCCATTATAAAACGAATCTTGCAAATTAATTTGAGCAGTGAAAATAGAGAAAAAAACTGCCTTTAAATTTCATCCTAGTATTAACAAAGCTTTAATAATATCTCCAGTTGCTATACACACATACACTTACGTGCAAGGTCTGAAATGGATTAAGGAAATAAACATGCATATGAAATTATAGGTAAATCAGTTTAAATGGAAATATGTTCCAGATGCCAAAGGAGATGCTGCTATAATGACTGGAATGTGACGTCAAAGATGATGAGTAAATGTTGTTTAGTAGTAACATTGAATTAATCCTGAAGATAAAGTAACATTGATATATGCTCTAGGAGGAATTCAAAGAGGAAACTGTAAACTAGAAGGTCTCAGCTGTTGCACTAGATGGATGGGGGAATATATTCTGCTTGAGCCTTCTCTGTAGCACATCATAGATTCCCTGTTTTACCAGGCTGCTGAATTCCCTGTGCTTTCTGATAGGCACGTGGAAGCAAGGGAAATAGAATATGAAACCATCTTTTCCTTCTACTCAGCTAAATGTTAAGATAAGTCCATAACCTCTCCCATTTTTCCCAGAATGTACTGGAACTGTAAAATAATTGCATGTGTGTAAATTTTGATTTATCCGTAGTATGTACATAAGAAAAAAATATAAATATTAAAACTCAGATTGGAAAAGCCTAGATAGGTTTTATCTCTAGAATGTCCAAGTGAAGTTTTATGGAATAATCTTTCAGGAAAGACATATGCTCTACCTAATGCAGTGAATACTGGTGTCAGGGTTCCAGCCCCTGGCCCCAGCAAAGCAGTTGGTTCTTTCTGATTCTTGGAAATCAGCTTCTGAGCAAGTTTTCACTAATAATAACTGTAAAGCTTTCAGAAATAGTAGGGGTCTGAATTTAAAACCTTGAAGAGATAAATTCCACATCCAGCTGTCAGCATGTTGTTCTCTTAACCTTAGATATTTCTTAAACCATCTCATCCAGTACTGTAGATCCAGGTACAGCATAGCTGAAATAAGTCCCACACTTTATTACAATTAAATTTTTGCCTGTTACTGTGTTCCCACAAACTCAAAATTAGGTTCATTATAAGAGTACTATTAAATGATATGTGAAGTTTTATCTCTCAAGAACTAAATGCTCCTGACTTTAAAATTACATGTTCACTCCCCATGGCTGAAAGGCAGGACTGGTAGGAAGGTGTCATGCCAGCAGCAAAAAGCAATACTCCTTTCGGAAAGCAAAATCCTCTTCTGTGGACATCTCAGTAACTCAGTGAACTTGTAGTAAACCCAGAGCCTCTATAATTTGCATATGGAAACTTTTCAGATTAATCCTTCAGCAACTTAGAAGAAATACTATTTTCACCATGTTTTTAAAGGGACCTTAAGCACTCTAACCAAGATCAGAATCCAAGTAGCAGAAATAATATATAATCTTATTAATTTTCTGTTAGAAGATTGAGGTTTTTTTGGATTTCTACCAAATATCCCTTATAAGGCAATTTTAAGTGGATTAGTGGGTTCTTTTTTGGAGTTACTAACACTTGCCAGGAGGTGGAGTAGAAAAAATTATAATCTTCACAGCTTTCTTCTTTGTCAGTAAGAAATGTTCCTCCTTTAACTTAACATGCTGAACTACCTCTGGAGGAAACTATCTACACAGATTATATAAGAAGCCAAAGCATAGGCATAATTATGGGTATAACTATAATAAAATATATTTAGAATAAATTGCTATATTTTTTCTTTCTGAGGATGAGCCCAGACATGTAGGCCCTCTCTAAATTGTATATAATTTTCTGGAATTCTGAAATTGTACTATTATGTATGGTGGTTAGATTATTAAATAGTGTATTTCTAGAAAATCAGGAATAATATCCAGTGAATCATAGTCAGGATATTTGCAGTCCTATTTTGTGCTTGAATCAGATTATCTGCTAATGTTCTTTGTCTGAAAAGTATACCTAAGTTTTCTCAAGTGCCTATACTAGCCAATAAATAAACCTTTGATGCAAAAGTATAAGGAAACATGTTGATTTATAAGCTAAAGTATTCCTTTGGGATATTTTCTTTTTGTTTCAAGGTCTTCCTTTTCTCCATCTGTTTTGCCAGTTAGTTTCCCTCAGAAAATTAAGGAAAGAAATGACATTGGCATAGATAGAAAATCCTTTCTTTAGAATTATTCTTCAGGAAGTTGTATCTATAATGAGGTGACCCTGAAAGATTAAACTATTCTTTCAAGAATTCTTGATACCTTGTAGTTAATGCTCCTCAGAAGTGCCTGTAGTTTCGTGCTGCCAAAGCAATGGAAGGTTTCTCATGTCTTTGACCAGCTTTTTGTGTCTAAGGCACAAGGAACCAGACAAATAAGATGAGAAATGTGGGGTGAAACCTTAACACAGAGAGATATAGAGTATGTTCAAAAATGTGGTTATCTGTGTCCAGATCTTACAAGGCACTGCCCTTGCTTATGCAGCCCTCTAAGGTTTTGTGAAGTCAGTCACGAGGACAGGCTGAGATTCGCCAGCGTGCCCTGCTCTGATGATGTGCAAGAACTGTCAGGGCAGTTTAACTGGGCTCTGAATTGCTTGGCATGCTAAAACGTCTGATCTCAACAGTCAAAATTAGTTTTGCTAATTCACATTCTCATGTCATTAGAAGTCATGAAAGGAACATTCTCTGACTTCTTTTTTCAGTTTTCTAGCATGAATTGTTTGGCGATTCTTTAAAGGTAATGTGAATAAAAGAATGAAAATAATCACCATTTTCTTTCTTGATGGGCCTCTACTATTACTTCCCAAAAGAAAGGCACAAATAGTAGCAATTTTTTTCTATAAATTTAAAGTTTTTTCTATCAGTTATTGAATTATGCAATGAATATCCTTGGGCCATTATACTCAAGTGGTCTCAAGTCCACTATAAAATAACATTATTATCCCAAACTCCTTGTAGAGCAGTGTCAGAATGATGCAAAAAATAATATTTCTAAGCAAGTTGCTCTGATTTAGATCCACTGACTGTGTCACTTTGGATGACAAGTGACTTTGGTGATTCTCCTTGAAAAGAATTTTGTGTGTTCGTGTTTAAAGAAATGTTCATTTCACTTTATATACAGATTTCTTTGCAAGGTAGAAAGTAGCTGTGTCATGCTAATGAAATGGAACTAATTTTAGTGTTTCTGTTATGTTTTCACTAAAGTATGTACATTATTATGAACAAAGTATAAGGTAAAGCAGATTAAAGGTTTGTTTTTCTCCCTTTTCCCCATAGTACTTAGTCAAAATAGTAATAAAAAGAAAAAAAATTACCAGAACAATGATATCTGCATTCACCTGATAATGAGAGAATTGTGTCCACAGACTGAAACTTGACATCTCAGCTTAAAAAATGGATGATAAGGAAGTTCAAAATGCTTTTTTATATCATCCTATATTCTTATCTTGTCCTTTATTCCCTATTCTATTTGCTAATGATAAAATGTAATAATATCTGGTTTTATTAATTGTCTTTTCCATTCCAAGTACCCTGAAGTATATTACAAAATATTGAGACACAAGCTGGTCCGTTCCATGGTGTGTGAGAAAGAGTACAGTGTGTCTGGTAAATGACATGTAGTCATGCAGAACTGTCCTTAATAATAACTGAAGGCAGAGTTTTGCAAGAGGAAGAGCAGGACTGCTTGAGCAGGTGGCTCAAATGTTATCCCTCCCAAGGAAGGGGTATAGCTGAAGAACCTGTGGAACTTCTGCTCTAACCTCCCAGAGCAGCCTGGCAGATTTTTCTGTGAAGTGCTAATTAAAGGGAAGAATAGAAAAAATGCAGCCAGAGCACTACATATATCTCCTTCCTCATCTCCAGTCACTTTTTTCCCCCATACAAAATCAGGGCAAATAAATATCCAGCTGGATGCAAAGTACTGTACTTTGATTTTAAGTATCAATGTCTGTATCACAAGAGAACAAAATAATTGAGAAAGGATCCCTCAACATTTTAAACTGTCACAAATTCATATATACCAGTATTAGTTAATTGCTGTTGCCCATATTTCCTGAAATTTCTGCAAAGTATTTTGAAATACTAGACACAAGAAACCTTTAAACAGTACAATATAACCTAAAAACTTTGGGCAGCACCACCAAAATGTTCAGACGTAATGAACATGACTCACAGTCACCAACCTCCATCCTAGGAGTGGTTTCTAAATTAGGCTTCTAAATTTATTCTTCATTGTAATAATATTGTCATCTTTCCTGTTACTGCTGTATTGTGGCCATAAGATGTTACTCAGTTTCTCTCTCTGCAAGCATCCTATAAGTGAAAACACTTATCTCTTAGTATTGATATTTAAAGAAGAGCACATTAAATACAGTAATAATAGACGACAACATAAAAGCATGCAGGGACAGAAGGTAACTGGTCTCTGCTTTCTGCACCAAGGTTAAACATACATGTTAGCTTGTGGCCAGAAGAGTATTAGACTTTGAAGAGCAGCAGCTGTGGCAGAATACTTTTTTGAAGGAAGAAAGAAAGCAGCTTATTTACAATTTTCACAGAGGTGAATCAAAAAGAATCCCTCCTTGATCATTGGTACATATTGGTATATGCACACCCTCAGTTACAGGCAATTGATTAAACTTTGATACAATAATGTCAAAAAAAAAGGAGTAATTTTGAGAGGGAAGAGAAGTACCATTGATCTTTTGATCAGGTCAAGCAGGTGGTAGCCTAGTTTGTATTGGTCAGAAACAGAGATGTAAAAATTCTGCTGTACACCAGCACCGGAGGCAATGGCAGCTTGTGACAACAGCAGCAAGAGCTTATGGCAAATGAGCTCCTCAAGAAATGCAAGGCAAGCTGTTGGGATTCAAGAGCCGAGGCCACAAAATATTAAAAAATAACTACATTTCTAGGGAGTAAGAGGTTTGTGCTGCTGTTGAGGATGTTCTGCATGCCACTGCAGTGCTAGGCACAGAGCAATCACTGTGATTATACCCTAACTATCTGATTACACCCTAAACTATCTGCCCTGAACTTTTTCTTCAAGGGTTCAAAGCCCACTGATGGAAGAACAACTACTGCCGTGTAGCAAAAATATGTGCTGATCTTTACTCACTAAATATGTACTGGCTCAAGATCCTGATTGGGACTAGGTGAATTTATTAGTCCGTAGCCAGCAAATCAACAATGTAAGAAAACCAAATTCCTCGGGCTATTGAAGCTCCAGCATATCATGAATTTAGTGCTGTAAGCAAACAGTGGAGTTTGTTTACACATAGATCTTGTAAAATTACTGCAGGGATCAGGAGGTGGTGAGCTGCTAATTGGAATCCCTCCATGGGAGGAGCTGCCACCTGTGAAGGAACTGGAGGCTCTAGTCAGTTTGCAGAAGTAATGGACTTGAAAATAGCCTTGGAACATGTTCAGATGCATCAGTGGCCCCAGTATATGTACACAAAGTCTTCTGGTTAGTGGCTAATGCGGTGTAAAAATGTCTCAAAAACTGGAATCATGTTAACTGGCAGCAACAAGCTGGTGAGCCTGGGAAGAAGGAAGGAAAATGTTAGTGTTTAATTGTGTGTTTTCCTATTTTTTTTAAATACATGAATCTGTAATCAAAAATTTCTGTTAACTGTCAATGAAACATAAGTAAAATTCCTCTAATTGAAAGTATTTTGCCTCTGACAACTGTTGGCAAGATGGCACAAACAAGATTCCTAGAGAATAGCTCTGAAAAGCAAGATATTGATCCCATCTGGTTGCTAGCATACCCTTATTTGTGGAAAATGCTAAGAAGGGTACTAAGTAGATGGACAGATCTTAAGGAATAAATATGCCAAATTACTGATGGAGCTGTAGAGGTAGCCCTTGCAGATTTAGGAACAGACCTAATAAAAATGGATGTTTCGTGCTGGACAAATACAGACAAATGTCTGTGTACGCAAGATTATTGTGCGTATATTTAAACAGTGAGAAGTGTACAAGCACTACAGAAGACATATAGCCTCAAAAATTTCTCAACTAGACCTAGAAAAGATAGTATCAATATTTAGGAAATATTTGGATGCCAGAAGATTGATTTACAATTTCTGAGAGAAACTCTATCCAGAGGGCAAAATGTGTCATGAAAAACTAAAGATAGATTTCTGACCTATCTGTCATTGAGTCAGGAAATGAGCAACACATTACAGAATTCTAGTGGTTCAGTGGCATCTGGGAATCTGAAAACATAATGGATAGCAGTAGGCATGCATAATCCCTTGGAAAGACATCCAAGAAACTGAAGACAAGGGCAAACAAACAGAAAAGGATCCTTACCTAGCAATGTTGGATCCAGCAGCACATCTTCCCAGGTAACAAAACAAAACGTGATGAGCTAGAAAAACATTTTTATCCCCTGAAGTCATCTGGACCCCATCAGAGAAAGGACAGACTCTGTCACAGTTAGGAGAATGCAAGCAACGTGGGCAGCCCTCTATAGCCAGCAAGATCGACAGCTGCGCATGACCACGTCCGACTGTCAAATTGCCAAACAATGGCAATAGCCCATGTTCCCCTGGAAAATACTGCCTGTAAGCTAAACACAGACTGAGAGAACAGTGGAGAGAAAACTGTGGACAACTGCATGGAATTGGCAGATTGACAGTATATAAAGAACAGAAGGATAGCTACAGAGTGACCTAGAGTGACATCCTATGAGAAATGAATATGCCTAATACATCTGCAACAAGGGTTACATGAGCTAATAAATCCTCATGGGTGCTAAAAATACTTTCAAAATCTGACTTTCAAAGACCAAAATCTTTTTAACACTGATATGAGTTCTGAAAAGATCTTTTTCCATTCTGATTCAGAAGTAATCATCAACGTTTATCCTCCAAGAAGAAAGCTGGATTTAGCCAACTGTACATCAAACCCATTTCAAACTGATGGCAAGATCTTTCCTTTTTTCACCAGATTCCATCTAAGACTTTGTTTTAATATCTAAGATATTACAGTACATAGACTTTCTAAAAATGCATAAAAAATAGCTTAAAAATATCTGATGTTCCCAAGTGTGAGTTATTTATCAGTACATTAATTTGGTGCAGATTCTTTAAGCAGTTAGTGCAAACACAAAGGGATGAAAATCTGTTTTATTAAATATTGCACAAATAAGCCGAATTTCAAGTTTTCCCGATTTGATTTTTCAGTGAGAAATGTTGCATTTATCCTATTTATATAATACTAAGGAAATATATAGATACTAAGGAAATATATAGAACAATGTTTCATATGCTCATAGAACACTATTACAAATGGATTATCTGTGTTGTGGATTCTAAATTTAATCTAGGTAGGACTATTTATCAGTGTCACATAATTACATCTACGTAAAATTATACAATGTTTTTCTTCACAGTATCAGGGAAGAGCTTACTAATTAACACTAGTTAGAGATTTTAGGTTTTACTTAATTTGTATGAGAGTACCCAAAGCAGTTTCTTAATTTTGTGTCTACCCCATTAGCACCAGTGGAACTTCAGTGTTTTAAATGGGAATTAAAGGGCAAGTTAAAATTTGATGGGAAGCAGTGAGATTGCCTTTAGAAGGATAACACCTTCCCTAGCCTCCTCTCACTGAGACTGTAAGAGGGCTGACAATGTGATAGTGCCTGTTTCACAGTTTACTCACATTTTTCAGGTAGCCTTGCTGAATGGAATATAACTTAAATGAAAAATACAACTGATCCATTGTAGGCAGGCAGGATGGATGAAAGAAATGGTGCCAAGTACTGTAAAAATTGACCAAATACATATTTTGCCATGAAGTATGCTAGTATACTGGATGTGAAATATTAAATATTTGATTGTATTTTAAAATACAGCTGTAGAGAGTCATGATACTTAAGCATCAAACCAAATATACCCTTCCTATTTCTGAAGTAGCTATAGTAAAAGACATCATATTTTTTGACACATGTAGACATGAGGTATGATGGAAGGGTCTTCTTTTGTTTGTTTTTTAAAGTAGGCGGTTATACCTGTTTTGTTTAAATTATTAAAAAATGATGCATTTATTTTGGAAGCTCTCCAGATGGTTCTGGACATTCTTACAAAATATAAATTCATTCAGGGAGTTATTCCATTTAGTGCTATTTATGGAAAATATCAGAGATTCAACTTTAATCTTAGATGCCACTGTAAATAGTATTTTTTAATATTTCACAAACAGATGATCAGGGTTTTAATATAATTTCTGGATTGCATCTAGAATATATAACCTTAAAGTAGGAATATATTCTAAAGAGATGGTTTGCAAACCAAGAAATTGGTACCATATTACATTATATTTCAAAATTAGTTACTTCAGTTGATGGAAGGAATTAACCACTGAGTTTAGTAGGAACTGTGTTGGATTTTCATGACACTGAATTGAAAACTGAATGCATTCCTAAAAGTCATGGTCTAATTAATAAATTATTTAAAGGGCACATGGTGAATTTCTATTCCTTTCATATACACAAGATGTAATTATAATGGTACTTCTCACCTGAATACTCTAAAAATATCTCTTATCTAACAATATACCTGTAAATTTTCATCACAATAGGGATGAACATACTTCCATGCTAAAGGAAAAAAATAAACATCTGTGGAGGCTGATGGCATGCTGTGATATGAGAGCATTTATGTGACACACTTTGCTTCCATTCTCATTGCTTCTAATGCAGCGTTTTGGCTAGCAATAAATATTTAGAGCACGTGAAAACTGAGAAATTTCCCCTGAGATGGCATTTGAAAATTGACTCTGCGGAAAACAGCTTTACATTTTATGTTAGCTGGAAATTTTATTTTGAATACATGGAGATTAAACTTTGATTTTATAGGTTTTAAAATTTCTCATTCATAATTGTGCTCGTATGTTCATCGATATAATATAGTGTGAAGTGAGGAGGGAAGAGTTAACAACCTTATTCTGTTTCTACTACCATATTTTTATTGGAATGAACTATCCATTTCACTATATCATTACAGTGCTGATTTAGAGCCTTAAAATGTGATACATAATTTCCCTGAGTAAAAAAAAACAAGTGAGGATTGGAATATAGCTTATCTGCAAGGGAAATAAAGAGTTTGAAATAAAGTAGGAAAATGTGGGTAGGTAGATTTTTAGTAGGTTAGTATTTTTGAATGCAGATTTTAAAATGTTAAAAATAATTTTAATTGCCCTGGCAGTGCATGAACATTATTGGATTAGTCATTAATGCATGCTGGCAGCAGATTTTTTAATACCTTCCCTACTTTGCTCTGTGAGAAAACAGATCATTTTAATGGATATTTAAAGCCCCAAGATATACCAATACAAAGCTGGCAAAACCATAGTGACTTCTTAATTTTATTCAAAACTGTCTCAATGCAGCTAATACATCATGGAGACGGGTCTGACAAAAGAGAGATCTTGTTTACAGAATGACAGCAATGATAAGGTTGGCTCAATTTGTGCTGTGTCTTCTTTTCTTTCCCTACTTTTGCTATTTTAAAGTTATAGAGTAGATATTTACTGTTTCCTTCCAGTCTGGAAGGTTTTCATTGAGGATGGTTAATGGGATTGAAGAGTAGTTTAGAAACTAAATAACTGACAAATAATTCTGTATCAATTGATTCCCACTGGGTTATGTTTTCCTATTCAAGGCATACTGAGCCACAAAAATGCGTAATAAACTTCTTTGAGGACAGACAGAGGACTAGATTAATTGAGAGATTTAAGTACACCAAAGTATTTGAGGGCAGCTAAATGCACTTTTCTGTGTAAATTCACCAGATAGCTCAAAAAGAGATAATACACCTGTACTAACATCCAAAGTTACTTGCCCAGATGCTGAAAAGATTCAGTTTTGTTATCCAAAGCTCCACATATGCCGTGCAGTGCAAATGCACAAAAGCACAAGTGCTCATTGGCATATCAGAGTTTACAGAACCCTGGTAACTGTAACCATCTTGAAATCTTTTGCACTGTGCGGTGTTTACACATTCTTTGCTCTTAAAATCATGAACAATGATTCATTTATCTATGTAAACAAATAATTAAACCCCAAAGTTTTACTATTCTGACAGTCCTTACTGGTGCCTTCAGCCTAACAATTAAGTCACCAACAAAACCGTTGTTATTGGTTCACAGTTGTTATTGGTTACAGTTCAACAGTAAAACTTTTAAACCCACAGGTAAAAAACAGTCAAAACACTTGAAACTTAAATGGTCAATGAAGGTGAATAAACAAAATATTGCTGACTGCAATACATTCCTACATTCCTAATTTTTAAATTTTTTTAACCTTTTAACTGTGTCAAATCTTAGGCAGAAAAATATTCATTTGACAGCATTTGAAAAACATTAGAGATTATAGGATTCAATATGCTGTTTTTGCAGAAGAGAGGCTAGCTGAGCTATATTATACTGAGCAGTTATTGCTACTGCAGAAATCCAGTCAGTTTTCTTTTAATATTTGGAAGGGCATGGAAAAGATATAAAGTTGGTGAGACTCACTTGCAACTTAAAAATAAGGAAATACAGTGTGCCATCTTATCTGTCCATGCCAGACTCAATAAATGTCTCCCCATGCCTGTGAACAGAGGAATAAGAGTCTGATGGAGAAAAGCTTGTTTCCTGACTTATCCAACTTTGTGTAGGCAATCTGTGTGTGTAAAATCAACTATCCCAGGACTGTCAGAACTTGTGCCTGAGCCATCAGGCATAACTGATCCCAGCCCCTTTTCAGAACTTATTCCTGACCTATCTTCACTTATCTGGAGAAATTGCTTTACTCCTAAACCCTCATAGTGCTAAGTGCTACCTCCTCTTCCTTCAATCTCTTTGAAATGGAAAACCAGTGAGGATTCTTGCTTAAACTGTATAAAGGATAGTGATTTTGACCTGCTTCCCTTCCTAACTTCTGCGTTTCCTCAACAATCTCATTTCTGGATTGCCTAATACATCATGTACAATGTAAGAGATCTAGGCTCTTAATTTGTATTTTAGATCCAAGACTGGTAGGTCTCACCTGTCAAATCAATTTAGTCCTAGGAATTAAATGCAGGGATTACATAAATATTTAGATAACTAACACCCCCATATTAGATATTTAATGTGGTAAGATTTATCTCTCCTGCAAATGTGTATTTTTCTGAGGTGAAGCACCTAAGATAGGCAGATATGATGTCACTCATGAGGATTTCAGAGGCACCTACTCTCCCCACTGACCAAATGGATGGGAGCTCTATCTCTAGAATGCTTTGATGCTTTTTTGCATGTTTTTATACAACTGAAATGGAAGGTAAACAGAGCAGGCTATGTCTTAAGAATACTTTGGGGTCTAGTCTGCAATGCCAGGCCCTGCATTTTAAATTTTTATGTTGTCCCATTTATGTTTTATTCTGTTCCTCAGAATCATTAAGTCATCTTCACATGATATTCTGTCTTTAAAGTGCTTTCCAATTCTCTGTCATCAATAAATTCATTATCACATTGACACTTTTTTGCCAACTCCCTAATGAAACATTTAAATAATATCAGACCCAAGGCTAACATTTTAGGAACTTCACCAATAAGTTTCTTCTATGAAAAAAAAACTAATTGCAGTTCTTTTTAGATTTCATTGGTCAGTTTTTTTACGTACAATACAGTTCTTCTGTTATTCCCGGTTTAATGGAAATCCCATGTGACACTGCATTAATTTCTTTTAGTGAATAACTGATTAAATCTGCTGCATTTCTCTAAATGGCTTAGAAACAAAGTAACATGACCCATTATATTAGATCAGCTCAGAAATTATATCTCAGAAAAGTATAGTGTGAAAAGATAATTATTTTAAGATATTAATCAGAAATGAGAAGTAATATTCTCAGAATTCACTCAGAGCCCTAACTGAAAGACTCCTTATTAAAACAGATGAAGATAAACCAAAAGACTGCTCTCCAGAAAAGAAAAAAAAATCAAATTAAATAATTAAGCATTTTAAAATGACAGTTATTAACTGAGCTATTTTTAGTGATCTGATATTTAAATATCAATCACCTGGGTTCCCAACTCACTTGGAACTGCAAATGCTGGTTTTAAAATGTAATATGATGTTTTATTTCCCTCCTCCTTGTTTCTTTCTTTCTGACAGTGTGATGAATTATATTGGTGTTTCACGTTATTGAGTCACTAAAGTTAGAGCACCAACTCATTTTTATGACAGCACTAAGATATTACTCTGCCTATTCCTTGAAAATGAAGAGTCTTTTTGAAGCTGAAATTGTTTTTATCTGCACCAAAAAACCCAATTTCTGTGGTCTCTTAAGAGAGAAATTACTTTCTAATGCACATCTCATCCGTGTGTCACGTATGACATCAATAAACCCTGACATGTTTCTTGCTAGGTCTTCAGGTCAACGCCTGAAATACTGCACTGCTCCAGAGGAAAGGAGGAACCTGGGAAATGCAGATAAACAGAGGATTCTTGTGATTCAAAAATACAGAAATATCTAACTGGGTGCAGTGCTGAACATGTTCTGTTACTATTTCCCATCCAAGACAGACTGTATTTTTTCTTCTCCTATGAGAAGAAGAGATTAGTACACAGGTGTGTAATAATGCATATCAGACAGTACAACCAGGAGCCAACAAGATCAAGGGCAATTTATTATTCACAAAACAGAAGATTGAAATTTAGAGGTGATCTCTCAGAATAAGGTTTTTTTTAAAAACTGGATGAAATATTGGTTCCAGTCAAGTCAATGAAATGTTGCCATAAATTTTAACAGAGATAAAATCCTATTTTCTTGGTTTTGTCTTTCATTTCTTGTGTCCCTCTTTTTGACTCCCTGGACAATTCACATTAATAGTTTAATTTTTTAGCTTGGGCCTAGGGAAAAAAATTGCATATATGTATGTCCAGTGCATTTGCATTATCTCACTACACATTGATTGAGTATTTTTAAATTCAGATTTATTCCTGAGCATTACTGTGGAAAGGATTGGAGCATCTGTAAGAAGGGTAATCAAGTGAAAGGCAATTGCAGAGATTTGACACAAATTCAAAGGGAAACACGTAGGACTTACTGTCTTTAACAATGTCTCTGTCTCAAAAGAGAACTGATGTTCTTAAGCATAATTAAAAGTTATCTACAAAGATGGTCAGAGAAAAATGCTTATAGGAAGAGTTTTTTTGGACTGTCAGAGAGAAGACAGAGGCAATGAATTAACTAATTGAAGGGCAGTTACAAACATGAGGGAGAAAAACTCTTCTCAGCAAGTGTTTCAATAAGTGGTAATAAGATAATTCAGGCTAGACAGAAGAACTCAAGAAACCTCTGGGCTGACTTCCTGTTTAAAGCATAGTCAGCTGTGAGATTGGACCTGTTTTCTTATGGCTTCACACAGTCTGGTCTAAAAATCTTTGGGGATGGAAACTGCATAACCTCACTTGCCAACCTTTTCCATTTTTTGATTGCCCTCATTGTTTAAAAATTTATCATTCTCTCCAGTCTGAGCCTCTCTTGCTTCAACTTATGCATGCTGTACATCATCCACCCAATATGCACCACTGTGAAGAGTCTGACATCCTATTCCCTAGCTCCCTGTTGGTATTGGTAGGTTGCCATTAAGCCTTTTTGAACTCTTCCATTCTCTGGTGTGAGCAAGCCCAGCTTCCTCACTTTTTCCTGATAAGACAAATGCTCCAGCAACAACCACCATTGTGGTGGTTCTTCCTTGCATTTGATTTACTTGTTCAGAATATTTTTTGTACTGGGAGATCCAAAGCTGGATGCAGTGTTCCAGGTGTGGTCTCACGAGTGCTGGGTAGAATGGAGCTGCCTGGTGTGTGTTTGCTGTGCCCTGTTCATTTCACACAGAAGGCAATCGGCCGCCTTTCCTGTCAGGACACTGATGGATCATGCTCAGCCTTCTATCAGTGAGGACCCCCAGGTGCTTTACAGCACAGCAGCTCCCCAGCCAGGCCCTTCCCAGCCCATATTGTTCCCAGGGCTTCCTCTTTCTTAGAAGGATTTTGCATTCGTCCTTGGGGAATTTTATAGGGTTCCTGTCGGATCATACTTTCAGCCTAGGGCACCTTGGATGGCAATATGCTCTCAGCTGTGTCAGGTGTTCACTCCAATTTAGTGTGTTCTGGAAAACCTGAGCAGACAGCACAGTCATTTCTTCAGGATAATGGTGTTAAACTGAACAGACCCCTGCAGTTCTACACTTTTTTGCCACCTCCAGACAGAGCACAAATCCATTAACCACTACTCGCTGAGCCCACTACCCACCAATCATCTTTTTACTCATCTAGAGTGGAATCTACTCATTTGGCTTCAAGAACATTGTGTAAGTCAGTATCAAAAGACTTGATAAAGGTAAATTATTATTTTCCTAGGGACTCAGCAGGCTGCCTGCCCTGCCACAAACTGAGGCTTGTAATACTGAGGTCAGTGATTAGGTAAAAAATTTGATAAGGAGTAATGCAGTGCTGGAATAGATGATGAAATTTCCATCTCTGGAGTTTGTCAAGACAAACTGTAAGGCAAAGATATTACTAATTAAACACTGGTGATCTCCTATATTAAAGAATTGTATTGGATTACATGATCTGCAAAAGTCTGCCTAGTTAGCACTTCTCTGATTTTATAGCCCTTTGATATAATTAATCCTAAAACTCATAAGGTTTTGAATATTTTCTATATGACAGGATGTTGAGATGCATTTATTGCTCTCAGTAATAATCTTATTGTCTTGTGAAAATTTACTTAGTGTTGTACCGCAATCACATTTTTGTAAGTATCAGATTAAGCCATTTTTTGGCTTACATGCAGCATACATAGGACTGTGTTTTGCCCATTGTACTTTGTTTTTTAATTACTCTTGGTAAAAAATAAGTACTTAAGAATGCTCTAAGGCAACATTTTAAATACAACCAAGAGAGTTTTCGAAAGCATTGTACAGAACATGCACAGTCATTTAAAGTTTTCTCTCATACGGAGTTCACAACTACTCTAATAGTTGGAAGAAAGAAACTAGATGGCATTGTCCCTCTTCAACCACCCTAAACCCTATATAGACCCAGAAAGAAATGTTTAGGTTTTACTGTGCAATATTAATAGCTATACTTCAAATGGCTTTTGCATCCAAGGATGACCAAAGTACCTAAAAAATGTTGAATCCCATCAGTCATATATCATACAGATTTCAAGAATGCCATTTTAGTATTGTTATGAGCACTCAACATCTTGCAGGGTTATGCCAAATAAGTTCCATTCAAGAAAACTGTGTTGAACTGACTTTTTGAGAATCATGATAGAGAAGGTGCTGTTCCAACAAAGCTGTATTTTCCATCTTTTTATGTTATCATCATGTTCAATAGGACCCATGTGCAACTGATTTTATGTTGCTTAAGACTTTTCATATAGAGTCACTTTTTTTCAGGTCATAAAAATTGTTATTATACGTTCATTGGATCTACAAAATTAGAAACTTAGTAGTTATTGAAACTGATGGGGATTTGACCTGAAAAAAAACTTAGCAAAACACATAAAAAATTTTCAGATTCTGTAGTCATTTAAAGAATTGAGTATACCTTATCATGCAATCAGTTAAAGTATGTTAAGAGGTTTTTTAAGCAATTAAGCATGGCACTCTGTGTATTTATTTTTTTTCAACATTCTTGCGTATTTGAATGTTTTTTTTAAAAGCTGTGTGAAATTTGATTTTCACTTTCAGTGTATCATATCACGTACATATAATTTTCTGCCCATCCAAGGATATGGCTACAGAAAGGGATATTATCTTTACAGTAAATTGTACTGGCACTGGATAACTTTCAGAAGAATGTGATATATTCATTTAAGGCTCGAATTAGATTGTCTATTTTCATCTCTATTCACTACCCTATTTTCTTCATGATTTACTTTAATTTCCAGACCTTGGGGAAACATCAACCAACTGTTTAAAAAAATAAAATCAATGCACTGAAAAAATGTTTTCCATCTCCCACATTGCAGACCCTAGTGCTACATCCTCATTTTCAACTTGGAAATAATGATCTCACAGAAACTATTTTTAAGGCCTGGGTTCAAATCTAGCTCAGTATTAAAATGGAATGAGCAGAAGTTTTCCACCTTTTGCCTAGAAAAAACTTTGTCACATTTCAACCCATGGCTGTTGCCTTTCTGTCAAAAGACAGAAAATAGAGTGCTCCAAGCTGAACAGTAAGCAAGTGTTACAAAGCAGGGCTGGAATTTCAGTTGTGTCCTTTTGATGCTAACCATGCTCCATAAAGAGGTCAGAGGGGGCTCTGGGGGAGCTGCTCCTCTGGCTCGTGCCTGCACAGATCTCCCTGGCACTCAGGCCTGTTGCTCACCTGCTGCTGGGTGCCAGACGATGGCAGATGCTGCCCCAGCATGTCCCTCACTGGATGCCAAATGGAGCCACCTCCTCTCTCTCCAGACTAGTCTTATCCAGTTTGTTATCAGGCCAACCCCTGCTGCTTTAATATTTATCTCTAAGCAAAGATTTTAATAAAATGAACCTAAACTGGGTTTTTAAAGATCAAAGCTGTCTCTATCATCTGATTACCTGCTAGGAAATGACAGGTCTGAACACCCTGGGGCCACTCAGGTTTGACAGATTAGTGGCCCTTGAAATCGTAAAGTGTCAGTGACCAGCAAACAAACATTTTCTCATCTGAAATCTATGTTGTGAAAACAGTCTATAGCTTGTTGGGCAAAAATAAACAGATTAGTGCCCCATGCACCTGATGTTTTGTACAGCCTACACATTGACATAACAAGCTTATGAAGTTGGGGCCAGGCCAATTCTGATTCCAGGAACACAGCAAGAGATTGATTAAAGTGAGCTTTATACCATCTGTGGTCAGATTATGCTTGGTATAGTTCATCTATCTGCAAGAGTAGCAATAAATATGCCATTAGAGAGAACAGGTTTTCATGAATTGAGAAAAGAAATAGGAGGTGACCAGGAAGATGGCTTCTGCTTATCATAAGGATTTGAGAAGGAGTGGCTCCATGTTGCCTGTGAGAGAAGATCATGCACAAAGGAAATCTAGTACTGAGGCATGCTGCCTCAGAAATGAATTTATGATTCAAACTTAGATTCATTCCAATATTTATTCAATTAAATTTGGTATAGGCATTTTGGCAGAAGTTCAAAGTCTACATTAGCAAGACAGCAGCAAAATATATATCTGGTTAGGAATGCCTGGATCTCAACTGCATCACTCTACTAATGAAATTGAAAGTAAAGACCAAATTATAGCCAGAGCATAAACAGGCACAGTTTAATTGTCTTCAGTGGTATGGTACATATTTATGCCAGATAAAAGTTTTGCCACAGAAGGTCAGTCTGTAACTAGTACTTTTTTCTCCACACCTTTGGCTAACACTGAGCAGCTCTCCCTCCCACCACAAAAATCACTTGATTCTATGCACACACCATTTTTGATCCATCCACAGCATAGGCCTTGTGCCAGCTGCTGCTGTGGGTGGTTTGGCAGGAAACTCCATTGAGATCTGAATTACCAGCACACATAATCACCAATGTCAGTTGTTAAATATGAGGCAGTTTTTTATCGAAGGAAAAAGTGGAGATTAGAGTTTGTGATTAATTTCTTGTTTAATGTTTTGTTATCTCAATCATCCGGTTGAACCCAGGAAATACTTGTTAGAGCCTATAAACATTTTAGCACTGGACTCATAAGAGTTGGAGTACTACAGGAAACACTTTCCATGTTTGAGAAAAGGCAAGAAATAGATAACTGAGAACACTAATGCATATAATTTTAGCAAGTAAAGCAATACTGTGTTCTCAGATCCACTTACACTGGAGTAAGTCAGATACACTTTTGTTGCCATTTTCACTGGGATTTTGATACAAAATTTTCCAAAATGGGTTATGTGTGTGTATATACAGTCATAAAAACATAAGGCATATTTCTAATAGTAGTCAATATTTGTGAGTTTCTCTGGGATGTGCATTGACTGTTGAACCTCAAGCAGTATCTTCTCCTTTAAGAGCACCTAATGCATTCTATGCTATTAATTAATGTTAGCATTATTACATGTATTGTCTCTGATGGAGTTTGCCAGGGTAGACCCTGCCTCTCACTAATGTCCTCATCAAATCCCTTTAATATGGGGTTAGACAGTAATGTTAACAGACCAAGCAGCCGTCATGGACTCTAATATCATCTTCTGGCATTGTCTTTTAGAAGCTATTTGATTATGAAGAAAGTCTAATAATCTCACTTTTTTCTAGGAATGTCTTTTCTTACCTGGCCTTCTGATAGAAAAATATTTTTCAAACTTTGTTATACCAGAAGCAGTCTTTGGATGTATTTCTGGATATGCTTTGAACTACCATTTTAGTGTTGACTAAAAATATTAACCTACTTTTTATTTAATATTTTTTATCTTTATTCCTTTTTTGATCAATTTAATGTAATTTTTGATGACCAGAATATTTCTTAAAATGTTAAGTATACAGTTGCTTTTTAGGCATTAAGATTAATATAAACAACTCTCATTAGCTTTGTTAATGTATGGATTTTCAGATAAATGTTTCATTTGACCAGGCTAATTCTAGTCTTTTTTTCCTAGATTTTGTGGTTAAGCTTCTTTTGCCTATAAACAAGGCCATATGCCAGACTCAGGATGGTGTGTCTTTTTGATCATTTAATACCACAGAATCTTCCTGGGACCCTTAAGACATAAAAGAAATACATTTTGCAAGTGATGTACCTTTCATATTGTTGGTCTCATAGAGATAGATATTTGGCTATTCTCATCATTTTGAAGCAGCATTTTTAAGCATTAAATTCTCCTTTGCACATTTTAAGAGACACCTTCTTCTTTTAAACCTAAAATTACCAGGTCCAAAATCAACCATATTTAGACTCGCCATGAAGCAGTGACTCTCCATTAAAAGCTAGGAATCCATATGGCTGCTTTATTTGATCTTCAGTAACAGAATATTTTCAGATTTTTTAATCTATTTAGACAAAATTAAACAGATCAAGATAAGGAGCCAAGTTCACAAGAAAGAGTTAGCCATGGTGTAGAGAGCATGAAAAACTGATTCTGTGGTTACCATGGTGAATGACAAGACTCCCAAATGCAGGTCCAAGATTTGTCACTACTTTTGCCACATCTCCTAGGTTTAGCATCACTGAGGGATATTCTGAGTGTTTGGATCATAAGCCTAAGGTGGAAAACTTTCAGTTCTTAGATTGGTTTTAGGTTTAGTTTTATCTTCAGCTTAGGTGAGTAGAAAATGCGTGTCATGGGGAAGGCCAGCAGAACAATCCCATTATAGAGAAGCTTAGGTAGCAGTACTCACCCAGCCACAGACAGAAGCCTCCATAACACATGCATAGGCTTTATTCAACCTCAAAATAACTGTCTGGTAACATGTGATTCATAAATTTAGGAAGGACTTATATTCTTGTAGGTTTTTTTCACAGAGGAGGCAAAGGGGTGGGCTTCCCATCTTCAGTAAAACATTGTCTTGTGTTCGAATGTTTGCTGTGCTTCTGGTATTGTGAGAAATAGCCACTGAGTGATTTCTAAACATAGGGAGCACATTTTTTTTTCACATACTTCAGTTTAAGGTAAAGCTGAATTCACTTTGTGTGAATTTTATCAAATTTAGACCAAGGCACATGTCTGGTAAGAAAATTCTAGCTCCATTGCTGAAATTTCAGAAAGGTGATTGCGGGTGGAAATACAAATAACTGCAAGAATGGCATCATTACTAAAATGTTCTTCTGAAACTTGCATTTTATTTGCAAGAGATTTTGAAAAAGCAGTCGTATAAACACAATTTCCCAATGATATCTAATTACATTACCTGGATACACTTGTCACTGAGATTATGTGCTGCAGAAAGTGCCATAATAAATAACATCAGAGAAGGATTTGCTGAAGAAATTCCAAAGGCTGAATCGCCATTTTTGTTAAAATGATTACATTGGGAAGAGTTTCAAAATTACAAGAGGAGCCATTCACTTAAACTATGTAGAAAGGATTAAACAGTGGTGGTGGTACATTGAAATCGTCTTTGGCCCATCCTCAACATAGCTGAGAGTATGTGAGTAGTCAAAAATTCCTAGCTCAGCAGGAATTTTCTACATTAAGTTTTGATGTGTTCTTTTTATTTCCCCCCTCAACTAACATCTTTGGGAGACATATTTCAAATGAGAGAAGTTTTCTTTCTTTATTTTTGCATCATCAGCTGCTGTTAAAACTGAGAAATGAAAGGGGGGAAACAAGGTGGAAAATATAGGCTGCCTGTATGAAAAAAATATGTAGAGGGTCAAAAATCTGTATGGCACCAGACCTGAAATAAAACTTGTCTGTCCCTGGAGTAACTCATGACATTTAAAGCCATGGGAATGTGGAGAGTATTTGTCCATCACACTGCAAACAATCTAAACCCAGGGGTTCTTACTCATATTTCTCTTACATAGAAGACATTACCTTTTTATTGATGTAAATCAAAAGTGATCATTTGCATGCCTTAACACGTAAAGATCTAGGGCCAAGATCTTTGCTTTTATAATTTCTTCGTTTCTGGAGCCTTCATGTGAGGAGTTATTAAGCATATCTAGTGCAAGAGGCTAATAATAGGTGTCCATTATCTGTACACTATTATAGTCTACCATTAAAAGAATGCTTGTTCTTTAAGGCAAGCATTCAAGATTTAGATTGGAGATGGAAGTCCTGTAGAGCCCTATTCATTTGTGTCATAGAAGTAGACAGACAGGCTTGTGCACTGCAGTGTTGCCTATGGAAGAAGCTCTAAAAGATGAATTGTGAAGCTGTAATTCCCTGCAGGTACCCATATATGAGTTAGGAGGGAAACTGGATTAAGATGCTAAGAAAACTGTACTTATACTTCCTCCTAACTACTCCTCTGGGGAATAACTAAGATGCTGAATTTAATAAGGCTTGAATCTGCAACAGAATTCACACAGCTAAAAGGATTTTTTGGGGATAAGAGCTCTGGCCATACTTATGAGATTCCTGTGGTAAATGTAAAGAAATCAAAGAGAGAATGTGCATTTTTGTTGTATCATGTCCCATCCACAGTTAAATGCTCATCTTAATTTTGAATTTCTGCTTCTTTATCATCTCTTTATAAAACACATTGTACTTCTAATTTCTAAAAATCCAAATAACCTCAGAACATTCTAATAGCCTTGGTTCAGAGAAGAATGAAATGGAACTAGGCAAATGGAAAGGATGCTTGGAGGAAATGTCTCATTCTTAAATTAATTTCTTTGAACTGTTTAATCTAAACTATGAATTTTTTATCATATAGTTAATACCATAAGAACATTTGTTAGTATTTTTCACAGGTGTCTAATATCAGCTTTAGTCTTCATTATTATTGAAAAAGCTAATTAGCAAAAAAGGACTTTTCTAAAAGTACTTGGAATGTATTTAAAATACAGAAAAACTATTCCACTATATGAACATATCATGGACACCTTTGAAGCCTAATGAAAAAAACTTCCAAGATAAATGTCACAGTAAGTGCTACAATATCTCTACTGGATTTAAACACAATAAATGCATTGCCCTCCTGGCCTTTGAATATCTACAAGATCATCAATTTAAAAGCTTCCATATCATTAAAAGGAATGGAAAAAGTCTCAATTACCTGCTAAGGAATATTGTTCTTTTGAAAGTACAAACTGTGTGTTGATAGTACTGCAGAATACAAGACTGAACAAAATTTAAAAATCAGTATGTCTTTATTCTTCCTTTGACTCAAGCAACCTATAAAATATGCATCACAGAAGAAAAATGAGAAGAAAAATGTAAATCCCATCCATATATTGTCCAACAGTTTTCTGTAGGAGACATTTTATGTGATTCACCAATTACAAGGAAAAGCATAGTTAGAATGTCTGTGGTTTTCCATAGATACACTACCCACATAGTGCTTTCACCTTTTCAAAGCCCAAAAGCATTTCTGAGTTATATTCAGAGATGACTAAGCCTGGTCTGTCATTGACTGTGACACAGTGGCATATAGACCAAGGCAACTAGGGATCAGAAATCCAGACAGTGTGGGTAAACAGAGACACCACTGTGCATGTCCCATAGGAGGCAACAGGAAGATGTTTACAAAGTGATAAAAATGTACCAGGCATATGGCTACTGTCACCAGTTTTAAAGCTTCTGCTTTTCCTCTAAATCTTCAATGTCACGTTAAAATATTCTTCATCAACACATCACCCATTTGAAAGTAAAGGAATCTTCATGTGCTAGAGGAGGGCAGATGGTCTGGCCAGGTCTACTGGAAAGGTCTAGGAACCTCTGAATTGAATGACCCAACTTTGAGTTTGGTAGAGGCCGAAAGAACAGTGAGAAATTTCTTCAGGCAAGAGATGCATCTTTCAGGGTCACTTAAGAATTGGATGCAATGGAAGTGAGTAGTGTTTGATAAGCATTTGGAGACTCTTAGATGTAAAATGCTATTTAAATGATAATATAACTATGTATTTATTCATGAGAGACGCTGAAGTGGGACTGGCTTTCTGTCAAAAACTGTCAGACAGAAATAGGATTCCTTCTGGAGAGTTGTCTTGAGGACTCCTCCTGCTAAGAGATTTACTTGGGAAGGGTTGCCAGTGTATTAGGGGCCAGTAGGTAGGACACAAGACTAGATATGAAAATAATTTTATTCTACTAATACCTCTGACCTTAACTACTTTGTGATTTTGACGTCATGATTCTGCCTTCCTTTTCTTTCTTAGATTTTGTAAAACTTTTCTTCTTTTGCAAATTTGTTAGTGCAAAGGAAGGAGAGAGGGCTTATGAGCTCTAAAGACCCAGTTGCACAAACAGAGACATTGCAATAATGACTTTATAGCTTTCTTGCCACCTTCAGCCTCTGTCTAGCTTCTTATCAGAGGCAGCTTCTTGTCTGGTATATATTTTTGAGATGAATTAAAAAAGGAAACCTAATGATTATATTGATGTTTGTGCAATGTACAACAGCAGTAGTACTGCTGTTGTTATCACTACTATTACTCATAATACTCATATTCATATTCATAAGTATAATTGAGTTGTTTTATTTGTATAAAAATTGTTTAGCTGTACATTAGGGTCTCAGACTACAAGCCTACATAACAGACATCTCCTGAGCATCTGAACAGGTCAAAAGCAGACATCGGTTTGGTTACAGAAAGAACTGTAATGCATTCTTACAGATCTTGATCTGAACAAAGTGACTTGGAACCCCACCAGATTTATGTAGGTAGTAAATTAATTCTTTTCAGCATGTGGAGAAGCCATAGGATATAGACTTTTTCTTGTTTTAGAGGTACACTGAGAAAGATATGCATGAGGAAGATTGTACATATTTCCTTTCAGTTAGTTGCATGTGCCTGTAAAATAGTCATATTTAGAACAATCAGATTAATCTATAATCTGTCCATGAAAAATTCATGCTTTGACTTTTCCTTTAAATATTATGCTTTATTGATTTTCAAATGTCATGGAAAGGACATGTAATTATTTAGCACAGAAGAAAAACAGGTTTAGATCTTTCAATAAACAGAGGAGACAGAAGACTCATAACAAGAAATGACAGTTTGCAGACCTTATTTCATGAATTATGGAAAAACTAACAGAAAGAAAGTAATAACAATTTAATGGTTATAAATCAGCCAAAGAAAGATAATGCAAAATATTTTCTGTGATTATCTGATTGACTTTTTTGTCTATTTCCTTTTAATCCCATTTTATCCTTCATGTGGGTTTCTTGTGAGTTTTTGGGGATTTTTTTTGTTTTTTGAATTTTTTTTAATTAAAGCCATTACAAGTTACTTTTTGTGGCTAAAATGTTTTGAGATAGAGAAAACATGGTCACTTCTATGAAAATAACCTGAAATCTAAATTTATCTTTGCACATGTAAGGATTTGTAGTAGAGCTGCTTGGATGTCTATCCAATCAAGAAATAAAAACAGTACCATTATGACTTTGTTGATCAGGGCATCCAGCACACAAATACTCTGTAAAAAACAGTTCATATTCAGTCCCCAAAATGAAAACTTTTTTAAAGAAGCTATTTTAATTCTGAGCATTTTATAAATTTGAAGGAACTGCAATCTGCAAAAAAGATATAAATAAATTATTCATAACAAGCCATTCACTCATCTATGTTCTAAACAATATTCATCAATATCCAGTGTTCCTGAAGGTGTATATATGATATATCTGTATAAATACAGATATGAGAATGAACTGCTCTATATTGTGCTTGAGAAAAGTAAAAAAAAAAATAAATAAATTGTTGCTTCAACCTTATATCCACAATTCAAAAACAATTTAGTAAATTAACTTTTACAATAAAATTTCCGGATTTTGTTCGCATTATATTGTTCCACAGGTCAGTTTTGTAAGGAGCAGTTTGGCAGCTGAGTCCCTGAATTGACAGTGATTATGTGTCATGACCCTTGATATAGTTAAACCAGAAAAATATTCAAAATTAAATATTATTTCCCTCACAGTACTGAATCTACTCTAATCTAGTGAAGATGCTGTAATATTGAACAGGAGAAAAATAAATTAACTGTTTGCACATACTTCTGTATAAGAACAGATAAATAACATTTTTTCTTTAAATGATCATTAATTCATTCCATAATAGAAGATACTATATTGCAATAATATTAAAAATATTCAGTTCTCTGAAACTGTAGAATCTCAGTTCAAAATGTAATCAGATGGGACATGCATTCACATGTAGACTTGATGTAAACTGCAAATTTGGATGTGCAAAGTCATGTATTGAATCCATAGTAGGGCCTCAAAGGAATATGGACATCCTCAATGGAAAGAGTTCAAGAATCAAAGATTATAGCAATTTCGTTGCATTTAAAGTAATAAATCCAAAATCTGGGCCCTGATATAGCACATGGATAACACTTAGGGACTTTAGTTCTCCTCCTGTCCCACACACACCAATCTGTGCCCATGAGTGTATAGAAGCAGTGACACAGGACAAGTTCTGGGACATGTAATCTCTTGTGCTACATCTAGCTCTTCATTTTAGCTCTCATTTTCCTGAAAACCCCAACGTGATGTGGTCCATCATGCCCTCTGGAAAAGCCATATTTTAAGTGTGAGGTAAATGTTATATAAATAAACCCTATAGTGAATATTTAAGGAATCAGATTTTGGAGCTGTGATGTCTGTGAAGTGACTACTGTATTAGAAACTTGTAAATTATTCCCAAGAATTTTTTTTTTGTAAAAAACTGTTTCTCTATGTCATTACTGCCCCAGTACCAGAGAAAGGACTCTGCTAACAATTGTACAGCATAGACCTTGATACACTTCAAAGACATTTTCAGGCTGTAGGTAGTTACCACATATCAGTACAAAGTTTTACTCTCAAGCGTATAAAATATCTGCATGTTTTTTCATTATTAAACACAGGGCACTTCAAAACAGAGGGAAGTTTCGTTTCCAGTACAGAATTGATCATTATTTAGTGTTTACTGTGGGAGGAAAATCATCATTGTGTGGGTAGCAGAAACCAGTAATAAAGATATATTAATTGCATCATAAATTAGATTAATGTAGTACTGAGAGGCTTGGCTTTAGAGCATCTACACTGTGTGGAGAATCTGTAAAGCAATAGGTTTCTCTAACTTCATACTCTTAGTTATAGACTTTGAGACCTGTGGTAGTACACTTTGTGTTAATGTTGAGTGGTAAATATAAAGAAAACTTTCTCTGATTGCCTTCTTGAAAACATGCATTCCTAGTATAAAGAACATGTAGCAATTGTAATTGATGCTCCTAAGAACAATACATTTTCTACTTTACAAGAAAGAAAATTTAAGCTGAGGGACTTATCTCCTTAGCACCCTTGTGATTTGTGGGAATGGTGCTAGTCCTAGTACTAGTTTCATTATCTAACACCAGGGCATATGATATGAATCCCATAGAGGTGCTGAAAATTAAAGGGAAAGCATCTTCAAAAACTGCTCACTAAGGAGTATCTGGCTCTTTCCCATGCATTTTCAGACTTTAAAAAAAATATTAAATTACCTTATTAAGTTTACCCAGGGATGTGTGTGTCTGTGTGTCTGTGAGACAGGGTGGCTTGCGGGCTGTGTGTGTTACAGAAGGTTTTTTGTCTTGTAATTACTTGAAAAAAGTCTGAATTCGTGAGGCTTGTCAGACAAGTGATATTTGTCTGATTTAGGTAAAAGATGTTAGGTAATGTCTGAAAGAGCAGAAGGTAATTGAACAGAATATTCCATCAACTAGCATAGATGGTACTTGGAGTTGCATATGGTAACAGCTTTGAATTGCACCTGCCACTGAGGCTGGCAGTACAGATGTTCAGACATGACTGGATGGGGAAAGTAAGTTTGATTGCTAAAAAAATAGAATTGGAGAGGAGGTATTCCCAGAAAATTAATCTAATTTCTAGTTTCTGGATAAATTAATTTTTTAAGGTTATATTATCTAAAATACGTATTATATTGTTCAAAGTAATCAGCAAGAGGATTATTGCATTCTAGAAGAGGTGGAGAGGGCACCTTGAGCCAGCACTACCTGTTCTTAAATTCATTGGGAAGGAGACTGAAAGTGTGTAGAAACTTCTAGGCAAATTCTGCATGAGATTGTTTTGCCTGGGAAGATTCACCTCACTAGCTAAGTGTGCTCTAAAAAATATGTGATGTCTGGCTTTCTCAGGGTCTTCCATTCTTTAGCACATTCAGATTTTATCACCATTCTGGCTTAGATCATGCTCCTCTTTCAATATTTGCATTTTTCCTTTGCAGAGAAAGAAAAATACCACATAAACAGTCTGTGGATTTGAAAGTCAGAATGTGATCCAAATTTCTCTTTTTTGCTATTATTTTCAATGTAATTAATATCTCTTCTATAATTTATATTTTAAAAAGCTTTCTTTCTCCATTTTTAGATGCAATTTTCCCCTTTTGGGAAATGAGATGAATATATGTTTACTGTCTTCTATGCATTTATTGCCTTCTGTGATCACTGAGGAGATTCCACAAGAATTCCACTAAAGGGGTTCCACAAGCAGGTGAAGGTGACTTTCCAAAGAGATTTTAAACCTATGATCATAGAATAATCTGTTTCTGAAAAGCAGAGAAAACGAGTCAGTGAAAAATTTCACCCAGAAACAGTTTTCCAGTTTCTTTAATTTTCTTTTAGATTTTATTCATTTTCCCTTCAAAATAGTTTTTATTAATGTCTTTGAACTTGAAATCTGATTCTGCCAAGGTAATTAATACTTTAAATTGCCAGCTGTTTTCTCTTTCAAAGCTTTTATTAACAGCTTGTTAGAAAAATGAATCTTGTGTACATCTGTGACAAATTCTTATTTTTACTTTTTAAGGGTTTGGAGTGTTGGTTGTTTTTTGAGTTGTTTTTACTTTGTTGGTGGTGTTTGGTTGGTTGGTTGGTTGGTTTTTTTGTCTTTTCCAGAATTTAGTCCAAGCACCTATGCCCAGTGCTCAAATTCTGAAGGACTGAACCTAAATGCATGCCTGTTTGATAGGCGTTAATACTGTGTAATATACGCACATTTATTACCCTGTTTTCTTTTCCTTCTTCCTCTTCAGTTTCATGTTGGGTTAAACAATTTTTCGACAGAAAGGAATATTGCTCAGATGTTACAAGAGCTGTAGGTCACTGCCAATATTTTCTGCAGTTACAGTAGCATCTAGTTCATATGTCCATATTTTCCATAATACTTTCCTGGCTGATGTCAGGCAAACAGGCCATAAGATAGTGTGCACTTACAAGGAACATTTCTGGGGTCTTAAACCTGACTGACTTTGTGCTAACTTGTTTTAGTTGTCTCTGACTGAGTTTTGGCCCATACCATGCTGTGTCAAACAATCACCAGCCAGTCTGGACATCAGTGCAAACTGCAGAGTATTTCTGGTAGACTTCTCTGAATTTCAAGAGAGTTTAATAGGACTCAACTAGAACAACTTTTTCCAGTTAGCACCTTGTCAGAGAAAGATGCTGAGCATGCTCAGGTTGCTAGTTTATATATTTAATATTAATTCCAATTGATATAATATACCCTACCAATTTTATAATACCTGGAATTATAGAACTGGTTACAAGCAATATTGATTACTTCCAGAGCTTTTTCTTGTATGGCATTAGAGCAGCTGTATAAGTGAAAAGTATGGAAAATGCAGCAGTTTCAGTCTTTGTCTGGGATCTGGTTTTATCTTCCTTGCATAGATCCTCATTGCCATGAGTATATTGCTGGGTCCTTGTGCTCTTGTGGAAAATGAATGTAAGAAGGATGGGTGTAGAACCCATGTAGAACCGTAGCTGTGAATGAGGCTCACTCACTGAATGAGGAGAGCCACACTATGAGGGATTTCCCGGCTGTCCAGCTGTGCAAGCTCCTGACAGCTGCCTGCTACAGAGCAGGACCGGCCGTGCTGGGTGACAGCAGCACATCACAGACCAGCACGTTTTGTTCATAGCTGCAACTTTCTCTGGCACATCAAACCCTGTAGCCCTCAGGAAAGCAGCATTGCAAGGTGATCCAGGCTCTGTATCCCTCAGTATCTGGAGTCCCTGAAGCCCATGGAAATTGATTTCCATACATGCCATCTGCTTAGACTTTACAATCCCTGAAAATCCAGGCTTACAGCTGCTGTCAACTCAGGTCTTCCTTTTGCCAGGACAGGCCACTCTTACAGTGATTTCACTCAGCCATTTACAATGGATCACACCATTTCAGTTACAATCTAACTCTCAAACAAGCAAACAGCACAAAGATTTCCTGAAAACTAAGTCAACATGCATGTGTGTGACTCATTTTCCAGATATAATTTTTTTCCCACTTGATTTGCAATAGAGATTTAATTCTAAATTCTTCAGTCTTGGGTTTTAGGATATTCTGCGGTGGATGTTAGGGTTTTTACAACATCCTATATTAGAGTTATTCCACTGTGTGTGCACAACTTTGACTCTTAATAGTAAGCAGCTAGATAGCTTCTCACTATTGAGAGTCAAACTATCAAGGACATCTTTGACTCTCTATAATAAGGAGTAAAGATTCAGAAGAAGAGATGTATCCTCTCTCATTAGAACATATGCACCAAATTCACTATCTTTTTCTACTACAATTTCTCCAATGCTGTGCCTTTACTTTTTTTTTTTTTTTTTTTTTTCCTGTCTTATAAGAGAGAAATATCTGGCACATCCATTTCAGAAAGGAAAAAAAATCTATTTTAAGCAGTCTCTAGTGGAAAAAGACACAGGTAGTCAGAAGAAATAAAAGAAAGAAAAGAAAAAAGGAAACTGCTGAAGTAAGAAATTAAGAAGACTTACTGGAATCAGTTCCAAAGGAAAAAAATGTGAGTCTATCTGATTGCTCTTTCCAGCACCAATAATATGGATATGAAATCAATTTGGCCAATACCCTACTATACTCCCTGTATTGCTTGTGGAAAGGGTCAGTATGTGAGACACTTGAGAACAAGCCCTTGTACTCAAACACTGAGGGGACAGAAGGACAGACTTACAGAGAGTGGCTGAAATCAGTTTGTAGCTCATCACAGAGGCAGAGCTGCTGATCTCTCAATTGCTGGTGACCACAAGGAAATTGAGAGAATTTGTGACTGGAGGAGTTCAGACTGGACATTAGGAAATGTATCTTCACTGATAGGATGATGTTGGAATGGTCTCCCCAAGGAAGTGGTCATGGCACCAAGCCTGACAGTTCAAGGAGAGTCTGGACAATGCTTTCAGCAATATGGTTTAGTTTTACATAGTCCTGTGTGGAGCAGGGGATTGGGCTCAGAGATTCTTAGGGGTCTTTTTCAACCCGACACATGCTGTGTTTCTATGATTGTGTTCACATTATGTGGAATGTAGTTAAAGCCACAAATAAAGTAGCACACATGTACAGGAACAGAATTTAAAAACTAACACAGAAAGTAGGTGACAACTAACAAGAATTATTATCCCTTATTCTATGATAAGGGATATCACAGAATTATTTAAAAATCCTATTTTATGCTATGGGAAAGTTCAATCATTTACAGTATCAATGTGGACAACTTTGGATTTCTAAGGACAAACTGTCCTGCATAAATTCATGATACTCTGATCCTCAATTCACACACGGACAGTTTAAAAAAATTGGTTTTCTATGTGACATACATAAAAACCAGGTTTTCTCTACTTTTCTCAGCAATAAAATCCATGAAATGCAAGATTTTTGGCACATAAATTTTAATTTTAACCGGACACATTATTGTGCATTCATGAAATAGAACATAAACTAGAAAACTGTTTTAGTACATATTGGACTTCACCTGGGTGTTGTAGATTTCTGCTACAATGAAGTCAGCATCATCTTTTGTTTGTCTGTCATTTAAAAAGAATGACTTTGCTTGTTTAGACAGGCAACTCCTTTAAATCTTTTTACTGATAGAATGTCTCATAGGAAAATTTAGATACATGAAATTAACACAAAGCTCACATGCCCCAGTCACTCAGTCACCCATCATCACAGCAAAAAGCTGTCCTAAGATTGGTCCTTTCCTACATTCAATTTTATTTTAAAATTTAATGCCAAGGGAGAATTTTGTCTACATGTATTCTTTTTGAAATAGTGTCTTTCATTGTGAAGACTCATATACTGGATGGCATACCAATGAGATGACAACAGGATCTCATTCTTTCTCATCCAGCTGCAGGTAGATGAATTGTATAAGTGAAAATAGTTGATCATGAAGGAAATTTCCACTGTGCTTTCTTATGTTTCCATTTCTTGAAAATGTCATGGAACCAGATTCCTCAAAATGGGGAATATCACCTCTGGAACTGCCTTGTGGTATATCTGGAGATAAGAGTTGCAATTGTCAGCTTCTAAATGTTTCTTCCACCCATTGTCACTCTGCAGCCATTATCTCCTGTAGTAAATGAGGAGTGACCTCAGCACAATTCAGCATAAATGTGAGCTCTCCTTCAGCTGGCTCTTCTCCCACATTCCTAGTAAGATTGTCTCCCATTAGTTATTTGGGTTTTTTTTCAGAGGCTGAGTGCTGTAGGAAGCCATTCATCAGCATGCTGAGGGTCAGTTCAGACTCCTGTGATTTAATTTCTTCATTTGCTTCTTCTCTCTGTATCTGGTCTGTGGCAAACAAGACAGCTTGCTCCCATACATCAGTTTGACCATATCTGAGCGGTTGAGATTGTTTGTAGCAGCTACTTTGTGCTCATCTTGTCAGAATGAGCCACAGATTAAAATAAAGTTTGAGTTGATAATTCCACGGTGCCAATGGCCAACTGAACCAGCAATACTGTGTTATTGCTCTTTTAAAGGAGCTTGCTTCTCAGGTGCTGGTTGGCTTTGAAACCTAAGGAAAACCACAGGGGCATGCCTGGCATTCCAGACTGAAAACAGATCACAGAGGGAGAGATGACAGTGCTGAAGTTTAAATGCGCTGACTGTTTAAAACTAATACAGATTAAGTCTATGTGTAACAAGGTCAAAAATCTCAGTTGCATGTTCTTGCTAATTTATCAATATAATTTAGCATGCAATAATGAGACTGAACTTGCTCAACCCTACCACTGGGCTGTGCAAGCATTAACTTGTTAGTGCTAGTTATTTTCTTTCTCTGCCAATAACTTTGGCTTTGTGAATGGTAGCTGCTGTTTTTTTTTAATTTAATATATTGTGATAATTAAGCTAAGAGCAATATGACTATTAGTTTTTTGATGCTGCTTCTTTGATTTAATATTGTTTGTGTTTTCCAGCTTTCCTACAAGGCCCAGTAAAAGATATTCCCTCTCCTCACAAGGCCTCTCTTCTGTCACAGAAGAATCCTTTAAATCTGAAGAGACCTCTCAAGATCACCTGGTGCAATAGCTCTGCTGGAGCAGCTTGCCCAGGACCCTCTCCTGAGCATCTCCACAAAGGGAGAATTCCCAAACTCTCCATGCCCATGTTTTACCTCTATCACTGTAAAAAAAAAACCCTGCTTGCTTGTGTTCAGATGGAATGTAATGTTTTTGTGTGTTTTCTTTTTTGTTTTTCTCCGTCATCTCTTCTTCTGTCAATTGGCACTATTGAGAGAGGCAGGCTCCCTCTTCATCACTCATTCCACCAAGTATTTATTATATACATGGACAGGTTCCCCCCCAAGCCTTTTCTTTCCCAGGCTGAATTTTATCTATATAGACAAAGAGGCAATGAAGAAGGTCTAAAAGTGAAATAAAATACACTTTTCTCAACTGAAATTAAACTTTTATCTGGAGGGATTTGTACAATAATAAGTAGGAGTTTTTTTGTTTTTGTTTTGTTCCTATTTTTCTTTTATTTTCTTTTCTTTCTGAGGCTTTCTTACTTTTTTTAAAAATTAATTATTGCTATTTATTGTACCTGTTATGTCAATGTTACATTGTGTCTCTAAACTAAGGAACTATTTTCCCGGGGTTTTTTGTTTGATTTGTTGGGTTTTTTTTCAAATCTTCACCAATGCGTTCTTTCCCCCCTACAGAAAATACCCACATCCTGTGAGTTTTATGAACATCATCTTCCTTTGGAAGGCAGACCTGATGTTTTTCCTGTAGATGTTCAATAATGTGGCTACCATTAGGAATAGCCCTGGTAAAGTATAAGTAAAAGGTTATTTGTGGTAGTTTTATTTCTAAATGCTAATAGCGTGGCATCAGCTCATAAATCATTAGTGATGAGCTCCTAATTATGTGCCAGTATCACAGTATGATCCAACCTAGTACCAGAAATTTACATATTCATGAATACACCCATATTTGTGCATGGAAAAATGCAGAATACAGCAGTAATCAAATATTTTTCTCCAAAGTGTTATTTGGGTGATTTGCCTCCTCTCCTAACATGGTTTTCTCATCTATTTACCTATGATATATATTCAAATTTCGAAAAGTTTTCTTTGGAGTTCAGTTTTAGACTGTGCATAGTTTCAACTTGTCTAAAAGAATGTGTGTAGTCTGCAATGTTACAGGTAATGAATACCTCCTATAATTAGTGTCCACTCCATTTCTACTTGCTGACACGAATTTTGAGTTTAAAATATGGCTGGTGTATGTTTAGTCTAGAACTAATGGGCTATTATCTAAATTTTCTGTGATGTAAGTTGGAATTAATGTTTTTAAAAAATCTACTCTTTCTTCAGTGGATATTTACAGTTGTCTGGAAATGGGAAAGTTTATTTTGGATAGTGTAGGTGCTTGAACAGATCAGCTACAAGGGATGACTTGTACCTGCAAATGGCAAGATCTGGAGGGAAGAAGATGGGCTTTACTTGTTGTGTTTTTACAGGCCCTAGAAAACATCTTTTATTGATGTGAAAGCAATCAGCCTTTCCCAGCCCTGAAAGAAAGTAGTGTGAGAGTTTGGGTTTAGACACAGTTTTATTCTCCAGAATAAAACTTGAGGGAAACATTAAAACAAACACTTTTTAAATGTTTACTGCAGGTTCTCAGCCCTGGAGACTTGGAGTGTCTTCTCTTTGGTGCCCCTTTGAGAGCAATACTCTCTAATTTACCCTGCTCAGTCTTTGGATCTGCTGTGGCTGCTCACCTGTAGATCTCTTTCAAATGAGACACTTCCCAAGTCTCTAGTAATTTTCCCATTTTTCATTGAAAACTTTAATTGATAAAGATGTGCTGACACCTGACACCCTGTCTCCTAAAGGGCTTTCTCTGTACAGACTGCAGTCTCTGCTTGGGGCTTGTTGGCTCTGCTGCAATTCAGACACCAGTTACAGCAATTGTTAATTGAATATATCTATGACCAGTCATGTGCATTTCCACAGAAGCTATTATTCAAGGACCCCTAAGCAGTTTTTGCAATTATGAATTACTAAGATTCATATCAAACCTGCACAGCATGTAATGATAATAAGAAAATCAGTATGTCTAGCAGTGAGCAATCTCTATTTTAGAAAGTAATGTCTTGTAAAAATGACTTACCAAGAAATTCAGAATGCCTGTTCTCTTCCCACCTGCTGCCCACCCAGCCCCACAAGCTGTATACCCGTGTCCCTCTCATACACATCCTAGTGGCATAGAGTCCTTGCTGCCCCACTGGCCACATGCTGTTGGTCCCATACTGGGGAAGCCTCTCCTGATGGCACAGTTTTCCACGTCAGCTGAATCCCTTCCTTGTTATTCAACAGACTCTCTAGCACAAGACTCAGTATTGGGCCTTGTGACAGGTCTGCTGAGGCATGAAATGGAAGTTCAATATCTGAGGGAAATTGCACAAGGAATTTGTTGAGTCACGCTTGCCCTAAGTATGGCAGGGTGAAAACTGCCAAGTTGTTCTGCAACAGTGGTTTGCATAGTCCAATAATCTGTCTTTGACTGAGAGAAGTGTTGGTTGCTTTCATATCATGTGCTAAAAATTCAGTAGTTATATGGTAAGGAATCAAATATCTGATTTAATGAAAAAGTCTTTTCAGCTCTTAATTTTGAAATGTGCTTCTTTGCTCTCACTTTCCTTAGACTACCACAGCAGTATGAAAGGAAATTATTTTCCCTTCATCTATTCTAGTTTATGCTTGAAATTGCAAGCAGAGTCTTGCTCATCCTCTCAGCTAAGTATATTTCCTGCATGCAGAGTCCATGGTGGTGTGCCACTGAGGCTGTGCCTCTCCTTTGGACAGCTCTGGTTCTGTCTGCAGGAGGCTGAAACATGGTCTGAAACCAGCAATGTTCCAACCCTCAGTAGAGGTTCATGATCTTCATCAGAACAAAACAAGAAAAATTGTCTGGTAAGGAGATGTGAGGTGTTTTTTATTACCCATGGTCCTAGATTGTTCTTATTTTACTCAAATCTACCTTTCATTATTTTTTGTGACAAAAATCCTAGCAAGTATATTGAAGTGAAAAATAAATAAAAATTATTTTATTATCATTACACATTCCTATTGCATAGAAATGGTACTGTTGCATAAATTAAAATATTGAAACAATACAGTCCTGTAAATGAATACATTTTAAAATATTCTTTAGGTCACCTTTAGCTTTATTAAATTAAAACATTTGACAGAAGGCAACTAATGTGGCAGTATACTCTCCAGATTACATAACTAAGTAGCCTTCTAGTGCAAGTGCAAGCAAACTATTTTCCTGTTTACATGATGTTGCCAGTGGAATGCAGCAGATGTTGAACTAAAACCATGTGAAGCAGCATTGTAATATGCCAGGCTTACCTAAGGTTTTGCCCTGCTGATGCTCATTTCTGCTCATATAATTTAGAAGACTTTTTATAAACTGCTTTTACAAAGCCCACTTTTATAGGAGCAGTTTCTTCTATGTTGAAATAATGTGCAACTTTATTATCTAGAAACCTATTTTGCAAACAACTCTAATAAAGATTTTTTAAGAGTTCTGCTAAAAAAAAAAACCAAACAAAGAGCAACATTCTTATTCTTCCAACTTATCCAAATATAGCTTTCTCATGTCTACTTCTATCCCAGTGATATCCCTCTAGCTTTTAATCCTCCATTCTGCTGTGTATATCACTGGTGTTCTTACACACCAAGGAAGCCTTTTAATGTACAGAAAAATCTCCAGAAATGGGATGTGGCAGCCCAATACTGCAAGGTCATTTAAAGTGTTTTCTCAGCTGACTTCCTATTTTCCTAGCTCATGACAGGGGAAATTACTTTGCAGGATAACCTTCCTTCTTGGTGCAGAAAGATTAAGAATCTTGTCATATATCAAACTGGGATTTTTTTACATGATCAGAAGTGCTTTAAGTTGAATAGTTCTCTCAGAGAACAAGACACCCCAAACTAGGTTAAGAAAGGGGATAACACTTTCAAGGCATATTTTTAAGCAATGAAGTTTCTAGATTTCTGTAAGAGAGCTTGGAAGTTACTGGTTTCAGGTGCCTGACCTTAGTGCAGTGCTCATTCTCTCACTGTTTTCATCTGGTTCTTTTTTGGGGCCTCAATTATTTTAAGCACAAAGGGCAAAATTTACCCCTGGCAAAATGCACCTCTTCCAGTGGAATTCAGCAAACTGACAAAAAAAATATTATATGAAAATTTCCTTCATTTCTTTATTTTATTTTTTGGTAATTTTTAGATGTACATTTTCTAGGAATATGTGCCCGTAATATTCTCTGAATTTGTTAGGTCATGTCTACAATTTCCTCTTGTAAGAGTATTTTTTTGCCTGCAGAACATGGCTCTGCTCTGGTCAAAAATCACCTGTTCAGCATCTGTGGAGATACTTACTGTCTCATGAAATCTCAGAATTAACAACATTTCTAGAATAAATGAGAGATTTATTTGAATGACTCCACCAAGCTGTCTTGATTTGATTTTGGTGATCCTAGTCTAAAGGTCATGTTGTTGGGATCAATTTTTATAAGTTACGAAAAGCAGGTAAGCTTTTTAAACAGTGGAAGATAATTGAACAGTTGTGCTTTATTAAATCTGGACATTGCCTACATTGAAATCAGAATAGTAATAATAAAACAAAATGTCACCGCAGGACATAAACCTAAAACAAAAAGGTTTGAAGGGAACTCTGGAGGTCCTGCTCAAAGCAAACCTAAGTTCAAAGTGGGGCTGAGCTGCTCTAAGAGTTTTGCAGTTGTGCTTTATACTCCAAAGACAGTGATTCCATGTTGTCTCTGGTTTGTTACATTCCCATATGGAAGAATTATATACCTACAAGACTCTTATAAACAGTGCTTGTATAGATTCATAGTGGTCTGCATCACGTATTTTGCCTGTGGTTTTAGAAGCATGTACAATACTTCGTTTAATGACCCTCTTTTGGCATTCAGCTCAATTTTTCTATCACTTTTCTATTATTTTGAACTCTAAAATGTTCCTAAAATCCTCTTTGTATACATTGTTTTCCACTAGTAAGATAGACAATAAGTATGTCACAAAAAATCTTGACCCACCCAGAAGTTAATGGCAAAGATCCCATATATTACAGTGAGATTAAGGTTCCACCGAAGATACGTGTAAAATATGGCCTTTCTTGGATAACTGTAAATATGAAATATTTTATTTTTCTAATGCATCATATCTCTGCTCTCAACTTCGAGTCAACATAAAATTTCTGATTACTCTTCAGCTTACTTGCTATTTGAACCTTCTCTACATCCACATTGTGACTTTCAGATTGGATGTCTGCCTCTGAAAACATAAAGTGTCTGCCTGAGTGTGATCCCTAGTTCTTTGTTTTTTAGCACTGGCAGAGAAGAACCAAAGTCAAAATATCTTTGGCAATGTAAAAAATGGATATTTTCCTTACCACATTATTTACCTTTTTTGCAATATTTGTACTATTTCTGACATTTCATGCAGGAAATTCCTCTAACACTCCATAAATTTAAGGAATTATTCTGGTAAATGTCCAGTTGCTGTTAGCTCCTAATGTAAGATGAAACATAGTAAAGATAGCGCTATAGAGTGCTGTCCTGAAAAATAAATCTTTCTGTTTATGCCTTGGACATCTCTTGATTCTGACAACTTCTTGAAGTTTTACACATCCATTTTTTTAGCTAGAGCAGAATTTCAGACAATTTTTTCTAGTTCAGTGACAAAAACAGTCTTTCTTGAGTCTTAAGGAAGCTTTTAGTAAAATTTCTAGCACTTGGTTGAGATTTAAATGAAACATAAAGGAGTTAAGGAATGTGCAAAAGAGCTGGAGGGAATGACTGAATATTGCCATAGGTATAAGAAGAAAACAAGAAATATTTTGTGCGGGAATAGGGGAGAGTTGAGAGACTTGGGAGAAATCTGATCTAGAAAAAATTGCTACATTTATATGGAAAAAATGTGGTGCAATTTATATGCATTTTTTCCACTGCCTACTCTGTAAAGCAGCCACTATGGCCCCTGACCTATTTCTTGCTCAGGTCAGACAGCATCCTTAGAAACAATTTCTAGCCACCTTTTAGAAGTCAGAGTTGGGCAATACTTTTAGAAGTACCAAGTGTTACAGGCCTGTTTCGGGGGATAATTTTGTGCATAGGGCTGGATACGACTGGTATGGAGGTTGGAGTAATTGCTTCAGTGCAGACACAGACTAACAGTCATAGAGTCAAAGAATCATGGCATAATTAAGGTTGAAAAATACCTCTAAGATCATCAGGTCCAACTGCTAACCTGACATCACTGTATTTACCACAAAACCATATTCCCAACTACCACAACCACACATCTTTTGAACAATTCCAGAGGTGGATTGCTCCACTTCCCTGGGCAGCCTGTTCAAGTACTTGACAACTGTTTCAATAAAGAAATTTTTCCCTATATCCAATCTAATCCTCCCCCTGTGAGACATGAGAACCTTTCTTCTTGTCCTGCCTCTTGTTACCTGGGAGAAGAGGCTGCCCCCCACTTGGCTGCAACATCCTTTCAGGCAGTTGTAGAGGGAGACAAAGACACCCCAACCCTCCTTTTCTCCAGGAAAAATACCCCAGATTCCTCAGCCACTATTCTTAAAGCTTGTGCTCCAAAGCTTTCAACAGCTTCATTGCCCTTCCCTGGACACACTCCAGCATCTCAATATTTTTTCTAGCCATAATTTAGTTATTAGAAAAAATGTATCCTTAGAGTGCTTTTTCTAATGCATCATATCTCTGCTCTCAGCTTAGAGTCAACATAAAATTTCTGATTACTCTTCAGCTTACTTGCTATTTGAACCTTCTCTACATCCACACTCTGACTTTCAGAGTGGATGTCTGCCTCAGACATTCACACTATGTTGTCTGGTTTGATAGATGGAGCTATGAAGATTACATTTCTATTTATCAGTTCCCCTGTTTGTAAACATAAAATATTTTGTTTTATAAGAATAGTTTTCCTAGCTAGAAATGAAAGGTCATTTTCATTTCACCTTTATTGCATTTAATAGCAGTGTGGGAATGCAGAGTTTAATGTGGATTAGCTCATGACAGCTGGCATTGCTAATAGCCCATCAATCACCTTACAGTGGTTTACTGAAGTTCTAATTGTTTGTAGCTGTGATGTTCATTCATTGTACCTCTGCAACTGATGAGGATTACATCCTCTGTCACATGCATTTATCTCCTCTGATTACAATTCTGTCTTCTTCCATGCATTCCAAAGCACTCAAAATTGAAGCATGAATTTTAGCGGGAGCAAGCAGTGCTTGATGGTTTCTGTTGTGGTACAGGCCTCAGTGGAGGTGAAATCTAGAGAAAGTGTATCTTTTCAGCAAGTTCTCACTTTTGGTGCTCCAAGAAACCCTCACAAAACAGCATGAATGCAGAGATTCCATTAATTTGCCAACTATAAAAATAATGTCTGGAGCACAGCTTCACATATTTTGTGACGGTCATGCAGATAAATTCTCTAATTGTCCCTGACTAGACTTATAGTCTTTGCAAATGGTTTTCACTGCCTTCAACAGGGAAATTGATGGGTGCAACAATTTCACTTTCAGAAAAAAAAGAAATAAATATTCTTCCACAAGTTTTCTTGGTCATCAGGATCTCCAGGTCCTCTTTCTATTTTGCAGAATTTAGGAAAATTTCTTTACTAATCAGTAAAGATGTGGGACATTATAGGAAGACAAAAAGCTTTTGAATACAGAAAATACTGTTATCAGAGTTCTAGTGCATAAGCAGTAGAAAAACAGATTGATTTACTTTTATAAGTCCTAGACACTAGAGGAGTCACTTTTAATTTACACTGGTACAGATGAACAAGTTGCCTTGTCCTGATACACATGAACTCAGATTCTACCTTTTTAAGGAAAAAAAAAATGTTGAAAATATCACTGTGGTTTTGGTGGTGGCTTTTCAGTCTCCTGTAAAGTGGAATCACGATGTATGGACTCAGTATCTGATTACCATTTCCTCACTGTGCCTTGGATGGCAATCACTTAAACTAAAATGTTCTATTAACTAAAATTCAAAAACACATGGCAACAACTTAGTCCCTTATGATACAGTTATTTTCAAATTACTTTCAAAAATATGCACCCCTGTAGCCTAGCTTTTAATTTGTATATTTTCTTAAGCACATAATAGTATAGACATCCCACTGTAAGACTGGCACCATTCATAAGTTGAGGGAATGAAAATTCAGTTTGTTTTTATTAATTCATGCAGGAGCAGCCCATGTCTGGTATGCAAAACCGACATTCACCAGTTTGTATTTGAACACTGAAAAAGAAGTACACTCCATCTTTATTGCTACAGTTGCTTTAAATTAAAATTTCAAAGAAATACAATGCTAGGTAACACAAAGCTTCTTTCACTTCTCTTTAACCAAAAGTTTTATGAACATGCTGTTGTGTTCTGTAAACATAATAAATTTTATCTAGTGAATCAGTGGGAAAACATAGCCCCAAGGCTCAACTCTTTTGGTGTCTCTCTAAAATTATACTGCTAATGTTATTTGCTAAAACAGTCATAAAAGTAAGGAGGAAAAACCTTTTAGTAAGTGCTTGCAACATTTTAATACTAATGGCATGGCATTTGCTCAAATGAGAACATTTTGGTAAATGCTTGCAGAGCAAAAGACACTGCATTTTCTTTAGACAAATTAAAGATAGAGCAGTAAAGGTCATATATACAACTTTGCCAAATAACTCTGTGCCTTGGTTTTGCAGCTTGCTAAGAGGTGAGGCTCTAGTCTGCTTGTGACATGGAGAAGGAGCGCTGGTTTGACTGTCTTTGTGAAAGTGCAGTATCAATGGAGCAAACCACGGAGTGAGAAGAGACAGGTTGTACAAAGACAATGACCTGGGCAAACCCTCAAGGTCTAAGATGACAAAGAACAGCCCAAAAACTCATCAGTGGGTATTGAGCTTCCAGTGTTCATTGATTTTCTATCCTGGGCTTTGCCATGTCACTGTCAGTCTAATGCTGAGGCTCTGGAAAAACACCAGCCCCTGTGGAGGATCTTCCCAAGGCTGTATTTGAAAAGTTGAAGAAAGGGGAAAAGGCAATGAAAAAACATTGTAATTTCTCTTGCTATTGGCCAGTAGTTCTTTCAGTCATTTGTGAGATGAAAAAAAAAATTCCTACTTCTACAATGTGTTCCTATGGTTCATAAAGGCAAGAGTTGGACCTGAGCTTCACAGGAACTTGGTAACAATCATGCAGTTATCTTCAAGCAAAAGATAAGGTCAGACCTCCATAAATGTTTCCAAGCTGGTTCCTGTCAAAATGTTGTCTGTATCACTTGGGTCGAGGTTACAAATCTCTTTACTACAGATGGTTTTTAAAACTTCATTACAAAGACTAGTCTAGATGTACAGTTATGTTAATTTTTTTCTCCATTTTTCATCTATAGGAAAGAAACACCTTTATCATATTATACGTGTTGAGAAAGAAAATATTTTAGGCATGGTATATAGAAATATAAAAGAAAACTCGGAAAATATTTTCTTTCCAGACTATGTTTTGCTAAATCTTTTTGATTTTTTTTTGTGTGAGTGTGTGTCTGTGTGTGTGTGTGTCTGTGTGTGTGATAAAACTGCTAAAAATATTTCATAGTTTTAAGTGTTGGAATGACTTTTTTTTGTTATTTCTCTTGGAAACTTAGTTTGCTGCTAAGGGTTGCTTCTGCCCTCAACAGGGAAGGCTTGAACAGAGGTTTTCAATGGTGCCAGTTAAAGGCATTCTGAAATGCACATTAAATATATCAAGGCTGAATAAAAAAACTAGTATTTATGTTGCTAGTTATGTGATATTTGCCTTCTATTAAAAATTGGAAGCTTATACAAATTATACTAAACTATATTACAAGGGGATCAATCTTGCTAAGTGAAGTTCAAACACAAGAATTTTTTAGTTTGATTTTAATTTGAAAGAAATCCCTAGTCTTTTGCTTTGCCTTAAAGTAATTGCTAACAGCACTATAAGATATATTTTGTTTTGTGTCAAAATCATCAGAAAATAACATGTTTTACTCCTATAAATTGTCTGGTTGAGGGATTGAATTTTATGTAGTCTCTTGTCATGACTATGACTATGTTTTCTCCAGATTGAACAATATTATGTATACTGTAGTGTCCCTAAAGTAATTTAGACAGCTTCCATTATATCTCCAACTCATTTTTAATTAATTTTTGATATCTGAATGAAGACTTTTAAAGAACCCTTAATTTCGGTGTAACTCTGATATCTGCATTGACAAATTATGGGATTGGAGGTACTTTGTCAGATTAGTCAAATAACAAATATAACCACAACTTGTGCTGGTATTCATTGATTTAAAATTACAAATGGGGTGGGAGAAGGAATGTCTTTCTAACTTTATTTGAAAGAAAAGTTTAACCAAGACCCAGAAAAACTATGTAGTCATTTGGAAATTAGTTTAAATAAATATCTAGGTGAATGTGGAAGGGAAAATGTGTCATCAAGGATCTCTCTGTGTTATGCAATAGCTTTTTAGAGAGAAACAGTTGAAGTGTTCTCATTTGAGACATATAAAGTTTCAAGTGATAGAAAAATAAAAATTACACTGTAGGAAACAGTTTCAGCATGGTAGAAAGAAACAAAGAATGGTCTAAGAGATGTTTTCCTTACTCTGTTTCCATGCTCCTATGAAAATATTTCTCTAATATTAGAGTATCTGTGTGAAACATAGTGGCAAAACAAGCTGTCCGCTTTCTTTTGTATAGAAGATGGAAAGGGAATTGAATACTGGATAATATGAAGAGAGAAATGGCTAGACAAGTTATAAATATAAAAATAGCAGTCATATTTGAATCTGCATATATTATATTGACAGGCACCACACACAAAAGAGACATTTTGGAATGTTACATCAGGAAGCAATCCTACTCTTAACCACTGAAGAACAATAATCTCAAAGCTGCTCTGCTATTTCTTAGCCAAGCTCCCTCCTGCTTTGAACACAAGCAGAGAGAAAATGAAATAAAATTATGAACAAGATCTATGATATATTAACAGGAGAAAAAAGGCTTAGTAGGGTAAGAAAAGTGTCTCATACAATTTTTTCAATTCCAATTCTTCCCAAAACACAGCACAGCAAATGACGGGTTGTATGTGTTTTCAGAGGGGAGAAATCTGTGATACATTAAGGGTTCACAGACAGGAGGTTTTGTCCTAGTCCATCTAAAGATATCATCACCTCAACAGGAATGTGTAGAAGCTATTAGAATGCCATTGTCCTGTCTGTCAAATATTTTTGAACATCTTGTTGTAAACCCCAAAAGGAATAGACTGACTGTCTCAACAGGACTGTCTTCCTCATTTTCTGCAGAATTCAAAAGTCACCAAATAGATGAGCACAGCTGACCAACTGGCTCATCATCAACAGCCTTGGCACTGCTTGAGATGATATTTTGGTAGCTGGAATCTGAAGGCCCCAGTCTCAGAAGAAAGTAGTAGGTATGAAAAAAGCACTCTAAAATTTACCTATTGTATTTTTAATTAGTATCTATCTATCTATCTATCTATCTATCTATCTATCTATCTATCTATCTATCTATCTATCTATCTATCTATCTATCTATCCATCCATCCATCCATCTAGCTAGCTGTCTATCTGTCTGTCTGTCTATCCATCCACTGTCCCATGTGGAGCTCTGAGCAATCTGATTTAGTGAAAGGTGTCCTTGTCCATGGCAGGAGGATTGGAACTAGATGACCTTTAAGATCCCTTCCAAGCCATTGTATGATTCTGTAACATTATTGGAATTACCTGCATGCTGCTTACCTCCCAATTCCTATTTGAATGGAGAGACAATAATAAATAAGTAAATAAAGAGTGTGCTGGAAAATCATCTTTCAATTAACATTTCAAAATGCCTGAAAATAAGTGAATGAGTAATCTGATTTTTGTGTTACATGTAAAGAGACCAAGGAATAGAGAGGTAGTTTAAAAAATAAGGAATGCTTACAGCTAAAAGTACCAGTGTACTTTGAGACATTGTTAAGCTAACTTATCTGGGTTATATGCAGGGTTTTTCTAATCATTTAGATGTCTCATTCCACTGAATATGCAATTAAAATTCTGACTTAAAGAATGGTGTAAGTTAATGCATTCTGCCATATATTTTGAGTCAGTGGCAAAAATGAGAAAAGGATGCATCAAACTTGTCCAGCCTTGCAGTGAGGCCATGTCCTATCCAAAATCCAGTATAAAATACCCATTGCCTTGTGTTTTATCCACAAACATAGGGGAGTTTTAACATTTTATTCAGTTGAGCTCAGTCAGATGATTCAGGTTTTAAATAACAAGCATCTCTCAAAGAAAGTAGGTGTCAGTGCTTACTAGTCAACTTGCATAAAGGAGCAGCAGAACTCTTTGATTCTAAATAAAGTGAGAGAAAATTTAGAAAAGCTTGAAGAATATCATCTGATCAATTTTTTAAGAGACTTTGGAATATCATTGAAAACCAGGAAAGAAGCCAATGGGGCAGAGCAGGAGAGAGAGGTCAAAAATATTGGTTGTGAATGCTGGGTAACTGTCAAAAAGGAGGAAGGATGGAGGCTCAAATTGGAACCACTACCTTTAAAATGGCATTTGATAATAAGTTTATGGACTGGCTGTTTAAACTTACATTTGGCTTCAACTTGTAACAAAAGCTTCTAGCCTGATTGCATTTTTTTTTTTATTTTAAAAATATCTTATCTTAAGTTAATTTTAAAACCCAGATTAACCATTTCTGTATTTAAAAAAACATCCTCTGGAAAGAAAAAGGAAATATATCACATTAAATGAAAAACAGATTGTAGATATTTCTCTGAACACATGTTATTTATTTGCTGCTGTTATTGACCACATTGGGGTTCCAGAGAAGTAATTTGCCTTTTGAAAAACATCTACTGCCTCTGGGTGTTGGTTGCCATATCAAAATCTCTCTACCTGATTAATGCTGACATTATCCACTCTAGCTGCTGACTCAATGTTTAATTGTCTTTTCTGTAAGATTTTCACATCATTATATTGCTGCAAAAAAGAGTAATAGTAGTTGTTCTAAATTCAAGTCCAGAGATATTTCAAATTCGCTTTTTAAAATGTAAATTTCTTTGTTCATGCATTTATGTACTGACTACTTATATGAAATTAAATAAAGCAAAGAATATTGATATTAAACTTTAAGGAGAGAAAGCTGTATCTGATTACCTTGTCCTTGAATGAAGCAGAGTGGAATAAGTAAAAATTCCCAATACATTCATCCTATAGTGCAAGAATGGTGAAGATGGAATAGGTTGTATTGCTACTTTAGGAAATTATTTTTTATGGCTCAAGTCAGGGTGAGTGGAACAGGCTCTTAAGGTGAGCATGCAGGGTACATTCAGAAGCTTTACATAGTGTAAGACACTTATATAATGCTCTACCCTATGTATAGCCATTAAATTGTAACCCTGTTGTTCTACAGCTGATACTTATGATTCCAATTGGTCTGTGGTGCTGGAATAGACATGAGGGCTGTATCTTGAAATTATAGTTTCTCCAGAATGTCTATTTTCTCAGTCTTGCCCATCTGTTGATGAGACATTGTTCAGCTAACTTATCTCCCCATTTTACTTTGGAGTAAAGCTAACTTTTGGTAGAACATATTTGGGCCCATATTCAGAGTCCATGAAAGTCACAACATACTTGTTGACATGATAGATACCATCACATGAAAAATCCTGATTATAAAAATAATAAAAAACTAATTTGCACATTGAGTCATGTCTAAGACTGAAGCATCTGGTGTTTCATTTTAGTGGCCATGAGCCACTAAAGGAAGATGAAGAAAGGAGCAACTATACATGGTACTACTCCTTAGCAATTTTCTAACTGTCAGTTATTTCATATCTGGGAATTCCTTATTCAATATTATTTTCTTAATTAAGGAATCCCCAAATTATTTCTTTCCATGAATAAATCTTCCAGTTAGCCTCATTATACAAGCTTTAGCACAGTATAGGCACATTAGTTCATCTTATGCTGTCTAAAGAGAAAGAAAAGAGTAAGGGAAGTGTAGCATGTTTCAACCACACATTTCCACCACAAGTGTTTCTGCACCTTTTCAGTCTTATCTCTAGTTTATGAAATAAGTAGACTGCAAAAAAGCTCTCAAAGTTTTTTGGTTCAACTTCCATACTAGATGAGTCCTAATGCATAGTGACAGAAATACAATCCATAAGTTAGCTCCCAAATGAGGACAACTAGCAGTAACTAAATACTTCTTAAGGGCTCTTTTTTCTCACTCTCTGTGTTGCAATAGTCAGCTAGACACTTAATTTCACATTAAATAGTAAAGGGAAATAAAGGTGATATAAAATGAATGTTCTAGGTGGATTTTGCATTAGGTAGACTGTATCAAATATGGTCAAGACAGTATGTATTCAGTCTTGAATTTGCTTGTATCTTTTTAGTACCTATTTTTTATTAGTAAAATATACACCCTAAAAGAGCTTGTGATAGTTGTGAACTGAAACTACTCTTTGCTACATGATTAATTAATTAATCCTAACGTAATTAGTTTTCTGTGGTTCCTTTTGGATATGTAACTTGGGTACCTGCTTTGGAAAACTTGCTCTGAGTACTATTGAGTACACTCACATACTGCAGTGCATTTGCAGTTTCTCAGGCAATATCTTCTTGAATGAGAAAGATTTCATTTAATGTGAATGCTCTAGATCAGAGTTTTATTTTGGTATGTCAATTTACAGCCATATACCACATGGGACTATATACACCATATATATCAACAACAGAACTGAAGAGAAGTTGTAACCCATAATAGCAATAATCCACCTGAGACAATGTGGTTTTTTTCATATGGTGCCTGGGAAATATTCTCAAAGATATTTTCAGGAGAGAAATAATTATATCTGTAGTGATTTAAAGACAAGGAAACATCTCCCTCCCCTCAGAAAATCACAAGTAACAGAACTGGAGAGAAAACTACTTTCTAGATCTATACAGACACAAAACATGAATCTTCTCATGACAAAGAAAAATATATAGAATTACACACAGACAAAGGTTAACAGAGCTCATTAATCACATAGTTGAACATATTTATTTAAGGCAAACAAACTTTAATGAGTAGTGGGGGAACCAATGATATGCAACTTCCCAGCCAAAATTATTTTGCAGACAGAATTATCCTCACTTTCCTGGTAGTGCTAATGTAATTACTATCAAATGACAATAAGTCTTCTGTCGATTTCTATATGACAGTATTTTAGTCAAGGTCTTAACTTAAAAAATGTTTAAATGTGTATGTTAATGCACTCAGTCCTTCATTTAAATTTCAAACAAAAGCTAGTTATTTCACAGGAAATTACAATAATGATAAAGTCATTTTACTCAGGGAAAAAGAAAAACCTAAACCCCTCCTGTGGAGAGTAAGAACCCGGAGGAATTCTATGAATAATTTAAAGATCAATTAGCACTGTGCTCTTAGGATCTTTTCCTAATACTTTACAGACAGAGTGGGTTATTTTTTCTGTGCAGACAGCAACAATTTCTATATTATTTATAAAATAAAACAAATGATTCTAGCTTTTAAGACATGGAGTCATATAAATAATCAGTTTCAGCTGTAAAACAAAGTTAAAGACTTGGATGTTCAGCCAATTTTATACAGATTAATTTACTCGGAGCAATACTGATACCCAGATTTAAGGAAGAAAATCTGTGAATGGATGTATCTATGCACATATGTGAAATCCAAGAATTATATCTTACTAATTGATACGTTTCTGCCTGACCAATAAGTGTGCAAGGTAGCAGTCTTCACCCAAGTGATTTTGTCTCTGAAAACACATGTATATGTAATATTAGAGACTGGAATTTCTCTATCATTAATATGCTGAATTGCTCTTTTGACAGATGGATGAACACAATTTCTGTTTACCTGTACAGCTTATACGAGCCTCATGTAAGGGAAGGGGGAACGTTTATTGCAAAAATTGGTATGAACTAAATTAATTTACTTCAAGAGTTTGGAACAATTATATGTACTCAAAATAATCCAATGGCTCTGCCAAGAAGTTAATTCCCATTTTCTTGATGCAGCATATTCTGGTGGTTAAGGAGTCTACATGTGTGTGTAATTTAATATCAGGATGTTCAGTTAGCTACAGAGGGGTGACCCTTGGAAGTCCTATCACTAACTCAGGAAAGAAGCATAAAAATTCAAAGCCATTTGCAAGCCAGACTGTGTGTGTTAAATTGGAAGACATTATGAGTACAGAGATGACATGTCTATGTGAGCAGCCTCTGGATTTAGTCCCTAGAGAGGTTTAGTTGAGGTCGGGTGGCCTGCTGCAGGCTGCCTGGTGAAAGATCCCATTGCTCTGCAGCCATAGCCTGTTTTTTGGCTAGCTGGGCACATGGAGCTGAGTGGTCTCAAGGACAGCCTCAGGTCTCCCCTCCAGCAGACCCCACACACCTGCACAGGGAGCCTGGACAATGATGTTTTGAACATTCATCTGAATTCTGAGGCCTGCAACTCATACTGCCAACCCATACAGATAAAACCTATTTTATGGGTGGGATGCACATCTTCTGCAAATATTAAGATATAAGATGCATAATTAGGAGTTGCATACACTAAAATGCTTGAAAACTGAAGGAGATTTTATTCAGCCACAAGTTTAAGAATAAAATGTTTTATAGCCCTGAAATACTTACACTGTAGCAGAGCTATGAACAAAGATTCAGGGATTGATATAATATTTTCTTTATGTTTCTAATAGTTTCACATTAAAATTGCCTAGCAGAAATACAGAAAAGAGAGCATGGAGACTGTGTAGTACTGTAGAAGGGTAGTGGCAAGTAGGTAATCTTTTAACGTGCCAAAAACTATGGTGAAATATTTTTTATGTCAATTTTTCCTTTCAGACTAGGGGAATAGCAGCCTGGTGAGAGGGCTCCTTTTCTCCCAGTCTGTGACACCCAGGTGCATTTGTGACTTGACTCTCTTTTCTCTATTCTCCTCTCACAAGTGAGTACCTAAATGCATAACCCTGCAGTGTCCACCTTTAGATTCTCTCAGATTTTTTTTCTGAAGCTGTCTTCTAACTCATTTTTCAGTCACAGTTATTTCAAAGTAGCACAGTTTTAGTAGCAAAACACATAGATTAAATTATTGGTTGGGTATAAAACAACAGTGTATTTTTTCTTGCAAAGACAAAAAATTTTGTCACCTTCATTTTTGTCACTTTTAGGTTTTCAATGTAATGTGTTCATGTAGAAGTTTTTGTTAGCACTTTCAAAACGAGGCTTAACCTCATGACCAAATGAAAAGTATTCAATTTGCAATTCATGCTGTTCATTATCACTCATCCTCATAAACATTTGTCAAATTCTCTTACTGCAGGAAGCCAGTAGTTTGTCATTTCTCTTCCTGAAAAGACATTAGCACAAAAAAATGTGATGTTCTGTTTCTCAAGAAGAGCAAAAAAAAGAAATTAGCTAATTTCCTACATGAATAAATATATATAGAAATACTTCACAGATATGAAAATGAGCTGCTAATATAACTAGTAGATAGGAAGTCTGTGAGCACTGATCACTATAGTATATGCAGTAATTAATTTTACTCATGGAATTGAAGTCTAATTGAAATATTAAAAAACGAAGTTGGTTTGAGCAATTTTAAGCAATGTGTTCAAGATGAAATTTCAGATATTGGCAAAGGTATTTGGAATTTGTGGTAGTCTCATGTTCCTGTGCATTTTTATTCCTCTGAAATATATAGGAAGAAATATGAATTACAAGCAAATCTTCAGTAATAAAGATAGTTTGTCACCACAATTCACCCTAAAGTGAACTTGATATTGTATTATAAAAAAAGGTCAACATTTTGTTGCTTGAGAACATGAATAATTTATTTGAAGCATCAAAGGAAGATTAACTAAATTTAGGTCTTACTTTTGCGTATTTCCTAGTCAGAAGTTCTTCTATTTTACCAAGAATAATAATTATTTTTTTTACTGTTCACATCCAATGTATAGTTGCCCTTTTTCTCAGCTGTATATTTATTACTCTTACCTAATTATATAATAATGCATCTACTTTTAAGAGTGTATGTATCTGTGTCATGTGGCCACATGTAAGTGTGCATGTTTTAGAAGAAAAACCCAACATGTATCTTACATTTCTGTAAAAAGACTTAGTTCCTTGTTTGAGTCATAAGGATATTTAGTTCTGAACCTCTATACAGAACACAGAATCAAGAACTTCAACATTTTCTTTAAGAATGTAAGTACATATTAAAAGTACTAAAAATCAAAGCTGATACCAGCTATGTATCTTCAATAAATAACCCAATAATTCAATTATTGCAGGTATTCTATGTACTAGCAAGACAAAAAAGCCAATATAAGGTAACACCTGTCTGTGAACAGCTGAAGCTGTAATTTTTTTCTCACATTTATAGGAAAAATATAACATCTCAAATTTCAAAAATAAAATGAAAAAAAGAAAAAAAATAGCAGTGCTTAACATGTTAGGCTAGATTAAAAAAATGTATTGAAATATCTATTTTATAATGTATATTGGCAAAGGTGCTTTCCCTAAAGACAAATTGTAATTCTCAGGGAAAGAGGTGTTAATTGTCTACAGTCCACAAGTTCAAGACCTATAGAAATATTTACCAATCAGGAAATAACCATGACAGGAGATACATTTTCTGTAATTTATCTGGCAATCTCATGCTACTTAAAATTATCTTTAACTTCTCCTCTTTACAAAGGAGTCAAACTGTTACATGTGGTGAGAAAATGTTGTTCTCTACACCTAGAAACAAGCTGTGACTGAAAAACAGATTTTGACTTCCAGTTATGTATTAAAATTCACTTTGAATAGAAATTGACCTATGTAATAAAGTCAAAATGATGATTGTTAAACATCATTTGCAGTGGTTTGGTCATGAAATGCAAAAAAGGGAAATCACACTCTAAACTCTTATTAAAATACAGTGTTTGAGAAGAGGACCTTTGTTTTCTGGTTTTAATGCTAAAAAAGAAATTAAAGAAAAAAAAGGCTGTTTTATCCTACCTTTATTCTAATAGCTTTAGTTTGAACCTTACAAATGTCATTTTTTTAGACAAGGCAAATGTCTCAGTAGGAAAATGTCATGTTTGTTATGACATAAAATATTTTAAAAATACTTTATATATCTTTAAGTGTGAATAGTATTATGGCTTAAATCTTACTGCACATTCAATCCTAGTGTTTTAACTTCATCTGAACTTGTCAAAGCCTGAATTTATTTAAGTTTTTTTATTTTATTTTATTTTACTGCTAAATATTTTATCAGTAAAAAAATCTTAAAACATTTTCTTGTGAAACATTACTGGATTAGTTCAGAAGCTACCATTACTAATGTAAAAGTATTTTTGCGTAGTATTGAATTCTACTACTTGGACAGAGGTCTGACTTATGAGGATAGACAACAGAAGCCAGAGAAATGTCTGTTTAAACTGAATGTTAACACTAAAGATTCAATTAAATGACATGAAAAATTTCATATCTTAGTGATAATTAAGGTAGTGTCTTTCATTTTTTGGGAAAGCAGCATATTGTATGTCAAAGTGTGAATGAGCAGTCTTAAGTCTTTTACAGGTCATATTTGAATGAATTCATTTGTCAGTTTTATTCTTCACAATAGTATTATATTTCACATATAAACTTTCTGAAGCAGTTTATTACCTCCTTGGTCAGCAATTCTGACCATTACAAATGCTGTATAAATAAATCCAGTGCAATGGCATCTAATGGATGCTGCAGTCCTACAACAGATCTTTTGGTTATACACCATATGTGCTGTCTCAGAGGAGCTAATTCTATTTCAATCTTTGTTACTAGATTTTTTTAGATCAGTAATATTATGTCATCAAAGTAACAAAAAAAAAAGAACTGTTTTGCTAATAATTTCCTTGTTTTCTGTAAGTCTTTTTGATTTTGCCCTAGTGTTTTGCAATGGTGGGATAATGGAATTTGGAATTTGAAATTTTTTGTCAAAATAACTCCTAAGAATATTTATAGCAACACTGCAAGATATACTAAATCAGTTAGAACTGGGAAGATTTAAAGCTGTAGATTGTACAGTTGTGGCTACTAGTGTGAAAAAACAGCAAAGTGACAATCATTAAAAAAACCAAAACAAAACCAAACACCTAAATCCCCCAAATAAACAACTAATCAAGAGGATATAATAATATTTAACATTTCCAGTTACCTCTTAATACACTGTTTCAAATTTTAACTAATAAAAGTAAAAACGTAGTGAGATATGATCTTAATGGAACAATTTTCCCTGCTATGTCCTGCACCTGGCTGCAACTTCTTGTCACTTCACAGCCTTGAATAGCCCCATGCTCTTCAGTGCTGATCCTGTACAAGCTGAAGACAGCATCAATTTTCGCATAGATTGTGACAGAAGCACCATTAAGTCCTTACGCTGTGATGGGCAGGCGCGCCTTGAATGAAATTTGTTGCGGAAAACTTAACAGCCACCTCATGGCTGATTAAGGAACAACAGCATCATCCATTTATTTGCTGAAAGATACTAGTGTTGATAAAAAAATCCTTGAGGTGGGTTTAAATCAGGCATATCAGACTTCCATTAAGTATATATAGTATTCCTGGAAAAAAATAGGTCCACTGAACTAGTAAATATGAAATATTGAGGAACGTCCTCGGACAGGAAAGCTCAAGGACAGTCAGTCAGAAAGCTCAGCAGTGTGTTCTGTCTGAAACACCCTCTCACTGGACAAAATAATGGAATTATCAAAACTTTCTTTCATAATGTGATCTAAGGATCACATTATGCTGTGAAGAGAAACCTTAGGAACAGAATCGTGTGCAATAAATACAAAAACATGGCTCTGATCAGGACGAAAGGACAAAGGAGCCTCCAAGTCAGACAGTGTCAAAGACAGGATCTGACCTAGGTGGACTTTCAGTCTGGTCCAGAAGAGTGTCTTCTGCAGTCTCATGAAAGCAAAAAAATTTTGTAATTTGGACTTTTTTAGAAAAAGAAGATGCAGGAGAAGGTTGCTAGCCAGAGGAATGCCCTTGGGAATCTGCTTCCACAATTGTGTGCCCTTTTGCTCATTGCCTTACACACAGCACAGAGCTGATGACTTTTGTAACTTTGGATTCCTCAGCAATTTTATAGGCTTGCCATAGAGATGGCATGCCATTTTCCTTCCCAGAGAGCAGGAAACCTTCTTCTCAGTGGTACAGTACTAGGAAACCTGAGTGTTGGTAGGCATACACAACCTTAGTGCTGTCTCCCTATCCAGAAATACATTATTTCATCCCACATGGTCCTTCAAACTGTCTTGCTGATACTGTTAGCCCATAAATAATGGTACACCATGTGCTTGCCTATCTTTCTTGGAATTTTCTGGGTTGCATTCATGTATTTATGGAGTGGTGGCTGTCTTTTATGAGCGAAAAAAGTAAGGAATAAGGTACATATAAATAATGTGTACTTTCTTCAATCTCTACGTAAGAAGTGGCAGACTGCTTTCCAAGGATGCTGAGACAGTGAGTCATTTAAATGCCAAATAGCAAAAGTTGTCAAGAACATTTCATACAGGTTGACTAGCTTTGAATTGTAATGTTTCATTACATAACTGTTTTAGGAACATCTCTTAGTTTGAACCTCTCTTGCATTTGTCATTTATTACTCTCTAAATTTTTCCCATTGAAACTTTAGTCAAGGTGAGATATTTGTTCTGGGTAAAATTATAAGGTCAGCAAAAATACCAGTCTTTAAAAGCTATGTTTATTGTATAATTTCTGAAATGGAATGATGTTTTATTGTTAAACTTCGCTAATTTTAACAGAGATTTTTCTTCACAGAAAGTGAGTTTCCTGACCCAGAATGTCAGGGTACAGACCATAGGTTAATGAAAATTCTAACAAACAGCATTTTTCTTTCAAGTCAATAGATTCTCCATTAAATATTCTGGTTTGGATGGAAAAGTAAGTGTTTGATGTTTCCTTGTCTTCCTAGGAAGACAAAAACTTCTGCTGCATTTTCCCCTTCACCAAGGAGAAAAATGTCTTCAGGTAACATGACAGGGTTGCAGCCCTTTATTGTTAATTCTCTTTATGTTCAGGAAACATCTTTGACTTGCCTTATTTCAAAATTATCCTTAATATATATGAGGCCTAAACATCTCTTCCTGAAAGAGATAAAAATATAAAGTCTGATATCATCCTCTGTTGGAAATGGAGCACTAAAATAAATATATCTTAGATTTAAGTCTAGTTTTGCCAAGTCTAGTGTAAATTTCATGATTTAGCAACCTGAAAAGCATTTTTCTGATATTTATTGTAAACTAAGAGCTAAGCATTAATTTCTTCTATTTATCTTCAGTGTTCTGTCATTTTTGATCTCTAGATTGGCATTTTTAGCATTTAACTATGAATGTGTAGGGGCTTTTTTCCCTTAAGACAATACTATTCATCTCTCCTTAAATGCTGACAAATTTTCCATCTGACTCTGTATGGAAATGTATACACCTTACATGCTGGGTAAGAGAGAATGACAAAGCAGCAGTGAAAAGGCTCTACCAAAGACAGTTGTCATCAAACTATATCCCTGCAGAACATCACTGTGAATTTCAAAGCTGTCATATTGTTTATCACTGTATGAAAGCATGGCTTGCCTGTCATTGTGGAAAAGCTGAATCACAGTAAGGAGAGCAAGGACAAGAGGATATGAATAGATGAGGAAAACATTTCTTATACAGTTTCCCATGGTTTTCTTTTGTCATAATCACATTGCTTGCAGTTGCTTAAAAAGAAAAAAATATGTATCTTGCCAATAAGTAATTTCCTAGACTAAATGTCCCTTATCTTCCTGGAAGCATGTAATCAGCAATCATGTCAATACTTTCATTTTCCTCTGGATAGCTCTTGTGCATGTTCTGCCCATATCAAATGCAAGGAAATTTCTGGGTTTTGTTTTTTCATTAATTAATAACCTTTGCTTTTACAAAATTTGTAAAGTTCAGAATCATAAGGCTAGTTTGAGTGCTCATTTTTCTCTGGAAGACAAAAACAAACATGAGGTATAGTTCAATTATTAGCATTTTAGCTGGTGCTCCTGCTAATGCACGCTGCTTGCTCCTCATGCTACCAAGTGACCACTCTTCAGTCACAAATAGGTGTCTCTGTAGGAAGATCTGCAGTGGCCAAAGCTACAATTTCTATTAAGTGATGTCCCACAAACAGTATGTGCATATGAACAACATTCATGGTGGCGAGTGCATAGCATTGGGTCTGTTTCCTTTTAACAGGGATTATATCGCAGTTTAGAGAACAAAATTTGGACTTTTAATAAATAAAGGCTCTCTTTTATGTTATATAATCATTCTAAATCTTCATGCTTAAAGAATGTTCGTACTTTTTTTTTTTTTTCACAAAGATCAAGCCAATAAACAGATTAAATTAGAACTCCTTCCAATGAGCTCTCGGTTGATTTGCAATTAGCATGTGTCACACTTCAGCAATGTCAGTTGAAACCTTTTCCTCTAATTAGGAGAAGATAATAAGATACGACATTTTTTTAATATGGTGTATTATATATTTCTTGCAATGAGGCATGTTTGATACTGAGCATGACAATGAAAAAGTATCTGGTATTAAAGTAATATAAAAGTAGAATAAACAATATATAAAAAGCAGTCTTTTAAAATAATAAAATAATGCTGCAAATTAAATGATATAATATTTTACTAATGTATCATACTCTAATATAATAAGACATGCCAGTAGTGTTAATGCTTAATATGAAATGACGTGATGTCTAATACAGAAGAAAAACAAGTTTTAAAATGTTGGAATTTCCTGTGCAACAGAAAATTTGACTGCTGTCTGGCTCTAAATACAGAAGAATGGTGACGGTGTGAAGAAAAAGTGAAAAAATAGAAGGAGGGGAAAGTTTGAAGAGAAGGACAAGGTGGTGTGGCTCATATCTTGGGATTAGTGAGATTCATCTCCACCAGAAATTTATAACCTTAGGTGACATCTTCCTGTGTTGACTTTTCCCCTGCCCTGAGCAGATGCTGGAGCTGACAGCACCAGCCTGGGGCTGTGAGAGGCAGGAGCAAGGACCATGAACTGGCTCAGGGATAGATCGTGCTGCACAAGGAACATGCCCCAGAGGCTGAAAAACCTTAGAAAATACCCTGATACAAATACTTCTGCTTATCATCATAACCTTCTGAGAGCTCAGATTAGGGTTTGTGTAAATGAGGTCAAACAAAATAAAAAGTGGAAATTATTCTAATTTCTGTCAGGCAACTATCTTTATTGCTATGGTAGAAGAGCAGATTAAAAAATGCTTGTTGTAAGACTCAGGAGTAGCAAGATAAATTTGGATAAGCAGTTTGGAAATTCATTTCTGGAGATGTGCATATTAATGACACAACATAAGGGAAATTCTTCTCTAAAGTAAAGGGGAGATGCTACTTAACACATATTGTGATCAATGAAAAGAAAGATTTATGGACAGGTATGCTTTTCACACATGTTTGTTCATTTGAACATTTTCCCTATTCACCATGATGTTTGTCTGGAAATAAGATGTTCAAGGTCTCTACTGTTGATAAACTCAATTTAAAAATGAGAAATTCACATTTACTGCCTAAATTATCAGTTAGGCTTGATACATTTTTTTTTCAATTCACATGTACTAAATTGAGATTCCATGCCATTTCCACAATATGTATTTCAAGAACTTTTATGTCACCTATAGGAAATCAAAATTAAAATTGATTCTTCTTTTTGATTTTTTCTTTTTTTTTTTAAATACAATTTTAGTCTGCTCCATTGCCATATAATTTAAAAGCAGACAGTGCAACACTTTGTTGTGGTAGATCAGGAATATTTTGAATAGCACTGTATTTTCCAAACGATTGGCTGGCTGCAATTTTGGAATTCTGAAGAGTCTAGGGAATATTTGGGAATTATAAATCTATTTAATATTACACCAAATTTTAGAGATATCATAGATCCATCAGGATGAAGCTGCCGTTCTGTGTCTGAAATTAACAAGAAATGATGCCCATAGAGTATAATTCAGAGGAAGATAATTCCCTGCTTTTGTGTTTTATCCAATTGGTCCTCTATTTTTCCAAGGAGGTGAAGATTACAACACATTGAGGCTTCAGAATAATTATTACCTGTCTCTGCATAACATTTAACTAAGAAAGTTCTTGCATACTTATTATTAAAATGAAGTCTTCCTTAATGAATTCTAATTTTTCCTCATTTTTAACAGTTACAGATTCAAGTTGCATGCTAATTTTTTTGGTTTTCTTAGGAATTCATTATAATGAAAATTATGTTTAAAAAAATCAATAATCTGAATGTTTTAACTGGCATTCTTCAATCAAAAATGCTTTAGAAAACAGAAATTGATGACTTTTTCTTTTATTTACTTTTACTTGTACGTAGAATTGCCTTAAGAGTTTCTTAAAAAAAAAAAAAAAGCTTAAAAAAGTACACATAATTATAAATTCTTGAGAGCAGAGGAAGTACAGGTTATGTGCTTAATAATATGACAAATATTCCAGGTAATGTATAGCATGGTTTATTTTGTCTCATATTTCTTCAGATTATTTCAGTTGTTGATGTCATACACACAGAAAATAAATCTTCTTCTTGGGATTCTGTTACTCCTACTCTGTGTATTTTTTCTTAATAGCATCTAATTCTGCATTCAAAGTGGTAACATTTTATTGCCTACATGCACAGATTTTCAAAATCTGTATTTGCTGACTTTTAGCAAAACAGAACATTTTCCTTTCAGTATGAAAATTGGACATTTTGTTCTATATCACTGTATTTTTCTCACCCGCTTTTCCTAAATCTCTTTTAAAAAGAGCTTTCATTTTGGTATAATTTCAGAAATTTCGGGGGGATGATTCCTTATGATTCCATAGAAATTTGTGGAAGTAATTCCTTTCAAATTTCTGCAGGTGTTACTCCCAGTAGCAGTACATGAAGTTTTATTGTAGTGCATTGGCACAGCTGTTAATGGCAGCCTTTTCATGGACACCTTCTATAACTGAGTCACTCTCAAGGTGGATTCTTTTTTGCTGTTTCAAGTTTCTGCACTGCTCTGTTAGGTTTATTTTCTTCTAAGCTAGCCCTACAATGTCAGTATTACCAAGAAATTCTGTAGAAATAAAATACATTCAACATTCTATTTCTTTCATACACATCTGTCTTCACATTTTTATACATAGTACTATACTAGATATAAATCAGCTATGAAAGTCTTCAGTGTGATATCATGAGTTATAAATTACAAAAATAATTTCTGAGGCAAAATGTTACATTAAGACCATTCTTAATTAAGATTTATGAGGCTTAACAAAAATTAGATAGATGAGCTGTTAAACTGATATGTTTTCAGGTAACATATTATAAAGGGAAAAGAGAAGGGAAAGCTTCTTTCAAAAAGAAGTTTTTAAAATAAATGTAGTAGCCCAGCATGTAAATTGCTCATCTTCATAAACATTTTTGTGAAAGAACCTTCCTAAACCCGATGGGATATTTGTCCCTTAAAAAAAAGGGGCTATTAAACTCTGGGGAGAATTGTACACTGGAATGATCCATAGAGACTTTAAGTGAAGGTGAGGCAGAAGCATTCAGTAGCTCCTGGATGTTCAGAATGACTAAAACCTCCCTAAGGTTTGGGTCTGCCCTGTGAAGAAAGTCAGGTTATTCTAGATATCATGAAGCACTTACTTCAAAAGTCCTAAGAAGAGCACTCATAAAGAGTTGCCCCAACTAGGAAGTTATAGACAGAAGGATTCTGGTGAAATTCAAGTTGCCAGAATATGTCAAAAAAGAAAAACAGTGATTGTACTACTGAAAAAGCAAGCTAAAATATATTTACTTTCCAATACTACTCAGTCAAGAAGGCATCTATTTCTAAGTCTTATCTCCCCTTATCTACATTTATTGGCATGAACAAGTTTCAGTTTTTCAAATGATTGTGTATGAGAAAATATTGATTTCACAGAACAAAAAATTACTACATTACAATAAAGGTTTGTGGTTTCAAATTTGAATATCTATGATATTGCCATGTTTAAACTGACCTGAATGAATACCATCCCTTTGATTTGGACATCTGATTTCCTCGAATCTACACTGTGTGCTCACTCTGCATTTGAGAGCACCATGTCTGCGTGCTGCTTTCTGCTTGGTGTGATTGTTTTAGATATTGAGGAATATATGGACTGATTAAAGTAAGAGACAAGGCTGTCCTCCATTCTCTGTGAAAATTGCTGTTTTCTAAGCTGTGACCAAATGTTTGTGATTGATTTGTAGTAAGTTGTTTCTAAAGTAGAGAATCTTGTTTCAGCTCTGGTCATTTGAAGCTGTGGTTCTTGTTCCATGTCCCCCTGTATCTAAATGCCTCTGCTGAGCTTTTTTCTCCCCTCAAAGTCTCATAATATTTCATTTGGTCCAAATAATGATTTTGGGATCCTTGGGATGGGTTTGAATACTTTAAAAACTGGTTTTATATCACTTTGTATCATTTTGGAAGTCCAGTCAGGTATATTTGATCTCTTTATTTCCTGTTTAGTTGTGGTGTAATAAAAGTAAAAAAGATTTTAAAAAGAGAGAAAAAAGGTTGCCTGTGAACACAATTTTTTTTTCTATAGCATCTACCTTACAATTTAAAGAATTAAAATGGAAGAGGCATAATGTCTTTCAAGGTTGCTTGAGGTGATAATAAATCTGTAGTCTGATACCTAGCAATTGGTAATCACCAGTAATTATTTTCATTACAGCAAAATTTGTGTAGATGGCATGTGCAGTTGAAATTCAGCAGGAAAGCTGACAGGTAAAGTGAGTAAAAATGCAATGACTTTTAGACTATGCCTATGAAAATTAGTTTGGGTAGACAAATATGGTGGAAAATGGAAGAGGCAATACTTCTAATGAAGAAGAAAACACAGAATTGCATAGAATCACAATAATGCAAGGACATCCTCAGAAGAGGGAAAGGGGATGAGAAGGAGTGACAAAACCCAGTAATTGGAGAAGAAATATTGAAACCATTGTGGGAAATTGAATCAGGTATAAGAAAGGAAAAGATGATATGAAGAGGAAGGAAATGGGGTTTATCTTAGTTGCTCCATAGAGATGATTTTTAGTAAGGGCTCCCTAAACTCAGCAGACGATGCCAATCCTGCAATGGGCACTGCAGACCCAGAATTCTTTGCCTTTTACACCCATCACTCTCCAGGCAGAAGTCATCTGCAAATCTTCTCCTCTGCATTTGCTGCAGCCTGTTTCCCTGTCTACCCTGCAGCATTCTCATGGTCACAAAGACCACAATCTCTTTGATCATACCCACTTTCTTCATGATCAATGGGAGATCTGATTTGTCTCCAAGCAGTTATTGTCTCTATTCCTTCCATAAGACTCTTCTTGTACTTTAGCTTTAAATTGCCTCAGCCATGACAATGATTAGTCATTTTCAGCAAGGAGGTGGAGGTGGTTGGACCGAAAAATGTGTCTGTGTGATGTGATTCACATTCACCTTCAGAAATCTTTTTTGTTTTTTTTATTGGACTGCATTCCTGATTCCTTTGATTCCTTTTGCTGTCTTCATGGCAAATGTAACAGGCAACAGAAAGATTGTTTGCCTTTTACATTGTAATATGTTTTCCTGTTTGGAAACATCACCAGTTGCGTTGAGACCAGGATGTTTGTCTTTCTCTATCAGCTTCTCACAGAACAAGACCTATAGACTTATACATCTTTCTCTCTGGACTTGGGTGCTCATCTCACACACAGAGAGGTGTTTTTAGGGCCCAGTTACCAAGTGTCACAGAAATTTGTCCCTCACACTGTAGATTGTAATGCTGAAGCAGGATGTGAGAAAATACTGTCCAGAACATTTCCATTACTGACAAATACACATTGATGAATATAGTAAACTTGTTTAATTTTTTAATGGCCAAAATTAAATATATACCAGGGATAACACGAATAATAAATAGTGAGTTAATATATATTAATATAAAGTTCAGAAATATAGTGATAAATTGTCTCCACATATCACAAACAAGCTGACCTTAGCCATTCTAACAAATAAAATTTATGTGTTTCAGTAATTCACAAAAGTCACCTACACTGCCTTAGACAACATACATCTTTTATGTCTTTAATAGATAAGTGTGATAAGCAAAGGACCTTCTATCATTGTCATGATGAATATAGAGCAGTGAGAAAGTGTAGACATGCTCTTAATCAACTGCTTGATGCTTTTGACACATTTCAATTTGTGCTCAGTGAGTTTGACAGTTGGCATCTCGCCAAGTGTATCCCAAAGTAATGTATATTTCTGCTTTTTCATACAACAGCTTTTTGTATTTGCTGCTTGTATTACCGTGGAAGAGATTCCAGCACAGAGCTTCAGGATCCTTTGGATCTATGTGTAGGAAGAAGAATGCAAAGATTGAATGACTTACTAACAGAAATAGCAGAAAGGGTCCATTTCATTGGATTGGATTCACAAGCAAAAACCAGTGCATTTTTTTTTCTGTCATCCTCTTTTTTCTACCATCCAAGCCTTTTGTAGTTGAAAAAATACACTAGTGATATCTAATAAAGTCCATTAATAGCCTATATTGGCTGTTTTTCAGAATAAACATTTAAATAAACATAATTTGAAGATTCACTGGTTTTTTGAAGACTGGTCCATGATTAGAAATTATCTTGTAATATAATCAGAGGCATAGTTTGACTGCGAGCTGGTGGCCATTCTTGGCCAGATGGAAGTCCTTTCAAAGGCAGTGAGATTTCGGATGTGTTCAAATACTCTAACATACAGTTTGGCTGCCAAAGACTCTTGACTGAGTAATTTTTGTGCCCAACATCTTGTCCCCATGTTTCTGTTGTTACAAAATAGGTAACATAGATATTGATGGGTTGCAGGATCACTAAAAAGAACAAAAACTGAGTAATTTGAGTAATTATCTGTCCCTATTCCCAGTTCTATATCTAAGAGTCAGTTGTACCTTTTCCTGAAACGTATTGTTTAATGCTCCAAAATATAAAATTAAGATGCTGCAGCCTTGCTGAGAACACCAACAGGGGAAATTAATCCGGTTCATAATGTAATGATAAGAAATACAATTCCACTGAGGAGGGGTAAAACAAAGAGGCTAAAATGGGATCCTCTTAGAAGTGATAAAAAATATATATATAAGAAATATATTATTTGATATAAATGTATATAACACATTATTATTTATTCATCATTTAATTATATATAAGAAACACATTATCTGATTATTTGATTAATAACAGAAAAATAAATATGTGTTCAAGTAAAATCAGTGAAATAACACTACCATGAAAGCAGAAGAGAGAAATCAGGTTTATGTTCCTAGTCTTTTTGATGATTAGAAGCACTGACAAAAGAGCTCGTTAAGAAGTAATAAGCAAGTCAATAAGGATGATAATAGCTAAAATGCTGAGAAAATAATCACAGGACTCTATTAACAAGAATGTTTTTCTCTGTTGATTTCAGCATAACATTGCAGTGTGAAAGTAGATTTATAGAATGCCACATCAGCTAAATTACCTAAAAACCAAAAGCAGTTAACTGTTTCCCATCAAAGATTAAGAAGTATGCATAATTGAAGAGATTCTGGAATTATTCTGTAGGGTTGAAACAGGCCTTCAAATATTTGAAAATCTTGATGTTTACATTGCATTATCTAGCTTGCCCTGTTTTTCTGTCATTAGTTTATTTGACATTATGTTCTTTCTATTCACTTCCTTTATCTTTTTATAAATGAATGAAAGACCTGAATGAATGCAACCTGATATGCCCAGTTTTGTGACATGGAAACTAATTAGAGTCATTATTACTAGTAACAAAAAATTCCTTCCTCATGTGTGTATCCCAGCATCACCAGGGACAGAATATCTTCTCTGTTTTACTCTAGGTGGATAAGTAAATTGCTCAGTCCTCTGTAAAGATGAAGGAGACATCCTATTGAGTCTTTAGGAGGCCTATGAAAATTCTGTACCCAAATCACCTGGATCTTAGTTTGATTCTGTCCTGTAATTTCCTACACTTTACTTCAACTATTACACATCCCATCACAGGATTAACTCAATCTGTGTTTACATGTGTGATAGCAAGAAGATTATTAGCAGAAGACTCTCTTGTTGCTTATCAGTCTTTCCAGAGTGCAGACAGAAAAAAAACCCAAAACCTCTTACAACTCTAAATTAATACCTCAAATATCCACAATATAGATATTTACCATAATACTGCACATTTATCTGATTAAAATAACTCAGAGAAAAAGATTGAAACAAGGGATTTGAATGACATGTAGGCAGTCCTATACCTTTACATTTTATTACAGAGTAAAAGCAACTTTGAGAATCTTAGTGTTGGTGTTTTCATTTTAATTTACTAAGTCTATTCATTTAGGGTCAATCCATCTCTGAAGGCCTACTAAAAACAAAAAAACGGGAAGCAGTGAGGCCTAACTGAGAAAGCAATGGCTCTGAGGCTTTTCTTCTGAATCCATGAAAAAAAGCCAGATGAATTTAAATTACACAGAAGGACTCATTTTGAAGTGAAGGTTTTGAGTGAAGCAGATCAGACCCAGGGGTTTCTGATTTATTTTTAGTTCAGCATTTGTAGGGCTTAATTATTAGACATTTCTGAAGAGAGTGAAGTGCCCGGTTCTGTACCTGTTGTGTCATTATGGCTGGTAACCGTAGCACCGCACATAGCAAGATGTACCTTGCATTTTCCATTCTTAGGAGAAAAGAAAAAAAAAGCCAAAAAGATACGGCCAAAGTTTGAGCCACAGGATTTATTGTAGAATATCTGCCACACACTAAATTTTCTCCTAAAAATCAATGAAATTCCATTTTAGAACAGTAATGGGGAAAATAAATTGTTTTTCCATGCTCAGTCATTATTTTAAATAACTAATTAAGTTACTATACTTCAGAGTGAAAATTTAAATCTGGCTTATGAATGGTTGTATGCAAAAAAAAAACAACTCTTTAAATGTGGCTAATTTTAAAGACTCTAAATCTCATATTGCTCAAAATTGAACACACTGAGGTCAGAATTCATTCTTCTGGATCTTCACTCCACTGCCCCGAGTTCTCCTGCAAAGAGTAACTATTCTGGTTTCTTTAGCAGCTGTGAGGGGTTGACCCTGGGGGGATGCCTGGTGCCAGCTGAAGGCTCTCTATTCCCCTCCTCTGATGGACAGGGGAGAGAAAATATGATAAAAGGCTTGCGGGCCAGTAGGAGGACAGGGAGAGGTCGCTCACCAATTGCCATCATGGACAAAAGAGATTGACTTGGAAAAATGAATTAATTTAACCAATCAAATCAGAGTAGGATAATGAGAAATAAAACCAAACCTTAAAAATATTTCCCATAAAAGCACCACCTCCCTTCTTCCTGGGCTTAACTTTACATTCCATTTTCTCTTGCTCATCCCCATCAGTGTCACAGGAGGAAAGGGAATGGGGACTGCAGAAAATTTTTCACATGTTGTCTGCCACTCCTTCCTCCTGAGTGGGAGAACTCCTCACACTGTCCCTTCTGAGTGTGGCTCCTGCCATGGGAGACTGCACTCCATGAGCATCTCCAGGGTGAGCTCTTCCCACAAGCTGCGGTTCTTCACAAACTGCTCCAGCACGGGTCCCTTACGTGGGGTGCAGCCCCCCAGGAACAGACTGCACTCCATGAGCATCTCCAGGGTGAGCTCTTCCCACAAGCTGCGAGTCCCCCACAGAGTCACAAACCCTGCCAGCAAACCTGCTCCACCTGTGCTCCTTTCCATGGGTCCCAGCTCCCACCAGGAGCCTTGGTGTCTGCAGAGTTGTTTCTATCACACATTCCAAGTCCTGTCTCCTCGTGTGATGCACAGGAATTTTTTTTCCCCTCTCCTTAATCTGTCTTCTCAAAAGTGCTACCACTTTTGCTGATGGGCTTGGCCTTGGTCAGAGGCTGCTCTGTCTTGGAGCCAGCTGGCATTGGCCCTGTTGGACATGGGAGAAGCTTCTAGAAGCCTCTTGTAGAGTCACTTGTGCAGCCCCCTGCTACCAAAATCTTGCTGTGTAAAACCAATACACAGGCCTTGAGCAAGAGAGAAAGACAAAACAAATCCTGGTCAAAGCAAGGATGACTGGATTTTCAGAAAACTTGTCAGAGATTTTTATGAGACTCTCTTTCAAGAACCAAACTGGCATTTTCTTTCAACGTTTTTTCCTGTTGTCCACCTAATTTCTTCCCATTACCTTTTTTCTAGTTCCATCAGACCCACTCCCATTCAACAGTTCTTCCTAAATTCCTGTTTCTTTCTCTGAAGTTTAATTAGTGCTTGGATATCCTCACCCACAGCATTTACTTCCATTAACTAACACAGTTTGCTGGTATCCCTGTTCCTACTCTGTGCCAAAAAAAATAGCCAAACAAATATTTAGGATTTTATTGTCGAATAAAACTGAAATCCTTTGGTGAAATAAACTGTTATATTAAAATTATATAAACAAAAGGAAAAAAAAATTACAATGTGAAAGGAAAACAGAGGATGTAGAGAAATAATGGCAATTTTAAGAATGCCAATACAAGAATTTTTTTATATTGTCTTATGAGCTTTCTTGGGTAGTTAGCAATTTCTTGTGATTGCATGCATCCCTATAGACATACATTTTCTCTTTTTTTCAGTTTCAGGACTTTAGTACTCAAACAAGGGTACATAAATAAAATTTGGTTTAGTAATATTTTCTTAAAAATATATGTTAAAAATTAGGTGTTCCTGTCTCTTCCATGCATTTCCCATTAAATACTCAAACATTTAGATTCTTTGCAGTATTTTTACACTTTTAGCTCTACAGACCATGCCTTTATTAATCTTTATAGAACTGTAGCAATTGATGACCTGTACCAGGTCTTTAAGCTCTATATTAGTAGACATTTTCAAAATGCATAATGAAAATACAACAGAATAGGCACAAACTTACACACATACTACAACTGACCTAATTTTAGATAGATGTCAATGCTATTAATTCATTTTAAGGTAGCTCCTAATACTTAAGTTACTATTAAATTTTTTTAAAAAAGATTAATGGTAAGTATGAATTTGACATATGATAAATTAATACTGAACTATTAATTATTAGAATGCTACTTCTATTTATCTATTTTTTAAAAAAATTATATTAGAATAGTAGAAGTAGCAAAAAGCACAACACCACACTTAGTATATCTTATGTGAATGTCATATGAATGAAAATCTCTATGAAATAATAAATTTGTTTTCAACTGTTTCAACAGATTTTATTTATTTCAGTTTACTACTTGTTTCATCTAGGATATTTCTTTTGTTGAAGTGGCTAAGCTAAAAGTGCACTGCTTGCCAGGAGTTGTCTTTTTTTTTGGATTAGACATTCATAAAACACACTGAGAAATACATTCTAAACAATCTTTTCCTTAATTCTAATCTTGTCAATAATTTTCAAAGAGTTTAATTTGTTTTCAAAATCACTTTTTAAAATTGGACTTTGCTCTAAGGAAAAAAAAAAAAAAAAAAAAAAAAACTTTACCTAAGCAAAAAGTTCTCTGAATGTTTCATTTTAAGAGTGAAAATAATTTTCCTTTGAATTTTTTTAACAATAAACATTTCAACCAGAGCTGGTGCTGAAGCATATTACAGAGGAGAATCATCTGATACTGCTCTCTGAGGTTCATCTGTCACAGAAAAACAGCGCAGAAGGTCTTGCTCTCCACAATGTGAACCTTAAACATTTCATCCATTGTAATAACATAAAAAGAAATTAGGACCATAGGCACTAGCTCTCTACATTCTTGATGAGCTTCTGCTATTAAACGCTTCCTTCATAAATTATCTGTTGGCTCTGAGCCACATTCAGCCTCCACTTGATGCTCTGATCTCTAACTTGCCAGAGGATTTGAAATACAGGAGGATTCAGCAAGTTGTATTCTGTTATCATCCCAGCAGCTGAAGTCTGGCACGGCAGCATGACATTTGATTGGTAGATTGCCACCTAATAAATTAATGTAATAGATAATAGGATTTAATTGCTTGAGTCTCTTCTTTCTGTAGCATCAGCTAACCTGATGAGTGGCTTACATTTTTGCTGACACAGCCAGCAATTCTGTTGGCCTTTACAGTAGCAATATCACTTTTTGGCCAAGTCTGAAGAAAGTCTTTAAGGATTCACCTAACTTTTGTATTCCTGGCTCAGCTACCTATATCGATCTTGTGCAGGCTCCATTTTCTAGACATCCATTCCTTATGTGGGAAAATTGCTCTGAATTAATCATCAATAGAAGAGAGAGCAACTATTTTTGGATGACCATAATTTGGGAGCCCAGTAGCACTCTGGCTCTTCCAAATCCCTGGAAAAAAAAGTGCTGAAATCAAAAGGCATCTCTTTTTAGAAAATTTATGACAGATTCTGCTGAAACTCCCTTTTTTGTTACTACTGCATAGACACTTCTTATTTCACACTGTAAAAGGAATTACTTACATTTTTGAGATTGGGCTTTGTAACTTAGGAAGCAGGCTATTTTCTCCTTCTTCCCCACCTTCTCCTCTTGTGTCACACCAACAGTGACACATCTATATTTTGATTACTGCACCAGTAACATTAGAAAGTAGTTGGAATCCTTCCTCACTGCTGTTGGGAGGCAGTAGCTGTGCAGTTTGAGCCATAGAAGGCATTATAACTGTATCAGACACTAATCATGAAAATGTACCAGAAAATTTGGGGAGTGAAATAAAAAGGGATACAGTTGAGAATCCCTCAACTGATGAGGAAGATCTCTGGAAAACAGGAAGGGAGTCAGGTCTGTGGTGATGCACCTTCCCCAGGTCTGCCCATTAAGGTCAAAAAATAATTTAGTCCAGCTTAATGGGACAAAGAGTTTTGGTAGCAATCCTATGGTTATCATATTGGTTGTATCTACTACATCATCAAGGATTTATATTTCTTAGATCTCGGAGGTTATTTTTAGAAAACAATAATTTTGTCCCTCCTTGACATATTTTAGACTCAACTCAGCACTGTTGCTCCACCTACACTCCTTTTCTGCCCTGCTCTTCATACATGGAACAAACAGATCTTAATTTTTTGTGGTTTTGCTAGCTATTCAGCTGGTAGAGGTACCACACACTCTCTTTCCATGGGGAACTGGGATTCATCTCAGATTAGGTTTTTTTCAGAGTGAAATCTGAAATGAAGCCAATTTCTAGTTAGGTTTTAGGCTAATTCCTTCAAGATGTGGGTTTGAATTATGTTCTGTTAATCTGGAAGATTTTTCATTTTAGCCCCATGTTACAGGCAGCAAATCTGTGTTTCAACAATGTCACAAGGTATAAATGCAATCTCCTGATTTTTCTGCTTTCCTGTTCAGAATTCTTGTACTTCAGGTTTTAGGGGTTGTTTTGTTTTTTGCCTTTGCAAAACTTTTTTTTATTAATTTTTACTTGTTTACTGCTACTGTTAAAAACATTGCAAGGAGTTGTAGAAACATCTATTAAAATGATTTTGTATCATTTACATGAAAAGGTAAACTTTCATAATTACTGTATCAGTAGTGTATTAGGAAAAGTAGTGCTGACCTTAATGCAGAGATCAAATATTGGGAACTGGGCCCAGAGCCCTAGATAAATACTTTTTAATATATCTATATTTGTCATAATTATCTCTTGTGTCTGGTTATCATTCCCCTAACTGGCTAAAGAATTATACCAATAACTTTGAGTAGTTACCATCGACAAGCAGCCTTCAAGGCAGGATTTGTTAAAACTGCTTAAGATAATGAGAAAATAATTTTCACCTCGCTGAGCTTCAGTTATCTCCTCTGAAAACAGTGGATATAAATAACGCATCATTTGAATTTCACTGCAGTGCTATGTAAGATTTAGTCAACAGATTTTGTAATTTTGGAAGAATGAAAAGTATTTAATGGAAAGGTATAAAAAACCCAGTTCAGATATTAGCATTCATTTCTATATTTATTTTTTTTTACTTACATTAGCTAGAAATTTTTGTGTTCTTCCATGAGCTGTACAAACACTGGGACTAAAAATCTACAGGAACAGATAAGTACTGAAAACTTCAAAATTGTACAGACTGATGCAGAAGATCTGTATAAAACTCATGTATGTTTACATATATATGTGTGTGTGTGTACATATATATATATGTGAACATATCTTTGAATTAGTACTGAAGTTCTACATATTACAGCTGGAACTGTTTTGTGATGAAGGCAAATAATAATAAAACAATTCTATAAGGAGGACTAGAAATGGTAGGAGAGAAACACTCCAGCAGTGCATGGAGACAGGAGGGCACTAACAGGCTCCACAGCCTCTTCCCTCCTTTGTTGGGCTCTAACAGATTGGATGAGGTGAAACTGAGAAACCTGGGTTGGGTAAAACACATCTTGGAGAAATCCGTGAGAAGTATCCTCAGGGGTTTTCCCTATCACCCATTTCAAGAACCACATCTTAACCTCTGCTTCTCTTGCACAGCAGTCCACTCTTGCTACTTTTGACACTTCAGGAAAAAAACAAATTAAGAAATGTGACTTCATTTTCTACTCCAGGATGTGTAGCAATGGTTTGATGATTAGCTCTCAAAGAGAGGCTTATGGTCTCCATCTCTGGCTGGGTTCTAGTAAGACATTTTTAATATAGATTAATAGATTTATAAACAAATATTCATATAGATTCAGGCAATCTATTTCCATTACAATGTATCAAAATTTTCTCCATGGCTATAATCTCTACATAAGCAGGTTTCCAAGGACTTCTGCTAATCTGATGTGTTGAAATACCAAGTGACATAGTTTAGGGTTCTGAATTACATGAAAAGTCATGTTCAGAATTTCTTTCTCTAATCAAATATTGGATACTGGAACTTCAATTGAAGATAGAATTTATTTTTTTTAAGAACTAATTTATTTGGTTGTCTTTTTTTCAATAGGAATGTTTTCTCTGTACATAAAAGCAAAAGCAGTATTGAAACTATTGCAGCTGGGCTTCTGAAGTGCTTTGGCATGGAAAGTAAAGTGCCTAGTTGTTTTCTGCTACATTTAAAATTGCCCAACTTATTTAGGTCAAAAATATTTCCAAATATCTAGGAGTTCTTTTGCTTCTCAGCTGTCTGCCTGAGCCTTCTTTCACTAGGCTGTTTTGAACTTAGCAAATATGAGAGTCTCAAAGATAAGGAAAAAAGCCCCAAATACAAAAATATGAAGACTATTTTATATTGACATGGGAAATATATTTTATGTCATTATGAACAAAATGTGATGATCATCCTTAACTGTAATTTTTTCCAAATTACAAAAGAATAACAATGAGAACAGAGACATATAAAAGAAGGCATGGGCTTAAATGTCCAGCTGTTGCAAAGTTTCAGACATTAATATATGTGGCTTATGTTATATAATTGAGGAAAACAGCAACTATGTGTTGGGAAAAAAATCCTATTCACAACTGAACCTCTCATATCTCACAAATTTGAATTTGATTTCTTTTCAGTGTAATGGATGCTGAAGTTTATGTCTGTTGAAGATATAAGTGTTGTGTTTAAGGTAAAGCACAAGAAATTTGCAAATGGAAAACAGTCGTAGCTGCAGAATATGAATTTACTCACTTGAAAGTTCAGTACTTTGGTTTCATGGGTAATAGTTTTAAATAGGAACATATTCACAGACTAGAAAAATCATAAAGAGAAGATAAATCCTTTATTAATTTCTTTTCCAATAAAGTAGGACAGTTTGAAGGTCTTTTCTTACTGAAATATCACTGTAAAACTTAAATAGACTTTGTCTCTCATCCAGACTCCTGATCAGAGCTAGGGCAGCTCTCAGGTCAGACTCCTTTGTTCAGGGCTTTACTTGGCTTGGACTTGAAAACCTCCAAGGAGCCAACTTCTCTGGGTAACCTCTTCTCTCCCTGGCTCTCCCTGTGGGGTAAAGGGATGCCTTATATCTGGACTGAATCCCTTGTGCTTTGATTTCTTCTCTCATAGCTTGAACTCCTGCAAAGAGCGTCGATGACCTTGCTGTAAGTGTTGGAGGACAGTGGTGAGGCTCCCTGAAGCCATCCCTTCCTCCAGGCAGAACAAGTCCCAGTTTCTCAGCCTCTCCTAGAAGGGTGAGTGTTCCAGATCCAGTCATGGGTGGATTGATCTTTTTTGGCTGCCAATGCCCACCCCTGCTTCTCTCTTGCTCCCTTTCCTCAACAGGAGGAAATACGATTAAAAAATTGCAGATTGAGATATAGACATGAAGATCATTTACCAATTACCATCACAGACAAAACAAATTTGCCTTGAAAATCAATTTATCACTAATTAATTAGAATTGGACCATGAGAAACAAAGAAAAAATTGAAAACCCATCTTCCCCTCAGCCCCCTTTTCACCCAGACAACTTCACTGCTCTCCCCACTCCTTTATCTTGTCAACATAGGAATGGAGGGGATTGGGGGATTATGGTCAACCCATAACTGTACCTCCTTACATTTGCTCCGGGCTCCAGTAAGGGTTTACTCCATGAGCTGCTGTTCTTCAGGATGATCCTGCTCCAGTTTGGACTTCCATACGAGCTGCAGGGAAATTACTCCTCCACCTTGGTCTCATGGTCTGTAGGGGCTGTCCCAGCACCTGAGTATCTCTTTCACCTTCTTTGAACCTTGTGCTTATGGGATTATTTCTCACTTTGTATTTCTCACTGCCTGTGCAGTTTTCACTCTGCCTGAAATAGATTTTCCCAGAGCTGCCACCAGTTTGGCTAATGGATGGTTCTGTCTGGCGTCAGCTGTACCCAGCTGTGTCCAGCATGAGGTGGCCACTGGCATCTCCTCACCAGGGTGACCCTGCACTGCCCTCATTGCCAGCATCTAGACATGGGTGGATGCAGGCACCCTGTACATCAGCCTTCCACTATGCATGTAGATACCTCATCCCTCCCTACTTTCCAGTAATATCTTATTTTGCTTTTCTCTGATTTTTAAAAAAATATTTTTATTTTTGTGTAGTAATGATCCAACTGAATGAATATGCTGAATAGCAGGCACAGAAACATTTTGAGTAGTAAGTGGGACTTTGGCCATCCCCTCTAGACCCAGGTGGCTCACATGCCTGCACCACAGGACATGGTGGCCAGCAGGCTGCGGACTGACAGCTGACAGCTGAGGAATACTTGAAACACAAGGAACTATTTTGTCTCCACCGATGAATACAAAATAACTAGAATCTCAACTATCATGTAGTAGATATGTGACAGCCTGTTCAATTAGTCTTGTGTCAGATCTAGAAGTCATACTTCATCTCCATATTTTGAGCCCCAATTTGATCAAATATTGATATTAATAAAACAACTTACAGTATGCCAGCAAATCATTCACTTGAATGTGAGACATGCAGGAAGAAATTATCTTAAGCCTTGATTAAACACTGTTCATGTTTAGAGGTGCAAACCAGGACTACATGCAAACAATTCTTCTAATATCAAGAGCAATCCTATAGCACTTTAACAGTGTTTATTTACCCAGTAAAACAACATTACTTTGACTTCAGTGGAAGTCTTTCAGGGGTGAAGATTAAGGAATGAGAAACTTCAAAGTAGCATGGAAACATATATGCAGTGCCATTACTGAGTCTAATGACACAGCAGGGAAGGTCTCAATAATCCTGAATGTATTAATAAACTGCTTTTTAAGAGGCCATTTTCTCACAAGGACCAAAAAGATCATTCTGAGCTATTTTACTGAGATCGAGGATTTCAAAACCACAAGACAAAAAATCTATCACCTTCTTTTATTTTATAAAACTGGCAAAAATGCAACATTTCAGCTATGAGCTTATTTTTTCCACCACGTCATTCTGCTTCACAGTGCTGACAATCAAGATGTTTATAGTGCTATTGTTAACAAACCTGCATATGTGGAGTGACTTGGGAGTGATTTTGATCCAGATTCTGCAGAAATAAGTGTGCTGAGAACTGAAAATGAAACTGGAAATAAAATGTAACCTTTAATGCCCTTTGAACACTGTATTAATGCATGCAATGCATCCTACAATAGTAGGAACACTTGGTTTGAGAATACATTTCTTTAAAAAAATAAAGATCAGTCATGTTATTCAGCTTGATAATGTTCATTTACAAACAAGTACATAATAATTATTTTCACCTTAGAAATTACCAGGTGAAAATATATGGCTTATGTTATAGTGGCTAGTAGATATAAAAACATTTATTTCTCACTTCTACGGCTCAAAGCATCCCACTCCTTTCTGAATAGTCACAGATAGCTACAATTAAAACACCTGCAGGTGGCTAACTGTAGGTAACCACCAACCTTTTGGCATTATTAATGAGGACAGAAGAAAGGATAAGCGTGTCTTTATCATATAATTAATTACTGTTACTATTGTTTTTGCTACCTATAATTTGAACCTCTGTGATGCGCTTTACCCTGTCCTAGACATGGGGAAACAAATAAAGACAAATTCTTTTCCCTTGAGAGTTAATGATCCAAAAATAACCCACTCACATAAAATGTTTCTGCCAGGTGCAGGTGCCTGCATCAGTAGGTGGTGGCAAAGAATTATTCTCTGCCAGTTCTAAAATGGATCAATAGATAATAAAGATATTTCACTCTACCAGATTGATGAGCGCATTTAATGAGCATTAAAATCACTTGTGGATACTGCGAATATTGAAAGCAGAAAATCAACTTGGTTTGAAGTCTATAACAGTCTTTTATGAAATGTTATTCTCAAAGACTTTTACAATGAAAAAAAAAATCAGAAATTTATTTAAAAATCAGACTTTTCTATCGGGAACATAAAAAATTAATTCTTTGTCTTCTGCTTTGGACTTTGCATGTTACACTGTTAAAGGATACAAATTTTTTCCTATGAGGTTTTACTGTCCTTTAGCATACTCTTTGTTTTCCTGTTTATTTATTCACTCAGATTTCAGAGATTCACACAGAACTTTTCCGTGAAGTTCTTTTGCAGAAGTTTGGTCTGAATAAGTAGAAGTATAGCCACCATAGGAGAAATCAAGTGATGCAGAGAAGGGAAATGTTTTCGTAAGAAAACTTGAAATTTCATAAAATAAGATTTATTTTATTTAACTTGGCTGTGAGTTTTTATTTCTATCTTCTTTATCTTTCTCATTCTACCTAAAACTAAACCTTGACTAGAAGAAAAGTGTCATCTCTCTTCATAGTACTAAAGAAGGAAAAAACTTCCAATCATAATATAACCCTCCTTTTTTTAACAAATAAGCATATTCTATGAGAATTATTCTTTTTTCTTTTATCCCTTTTTTTTTTGCTTTTATCAGACACAATTATATAATTACACTGTGCAGCAAAGACATAAAAACTCCTCCAGTTTCATGTGGTAGGATTTTATATCCATTTCTTTCCAATGAAAGACAAAAAAATGCTGTGGTCTTTATTTTTGTTAGTAATATCCATGTAACCAAATAGAGGGATTATGATGGTGCTGAGGGAATTACTAGATTTTAGAAACCATTTTTCCTTCTTTGTCCTTCATACTGCTGTCAGACTAAATCAACAAGATTTTAATATTCAAGAAGAAGTCAAAAATGAACATCTTTTGTCAGTTCAATTATTCATCTATTTACTATAAAGAATGAAACAGTCTTTGAACAAGTGGTTTTTTTTCTTTTGAGTAAGTTTTCTATGGAATAAAAGTGGGTTTCTTAATGATTCATTATAGCACACCAATGCCTTAGAAGCAAGGCATTATTAGTTTGTAACCTACAGAGTATGGCATATTTAATTGCGCAGCAAAAGACTTCATTCCTAGCGGTCCTTTTCCTTATGGTTGTCCCCTTGGAACAAATGCTTCAAGGTCGTCAAGATTAAGTTTGGACAGATCACATAGGGAATTAGGCAGGCCTGTAAACGGGGTTTGTGTTGATTTTGTGAGAAACTGTGAAATAAAATGCAGCATCCACTAGCATGAGCATACTGCTATGCATTTGAGTGATGCAAGACCCAAAATTACGTTATGGGGAAATTTTCAGAAGAACATGGACTTTTATATAAAGGTGCATGAGCAGACGTGGAGGGAGTCAAAGAAGCGCTAGAATAACCCACAAACATAGGTAAGGAAGAACACATCATTGTTACCTGCCTTTCTGCCTTTATTGACGAAATTAGTTCAGACAGTGCTTCACTTTGCTTATAAAAGCCTTTATCCTGAGCTTACAGCACCTTTTACAAAAAGTGAGAAAGAGTCAAATCAGATTGAAATGCAATAATGTCTTTACACAACCAAGCCAAAAAAAGTAATCAGCTGTAAAGAAACCAAATCCAAGAACTATCTCTTTCCTCCACAGATACAAGCTCTAAGCATATTTTTATCATTCACAATGTGTGAGTACTTCAGCATGTTCTGCAGACCAGGAAATATTAGGAAGCAATTTGCTCATATTGGAAGTGAATGCAAATTATTCTGCTCGAGTAAAATGACTTTGTAGAGGTGGGGTGGGAGAGGATTTGCCTTCATCTAGGAAAAGAAGCAAGATGTGCAGCCTTAATTGTGGGCTGCTTTGCCTCAGACTGCTCGAGTTTGCTGCTCAGAAGGGGTGGCACTGCGTCCCACACTGCCTCTCCTGCAATCTGTTCATGCAAGGACCGTCCATCTGCTGGGTTTAAACAGACCCCCAGTTGCTTCTGTGTTTGTTCACAGATGTAGGTAGGAGGTTTGACTGTGGTTTCTAAAACTCGAGTCCAAGATTATGAGACACATTTGCAAACATGCTTGCATATAGCAGTCTTATCTCATTGCTGGGAAATGCTCTATTGTTTCACTTGCAAATAAGTTCCATTTAAATTGAAACGTGGTAATGATGCTTGTGCATCTAAAATTAAATTTGCACAATATCACTTCTATTTAGTCAAGAACTGTAAAATATACAATGACAGGAAACATTGAAGACAGTGTCCATGAAATTATTATACATGAATTAGAAATTATTTGGCACGAGAAAGATTCGCAAGGGGAACATGTTTCCAAGAGAATTGGTTCTCAGACTATGGAAAATGTAGCACTTGAAAATAACATTATAATTTCAATTGATTCCCAAGAGTCCTCTACAAGTAAATCAATTGCTATATTTTTAACAATGGACCGAATTGGCCTCTTTATAGGAAAATTACAGATTACTGCAAAAGTTTGATTGCATCAGAAAGAGCTTTCTAATTCTTTCAGTCTTTCCTCAGGAATGTCTCTTTCTCCTGAAAGCAAGTTCTTGGTATTGGAAATTAAGTGTAGAATACGGCAGAAAGGGTACAGAACAAAATGCACCAACACATGGCCATCCTGTTTTGACAAGAAGAATCTTTGTAGGAAGATGTTACTATGATTTTTAATAAAATCCTAAGTGAGACTTTCTTCCTACTCTACCAGCTGCAACAGAGCATTAGATTACAAACCACAAATAAGGTTTGGGTTCACTTGCAAGAGAATTTTATGGGACAAGGCTAATGCTCTTACTGACTGGGTTTTATGGTTTGTTATTTGATACCTTCTATGAACACAAATTGCTTTAGGAAAAAAAACTTGATCAGTGAATCACAGGTGACGTATGGATACATGGATGATTTCACTTTCATCCTAAATTTCTAGAAATCACAAAATGAAAAAATCCTCATTATAGAGTGAAAGAGCAGATTCTCAGTTCTCCATGTTTTTTCCTAACATATCCAGGGTGACTCAGCTGCTGAGTTGCAGAACAAGTCCATCCTGCCCAACATCCCTAGAACACCATTATGTTCCCAGATGCTGGTCTGAAGGATGATGGAAACACAACAGAGAAAGAATTCTGTCAACTAGCTAGGCAAGCTAAACCACATTTTTCAGTCTATTTCATTCATCACAGGATAAGTGTTAGCTTTTTTTATTAGTTTTATAGCATTCCAGGTAGCTTTGATTCTATTTTACATCTTCAAATTTTTACTGATGTCATTTTCTTGATGTGAGTGAAGTTAAACTAGGATTTAGATACCAATCTTGCTAGGTACTGAGTGTACTTGAGAAGTGAGTAATTTCAGACTTTATCAATATAGTAGGATTTGGCCCATAGCAGATGGAAGGAATAGTAGAGTGAAAGCAAGACTTCTTTATAGCTAAATGTTGCTGCCCATTAATAGATATCTCTGGGAAAATCCTGGAAGTTGGCAACTGACATTTTATAGAATTAGAGAGGGATTTGGGTTCAAAGGGACTTTTAGAGCTCATATAGTCCTAATCCCTTGCAAAGAGCACAGGCATCAACTAGAAGTGGTTGCTCAGAGTCCTGTCCAACATGATGACCTTGATGCTCCTGGGATGGAGCATCCACCACGTCTCTGGAAAACTTGTTCCAGCATCTCACCACCTCTTCATGCCTTATATCAAGTCTGAACCACATCTTTTTAGTTCAAAACCATTATCCCTTGTCCTATCACAACAGGGCCTACTAAAAAGTGTATTCCCATCTTTCTTGTAGGCCTTCTTCAGGTACTGGAAGGCTGCAATTATGTCTCCTGGAACCTTCTCTTCTCCAACATGAAACACCCCAACTCTCCCAGCCTTTCGTCATAGGAGAGGTATTCTAAACTTCAGATCATGTTTGAGACCTTCCTCTGGACTCAATTAATCAGATCCATGTCCTTCCTGTGCTGGGGACCCCAGGGCTGGGTGCAGCACTGCAGGTGGGGTCTCAGCTGGCCAAGATGCTTTGCATGTGGCCCAGGGTATGGTTTTCTTTCTGGGCTGTGAGCGCACATTGCTGGCTCACGGCCATCTCTTCAATCCAGCAGAACCCACAAGCCTTTTCCAGCAGGACTTCTCTCCATCCCTTCATCCCCCACACTGTATTTATATGAAGGGTTGCCCTTACCCAGGTGCAGCACCTTGCATTTGGTCTTGTTGAACCTCGTGAAATTCATAAATACAAAACACAAGTGAATTGTCCCTAACAATCTAATAGAAGCTGATTTCAAATACATTTGTGACTTAGATTGCTGTATGTTACTAATTTAATGTTACTACCACTTGCTTTGAGAGACCTAAATTTGCTTTTACGAGAAAAACTGACATAATCATAACAGAGCAGCTACAGAAATAAAAGTTGCATTCTTCAGACATTAAAATCCTTCAATAAAACCAACATACCTGAGTTATAATCAGCAGGATTATGTGCTTGTATTCAGTATTCATACTCCCTTCATATACCTGTCTGCAAGTGTAGAACTGATCTGTACTGGTGAAAGCAAAAAAAGAGTATGTTTAAAGCATTTTTGACCCTGAACATCCTTTGTGGTACTCACTGTGCATGAGCACTGGGCAGTTTCCATCCCCTGAAAAAATATCCTCTGCAAAAATGCTGATAAATATTCTCGTAACATCCATCTAGCTATCACGTAACATAGAATATTTTGTAATTTTTTTGTATTTTTTAAGTAAAAAAAAAAAGAATTGGTGGAAGGTGGTATAGTTTCAATATTTTTATGATTTTAATGATTTAATGTTTTGTTGTTGACTAGCTTGAAGAATAGTTAGCATTTTTCAGGAAGCATTGAATGTAAATTGGATGGCTCTGCATTACAGGGGAAGAAAACACCACACAAAAAAATCCTATTTAAGATGCAGCTAGGATGCTCACTCTAGAGGAGAACAGCTGTGTAGAACTGTTATTATGCAGTAAATTCCCAGCCTGGCACTCTAACTTTCCTGGGTAGATAACCCCCAAAACCATTCAGGCAGGTCAGGGAAGTGCCTGCTTTTTTGGCCATTAACGTGAGTTACAGCTGTTTACAATTGCTGCAGTCTAAATGGAGAAAGCAAACATTAACAACATAAAACGATGATCCCACTATGAAATGTGTCTCTGCAAAATTTATATTTGAAGTTCAATGTCTGTCATGTACTCTAAGTTCCTAGTTCAAACATGTTTAGCTTAAAATTAAAAAGCTTATTCCATCTGCTAGCCCTGAATATTCAATTTTAAATTTGTAAAGTTAGGCTGCTGCTTCTTGGTTCCAACACCATTTATGGTGAAGATTGAACAGAATAAATTCTCCTTATATTTCTGTTCATGACATGTGAATCAGAATTCTGCCTCTGTGTGTATGCATGAGTGAAAAATAAAAAGAATATATCATTGTTTCAGCAAAAAGACATGGCTTTTGTCTCTCACAAAAGGTAATTGCATGTCAATAATAGTAATTTTTTGAGACAGAATTTCTGAGATTCTTAGCTGGTGGCAAGTAATTCTGACAAATTATATTTTTTTTAACTCATCTCTGTCAATATCAACCTCTAGATATGGCTCATATACAATTGTTGAAACAAAAAATCAACTTCTGTTTCATTTGAGTTTTATGAGAGAAGTTTCCCAAAAGTTAAACAATCCAACTTTTCAGTTTCAAATTCAGACAATTAATATTGGTGCTTAGTGTTGCAACTTGTGTTACACAAGTTGCAGGACAAATTTATAGCTGGTTTTGAAAATAAGAGAAATTAGAGTTTTTTGGGGTTTTTTTCTTTAAGGAAAAATCCTTTTTTCCTCAGAGTAGGGAAGGGGATTAAAGTTTTGAATGAAAAATCCTTATTTTTTATGATAAACTGTCTTAAATGCATTAAAAACAGTTGTCATCTCGACACAAGGAAGATCTAGAGAAGATGACTGTGGAGTCAGAAAAAGAAACATCAGCTTGCTGATATCATCCTGTTGTATTCTTATTTTTGTTTTGGTTTCAGAGCAACAGAAAAGACCAATACTTCTTAGGGCTTCGTATTTCTCCCATCTAGTTGACAACAACAGAAGAGTCTGAAGAAGTGACGAGGAAAAAAAATGCTGGAAAGAAACAAGACAAGTCAAAGTTGTCAGAAAGAAAGTACCTTTCAGGTACACAACAGGCTTCAAGATGACAAATTTTCAATTTCATGGCCAAAGAGTGAAAGTCAGGCTATGGTGGAGTAATAAGTAAGTAAAAGCAGCATTTACAGTGGTGAAACTAGCTTTATGTTTTAGCTGAGCAATATGTGCTGACATAGCCATTGCCTTTCTGCTGTGCATAGCCAGGAATGAGCGCTGATAACTTGGGAGACAGACTGTGTGAGCAGATTGAGAAAGAAAGGCAGTGGTTAAACGTGCTGCTGACTCATATTAGGTATAAAAGACAAAGCTCTGTGCTGAGTGACAGCCAGGGAAAGTATCACTATCAGGCCAGATAAATTGCCAGATTATCTGTGGATTTTCTGTATAAACTTGCCTGTCTGCTTGCCAAGACTATTTTACACTTGACAGAGGAGTAGAAAGAACAGAAAACTCTTTGTCTGCATATAAAAGGTGTAAAAGGAGAGAACTCTTTTTTCTCTTTTTTTTTTTACTGAAACAAGACAGCCAATTGCAGTTTTGTTGTCATGACTAGAAAGGTGTAACAGGACATTCAATGTGGATATTATTTGAAACCAAGGAATAATTCAGAACTCATTGTCTCTTGCTGTATAGAGTTTGTTTTGTAATTATTTTAAATGATTAATTTTTTAGCTAGGAAGCTTGAAATATTAATTTTAATTTTTTTTTCAGAATTGTCTGGAAGAGAATTTGAAACTTTTGAGATGTAATGAAACTAGAACTCTGAGGATGTTGGATTCCTGTGTCCTAAAAACCAGAAAATATATGGACTGTATGGATGCAACTTGGTTAAATATGAAAATCTCTTTTTGAATTTGAGAACCAAATATTTTAAGTGCTACAGTCTACAGCCCAGAGACTCTTTGCTGACATAAATTTCTGTTTAACTTAAAATAAATGATATTTGATAAAGACATAAATTGCTCACAGACATTTTAGGAAAGACAGTGCATAGAATTGTCATCATTAAGGATGATGTGATTCAATATGAATTATTAACTCACAAATGCTGGTCATTGATAATATAAAGGCTGCATTGTTTGCAGCTAAGAATAGTTTGAAACTAGAACTTTGGTGGCTGGAGATGTTTCCTGTCTCTTGACCTATAGCTCTTGTTAGTTGTCTGAAACAGACTATTATCATCTAATAGACATGCAGAATTTGGGATTGGAAGAGGACATTATATGAACTTTGACATTTTCCAACTGCTTTACTGGAAGTTTGTTAGGAAACATTGCTGATAATATTGCTGAGTTAAATTTTCCCACCCTCCCCAAAAATGTATTTGTATGAGACAGCATCTAGGAAGGGATAGTATGAAAGATATTCACATTTCTGTGCCAACTTTTTAAAATTTTCTTCCTTTTTATGTTTGTAGGAATTGAGTTATTTCACAGGATAAGGGACAGATTACAGGTTCCTTTATTTTCATGTCAATTTTGTTACTATTATGCAGATCTGCAATGGCTTCAGGCAAGAGTTCTGTTGCTGAAATTATTGCTACTTTCAGTTAAAAAATAGAATTTCTTTACTTTTTAATTTATCAGTGGTTAATTATCTAGGGATATGTATAAATCATACATAATATTATACACATCAAATATTACTTGTTATATATTTCTCTGGTTATTTATTTCTCTCTCTTTCTTCTCTATTTGTTATATATAACAAATATATAATTTTTTATATATTTCTCTTTCTATATTTCAGAGAAATTTATCATTTATTGTTTATAATTTATTATTATATTTATTATTACATATTTATATCATATATATGTATAGAGAATATCAAGCAAATAATATAAATGTTTAGATATTAAATAAGTTCATAGAATTGATAAAAAATGCTGAAATTAATATTCTTTTAAAGAAGAAATTTTAAAAAGAGCAGACTGTAGAAATAATATCTTTTCTTTTGTGACTGAGTTAAAACTACTTAATTGTTACTTGAAAAAAACAGTTATCTAGTGGTTTTTTAATTTTAAAATTTTTAGTAAAGCTTGTTGTCCCACATCTTTGCTTACTAAAATTTCTCCTTTAAACAATGAAGGTAAGAAGTTAATAGACAAGATATTCATAGATAAAGATAAGAAATCTGAATTCGCCCTTTTAACTGTGATGAGTTCTTAAATTATAGAGGTAAATATAGACTAGGAGCTCCTAATAAGGACAAGGAAGAGGAGCGACTTTTAGCCTACTGACACCTCATTCTCTTAAACTTCACTCTCTTCGCTTCATTCTTACATCAAAGGGCCTGCAAGAAATGCTGGAACACAAGGCCCATTGCAGATCAGCTATTGTTAAACATTATTAAAATAACCCCATGGAAAAGAAACTTCTGTTTTTCATTTCTTGTCTCATATATTATCATAGATATTTTATGTAAGTGGAGAGTATAAATAATAATTTTAAAGATGTAAGGTATTAGGGCTCTCCTGCTCTGCTTTGATACTTAAAACTTGGATTACTTTAAAAATAGAGACTCTTTCCTTGCTGACATACGCTGACACAGAAATGCACAGAGCATCACCAGAGCAGGAGTACACTTAATGACAACCAGGTAACTCAGGATGCTGATGATACAAAGAAGGACACCTGCACCTTTCATTTCTGTCTTGCAATATTAACAGGGTTTGGGTTTTTTTGAGATTCAGAGATTTAAAAATGCAGCATCATGGTTTATTTTACAGGCCTTGCCAATAGAAAAAAACCACTTTTTTATTAGCAAAGCCTGTAAAATTCAGAGGTTTTCTCACCACTGAGTGAAAATAAACTGAAAGCAAATGTCACCACTTTCTCCCATGTTATTCTTCCTGCCACTGTTACTCTGTTATTATGAGAAAATGCTTTGTGAAGGTGGTAGAAATCTGGACTCAAAAAAGAGATAAGCATAAGCATTGAAATTTTCAGAAGTCAGTTCCAAATGCAGATTTGTAAGTCCTCCTCAAAAAGAATTTTAGGATTTAAATCCACTTAATTGAAAAACTGGACTAAAGATAGTTGGTTTCATATCTTGCAAGTATATCAAGATACAAAAATAACATTACAGAAGTACTTGCTTCAAATCCTGTTGCCCAAAAGATGCCTTCCATTGTGTCCTGCTCTTCCCAGCAGCTGAGGTGATGGAGATGGCGGAGCCCACCCAGAGCCCCAGCAAGGGCACCTTCTCTGTGCTCACCAATTCAGCACGCGATGGGACCAAGGGGTTCACAGCAGCAGATCATGCTGTGTATGGCAAAAAGAAGGAAAATCTAAAGGCCTGGGAATGCTCTAGAGGTGCAGACAGGCACTGACCATCACAGTCGACTTTGTGAAACTGCATCACATAGTGACCAGGCACACAGTAGTTTCATTCTTTTCATTGTTGTTGGTCGGAGTCTTGGACTAGAAACTTGGCAATCTTTCTTTCCTGTGTATAATGACAAGTGGAAAAGAAATGCACTGTGCAGGGTTGTTTCTAAGCCTTGAGTGAGGCAGCTCTGACTCACTCTGTTCTCACACCTAATGTGCAAATGCCCATCATGCCTTGGCCCAGCACAGCCGTAACCTTGCACTCATGACAGTTCTGCCTTTAACCCACTTTTACTGCAGTCACTGCCTTCATATTGGTAATAAGGACTATTAAAAACTTCATTATAAATCAGACAGACTCTATAATCACACAGACTAGACTATGGTTATTTCTCAGAGTGTGTAGGGTGACACTTTTTGTCTCTCAGAACTTTCTCGCAACTCACTGCAGTTTCAGGGGTTTACATTTTCAATTAGTATCTCCTGGGATGAAGTATAACTTTATACATGTGTAAATGTGTCACATCATGTTCAACATGGTTGACAGATTTTCTTTTCATAGCATCTTTTAGTGCTTTGTAAACTTACCATCAAATACTTCACCTTAAGTAGTGAATAACTGGCTTTTTAAATTTATTTAGCAGCTATATATGTAAACTTCACATTTAAACTGTTTAGTAAAGAAGTGATTTAAAATGCTCCATTACTATGATCACAGAAATATATATATAGTTTATAAGAATTTTTTGGTCTTCATATCTATGCTGTGTATGGATATAATGTATATGCATATGTGTCACATGTAGATGCATATATGTGTGTGCATGTATAATTATATAAAATTTCACATATATATATAATATGGCTATTTTTCCCCATTCTGAAAAGGAGACTTGAACACTCAAATACCTTAAGAAACTGGAATGCCAACCACATATTCATCAACAGAATTAAGATTTGTTAGATTTCAAAAGTTAATGTTTTTCAGCCTTGAGAATTAAAATGGTCTGTTTATAATTTGGTTTTAAGCAGTGAAAGTCTGTTAAAACATCTGGTAAGTGTATAATTGAACTTTGCTCTCTAAGATCATTCCATCCATGAAGTACTTGAAAGGACTATATTATGTGACCTCGGGTCATACAACAATTATGGTTGCAGTGTTTTCACCTTGAATGTAAGATTTCACTTAGCAATGTTGTTTAGCTTCTATTTCAGGGGAGTAAGAATAATTGAAATTTAACAGGGATTGAATTTGCTTCAGATGGAATTTTGTGCTTGTATATAAATGAAATTGTATTTTATTTACAAATAGATATTTATGTTCTGAGCATTGTCTTGCCATATTTATTTGGTTTAGGGCAAATAAATTTTTACAAGTAGCTCATCTGACCTGAGCTAGATATTTGCAAAATTGGACACTATTTTATTGGCACAGGTTTTTGTTATGTGACTTGTAGAACAAGAATGGATGATGAATGATGGTCCCTTTATCTTCATAATCTTCCTCTGCTGTCCAGCTTTGTCACTGAATTCTTTCTCCATCCCTGTGAAAAAACTTGTTTATCCTGGCTTTCTCTAAGCCTGTCATCTAGACACTTTGTTTAGTTTCTCATGTCCAAATTGTTTTCAAGTCTGGCGGACTTTTGTGCATAATTCATCTAACAGGTGATACCATCAATTTCTTCAATGAAAACTTTCCCCAAAAAAGTTTATTGTCCTTGTATTTAAAAGACTGGAACATCTTTTTTATTCATTCTCCTTGATGCCGAAAGATTTTTTAGCTTTTTATATTTCATGTAGTTGTAGCCCTGAAGATTTTTAATAGATATTTGTGTAACTTCCAGTACTTTCCTGCCCTCTCTCATAGTTTAGCAAACTGTTGCTAACACATTCTTGAAATTCTGTTTATTCTTACGCTTAAGAAGAGAATTCCTGACAAGGATATCTTATTTTCCACAAGAACTTTAGAAACATAACAAGAAAATAGGGCAAAAATCTCCTGGACCAGCTCCAAGGGCTGACCCAGGGATGGATAACTGGGATAACTTATTTCCTATTGGAGGTACTGGCTAGATATACTAATTAATTAACCTTATAAAAATAATAGAAATCCTGTGGCACACATGTGCAATGCCATATTTTTTGTACCGGAAATCTTTCATTTAGGCCTTGATTTTATCTCTTACAACTTTAAATCTGTTGCAAGGTTTTTCTTTTCCTTATGTTATTAGGCAACACCCTTACAACATTTTTTACTGATTTTCCTAGAATACAGTTGTGTAAAAATTTTTGCTGATCTATTACTCTAAGCACATGACCCCTTTTCTCTGCCTCCTGAAGTTCCCACTTATTTACTAAATCAGAAATTACTTGTCTTTGTTTTAAAGATTTATACAATCTTTTTTCCCCTTGAGCATTACTCCTTCTTCCAGGGTGAGATCGTGAGAGAATAACTCCTGTGTGTGTAACATCTTCTGTCACTCTTTTCTCTGATTTTCAACCCAAGCCTTTCTGGTTTCTCTCCCAGTGCCCTTCATGCTTTAAAAGATCTCACGCTGGTACCATGTAACCTTCCTCTCATGCCTGAGTTAAATTTGCCATGACTGAGTTTTGCAGAAACGGTTGATGACAAAGATGCTTCGGAGCGCTGTGCCCTACCGCTTACCGCCTTGAATGCTTCTGTTTAAGGCATCTTTGTCTTCCCTTGGCAGCATCCTTGACTTTCTTCTCATGAACCAGAAGCAGTTTTGTGTGCACCCAGCAGAGATTCATAATCTTTAACTGAAATTCTTGGGATCTGTGATAGCAGAAAAGAATAAATGATACAAAAATAGTTTCTTGAAAGCGACAGGAATATTAACCCCTGACACATGTGTAGCAAACAACAGTTTGCTGAGATGCATTATGAATCACACAGCTACTGAGTCTGCTTGCGCATTCTGAGATGCTTTATTCTTTTCAAATTTTCTCCTAAAGATAATTGGGCAGATGCTGGGGTTTCAGCTACAAATAAAAAGTGTCTTTTATGTGCCTGATTTTTCCAGTTCATTGTAAGAGCCTTACAATGGTCTATTTGTCAAATTTACATTTCACAAAGTAATCTGTTAAAAAAGGAACCTCACTAATTTATTTCCTGTAACACTTTGTCAGTTTATTCTTCTAAAAATTCATGCATTCCTGCAACAATAAAAGTGAATGGTTAGAAGTGACAGTCCCAAATTATAAAGTCTTATCATCTTTATGAAATTTTTGTATTTTATACAAATCAGCCTAAAAACTATACAATTTTTCTTTCAAACTGTACTACCGAGTAAACAGACTAAAATGTTTCTTATAACATTGTATTTTTTTCCTTATTTGTCTAATTTGTTTTGCTTATTATAAGGGCCTTGTAATTTTGTGAGATCACACCTATTGCAGGAATAGTTATAGCATATGCCAGAAAAAAGTTAAATTTGTTACTGAACCCTGACTTTCCTTCCCAGTTCTTTCTCAGAAATCTTAGCATTTCTGATTGTTTTTTTTTTTTTTAATTTCTCACCTTCTAATATGTACTTTAACGTATGCTCACTTCTTCCTCATTCTGCACATCTAAAAGAGACCCTCATGGGCTGTCCCTTATGCCTGTAACATTACTAAAAGTGTGTTTTACACAGAGATGGGTTGTGCTTGCACTCTCTGGAAGTGACTGCATGAACTGCACCTAAATGAGAGCTACTACACCTCCAAATTGCCTCAGTGATCCTTCAGTGCACTAGCATGTAGTTAGTATTTTCCAAATCTGCTGTTCTTTCAAGGTCCAAGAGGTTACAGTGATTTTATATCTTTAACTGTTGCAGTCTGGAATAGCAAAACAAAACCAGAGTGAGATAATGGCAGGGGCAAGCTTTGTAGGGAGAAGCAAAATAACTTTTACTGTGGCTGTAGCTGGGAATCTAAACAAGCTTTTAAGCATCATCAGAAGGAGAAGTACCAAATTGCAAGCCAGTAATGAAAGGATGAGCTTCAAAGGGCTTTGGCTTTATCAGTGGGTGTAGCACAGATTTTATATTCTAAGGAATCTTTACCCTTCTTTTTCTGTCATTAGGGTGTCTCTGAGGCCTGCTTGAAAACTTGTGTGGAAATAAGGCTGTTAGGCAAGAAGCAATGGGTTTCTCTGCAATTTCTTCACTCTTCGACAACGGTGCTTAGTGACTGCTGTGCTGAACAGGATTCATCTTCTTCTCATAACCCCTTCGCAGATCTGGTTTCTGTTCTCTCATTCCATCACAGCTAGGGACAGACAAGGAAAGTTAAAACAACATGAAAGAAATGGTAAAGGCAGTTGCCTGATGCAACAATTTCTCAGCCTACCATGGTATGAATAGCATTAATAACAGAGATTTTTTCAGAGGGAGGGAAAGAAATGAGAAGAGGAAGGCTAAGGCTTGGAAAAGAAGGGGTTGCTCTTCAAGGAACACAACTGAATGAGCAAAAAGAAGCTGGTAGAAAAAAAATCACTGGAGAGAAGAAGAGGGGAGAAAAAAGTAGTAAAGGACATTAAGATGACTCAACCTGAAGGGAAGAGAATTTAACTGAAGGACAAAATTTGTAAAGAAAATAAGCTGAATAACAGAGCATAAGTAAAGAAGCATATATCTCAGCATTTTGCTTCCTAAATTTCAAAAAATATCTTTTTTCTGTTGGATATTTTTGCCATATAGTTCTTTGTAATGACAGCAAAAATAACATCCCTGGTCTGGATAGGTTTTCAGCAGTCATTGCTATTTTAAATCAAATATTTACATTATAAACCTGATGAGAATATTTACTAATGTTGGAGGTACATATTTGGGGATTTCAGTGTACTTTATTTTAAAGTAAACGGTGATATATTTAGTAATTGTTTGAGTCTCAAAATATTGACAAATTTCAATTAGAACCCTTTCCCTATCAAAACATTTCTCTCTTTACTCAGCTAAGCTAGAAGGTAGCTGATGACTGTGGGGTCCCATAAGATGCAGTATGAGGAAGGATTACTCTGACATTATGGATTTGCATGCAAGCAAGGAATCTGATATACCCAAATGAGTGGAATAGAGATACCTTGAATAGGTAGCCTGCAAGTGGTCTGGATGCACACCTGTCCCAGGGGCTGAAAATGAAGTACACATGCTTAAAGACTAACATGTCCATTAGCTGTGTTCTTTTTTTCTTGGGGAGTATAGAAATCAAGAGGATTTAATAAAGAATAGCCCAGGATGGTTTATATTTGGAAGTTCAAATGAATTGATGGTGCCTTTTTATTAGTTTTCTTCAGAATTTCCACTGAAGAAACATTCCTAAGGAAACCTGAAGAAATTCACCTACATAGAAAACTGTCCAGGGACACATATTTAGACCTATGTGTGGGAATCTGGATTTACAAAGAAGATTGTAATTGACTGATGGAATTCAGTTTATACCATTTGTCCATTTGACAACACTTGCATTCATTTGAGAGAGCCCCTCTGAGCCTGCATTTAACATGGAAACACTTGATACAAGAAGAAAAGAGAAGTGTTGCTTAGAAATATTCTGACATAACACATCTCTCCTGCTTCCCATTTTGTTTCTTTCTTGGTTCCCATAAAACTTTCCCAGTATCCAGCTTAAGTCCAGAAAGTGGAAAACATATCAAAATAATTGAGATGATGTGCTGAAGTGAAGCTGTAATTCTGCAGCATGCATCTGAGGATCGTCTAAGGGGTTTTTAATGTTTGTTTCAAATATGTTTTGAGGTTTGTTTAAAGGCATTTGAACAGCAAGATAGCTTTCCACATCACTGTGATGTACTTAGGATGTGCAACAATACTCTATCAGCTCATAAGAGCAGACACACAAGATTTTGTGGCTCAAAAAAGAGCAGCATTTAACATTTTACTTCAACCTAGTAGCAATTCTTTGAGTCTTCTACTCTTAAATTCCTTAGATGGGTTTTTCACTGTGTAAAAACAACAGATTCAGAAGCTGTAGCTTAACTTTCACCTTTCTGTTTGACTAAACATACGCGATTATTGCAAGAAATCATGTCAAGGACATAAACATCTTGATACAGGAGGGATTTGCTGCAAAATAATCTTCTTGATAAAACACCTGTGAGTACAGCCTTTGCAAATCAAGACCTCTCCTTGTTTTGTTCTCTTAAATATTTTGCTATAAATGCGGATGCTAATTTTTTCACTTTCAGGGAATTTTCCTTCCTATTCCCATTTGATATGAATGAAACTGACATTTATTTCCATATAACCTTGTGCAGCCTGTTTTTTTGTACTGTAGCAAGTGAAAACTGGGGTGTGGAAAAAACATCCATCAGAAAACATGTTTTTTCTTCATGTCTCTTATCTGCTTTCTACCTACAAAATCTGTGAATTCCTGTTCTGTGAAGCTCCATCCCTCAATAATGCTAATCAATAAGACTACAGGCTAAATAAAATAAAATCTGACTACCATAGATTTAGGGTTTTAGTTTTATTTTACTCCCACATGTTAATTTTCAAACCCATCTTTTTACCTGTTTAATATTTGTTTCCCTGATGCTCTAACAAGACCCTCAGAAAAATACTTAAAGCTGAAATTACAGTCTCTGTTTGTCTTGCTGTTTTGAAGTTCTCTGACTAGAAGAATTGTTGTGGAAAAATGCTGATTTAACACAATCTAAATAGAATTAATAATATTAACTGAATGAAAATCTACTTCCTTAGGAGATAGCTTACCTCTCTGAAGTCCCATTTTCTCATAACCTGACCACCAGGTGCAGGTTTGACAGTAATTTCCAAGTCACACTGACACAAATTGTCCTTCTTTTTAGATCCCAGTAGGGAGCTAGATATCTCAGAGCTTCTGAGCATAACACTTACCACTGACTAATTTTATCCATTTCCTGCCTGGAGGCTTCCTTAGTTAAATAGAGAACCTGAACCAATCAGCCTGGATGCACACAATCGTATTTTGGTTCCAAAATTTCCCTGCCTTTATGAACTCCTTTCCCATGGAAAGTACTGCTTCTCATCCAAAGGAGGTGACTTATGTGTGAGAAGAAGCGAAGTTGCTTCGTTTTACAATTTCAGTATTCAGAAAATAATTTATAAAATGCAAGATCTGTGCAGGCTCAAGTCAGATGGCATTTTTGCAAGGTGTTCTATCTGATGCTATATCCCTTCCTTGTTATGCAGACATGAATCCTAACTGTTTAATAGCCCATAGAAATGAAAAATTGCTCTTTGCAACCATGTGACGAAAATTATTTCTCTCTGCCTGGCTTTTGGTAACATTCTATTGGGTTTTCACATCAGCTCTTCACTGAATTTTCAGAAGACAGATATTAAAGCTGTCACAATAATTCAATGAAATCTCTATGTTTCAAACACATGGTGTGAAGTCCTGAAAATGTAAGGAGCACGCTTTTGACATCTTTTGGCTAAAAAAGAGGAGCCATTCTGGAGATCCAGGTGGAGACTAGCCTAAGGGGCAGGAGTTTCTGACAATAGGTCCTATCAGCTGAAGGCAAGTCAGTGGAAGTGCCAGTCTTTGTGTGCACTTTGCTTAATGTGGCAATATGCAGATTTTGTAAAAGTTCAGTCTCAGTTGGGGTTGTAGATGCTTCAATATTTACCTGTGAATTCTCTTGGACAGCTGAGTGAGGATGCATGGACAAGGAAAAGGAAAGACTCAATACCACAAAAGAGGTATCTTCATAGTTAATTCAGGAACAAAGAGTTCTTTGAAATGTTGCAGACAATAATTTCTCCTCTACCACTACATATGTATTTTGGACAGAGATAAGCAGCAATGAATTGTTATAAATAAATCTATAGGTCACTGAGCCGAAGCATGTCAAGCTGCAGCAGTGAAGGGTGACAGTGTCCCCAAGGAAATGATCTCATCCAGTTTCTTGTTGATCAGGTATATTCTGAATTCTGAGTTCAATTCCATAGTCTCCACACAATTGAGATGATCAGATCTTCTTGGGCTTAGTTTGGTGTCCCCTCAGGCTGAGGTGAAATGTCCTCTAGTCTGGCTGCAAAAAGCACTCAGAAATAACAGCTGAGATGTAAATGCTAGTTACACTCACCTCTCTGCCAAATCCATTGGGTGACTGGGTTAGCACACAACTTACCCTCGACTCTTGGGGGAGAAGAAAGCAGGATACCACAAACCACTTGTGATTTAAATACTTACACCATAGCTGGCTTCCAATCAATGCTTCACACCTACTTTGATGCAAATATACTAAATCACTGCCTCACTCTGCTCCCCCCTCTGGAAACTGCAAAAGGGACGTGACATACTCTCATGGGCCCTCAGGAGCGGTCTATGAGGGCCCATGAGAAGTATGTCACATCCCTTTTGCTGTTTATTGGAAGATCTGCCTAGCCAAATGTGACTTGAGATATGTTGGAGGATACTGAATTCTTAGAAACACAGGAGATCAGGTAAACAACAGAGCTGAGCAGACTTCAATATGTTTCAGAGATAGAAACTCTAAAAACAGGCCTGCTTAAAGGAAATGACAGATCACCACTTGGCAGCTGGACCTGGACATTTCTAAGCCAAAACTGTTTGGGGAACACAACTTCATGAAATTTTTTTTGTTCTCTGAAGGCTCAACTTTGAAACATAGTTTCTTTTTGTCAGCAAAATGAGACTATGATGTCTAGAAATAGTCCTGTGACTTTAAAGATCACTTTTGCAAACACAGCACTGATTTTCTATAAGCTCTTTAGCCCATATTTCTACTTACAAGGGCCAGTTAGAATCTCAAGTCTATTCTTCCCTGTTAAAATGAATATTTATTGATACAACCCTATATTTCTAAATGTGTTGCTGAAACATCAAAGTATTTCTAATGAGATTTTAAATAACTGCCTCCCATGACATAAACTTTAATGTATGTATCAAATTGCCTAAGCATGAAAACAATGTGCTAAGCAAAACCAAGCAATTCATTCCTCTTCAGTTCCTGAAGGAAGATTGTAATGCAGTGTTACAATGTAATGCAGATGGCCAAAAGTACTTCCAAGACTTTTAAAGTAAGGTGCCTTTACTGTGCAGGAAGAAGTCAGCTCCCTTGCACTTAAGATAAATTAAGAAATGTAGGTTTTTCTACGTTAAATCAATCCCAGTCTTTGCAAATACTTATAGGAAATTATTAATGCTGCAGTTTCAAGAGTATTTAGCGATATACTTATTACTCAGGGATCTGAAAGGAAGAAAATCCTAATAAATTAAATTAAGTCTGTGATTTCAGGGACTCTCATTGCAAACGACAAAGGTATTGGCTTACTTAATGACAAGAGATTGTCTAATCGCAAAATTGTACTGACCTGGGTAAATTCTGAATTTCCCACAGAAAATACTCTTCCATTAGCTAAAAAACCAGTTTTTCTACAGTAGAATACTGGTGTCTTTGAATTTAACACACTCTCCCAGACTTTGCCAGAGTTTCCCAGACTCAGGGTTTGTTATATGAATCAAAATCATCTTTTCCTCAAATGTTTTTGCTCTTCTCTAATGTAACTTAGGATTTGATTTTCATCCTGAAGCAGCATGACTTTAATGGAAGAATAATCAGTTTTCTACTTTACCCTCCTAGGATGTAGCAAGATTGGGCAATTTCAAAGTGTACTGCTTTTACTAAGCTTTTAAACATTTTGCTTAGTAATTTCTCATCTTCATCAAACATTGCAGACTGAGTCACTGAGTTTTTTATTAGATTGCTGTAATTTGAATTCCTCCTCTCTGCTGTTCAGGTCTCCTCTCTTTATCATGAAGGGACAACAACTCTATTTACCATACCTTAAATTTTGTCTTTCACTTTAGTAATATCTATTATTCCTTTTATTTTCTATTAGTTTACTAAAACGATTTATGCATTTTTCACTTCCATTTTCCACTGCTACATAGTATTCATTTACAAGGGATCCCTTTTTGTTCTCTTTAAAAATGGTAATGACTATGAGACCAACAATATATTTCCATGAAAAAGGCAAAAGCTTGGGTTTTGTTACTTAACAACAGGCTTTATGGTTAGAAATACACATTGTTCAATTGTTTGAGATTTTTGTTTTTGTTCTTGAATTCTCTGCAGACTTATGATTAGGCTGATTTCTTAAAGTTAATTCAAAGAAAGGATCATTATTTTAATAAAATGTACATGTAACTTGAGTTTTGAGAGAAATTACAATGGGATGCGCAGAAATATGAGAAGGAATATAAGGGTGAGGTCAAGAGCTGGGTAGCAGCCAGAGAGTGTAAGGTACCTTTTTTTTCCTTCAAAATTGTAGCTGGATCTTAACTGAAATCTGGAAATCACCAGTGATGTGTAAACTAGTAAGGAAAGGAGAGATAGAGTTGAAGGGGGTGGACAATTCTCTCCTTCTATGTCCTGTATGAGAAGTTCAACCCAGTCCAAAAACCACATCACTTAAATCTGCATTTATTTGTGTGATTGTCCTCAGACAAATTCCTAGGGCTACTGTGCTTGCAATAGCAGCTAATTCATTCTACCTGAACAAGTGCTTTTTCTCAGTGGAAGGGATGCCCTCTTTGAATGCAGGCGTGTCAAGAGTCCCTTTTTCTACATGATAAACTCTGTTACACATCTATCCTGCTGTTTCCAGACATCCTTAGGGCATTTGAACTGTTTAGTGATGAAACAAATCTAGGCAGTAGGAGAATCACTCACAGACAATTTCAGTGGAGGTAATGAACATGTGTATGGATGCCTTTTCCTAACTGTACCAAAACATGCAAAGTATGACATTTCTCAGTGGACCATTTTTCTGTAAATTATTCAGACGATGCAAACTCTTACTGGGTTGTGAAAACTTCACAAAAAAGCACTAATGTCTATCAGCAGCTTCCATTCAATAAACTTTGTCCCTCAACTCCTCTACAAAGGCAGTACTATGCTTTTCTCTATTCATCAATAGCAAATAACAGTATTTTTATAATGAACTCCAAGTGAAAACTAAATGTAAGACTTACCTAATTGATGCATTGTATTGTGGAATCCAAATAATAAGCTGTCCTATATTAATTCATTCCACAGAAAAAAATCCTTACATTTTCCACAAAAACTGAAACCAGAGGTTTTTGGGGAAAAAACTGTATGGTAAAACCAGCTATACACAGAGAAACAGCTTTGATAAAAATATTAGTCAGTCCAATTTATTTATCATTCATGTATAATATTAATTAGGTATAGCTGGAAGAAAAACTGTATCTGAATTTTATGTCTTTACTAATAAGATTATGTAGCTCTAAACCTTAGTGATCATTAATACTCAGGCCTCTGCTAGTTTCCCCATGGAAATGAGTTTTCACCTCCAAGGATCAGTAGAGTCTTCGAGTGTTAGCAAATAACAAAGTACTCTTAACACATATTCTATTGGATGTGTGGCCCAGTCATTACCTTGAATTCAAATATTTGCTCATACTTCAAAGTAGACATGAGTAACAAAAAAATTTTAAATATAATGCTAATATAAAACCATTCTGTAAGGAAATTTTCCTTTAACTCCAGGGAAAGCAAAAAATGCTTACCTGAACTCGTTAAGATTCAGATAAATTATACAAATATTTGGGACTATTGGATTTCTGTAGGAAACAATCAAGTTAGGAAATGGTGGAACAAGATTTTTGGTTCAAAATTTTTTTTTTACAACCATCTTCTGTGTATGTATTGTAGTTTTTTAACAGATAATCACTCAGTAATCTTTCACAGCAGTTTGCCTCATTCAAGAAGAACAGAGACTGTGGTATGGAATGAATCATAGACTTATAATAACTAAGGTCATTAGACAGAGGAATATTGTTTTCTTTGTTAGAAATCTGGGATGTGTAACCCACAAAGCAGGAAGTTTTGCTGTTATAGTTGTATTTTGGGATCTGGATGCAAACTCCAGCATTTTCTCAAGTACTTGATAGGAGTTTCTTATTTCCTTTCAACTTAACCTCTGAAATGCATGAAATTCATTGATAGGGTCTTATAAAAAATTGAGTGATCTTTGTGGAATATTTTTTTGACTTAATACACAATGGAGAACCCTAGGTGTATGTGAACAGTTTTGTATTTAGTGCAGAAGCTCAAAGGATGAGCTGTAAATAATACATGGTAATGCATCTTCACTGAGGATAGAATCATTTTTAATGTTGTAATTGCTCATTCCATTCCACTATTTGCTGTGTGTCCTGAATGAAGCAGGAGCTCTGTGGAAAGAGCAATATGTAGTCAGAAACTTGAAGTCTGTGTTAGTAAACACAGGGGGAATTGAAGCTGACCAAATCATCTGACTGAAATTGACTCACATCCACCCACCATGCTTTACACAGAAAGCTAACATATGCTTCCTTGAACTCAGGAATATGTAAATATCTTTAGTGTTCTCATAGGTAATTGTTTCCACAATCTGCCAACAGACATGTTAAAATTCTTTACCCCTTTAGCCCATTTAATGAATGAAGCAATGGAGTCTCTTCATGGATTATCAAAGTTTAAATTAAGAATTCTGAATTATCTCAGCGTCCTCTCAAATGGTACTAAATCTTCAATCTGTCTACCACAGAGTCACCTTACAGATAAGTTTTATTCATTTTACAATCACACTTGGTTTTGGGGTTTTTCTGCAGACTTATGATATTAACAAGTATGACAAGATTTCCTCTTGTGCCTCTTCCAACAAATGGATTCTGTTTTTAACAGAAAGTCTTAATTACTAAATGCATGTATTTGCAAATTTTGTTATCTGGATTCCTTCTTTCTCCATCAATTTTCTTGAAGAATTTTCTTTCTGCCTTCTATGACATCCTTATTCTCCTTCATGTTATGTCATTCCTGTAGTACTTCCTAATCCTTTGTGTACAGGTCACTCCTGAAAGACCAATAAGTAGGTTATTTCATACTAAGCAGTTTTACAGCAAAGCCTCATCTTGTCTATATGAACCAATAATTTCTAATATTGACCCATTCAAAGCATCTTCGTGAAATCCAAATTTATCATGTTTATCACAATTCCTGATCTAAATTTAAAAAATCCAATCATTTTGTAAAAAAACAATCCCAGAAAATTATTGGATGTCTTGTACAATCTGTTTTATGTAAATTCAGATTTTATATTATCCTTTAGTTGTCTAATACTGAAAATAACCCCAAAGAAACCTCAATGCAACAGCACAAAACCCATAAAAATAACATTCTTACTGTTTTAAACCCTACTAAGAATCTTATTTGATTGTTAATACAATTTTTTGACAGTTTTTCCTGCTACTTTAATTCATGTCTTAATGTGTGTCTTTAATGTTCTGGTGTGTTCCATGACAGTCCCTTCTGTTTGCATCTGATTCTCTTTCATAAAATTATTATCTATTTTATTATTCCTATTTGTATTGCATACATTTCCTTGAAAGTAACCTTGACAAAAAAAAACAACAGAAAAAAAGGACAAGATCTGGTGAGTTCTGTGTCTGGCTGCTTTGCTGACTCTAATGTTGGCTTGATTTCATCAACTGGAATGTTTTGGTAGCAGTTGTCTAAGGGTCAATTTGCTGTAGGGCTGTCCTGTCCTTTTAGATGGCATTTAATTTTCAGTTGTATAAAAATGTTCTGCCTCTTACATGGTGTTCTACAAATGCCTTGTGACATCCATCCTCAATGTCTTTTATGGCAAAGGAATGCCTGGCTCCCCTATGTCTTTATTTATTAGACTGTAAAATATATGCAGTGCATTTTATCCTCTATGTGTGTTTTGCATGTTTATAAATACAGATCAGTTAATTTCATATTTTTCTGCAAGTCAGAATTTAAATCTCATTCTGTCCCTTGTACTCTGATAAACATAATTGCAGACGTAGTCAGGACAGATTTCCTCACCCTCTTTTCACTTTACAATTAATGGTATTTAGTTGCTTGTTTTATGATATATTTGTAAGATATAATCATTATACCACCCTGCCTCATTTAATCATTATTGTTTTTATATATCACATATTAGAGGGAATGGCAATGCCCTACTGTGAAAATTATGTATGGATAGGCCCATGGGCTCAAGACGCTACAATATAAAAATACAGTTTTATATACAAAATTCTGTAAACCAGAATGTCACTTTTTTTTTTTCCTTTTTGTAACAAATCACTATTTAGAGGGTAAATTGGCACTTTGTTGTCATTTCCAGAAATAAAATTGTCCAGCCTTTTACCAGCGACTTTAAAGTAGCTGTGTTTGTTATAAAATAATTTCATGGAGAGGCTTTATTTTCCTCTTCACAGAAAAAAATGGTAAAGAATTCTCAATTGTACTTTTAAAATTTTTACTCATTTATCTGCAGACAACTAGAAATCATGCCTTTTGTCTCTTTGTTATCAGACAGAACACCTGCAGATGTTTTGCAATGAAATACTAAATCAAGAGGTTAGCTCTGATTCTCTCTTTATTAATAATTAATTTTATAGTACTAGAAAAAGATGGATCACTCTGTATCTATTAAACATTCAAGTTGATGCAGTGGCTGAAGATACTAGAAGCCTACAAAATTTTGTTGCCATCTCTCTTCAAGAGCATACTTGCAACAAAATAGACATGAAGGATTCAGATATTCGGAATTTCCAAGGCAAAGTCCAGCAGTTTAGGATAGATTTTTCCCAGCAGCTGGATACTGCTGTTGAAAACTGTTTGCATATTTCATTCCTCGAGTATGCACGCATGGGATCACATAATGACAGCTGGATGTCTGCAATTGCAGGAAGGTTCTGCACTTTCTGTTACTTATCTAAAGTAACAGTACATTGATTTAGATTTCTTTAATTGAGATTTAAGCAATTATAAGAGGGGCTCAAGGGGGTTCACATTATTTCCATATTTCAGCCAATGGACAGTAATTTACTGAGTCGCTACAGCTTGATTCGAGTAGGCATGAAAGCTCTGCTTCTCTGTCTGAAAACCAGAGATAACATTCCCTCTCAGCTCTCATGAGGACACTGTGAGGATTAAAGTTTGCACACTGCTTCAAAATGTAAACTACTACATAGAATGAATCCAGCACTAAAATGATGCCACCGTTTAAAAAAGATAAGTGAACATGTTCAGTCTGCCAAAGAAAGTAAAGCAGTCATGTGCAACATGAATATTTCCTCTCCAATATGTGCAAATGTGGTGTAGATCTCTAAATACTAGAAAGGTGACAGGAGGGTCAAATCTCTACAGTGTGTGGAAATAAACTAGAATAGACATTACAGCAATGTCTTTTGTCTAATTAGGTGTATGTGGCTTTATTGTGCTGGTGTGTGCATATGTATGCAGTTGTAAATAATTTCTCATGAAATTTTTCTGATAAATTAACTGACAGACAGTTTAATATGGCTGTGGAAGTGAAATTACCTCTATGGCCATTCTTTGAACAGCAGGATTTATTTGTCATTTATCAAAGTTTAATATATGCAGTCTGCCTCATGAAGAGAAATAGTGAGGAAAGGGAAGTGAGGAAAAAAGGGAAGAGTGAAGCATACCACAGATAATCCTTTTGAAACCGTCCCAGCCTTACTCTGCTTGCTCCGTTTAAAAAAAAAAGATGATCAAAGGACTGAAAGTGCAACATGCTTTGAGAGTTGCCAGGCAAGTGCTCTGTGATGACTGGCTTTTGTGCAGCTCAAGCTGCAGTCTGTTCTGTGCACTATCTGGACTCTCATTATTGCTCATCTGTCAAACCTGCAGCTATGAAAAGTGCTGGGGTGAAGGTCAACTTGTAAAGTAGCAGCAGTAGAAGCAGACATGCTCTACTCTTTGGTGAGTTAGTTGTCAGTTTTTATTCTCTAATGCAGTTAATCCCCCCCTCCTGGACTAAATTGGTGATGAATGTTGTTCCCTTCCTTTGCACTCTGACCTGTCCACTGGAGGTACTAAAGGAAGCTTTTTATTCCCGATGACTCCAGGCAGCTGGAAATCTGCGACTGAGGGATGATAAATGGATGTAATTTGTCCTTTGGGGAAATTCAGAAGAGTCCTGTTGCACAGCAAATTATTTGTCAAGATTTAAGAAAAAAAAAATCCAGTAAAGATGTATCTAGTATTTTTGGTAAACTATGACTGCACTGCTTGTCAAATGGTGGCATTAAAATCAGATGTCACATTAAAGATAGAAAGGACTCAGTATATAAACTAAGCACTTCCCATGTGCAAGGCTGAAATGTTTTCCACAGAGCTATCCCCCAACTGACTGATCAAAATGCTCCTCGGTCCTGGTGGAAGACACCTAAGAGTAAATCTCCTGCAAAATAGTGAGTGTCACCCAAATTTGGTCATTAAAGCCCTATTCTTGCCCTCTCACTGAGATTCATAATGTAAATAGATATCCATTTGAAGTCTCCTACAAATCCTTAGCCAAAGCCTAAAATGCACCAGTAGTTTGGGTCTTGACTTTTCCATAACCATTCTTTATAGGTTTGGAGTTTTTTGTCGGGTTTTGTTTGTTTGGTTGGTTTTGATGGTTTGTTTTGTTTTGTTTTGTTTCATGTTTTTAAAATTTAAATAATTGAAGCTTAAATATCCATGGAAGATTCTTTTTCAAGTGATGTACATCATCAGACTGATAATTTCTTTTAAAACTTTTTCATGTATTCTGGTTTGTGGGGAAAAAGCATACTACCTATTGACAACTGGGTATTCCTGACAAAAATTATTAAATCGCCTTAAAACTGGAAAGCTCTTAAAATTTCTGGAGAAACCCAGATTAACTTTGATTCTCAAATGCTCTCTTGGGACATTGCAAGTTAAGCCAAGAGTTCCCTGTCAGTATTATCTGCTATAGTGAGCTTGTTGCCAGGTTTCTCAATTTTTTTTGCCTGAATTTTTTTCACAGATGTAACACTGATTCAGTGATACAAAATTACTTACCAACTTTATTTTGATGTTACCACACTGTTCAAGACAATGTTATGAAAATAAGGGGTCTTACTTTAACAGTACCTGAATCCCTCAGGGAGGTAGCATCTGGCCTGTTCCCCTTCTTTTAGCCATTAACAGTTTCAGGCTCTGAGCATAGGTGCTATTCCAATTTGAAATGGGAATCCCTGTTCTCTGAAGAATAGTGTCTCAGGTCCCTGGCACCATCACTTATTCCTGAAGCCACCTGTGGCAGGCTGGAACTATGTGGGAGCTGGGATTCTACCACTATTAGGGCTCAAAATTGGTGTTTGAGGTGAAATACCCTTAAAAAAAAAGAAAAAGAATGTGTTGTAAAAAACCATATTCCTTCACACTAGCAAATTCCACAAAGTTATCCTGATGTCAGCTTAAGACTGTCTGAAAAGATAGATTTTGTGAGCAAAAGTCCACAGACAAATTGCCCTGGAGAAAATTGTTGCTAAGTGCTTTCACTTAGGATATAGAAAATAAAGCATTAAGTCCCTTGTTCCTCGGGCATGGATTAGAAACTAAAATTTCATGCATGCTGTGAGTATCAGCCCCTCTGAAATTGGACATCTCTCCTAAAACTCTTGAAAGCCGCTTTTGTTCACATCAGGAACTGAACACAAACCACAGAACTCTGACATTTTTCGTAAGATGGAAACCTTGTTTTCCGTCCAACCACATACTTCAGAGAAAAGAGACAGCAAGCATTCATCTTTATTTTTTGTATATAAATTGAGAATGAGATACATTTAAGACCTATTTTACTAGATACTTCTGTGGGCTTTGGAGTGGTCAAGAAATTCAGTAAATATTGTCTGGAACTGAGGTAGTAAAATCATTTTACAATTTATTTTACTTAAGCAAAACTTCTGCTATCACAGATAACTCTTTCAGAGCAACTGAAGTATATAACACATTCTAGCAAAATCTTGAGATAGAATAAAGCAGCGTGGCTCCTTCAGATTTAATGGAGTTGAGCTGCTTTGTCCCTTGTCAGCAGCTGTCACCTGTGCCTTCTGAATTTCAGGGGTTTGGTTTGGATATTTCATCTATCACAAAGCTGAGGTGTGATGTGCTAATACAGAGTTTGTCTTGTCAGCCAAGTTAGACTGAGCAAACAGCCTTGTGTTAGAACTTCAGGGAACAGCTCCACAAATTCCCCAGGGTAGCTTGGAAAGTAGAGTCCTTCTACAGGTGAACTTGGGTGTTCATGAAACAAAAACATAACACAAATTAATTCCAAACTATCTGATCTTCTCCGCATCCCACTGAATGAATTGGATGCTTTTTTTGTTTCAATATTTTGTCCTGAAGATTCCTCTTGCTGAAAGAATAATGAGGAACCATGGGTGTGGTATTTTGAAGTCTAGTACTAGCCCTGTCTGTGCGTCACAATTACAGTTACTGTCAGACATCTGCCTCAACAGTATCTCAAGGAATCGTGGTTTAAAGTTACTTTTTCTGTTGTACAGAGTATTTATTTAACTGAATAATTACAGCCATCTTTGTAAAGGCAGTCCAAGTACAAATTGCCTCTATCTGTGCAAAACCCAATCAGTAATTGACAGTTGGCATCATTTTTCTGAGTGAAAGTTTTTCTGATATTCCTTTGCATTTTCTTTTACAATAAAATCGTAGTAGGAGGAATGTTAATTTGAGCCCATAAATTATACTCTGGTTATACTGAAAAATCTACTTGAATTCCTATGGTCCTAATTTTTGAAATATTGAATAAATCTGCATTGCTTTTAAGTATTATCTTTCTTGTAAGGGCTTTCACTTATTTATCTTCAGTACAGCTTTAATTTCTTCAGGATTTTATGGGGAGATAGAGTGCCATTAAAGTGATCTGATAAAAATTTAATAAAATATAAAACCAAAAGTAACTTGGTTTTATTGAAAATAAAAATATATCAAAGGTGATGTGGTAATAGTCAAAGTTTAAAATATATAATAAGAGGCAGCTGAACTTCAACAGTTTGCTATCTACATGTTGGGGACCTTTTTAGCTATATGAATCTCTCATATAGCTGCAAAAATAAAGCTACAGCTGTGAATGCAGTGAACTATCCTACCATGTAATTGCAATACCACCATCGGTATGCAAAGCCTTGAGAATCTGATGGAAGTTGTTTCCTGATATCAGTTGTTGCACTTTTATTCTGAAGTTTGGTGTGCCCAGTGTTAAAAGGTTTAAAGAGATGTTTGTCATCATAAGCAACTCCTCCAAATGCTAAAATATCAGGCAACAGTCAAGCATTCTTACACATGAAATATGTTATTTTGGTCTTATGTAAAGGGTAGCTGCAGAAGAAATGATGGTATGGCAGGTATTGGACAAAATATTATGCAAAATGATTTCAAGTTACTAGACTTTTGAAACAGACTGAAAGTATGTCTAGTGCCTTAAACATTTGGCTGTCGAACCCTTACCTGAGCCCCTGATAAACAGCATGTGCTTAACGCATATTTCAGCAAATTTTTCTGCCTTTAAAAGTGGACACAGTGGGAATAAGGTTTCAGGTCTTTAAGTGTTATTTCCCTTTTTCACCATCCATGAAAGTGTCAAAAAGAGACTGGCCACAATAAATATGCAATTATAATTTAGTTGTGTTTACAGATAAAGGTTGATTTCAACAAGTTCTTGTGCAGCAGTCACTGCTGCCAATAAATGAATTGTGATTGAGTGAAGAACCCCCTATACAAAAATATTAAAAATGAGGATTACGCTGAAATCATGGACTCTGGTTACTGTAGGTAAGCAATTATTTATAATTATAGAACCATATTTGTGGATTTACCTCATCCCACTGATATAAATCATGTGTGCTATCTTTCTCCTATCTGAATCTTTTCAGAGAGTAGAAGAAAGGTTCTGTATTTATGGAGAAATCATATTTCTTATAATAATGATATTGCAAATTCATTTGGTAATGCCCTTCTGCATATTTTGATTCACCCATTAACAAAGCTGTCTCTTTATGACAAATTCCACCATGTTTCTCGTGTCTTCTGAATTGGTACCACACTAAGGTAAAAACTATCCTTATCAAATGAATGAGTTATCAGGGTGTTGAAATTTTAGAGTACAGTGATGAGCCTGAAATAAATAAAGAATAGAATTGAATGTAGACACTATTTTAAAAGCAATTTCAGAATTCTTTGTATTTTTGTGGTTTTATTGTAAAGAAAAAAATAAATACTGAATTTTCAAAAAGGCTAGTATAGTATTTTCTTGATATTGTTATTTGGTAACTGTTAAACTTTTCAAACATGGAAGATGTGCGTGGTCACTCCTGCAGTTCTAAACCACTGCTTTAGTTCTGCTAAAAGAGACAGTTTTCCAAGAAGAAACAAAAGCACTTTTAAGAAAACTGTCTTACAAAACTAAGACTGGAATTTTCCATCTCTATCATGTCATAGATCATTGTTAAACTCTTAGGAATCAGAGAAAAAGTTCTTTATTTTTGTTTGTTGCCACCACTGTTGCTGATATATTTCTGAGGATCTCCTCATGATATCAAAATTTTTCTCTGGGTGTCATGTGTTACTTTTGTAGAACTATGTGGGCACAAAAGCATGAATCATGCTGACTTCAGGCCATCCTTTGCCAAATGGAGCTAGACTTGGCCAGGAATTGTTGATTGGTGCTTGGAGTTATTGCTGCGTGAATAAAGCTGGGGTATTCATAGGCTGACTGACTAATGGGGAATATGCACTGTAAAATAAAGCATATTTGATGACAACTGCACACAGAGTTGTGTGAATAATGATATTTTTTGTTTCTGAGACCAACCAAAATCATTTGTTTGAAAAATGCTGCAGTGAAACAGTAAAAGAAAAATTGGAAAGGTCTTTTACCTGACCAAAAGTGTTTTCCATAGGAAACAAATCTGTGATTTTTTGGAACCCATTCTTCCTTCCCCTTTTTGTTTTTCAGAACAGTGATTTGCTGATAAAGTTCTGCCTAGCAATGTTCAATGCTGATACAGCTAGAAAAGCCTTTATTTATTCAGAACATTAACTAACCACATCCATTAATAATAGATACTGTTAGATACAGCTCTTTTAGTGTTGGTGAAGAATTGAGATTTTAGAGCCAAGTTACTGAGGGTCTTTTGCTAGCTCATTGTCTATATCCAATAGATTCTTCAGCAGCAGTCCCTGGATTCCTCTCTAATGAAATGTACATTCAACTAGATGTTCAATACATAGAGGCATAGCAGATCTGTTTAGCCACCACATGAAAATGCATTCACTAAAGCCTCTTTTATTTTTACAATAAATTAACTGAAAATAAACCACGCATCTATCTTTCATGGTCTCCTTCAAGGCGAATATGAAGCCCACAGAGGACACCTACGATGATCAACTTCTTGGGCAATGCAGCTTTCCTGTCTTCAAGAGGCTCTGATGAGGTTCTCTTTTATGTAGGTTACCCTATTCCATATCTTGATGACCTCTTCTTCCTATGTTGACTGTATGAATCTTCCCTTATTCAGACATTCATTCTTTTCAGCACATTTTCAATTTTATTATCCCTGCTTATAATATCTTGCTGTCTAAATCCAAGATACTTCTACTTCTGTCTCTCTAACTCTCATCTTTGGTCAGGGAATTGATTTTTTGCTATTCCTCTCAAATACTGAGTTCCTTCCTCCTTTATGATTTTACCTTTAAAACCTCTGTTTTGTGGTTTATGACACATTCTGTCCAGAATATTGTTATATTTTATTTTGATTATGTTTTATCAAAATAAGTGGCACTGCAGAAATATAGTTTGCAGGGGGATGCAAATACTTTTTCAGCTTTTAGTGAAAAATGTACCCAAAGTCAATTAAATTCTCCTTTTTTTTTTAATTGCTCGGAATATTTAGAAAATAAAGATGTCAGAATACTAATGTCATGTGTGTTCATATCCTTAACTTTAATCCCCTTCATTATTTAAATTTCTTTCAGAATATAAAGTGGAAAATGTAAATAAACTAGTCTTGAGAGAGTTTTCAGATTTTTTTGCACTCAGTCAGCTTTAAAAGCCCATTGAAGGTCAAGCATGCACATTTTTTGTCATAGAAGGACCTACTTAACATTTAAATTCTGTTCTTTAAATTTCTTTTTTCAACTATCGCATTAACAATGTCATCTAAAATAAAGCCCTGTCTTCAGGTACCACTTAACACATTTTATAAAAATGGACATTTTATCAATAAATTTTCTAAAGGCAGGAACAAATTTCTCTAACATGCATAAAGAGGATTTTCATGGGCTGAAGTTCTCACAGACGCTGCTGTGGAAGCAGTGGCACGTGACGACTCGATGTGCACAAATAGCTCCATCATATGAGACAGCTCTCCACTCCTTCATGGCCAATCTGATGCCAATGCAGCATTAAGGTGAACTTGAACTCCATCTCTTTTCAAAATTGATAGTTTCTTTTATTTACAAGTAGCCAGTTAAAATCTGCAAGATATTTATACCACAACGTGCTTTGGAGTTTTATGCAGCCTGGCCTCTCTAAACGAATTCTTGTGTCACTTTCAAGACCTAGAATTACTTCAGCTGCAACAAGATACTTCCAGATATGCATCAACCTGGACAGTGAAAAAAAGCAGCAATTTATGCTGATACCACTCCTCCAGAAACAAATTGACCAGGGATGAGTTCTATTAGTGATGGAAAATCTTTTGCTTCCACAGGACCCACCAATGAGCAGCAACCAAATGAATTTTTAGGATTGGGGATAGAATGTGATGTTAATGCATGCATACTGTGTATGCATGTTTAACTGAGATCTAAAACAAAATTGATCTTGCTAGTACCCTTCAGGACCTAGATGAGAACATCTAAAGTCTGAATTCCTTTAGTTCAGGAAGCAGGAAAATGCAATAACCTTAATTATTTTAATTAATCTTAATTAACAGCAATAGTCTTAATTGTAAGGATATACAACAAATCCCATTGCAAATAGTTTTACAGAAATGTCAGCTTTCCTATTTACAGAAATAGGTCTCCCTAATTCATCCTTTACTTCTATGCAACTCCCTCTTCCTCATCTTGGTCAACATGAGGTCCTATTTAGTTTCCTACCCGTTTCAGTTACTCCTTTGGCCTAAACTATTTTTACATTATCTGTGTGTGTGACTGCTGCTCTTTCCATGACCAGAGTTCATTGTCTTTTAGCAGGACAACTGACCTTCCATTGAGATTGAGGAAAATGAGGAAATAAAAGACAAATGGGCAAGCTCCACACAACAGACAAAGCACAGTGTCTTGAGCCACTCTGCCCTAAATAGAAGGATAAGTTCCCTCCAAATTAAAATGAAAGAAAAGGAGCAGAGAACAACATGAATATCTCACATATATAGTGTAAAGACTGTGGAAATGTAAGTTTTCCAAGTTGTCCTGCCTTAGAGAAACTTCCAACAGCACAGAATGAAATGTTCAGTGTGCAACCAGTAAATCTGAAATGGCTTCAGATGGGAAATCAGAGGGTGTGGTGGGGTGAGAAAAAAAGAGAGATGCATATGGGTTATTTTAAAGAATGCAAAACTATCATGGAGATAGATTGGAGTATTCAAATGGTGCAATATATACATAAATTCCTCTTCAGAAAGATCTTGGAGTAAAAAAGGAATTTCATCTCTACCGCTTGGTCACTAATCCTGAGATTAGAGAGTGCCCTGATTTTTGTCAGAACAAACTTGCTAAATTATGGGAAGCATATGCAGACAGTGGTTGCTAAACCAGGAAGATTTGACTGAAAAAGTGTTACTGTGGATTATGGGACTAGAATTTAGGATACTAAATTCCAATTCTTAATCTGCTGAATTAAAAAAGGTATTCCATGAAGTCAGAAGGACTACAGGTCAAAAATGTGTACAAGGCCCAGCAATTATTCAAATACAAGGTTTAAATCATACATAATTTTCATCCTAGCCTTCTAGGAATGGTTTCCATAGCAAACTGAATAGACATCTTGGAAACAGCTTGACATTTATCAGCAAGTAATATTGTGAAGTTAAAAAGTAAAGGGCTGAGGTGAAATGGTCAAAACTTAAGTTGATTTGATCTTGAAAGGGAAATGAAAACATGTAAAGCAGAACTAAGAGAAGTGCCATGCAGAATTTATACATTGTTGATGGAATAGGAAGGCAAGAGAGTTAGGTATCATCTAAATCCAAGTCCAAAACTGAATTAATACTTTCCTGTAGTTGACTGTGAGAAATTTTACGGCACAGTAGGCAGACATCATTAGAGCAGACTTTGCTCTGAGGCAGATAGCTGCTTTTCTGGATTAGTGAGGGAGTTGCCAGTCCACGTTACACAAAACTTTAATTTGTCAATAGGCCTTAACACTATACGACCTGACAAACAGGAATGTGATGCTTATGCTCAAGAAACAGGAAGATATATTCCAAATAAACTGCAGGCTCAGAACTCTGATTACAGTAATTAAAAAAGTCTTTGAAACAAGTTTTAGAGATGATAATAAAGCTATAGATTTAAAAGAATAAAGGGATAGGGTGAACCACACATTTTTTGAAAGTGGTATATAATCATTTCTACCTTTCTGCTCTTGTGAACTACTGGCTTTTCCTGGTTTTAGAGAGTAATGATACGGCAGAACTAATTTACTTCCGGGAGGTTTTTGATGTAATTCTGCATCAGAATTTACTTATTCTAGAGAACACAGTTAAGATGGACAAGAAATTGGTTCTTGTGGAGAAAAGCTCTTGCATACCTTGAAAGAGGGATTACCACGCTGAAGAATGACTGCTAAAGGGAGTTCCTCAAAGATCAGCCTTGGTACTAGACTGAGCTAATGTCTTCATGCATTTTCTTGGCAGAAACAAAAATATTTGAATACCATTTTCTGATGACATGAAGTTATTAGACTTTGTTATTAGAGGGTAGTTGGAGGAGATGCAAAGGAGGTGGATGACCTTGAAAACTGAAGCAATGGTAATGGGATAAAGTACAGTAGTGCAAAGTCATGCACTTTCAGACTAATGAAAAAAGATTTCTCTATGAATTGGAGGATTATCAGTTGAAAATAACAAAGGAATAAAAAACATGACTGAGTTAATACAGTACAGAGAGAATATAGGCCATTATACAATGTATCTGTGAAAAAATGAACATCCTAATCTCAGGAAATAGAGTTTGAGGCATTTCTGAGAGAGATAAGGATAACTCTACCTAGAATATCATATGTAAATAAATTACTCATGTTCAAGAAAGCACAGTTGAAACTGCTTTAAAAAGGGGGAGATCTGTAGGTAGATAGCAAACCTATTTTATATGACCAAAAGAATTTAAGAAGTTCACTTTAGTAAGTGAAAGGTAAAAAGGAATGTGACTCATGTCCAGGAACAGATAAAGCATCGCATGTGTATAAGATAGCCCAAATTTGATGGAATCCTAAAATTAGAGCCATCAATGGAATGTTTTTCTAAAATATTCTTACAGTATAAGAAAAACTTTATTAGCTTAAAAATACAGCGTACAGATAAATAATTTAAAATTCTTCATAACACAGAGATATTTATAAGAGCGGGGGACTGGATGCAGTGAGCAGTACTTTGGTTTTGTGTTGGTTGTGTATCAAGGAAAAGTTGGCAAATCATCTTCCTAAGGTGAAACTGACTTTGAAAGAAACTGGAGTTGTTGAAGTCCTGCACAGACAGACCATTTGTAAATTTATATTAACGGAGTGTGCCTTTAAATATACTGGAAGGTTCTTACCTTCCAGTACAAAACCAGTAAGTCTTGATTACTTACTCTAGTTCCCTGTGTAGGAGTGTTTTAAGTTTCTGAGAGCATGATATCATAGAGTCATAAATGCACAGGACCATTTGGGTTGTAAGGGATCTGTAAAGATCATCTAGTTCAATGCCTTTGCCACTGACAGGGATATTTTTTTACTAGATCAAGTCTCTTAATTTCAATAAAGTCATTCTAATAAGAGGAAGATCACAAGAGATTGATGACCAAATAGAAGAATTTAGTTTAGCTGTTCCAGAAAACAAAATACTGGCAAGAATCTACCAGGTTTTCTTGAGATACAGAAAGAAGGGGGGAAATATCTGTTCTCTGTTTTCCATGTTGGATAGCTTATGACAATGTCCTTCAAGTATTTCTTAGTGGAGTTTTGAATGTAATTTCTAATGGCAAAAGTAGTTGAATACTAGAAGTAATTAACCTCGAGTTTTGCAGAATCTCCATTACTGGTACATCTTAAAGAAGAGAAAAACCTTCATTTGTCAGGAACAAGACAGCTATAAAAATCTCTGGGTTTAGATAAGGAAATTGAAGGAATCACAAAACCAACTTTTTACAACTCTTCAGAACCAATATAACTTTCTTTACCTCTACTTTCAGACTTTGAGATGTGTATTTTAAAAAACATTTTCATGTTCATATTCTGCAGATCAGATAATCCCAAATAAGATTAAGAGATTTTCTGAAAACTGATAATTTTTTATTGTGAAACATTATTTGTCCTGTACTATGATAAGAACCAAACAACAAATTAAATAAATCTAAGTTTATTATACCATCTCATTTTATATCAGATTATTTTGTACAGCTGGTTGATATAATTTAAAAAGGAAGCAATAAATTTGTAGAATGATCACAACCAGACAGCAACAGCAGTGTGTTCTTGTTCATTGAAATTGTCCATCTCTTGTTATCTCACTATCTCCTATCCTTCCTTCTACTCATAATGTTATCATTAAATTTTTTCATTTACATCCCAAATGTTGAAAATGAATGAGGGGTACAAACACTGAAGAGTCAATTACATGAGCTTCAAGTTGTTTACAGAGACATTAATACAGAAATTATTACTGCAATAATAGTAGTTGCCTGTACTCCCTTTCAAGAGTCTCAGAATAAACACTGAATACATTAATTATTTTGTCTCTAGAGATAAAGTAATTTTCATCTTGCTTAAGAAGAATTAAAAATATTTCGCTAATATTCAATGTAATCCTACTTTGCACTACAATTATCCAAGCTTTAAAAAAAAAGAAATAAAAGCTGATGAACTAAGGGTAGCAATTATCAATGTACATGACACTTGTTAGATTTTCAGGCATGGTTTATTTTGTTTCTAAAAATGTATGAGAAAAACAAATCCTTCAATCAGTCAATCAGTGCACTTACTGTATTGTCCCTGAACTTCACTGGAAGAACAAAATGCAATCATGGAAGTTACAGCTACTGATGGTCTCAACCTAGACTAAATCATTGCTTCTTATTAATTTCTGTGATGTTTTGTACCTGAAATATAGAACTTGGCATCTTTGGCTCATTATTCTTTATTATTCAGTCCTCTGACTCTAGACAGTAGCATCCATTTTCATATCTCTAAAAGGCTAATTTGTCCATGTGTGCTTTTGGCAAAATACTCCTAAACAGATGAACACATTTTTGAAAGTGAGTTGTTAATTGACATTGTATAATTGGGGATTTCGCTTATTGGGTAAAAAGTCTGCTTGATATGCTAAGATCAAACTGTACCAAAAGTGCTTATAGCTAATTAAAGTTGCACTTTTCCATTACAGAGATTTCTCTACTTCTCCCATTTTTTTTTTTAAGTTCAGTGCATTGAAATGAATAGAAAGGCTCCTATTGTTAGGAGGAAGATTGTTCATAGCCTTGTCAATAGATATAATCTTTTTCTTTCTCTTTCATCTTTTCAAGTATCAGTCCAGGCAGATTATTTAGCTGGAGTATTTCACTTTTCAATATTTAATCTTTCTATTTTTTTATCCCTCTTCAAATTTTTCTTTCACTTCTTGAATTCAAAGCTTTATTCACATTAAAAAGCAGCCTTGGATTGCGCCATAAATATTTTTTAATTTCCAGTCCAGTTTTCTAAATCTGTTTGTTTTGTTTAACTATATGAAGATAGTCTCCTACCAATCTTCATATCATTTTTGGTGAAGTTTTTTTTTTTCTGTTTTTTTGGTTTTGGTTTTGTTTTGGTTTTTTGTTGTTGTTGAGTTTCTGTTTAAGTTTTGTTCGGTTTTGTTCGTTTGTTTTTTTTAACTAAGGTTCTCTAACAGTCTAAATTAGACTGCAAAATTCCCATTATTGAAATCTTTCTTTCTTTGAAATATACTCTGCTTACCTGACGCTTGGTGCTGTATGGGGATTTAAGAGCCAGCCATAAGTGTTATGTAACACTAAGTTGGATTTTTATTTTCTGTGAATGAAATTCATGTCAAGGTGTGAGCATCTTCAGAGCAATTCATGAGCAACAGAAAACTCTCTGAAGCCCTCATAAAGCAGCTGATGGGATAGTTAAGAACTTACACAGATGCTTTTCTGTGGCAAAAATCTCCTTTTTACTTGAACAAAATTCTAAATTTTTTTTTACTTTACCCTCAGCATAGATATATTGATATAAATAATTACAACTACATGTATTTCAGTGTCAAAGATACATCACAAAATTCCCTAAGATGTAGCAAGGAGAATTCATTTAAACTTCAAATACCTGTAAGATATGTTGGTAGAGATTGTGACTAGAGCATGTACTGTTTGTGCAGCACTCCGAGTCATAGTTTACCAAAGAATTTCCAGTATAATTGGTTCTAAATGCAATAGTTACAATTTTTCAAGTGTAAGTTATGGGTCAGTGAATAAATTATAAGGTCATAATGCTGTTGTCATATTTTTTCTGGTTTTTTATGTTTTTATTTTTTTGCTTTCAGCTTCATTTCAATAAATTATTACATTTACAACTTACCTTCCAGATATCTCTTTGAGTTAAACCTTACGATGTGATAGATGAGGCATGATGGAAACCTGTTGGGAGGTTTAGTTTACTCAGTCATGGAGATAATACAGAATGTGAGGTTTTTTCTTAGTAAAAAGTGTGGTACACTTCCCTCATATTCATAGATGCTCTGTAATTTGCACAGAAAACCAGCAGGTTGGTCTGTACAATTCAGGACATTGTTTTTAACTTCAGCAATTCTAAATCATTCCCACATGGAAGATAAGGATAATATCATCAACTCTTGTTTTTCTTTGGGAAGGTGATCTGAGTCATTAATTAATCACAGAATCAAGGCACCTGGCCCTGATGAATTTCATGGAGTTCACACAGTCCCACCTCTCAGGTCTGTCAAGTTTGTTCTAGATGCATCCCTTCCCTGTGTTGTGAACAACACCCCACAGCTCGGTGTAAAATATAAACTTGCTGAGGGGGAGCTCAATACCACAGTCCATGTTGATGACAAATATGTGAAAAAGCATCTTTCCCAACACTGGTCCCTGAGGAATGCCACTTGTCACTGATCTCCACTTGGGTACGGGGCCGTTGACCACAACACTCTGAGTGTGAACATCCAGCCCATTCCTTATCCATGAAGTGATCTGGCCATCAAGTCAGTGTCCCAAATGATATTTTTGCTCCAGTTTAGAAGCAAAAATATCATTTAGGACACACTCAAATACCTTACACAACTCCAGGTAGACAATGTTAGCCACTCTTCCTTGATTCATCACTTCTGTAATCACATCAGAAAAGGCCACCAAATTTGTCAGGCATGATTGTCCCTTACTGTAGCCATATTGGCTGTCATCAGTCACCTCCTAATTTTCCATGTGCCTAAGGAAGCTCCCAGGAAGATCTGATTCATGATGTTGTTAGGCACAAAGTGAGACTGATATGATGGATAGTGGTTTAGTCACTTCTTCTGCCAGTTCCCTCTGGATCTGTGAATCCCGCTAAGTCCCACGGACCTGTGCACATTCAGGCTCCTTAGGTGGCCTTGAACTTGGTCATCTCCTTCTGCTCTGGGTCCAGAATCAAACAAATAGAGTTCAGTCCTACTATGCCAAGTTGACATTTGTGCTAATGTTGATCACAGGATTTACAATCAGCTCAGAGCAAGACTGTGCATGCCCATGGACTTATTTACTATGTTGCAGTAATATAATATTACCTGTGGGGTGACAGGTTCGTTGGCAATCAGCCATTGCAGCCACAAAAAAAGAAAAACGGGGTTTTTTTTTCCATTTCTTTTACTAAACACAAAGCTGTACAGTGGAAACACTGGGACTTGAAGTTTGCTGAAGGAGAGGGAGTGTTACTGACCATTCCTGTGGTAGGCAAATTTCTGGTTCTCTTTGTGGGCATTAGTACCTGAAGCAAAGTTCATTTTGTCGATATTTAAAGGCTGGTAAGTGCTGTGTTAAATGTATGTCTGTGAAAAGGCTTTCACAGTATCTTTAGGCTAGTTAAGAACAAGACTGCATTGTCAACCCAGAACTGAAAGCATGTCTTGAACTGACTAGGGCTCTGACTGTGGCTTACTTACATGAAAAATTACTGCACAGGAAGCACATTCCTCTGCAGCAGGGTGGAGTGTGTGGGATGTAATTTGGAAAATCTATATTACATTCCTGCTTTACATGATTCCCCCAAAAATGTTATCAGTCTCCACTAACTCCAGAGTCCTGAGGAGACTGAACAGGAACAGCTGAATGCTGCTTTGTGAACAATCTTCTAGCTCCATCTGTGCACATGTTCAGCAGGGCAGATCTACTGCAATATCAACCTGTGCTAAATCTGAGCAGCCAAATTAGCACAAGAGTAAGTGCTAATTGTCTTAGCTAGGCATAGCTAGAGCAGAGCCCACACTGACATGGCCGAACAGTGTAGGAGCCAGATCTGGTTGGAGCCTTGCTGGGGATGTGTGAGGGTGGCTGAACATGTGTGAGGGTGTCTGTCCATGACACTAAAGCCATGCCCTTCTTGTATGTCAGAAGTGTCCTCTCACAATGCCTTCCATGGCAGGAGCTTCATCACACAGTCAAATACAATAAACAAGAGATGGGAAAAGTGGATACTGAGCATATCCTGATAATTTCTTTCTCTTCAGAAAATGTGTGAGGGCAAAAGAGAAGGGAAAAGACAACTTGTTTGAATGATATTCATGTTTGATATTCTTGTAAAAAGTGTGTCATTAAATCACAGATTCAATGGGCCAGGTTGGTTCAGCCTTCCTGCTGAAGCAGAGTCATGCCAGAGCACATAGCATAGGACTGTGCTGACACATACGAATATTGGCAGTGAGGGAGACTCTACAACCTCATTATTCTTCTCCAAATATTTTGTTCTTTAAACTTTATTAATAACGTAATACTGCAGTACTTCTGCACATTCAGAAGTCATGAATTTGGAATACAACAAAAATACCAATAATACTAAAAAGCTTTTAGAAACCCATTTTTTATTAATCCATGTATAACACACACCATTTATAGTACTCAGATGGACTGCCTCAACATTAATTAGACAACATGCTGCAGTACTGAGAAAAGATTGCTGTATTAAGTGTTCTATTTCTTAGACGTGTGTATGGGAAAGGTGTCAGGAAGCAATTTGAAACTGATGAATAGAATTTTTTTTGATGCTTACTGAATACACAGGATTTTGAGCACCAGTTGTTGTCTGATCCAGTATCACTTTCAATGTTTTTTTACTGCTATGCATTTTTCTTCCAGGAACCACATCAGTGTGGTGGTAATTGATCGCTATTTTCCTTCTTTTAAAGCATATCTAAATTATTAATAACAAGTTATTTTCCATTTTACAAAATCTGGCTACAACATGCAAAATTAATGCCAAAGGCCAACATTTAATTATGATGTGCTGCTAGCAGCATCTCTGGTGTGGTACTGGAATCTAGTAATATTTTTTTATGGTTTAGTTTCTTGTGGGTTTTAAGAATCAACTTTATCTGTCAAAAAGTAGTTTAAATGTTGTCGCTAATATTTGTGAGTTTCTGGCTAAAAAATGCCATTTTACTTAGTGCTTTGTAAAGAATTGAATGTTGCATCTAGAAATGTGGAACATCTGTAGCTTTGAGAATTCATTATTTCATATTACCATATTTCCTACTTTTCTAAAATCTCACCTACACAAATCAGCATTCTGCAAGTGAAACACAACTGTCCTCACAATTTTCATTCCTGGATGCAATTCTTATCAAACAGTGAGGTAGAAATGCTAAAAATGGGCTAGTCAACACAGTTTCAGAGAAAAGCTTGGTAAAATAATATTTAAGAACATGAATAGCATCAATGTATTTAATGAAAAAATACAATGACATTTCAATTTTAAATTGTGGCACTTATTTTCCTTAATCTAATACTTTTGGTCATGTGGTTAACAGCGTAGTATCTTTTGAAAGGTATAGAAATTGTACAAATTTCCTTTCAAATATTATTTCTGTTCTAATGGATCTTTGCTGACATTAAAATCTTATCTCTTCCAGAGCTGCAGGGAAAAAGTCAGGACATTTTATATCATTAGAATCTGCACTCTCATCTTCTCAGAGAGGCTCAGAACACACTTCTTCCTGAAGAGACCAAGACTTTAAAATGTTAAAGTCATGAGTTCTTATTTTTCAATGAAAAAACCAAAAAATGCCTATGGATAAAACATTTGAAAGATACGTGTTCCGCATGCATAGGAAACAAGTGCAAAGTTATAAAATTTTTTATCTACACTTTTTTGGGGAAGATTTGCATAACTTGTAGCTTATCCACCTCAAAACTTCTGTTTGTAATCTTTTACTATATGCAGTGCTATCTTGTTTTCTGTAGTCATGAATCATAAAATGCATTGAGATAGAAGTGACAAATTTCTAAGTCACATGGAAACTATAGTCCTCATTTCTCTTGCTCACCTCATTTTCACTCTCCTAGTATATCTATCTCAGGTTAAACTCTGAACATTTCACAGCTCTCAAAGCTTCAAACAGCTCCCATTTTTAACTTTCAGAGCAGGATGGTGTAAAGAAACAACATTCCTCTTGAACAAATGTGGAATTTTTTTACTTTTCACTTACTTCTGAACTTGGGCTTTCCCAAAAACTGAGGTAGAGAGTTCTTGTTTCAGGAACAATGTCCTTATACAACTGATATAAAAACAGTTAAAGGACACTTGTCATAGAAAATATCTGAAAGTCACCCATTTCTATCTTTTCCATGTTAGTATTTATTCAAACACAAATTACATGTGCATGGAGGTAGAAATATTAATTTCACTATGGCACTCAAGTAATTTCCGTGCACCACACTTTGCATTGTGATACAGCTGTTAGACTTAGTGTGAGTTATATTATGATGCTGCATTGCAAGAAACCCTCCAATGACTTATTCAGTCCTCCATTTTTCAAGTCATGAATTTTATGAAGATGTAGGATCTAAAATGACTGATTTTACAACCTAAAGGTGGAGATTGGATTCTTTTTAAAGCAGAAAAAGATCTAAAATGAGATGCTTTACACACCTTTTGTTCTGTTGGTGTTGGAAACCAAGCTATTTGTTGTTTGTTCAAACTGTTTTGCCTTTTTACTAGCACAGTGTAATCATTGAAACATGAGGATTTAAATGTATCCTAGCTCATAAATGGTTCCTCACATTTATTTCAGAGCAAGCTATCAAGTTTTCAGAAAAATGACTTGTTCATCTTGAGAACCTTAGTACAGATAAGGCGATAAAATTTCAGTCAGTATTGCCACATTGAACCTTATAAATGGCACTTAGGTACATAAACTTGTTGTAAATCTTGTATGCAATAAAAGAGAAATTCAGCTTGAAAAAAAGGAGCAATTTTTCTCCTGTGTAATCTTGTTTTCTTTATGAAAAAGATGTTACTGCATTTGAAAAATCAACATAAAACTGGTAGATTTATGTGGGCTTTAGATTATATATAGACCTCTAACTTTCTACACAGAAGTGAATTTCTCTCTGTGGTAAATAAATACTATTTCCCATGTCAGCTTGATATGTGCCTAGCACAGCAGGGACTGGATTCTGATTAATGACTGCAATAGTGTTTGTTTCATTTTGCTTTTGCTGCTAATCAAATAATATAAATATATTTTTTGTTCTCTTCTGAATCATAGAAGATGATCCACATAAAATGTAATATGTTCTATTTTCATAACCATTAAGTCACATAGAATGGTAAAATCATAAGCATTGTTGGTTAACAGGTGCTTTCAGACTATTAATTGAAACAAATAATATTTAGGTTAACATCCAAAATGTGTTGATATATTTTGTCATCTAGTGAATGAAATAGAGTAGTTCAGGAAAGTTTATTTCCTTTCTAGTATATGCAGACATGCTCTCATGACTGTTTTTCTAGTATTCTTCCATCTTTGTGATATATAGAGTGTGATCCTTCCAACAATCCTGCCTCGAAGAAAAAAGCCCATGTGTAAAGTGGTAAGGCAGATGTGACACAATTTTCACCTCTAACACTAGTGCTGTTCTCCCTCTTCTCAATGAGGATATGTTCTTGGCACAGAGCTCCTGGCTGATTCATTACATCAATGGGGAGCCCGTAGCATCCAGGCTGTGCTGTCATAGGGTGTCCACAATATCTGGATAATTCCAAGCAATGAATGTTCAGGTGTTTTCTCTTCTGATGTCAGTCTTTCTGTGGAAACAAAGGAGAGGGTGAGATGGATCACGAGCATGTCTGAGGGAGACGTTTCCAGTCTGCGGGATACAGAGGGAAAAAGAAAGCGAGGTGAACACAGTAAGAGCCAGAGAATCTTTAGCTCAAACAGAGAGGGGAAGAAAAAAGGTAGAAAGGAAGAAGAATTAGGTATCCTGACCATGGAGGCAGCAGAAGACAACAGAAATAAGCTAAGTTTGCCATAGTCTAAGATGCCTCTGAACTAGTTCGGACCAAGACTACCTGCCAAGGACGTTCTTTTAAGGAAGAACTTAATAAACGTTTTATTGCTAGGCAGACAATCATTCTAATTTTTGTCTCCTTTAAAGTTTATTCTCCAACGAAACCTACCTTTTCCAGTTTAAGAGACAATACTAAAGCTTGTCTAGGGGAGATGACATAAAGGACAAGTTCTAGACATATCCAATTCAAAGTTTTGTCTAAATCAATGTTCTATCACATTCAACTAGTTTTGACCATTAATAAGATCATTCATACATATTAAGATATCAGAAACTGTCCGGTGCCATTAGTGTACTACACCACTGAAGTTAATGAGAGGAACAGTGCATATGTTCATAAAGAGAATTTAGCAAAACCAAGACTGTTTTGCTTTGGAATACAGGCTAAATTTGGTATGGTTGGCTTGGATGTCTCTGTGCAGTTTTTCACTCCTATATACAATCATGGGCTTACTAAATGGACAAATTGTACAGGCTGTACAGTTAGAAGGGCCAAAAAGGAAGTCAAAGTACATGGTGAAGTATAACATAAGACATTATATCTTTACTGGTAGTATTATTATATGTATAAGCAGCTATATTTTGTTGTCTTAAGAACATTTATAGACTCTCTGTCCAGAAGTATTCAGGACTAAGTACATGACTTAATTTGAGAGTAAAAGGATGCCCGTCATTAAATAAAATCATTGGACTCAATATAAAGATGAAACTCATATAGCTGTGTAAGAACTTTCTCCCTTTCCCTATATCTGTATCCTCTGGTTGAAAGCATCCATCATCTCCTTCATGTGCTCCTTCCTGGAGCACATGAACTCACTGACTATCCTATTTCTAGCCCTGTTTCTAGCCCAAGAGAATAGAAACTCAAGGGCAAGCTGAGTCCTATTGGAACAATCTCTATAAGTTCCTAATGGATGGTTGCTATCAAAGCACTTCCTTTTGGCCATCCCCAGACAATTTTCTGTTTTGTATACAGATATCAGGCTTTTCTTTTTTTGTTTTTTTTGTTCCTATTTTCCAGCTTATTAATTAAAATTTAAACCTATTGGTGTTTCCAAGTACTCTCATCAGGATCATGGTACTAGTAACATTGGATATAAGGGAAAAATAAATGTACTTATCAGAAAAGCTTTCAGGTAGAGATAAGAATTCAGTGCACTTGAAGGAAAGAGGGAGATAACCGGATTCTGAAGTGTCTCGGATTTAAAACAGACGCATATACACGCATCCATAACGATTTGAATGAGTGGAATTCTATCAGGCTATTTGACCTTGTCTCAAAACAAAAGGCAAATAAAGTGTCCTTCCTTCCCAGAGGTGAGACAAGGAAAAAGCTCTGGGCCCCACCAGGCAGGGCCCATCTGCCTTGGGTCTGTTAACTGATACAGAGGCGCCTGTCACTGGGAGAGCTCCTGGGAAAGCCCAAAGCTCTACCAGGAAACTACCAGGGTAGCTTTCCCAATATGGGACACTATGGATATCCAGAGGGACTTCCAGTCTTCTTTTTCCCCTTAGCATTCCATTTCTACTTCCAAGATTTAAATTTTCTAGTGTTTCTTCTTGCCTCATCCTTTATGTCTTCCAAAATATTAATAACCTCTAAGTTACTCAACAGCCTTCTGTTTTCAGGCAGTCCAACAAATACTTTATGTAAAATAGATCAGTGATTCTTCCTTTTCCTGTAATTTATTCTTTCTCCTAAAGCATATATAGAAGTATCAAAAGGAATGTAAGCTATAATTGCTTAAATTCTGTTGACTCTGAATGAAATGTAAACAATCCCCAGAGTCACCAATAATTTCTGACATGGAATTTCAGCTTCAAAACCATGTAGCTGTTTTTGAAAATGTTATCTTTTTTCTTTCTGATAATTTTATCTGTGATTATGATCTTTAGTTTTTCTAAGAAGGTATATTTAAGTCTGATTGAATTAGTGGAATCAAGACATTAAAATTACAGGTTTTGATTTTTGGAATTGCACATGAAAAAACCTGGATAATTTGTTATTAAAAAACAAAATTAATTGAAAAATATAAATATAAATTTGATTTAGGATAAGGTTCAATCTTCTACTTATGAAGTCCAAATTTGAGTTAAAAAAAATAAAGTTTGTTATTCCTTGAATATAATTTAAATTTTTTTAAATTAAAGGTTTTTATGTGGGGGTTAAGCAAAACTTGAAATGAACTAATGCACATGACTGGTAAAGCATCAAACTTTAAATTCTTTTATGCCTAATGTCTTCCTGATGGCGACACTAGCATATTCTGCCTTGCATGCATTCACAGCAGTTTTGAAGATCAAGATGAAAGGCATGAACAGAAATCCCAGCTACCACATTGTTTTTGAGAAATGTATCTTAGAGTCAAGCTTTTCCACGCATTTCATTAAATCTTAATAAATAGTGTTACTTGCTGCTTCACACTTTTCTGGGAAAAAACTCTTCTCAGTAATTCCACAAAGAAATCTAATTCTCAGTTCAGTAGGAGTAATTCTTGCCCTTCAAAAACTTTTCATATTTTATTATTTTTATCTTAGAACATAGCATAGGGCTAATCGTTTTTCACAGAAGGTTAGTGCTCATCCAATTTCATGGGGTTATTGGTTCATATCACAGATGTAAAAAATGCAAGTGTTGGTTATTTCATCTTTTCTAAAAATACAGACTGCTGCAGGACAGAATAATGGCATTTGGCTTATCTCTGAAGCACAAATATAACTTGGAGACCACTGGTGCATTTTAGGAAAGTAGTTCCAATTCCTCATGTAAAACGCCAATCTCATTCCAGCATTCTCTCAACTGCAGTCCTCCTAAATAGGCTATTAGTACCAACTGCTAATGTTCCCTCCTTTCAATAAATAGAATGTGTATGCAACATTACTGAAGTTTTTCTAGTAGGTCACCTGAGGCCAGCTCTGAGTCTCTGAGCCCTGAAGAGATAATGTTGAGCACAAAAACAATTCTTAGATTTGATAGATGGGAGCAGGTTGAGGTCAGGTTTATCAGGTCCAAGAGGCATTTTGGTGTTTTACTTCAGGTGCTCAGATGGGGACTGAGGGACAGAATTATTTTTTCTTTAATTTAATAGTTTAAAAATGTGGTGCAAAGTCTGAACAAATCAATTGCCTTGGTTTCTTCTAAACATTGGAGAGAGAAGTTTGGGAATTTCAGTCTAGTTTTACAATGGAGTTCATTTTAGCATAAGTCCTTGCTATCTTAAAGCTGAATGGAAAAAAAATTTGTAGGTACAGACGCATATGAACTCCTTTTTCAATGTTTAAGTTTCACTGATACTTCAGTGATTACAGCGCACATAGATAGAGTCATTTATTTAAAGATATCTAGAAATGAGTGCAGAGAATTTGGATTTTGCTGCTGTGAAATAGCCTTAGAACAGCAACAGAGCCTATAAAATAATTCAATAAATCTGTACAAAATATTACTATGACACATGATATGTATGAATTAGTTTATGAGTGACAGGCGTACAGTGTATGTTTCTCTCAGTACACTGGCCTCAACAAAAAAATCTTATTTATATGAATTACAAAATTATTCTTCCGAGGCAGACTATAATAAGGCCAGTGTATACCAGCAGACGTTATCCAGAGCAACGCTTTCTGCCAGTCCTTGACAGGCTGTAGGGCAGGCTAAAGACAAGGGCATGGACAAATATATGTCCCTGGATGCTGTTCCTGCCTAAGCAAGCTTAAAGCAGCATTAGCAGGAGGTTAAAAAATAATCTTCCAATGTTTTAGTCTGATACTTATCTGAAATTCCACATTAATTTAGAAATTTGGCTTATTTGTAAAAGTCTACACTTTGTAAAAGTAACCCAATTATTCCTGGGCTGTAGATTCACACCCACAGGGCATGTGAATCCATTTCCATGGCTTTAGTTGCTGCTAACATTTCATTCAGATATTATGAGCAAAAGTGTCAATCCTGTCTCTCACTAGTAGGAAGTCATTAGAGATAAGTTTTTGTTTAGGGGTATTTCTTTCCCTAGCAAAAAGACTCTTTTTGGCTTTCCTGTTTCACTGCAGCCCTAAAAATTACTGTTAAATGATTTTGCTTAAAATTATATGCATGTTACACTTCTTTCTTTTCTACCATGTGGTACATTACTGAGAATGAAGCAAAATCAAGTTTTTTCAGTAAGTCATTTAGCTAAATATCATGTTCTACTCTGATAATATACAGTGACACCAAGGAGACAAGATGACTGCAGCACTCTGAACTCTGTAGGATGATGTCACAGTTCAAAGGAACAAGGATGTACAATTCTTTCAAACTGAATGGCTACCCAAAATCCATGGTCCTGTGAGTTATTTTGGTTAGGAGGAAAAGATGGTGATGAAACCAGGTTACTTTGGTACAATCCTTTTCATACTTATATGAGGCATGAGAAACACTGCATTACCCTGCACTTGAGGAAATCAAGCATTGTAAAATCATCATGATTAACCTCAAAATTCTTTCATGAGTTTGGTTTTGGTTTTTGGGTTTGGTTTTTTGTCTTTGTTTCTGTTTTTGTTTTATTTGGGGAGGGCCTTTTTTCTGTCTTTTTTCCTGACTTTTCTGTATCTTTTGCTGTCATATCTCTCTGATTTTCTCTTTTGTGTATTTATCTGCACTACAATAGTACCCTACCTCTAAAAGAACATCAGTTCTGATTGTTAGATTAGCCAGGTGCTTTATGAAAGGAACCTTGCTTGATTCTGCAAAGCACTAGTCAAATCACCTTTCAAGTGTAATTTTATGGCATTAACAACATTGCACTGATATGCATACAGATATGCATACTCATATAAGTTTTATATACTGTATGAAATTTAACCCAGAGATCAGTATCTGTAAATACTTTGAGCTGCCTTAAATGTGCAGGCTTCTAATTTTCATTAGATGCTCTAAACACATCGGTAGAACGAAGACCTCATGACTTTCAATAAAACTAGTTCTTGTAATAATATGATACTGGTAAAGAATTCCAAATTGGGTGCAAACAGATAGAAATGCTACCAGCACAACAGTATAGCATCAAAATAAAAATATAGTAGGGTCAGCGTTGGTCCATCCATGCTGCCAAATAGTTAAAAATATGTGAAGTCAGAAGGAAGTACTTCAATGAATATTACATCAGCAGGTGCAAAATCATTACTGCCATCTGCAAAACAGATTCAGCAATGCTGGTTAAAGGTGTTTCCTTGATTCGATTTGATTGATTTGATTTGATTTGATTTGATTGATCATCGTATTCGGCATGTATTCATTTTCATAGTACCCAGCAAGTGAGAGAAGTACAGCGCAGAGAAATTTGACAGCTTAATGATAATAATAATTTAATGCTTATATGGAGCATGTTATATATTCAAAGAACTGTACAAATAGTAACCAAGTAATAAAAACTAGTGTTATTTCTTATCTCTTGATATTAATGAAGCATCTTATTCTCCATCTACTCTTTCATGTTTTTAGCTCTTTGTACTTGAGCATTTTATGACAAACTCTAGAGATCAATTTGTACTGCTAACAATGTTGCATACATGCATAATATATTTTACAAACTCCTCCTTAAATAGTGTCTTCTGCAGAATGTGGACAACAAGTCTTAAAATGAGGTATCCCAGAAAGACTCTGGCTTTGTGATCTTGTGAATTAGTTACTGATAGAACTTAAATGAGCTCAGGTAAAATTAGAGTTGGTCAGAATTTTTCTGAGACAAATTTACTCTGACAAAATTACTCAGTGAATAATGGTGTCTCAAAAGTACTTGAATGCATAGTCCAGCTTGTCTTTGGACAGAAAGCCCTGGGACAGGGGTAAAGGACACCCAGCTCTGAGTAGCCCTGTAAATTTATGGGTCCGGTGTAATAAATTCTCTCTGCACACAGTGTTGGACCTGGAAAGATGTCTTTCCAACTTTCTCAGTATTGACCTAGAGTCTTTTGATTCCTTGCAAGTCTGAGCATTTATACTTTATTTTAACCTCCAAGTGTGCTCATGAGCCACTGTCCCTGATTGCCCGCATTTCCTGCATGCTGAATCATGATTAGGCTTCTGAATCCAGGATAAGACAGCTACATTTGCTGATGGGGAAGACTGGAGATAAAAGAGCTGATAGGGAGTCCCTTGTGCCCCAGCACTACCCTGTAGTCAGAGACAGCAGCTTCTGAGCATTTGAAACAGAGCTGAGTTTCAGCACAGTTACTAACAGTACCATAAGGTTTTTTGATATCTGGGCTTTGCTCTCAATGGGGACAACCAAATTTTTTTCATCCCTACACCTCATAAATCCTGGAGAAAAGGGACTGAAACAGGAACTTTGGGACATGGCCTCTTAGATGGAATTTCAGGTCTAAGTGAAACATTTTATGTTAGAAATTTGAAAGAACTATTTTTTGATTTGAGGGGTTAAGTTTGTCTGGAGATTTGAGATTTGGAGTTTCTCTCATACTGAAGAGCATTATTTGTGTCTGAAATTTCAGATTACTGAGAAAGAACTCTAATTTCCAAGATTTTGCTTTAATATTGGAAATCAGAGCTCTTTTTCAGTAAGTTTTTCTTTGTAAGCTTTCTGACAAAGATTTTCCCTGTCTTGTTTCAGCCTTTAGCCAAATTTGAGGACAGTCATGGGAAGAAAAGTGAGTGTTTGAAGTGATATATAGATCAGTTAGGTAAATCATTGTGTTAAACAGTTGTGGAAAATGAATAATGGCTTGTTCATTGACTTTGTGTGTTGAAGATGAAAATATGACAGGAATACTAACTATGATTACTCCTATGCTTAATCTTTTATGTCAAGTTTCCAGTACTTTGCATATTGGCTTCAGTGTCCTGGACACTTCCCAGTTTGCCTAAAAAATTGCATTCTGCTTTCTGGCATTTTTGCCTACAATTTCACTTGCTTATGCTATTTATCATTTCCTGTTGTGCTGCACTACCATGGCCTATTAATTCTTTCATTTTGATTCAAAGTTCAAGTCATCCCTAGTGAGTGTCTGAGAGCAGGAGAAAGAAAAATGTTATTCTCTTTTGGAATTGCTAACAAACTAAATTCAGATGAGGAGTAATAAAAGAAGTTGGAAGATGTGGGAGGATGGATATTCACTGCAGTATGCTTAAAGGTTACTCAAAGAAAGCAGATTGTGTTGAAGAGTTTCATGGCTTATTTTGAAAATAAAACAAACAAATAAATGGAAATGTTTATACTTTCATCTCTTAAGAGTTCCTACCCGTTGTAGGAAGCATGTGGAAGTATATGAATAATGGAGGTTTTACCTGACAAGCTAGCTCAAGCAGAATAATAGAGAATAGGAAAATTCAGGCACAGTCTTGACCAAAACAAGATTTCAGTGTTTACTGATATGGACAGATGTGAAAATCCGGGAATGAAGCATAAATAAGACAAAGTAACAGGGTAAACACATGCATGCTTATATGAAAAAAAAAAAAAAAAGGATGAAAAAATATATCTATTTGTTTTTTCAGGACTTGAGAGTATTCTATGCCAATTTTTCCCGTAAAATACAATGACTGTGTATTGAAATGTATTAAGTTTTTCAAACTACTTATTCAAGAATACAATTTGAATTTAAGAATATTTAATATTATGGCATAGTAAGAATTCATTAATGCTGATGGAACTGGGAAAATCAACTATGTAGCTGATGGATGTAACCTATACCCATATAGAGAAGAGTAAGAATTTGCTGAGAGCAATCATCAGTAAAAAATCTGGAGACAAGAAGTCTGTTTCATGTGAAGAGGAGAAAAGTATCTGAAGAGGAGAAGTTAGAGGGGGAAAAAAAATCTGTATGACTTTTCTTCCTTCCCTAGAAAACTAAGGCTTTTAACACTGTTATTTAACCATGTGAATCGTTCATAGTTAAACTGCTTTGCCGCTTTCTGCTCTAATTATGGTAGCAAAAAAATGTCTCATCTAAAAACACTCAGAGGTTTCTTCTAGAAGAGTATGATTTCCTGCTTAGTAGGACCATACAGGGCACATGGTCTCTATGCCCAAAGTTTACATAGGCTACCAGATCATTTGCCAATGTAATTGGAGGAATAAGCTCTACTTTGAAAAGTCATTTAGGATTTGGACTTGCTCTAGGCTATCAATCGAGTGCCTCTGGAACAAGAATGAAAATGTTCCTGCAACACTTGTACGTCATGGTGAGATAATTTTGTACGTCATTTTGTTGAGTCTTTCTGCTCTCTAGAAATCCAGTAGAAATAATAGAAATCCAGATTTCAATAACACTGAGAGCACATTAGAAATCCTTCCTCTTCACACTTGCTTTTACCTAAATAGTGAATTCAGCAGGTTCTTATGGAAGACCGTTCACTTTATGGCCTGTCTTGGAGAAAAGAGATACCCTGTAAGTGACACACAGGCAAATATCTAAACCTGTTTCTCTTATATGTTATAATGAAATATATTATTTTGAACATTATGCATATGCACTTCTGACTCTTTTACTTACATTGTTTTCAAAACTGTATGTAAATTATACCACTATCACAAGCAAATCAGCCTGACTGTCAAAAATGGATAAGATATCCATTAATCTCTATGTCTGCATTCATTTTCTGGCTAATATTGGCTTTCTAGGGACACATTTGCATGCTTTCATCAAGGTAGTTGGTCCCCTGAAGAGGCAGCAAGGGTGGGTTGCTTCACTGGGACAAGGGAGCTAGGAGCTAACGGTGACAGTAGACTGGCATCTAGACAGAATCTTGCTCTCCCTAAATCAGGAGAGAAGAGAAGATCCAGAGAGAGTAATCAGGGCTGGTGAGAGCCTAGGCATCCCCAGACAAATTTTTTATAACCAGCTATGTCGGAGGAGAAGGCAGGAAGAGAATCCAGTGCAGTCAGGTCAGGGCCAGGACTGGACACAGGCGCAGCTGGATGGCTCAGGGGAGCGCCTGGGACAGGGGCTGGGCTGGCATGGGCTCCAAAGCCAAAGGCTGAGAGTGCCTGGGTGAGCCCTGCACAAGGCTCCTCACAGCCCATCTCTGCAGGGCTCTCTGCACAGCTCTCCCCCAGGCCCTGCTGTCCATCCAGCACCCACCTGCAGCAGCTCCAGATGAACACTCAGGAATGAGGACACCTCCTGTCTTGGTGCACGGTCACCTGTGACACGTACCTGGTGGTCTGATGTGTGACCACTGTCTGTGGTTCGTCTTGCATGTGATCTGCCTTGGCAGTTAGTTACTGTTGAAAAAAGGGAATTAATTTTCCCTTTTTGGAAAATTAATTGGAATTAATTAATTAATTTTTTTAATTCCAAGAAAAAGCAAACAAACAAACAAAAAACCCTCAAAAAACAGCAGAAAGACTCCAGAAAAAAAACCACAGAAAAAACCAACCAACCAAGTAACCAAACAACAAAACAATAACAACAAAAAAAAACCCCAAGAAAACAAAACAAAAAAAAGAAAAGCAACAAAAACCTCAAAACCCCATGAAGTTCCTTAAAGTATTAGGAAGAAAGGCAGTTAAATCTGTAATTATTCCAAACACTGAGGTAGTGGTGGTTCACTGCAAGAACTGAGGCCATAATTGAGTAGATGAATACATTGCAAAGTTCATAACACTGTTTTTGCCCCATTTCTTAACTTTTACGAAACAACAAGCCTCTAGAAGAAATTGATTTCAAGTAGAGTGTATCCATTTAGGTTTTTGGCTTCTTCTCTCACTTCGTGACTACCCCAGTATCTATCATTATCCTCTCCAGCTTCACAGCTCTGATCCTCCGTTCTTGGCTGTGTCAGATGCTTTTAACCATGCTTCTGTCTCCACTTCAATCATCCCCTAGGCCCATAACAGCAGTTTAACCCACTCCACATTGAATATGATTTCCAGCTCATTCTTCACTGGTTCTTGCTCCCTTACTGCCTCACTAAGGGATCAGGAGGATCAAAGCAAAAATCCTAGTTTTTTACAGTGGTTGGCAAATGTACATGTATTTGAGAGACTTAGTTCTGATAAAGTTCATGCTCATCTGATCCCAAATTTCTTATCAGCTGCCTTAGGAAACCTTAATTCACAAGGTAAAATGGAAAGGAGAAAATTATGCAGAGAAAGGGAACAGCTGGTGCACGCCTACACATGTGTAAGAGCCCAGATGCACAAACATTTGGACCTGTAATTATAGAAGCTTGGCAGCTTTAGTTCCTTGCAAGATTTAGTGTGAATGAAGACTGGTGAACCACATTGTCCTCAGAAACTTGTGTGCATTGCTTGTACCACCTTTAAAAATACTGAAGATAAGTGGACAGGGGTGTAAATATTTTCATTGAAAATAAAAACATGCATATATAGGTCAGTAAGCCAACAGTAGCTTCAAACACTTGGATTTAATGATAAATTCTCAGTCTTCTTTTGATTAACATTAGAAATTACAGGAAACAAGAGGAACCAGGAAATGACAGCTGCTATTTCTGATCTTGTGTTCAGCTACCTCTCAGAAGTACTGCAGCATCTTGGAATGACATAAAATTTATGCTGTTGTCTCTATACTTTATAAGTTCTTGGGGACTTGGACCTTCTTAACTAGACTTCTTATCGTCATCACAAGAGATACTGAGAAATATGTATTTGTAATGGTTTAGGTGTTAAGCTTAAATAGGGATTTGCACTCTAGTATTGTGTCCTGCATCTGTACTGATATATTTGAGCTGTTTTTTGATTGTGGGAATGAATAAATCATTACAAGATGAATAAAAATATTCTCTCTTATCTCTCATCCAGACTCAGTTCAGTGACTTTACAAATGTGCAGTTAAGCTAAATCACATACTACCCTCAATTTAAACTCTTTCTTCTTCATTGTGTACATAAAGGTTAAAAATTCCTACTTTAACAAACCTACAAAAAACCTTAATGGTATGAATATATCCCAGATCAGTAAGACTCTCTTGTCACAATTCTTTGATAACTATTTACTTGAAGGATCTGGCACCTTTTAGTTCAACTGATTTTTTCTTTCTTAATCTTTTTTCAGCTTGATTTTACTTATTTTTTATTATTTATTGTACAGGAAGTAGCTTTGATGAGAATTGCAGAAACTTGAAGCTCTTAATTAGATTTATTGGTTTTCAAGTTTAAACTCTCTAGAAAATATAGGTCTCTGATAGCATATACAGCATTAATACATTAGATGCCAAAAACTCTAATTTAAAAAGTAACAATGGAAGCAGCTGCAATTTTTCCAGATACATTATGAAAATTTTAGATAACTTTTGGATATTATGCAAGAAATTTCTTCTACTAATTAAATCTAAATGTACAATGATTAAGGAATCTAAGAAGCCTTCTGTAATGAATTTAAGTTTCAGAAGAGTTTAAAGCATATAAAAATTATATTAAAACAAAAGATGATATTTTGTAGAAACCAGTCACCACATCTGCTTTAATAATTTATATATGTAAATATAATATTTTCTCCCAAGGAATCTAAAAATTTCTGCATGGCAGTTTAATATATAAAAATCCTTTTAAAAGTAAGAATATTTAAAATATAGACACTCAACATATATCCAGATTTTCTCCCTGTCTTAACTGTTTAACTGTCCTTCTGAATCTGGATCTTACCATGCTAAACCCCATTTGATTTCTTGCTAAACCTCATTTGATTTCTTGCAGCATTTCTTCTGCATATGTTGATACCATCAACCTATAACACACAGAAGAAGGAAGTTCCCTTTCCAGCTCCAGGGAAGAGTGATCATGAATTCAATATGCCAGCAGAGAAATTCAAACACAGGTCAAGTATCCTGTATCCTATTAGTGTTGTTGGATTGCTACAAGTCATCTGGGCTTTTTTTGAGTCATCTCAGTTCAACTTGAGGAGAGCTTTCAGGCACATCTGTTTTTTTGATTTAAACTTTTAAAAAGAAAATTTAAAAAAAGATTGATATGATTTTATAAATCACACACTGTAATAGCCAGGCCAGCAAAATTTTACCCATACAGAGATAAGATCCAAATCTCAGATATCTGCAGAGGAGTTTTACCAGATAAATCCAGTAACAAAAGTTAGATTGGAACAGGACAAGGCATTCCAACATGGAAATCACTAGGAAAGTATTCTTTCAAAGATATTGAAATCCATGGCAAAATGAATTAATCACAGTGGAACCAAGGCATCATCTTTGCCCTTTGCAATAGTCTTTGTTTTAAAGTCTTTCTTTAAAGAAAGAAGTTTCATCAAAATATGAGAGGAACAGAAATGGGAATCATCTAGTCACCACATGAAGTTCCCAAGGAGTTTAATGCTTTATGTCTTAATTTCTGACACAAATGGTCCTATTTCTTTATACAGTAAGTCCTCAAGCATATTGCTGTAAAAAACCAAACAATCAGTCCTAGTATTTAGATTTTCATTGCAAAACTGTATAAATAATTTTAAATTCAGGCTAATCAATGTACCCTTTTTTTTTCTGAATTAGCTGTGTAGTCTGTGCACTTGTTATAAAGTTGGACTGTATTGTTTAAAATGTGTTGTCTGTAGAATTGCTAGGATGGAACACAACAGTCTTCTCCTTCTATTTAAAGCAACAATAGCATTCTTTGCATAACCTAAAACCATCACATTAGATATAGGTTTATTTCAGTGGATCCCTACTGAAAAAGACATTTTCTAGAAAGTTTTTAATGCTGAAGGAAACATTTCACAATTTGTTTCAAAGTCAATATACCTTTCCATGTTTTTATGAAACTACATGCTTCATTGGAAATTTGAGGGAAAATAAGGTGGAGGCTGAATAAAATTTATTACTGGTCTTTTTCCTACAGTGTGCTGCATTTTACTTACAACTATCTTGAAATTCTTATTAACTAATCATCCATGGGGCCCTAGATGTTATCTGACCATAACAAAAATATATGGAAATAGAAGCAGGGGGACAACAAAGGCAAGGAACAGGTGACATGTCCCCTGACATGTGGATTGGTGATTGATCTTCTAGTTGTGCACCCCAAACACATTTTATGCTTAGATGGAAATAAACATTATTGATAGGCCTTGCTTGATATCTATGCTCCATATGACTATCCTTCCTTTGCTTGATAAATAATAGAGAGCATTTCAACCTTGAAAGAGGCTGGGAAAACTTCAGAAAGATAAACCTCCATCAGTGAACAGTGCCTATTAGGTAGTCTGTACTACGGCAATGATTGATTTCCAGATTAGTCACCTTGAAATTTACTTTTCATATCTATTTGCCTGATAGAAATCTTGGTGACCTCAGAAAGGTTTGTTTTTCTTGTATATGTATTTGCATATTATAATTTGCATCCTCTTTACTTTCAGCTCAACCTATCACTTCAGTTGGAGCATTATGTTAATATTTTGACCTGTAACTGTATGTAGGGTTTATGAAAAATTAATAATGTTTATGTTAAAGAAAGCTGTTTGTGCATGGTTGTAAACACGACTTGACATGGTAACCCTAGGAAAGAAATAAATTTATTTAACTTTCATAAGGACATCAGGATGTACCATTCCTGACTTGGCCCTATGGAGACCAAAATGCAGCAGCTTAACTTCAGCAAATGCAGACATAGACAAACTTATATTTTGCATTTTAATTTTCTTCAAATCGCCCCTCTACACACTGAAATTTTACAGTAGAGCTGTTTTATAGGTGAATCAAAATGAGATTATTGTAGATTTGTTGTAGATTATTGTAGTATTACTTCCCGTGGTAATGTTTTCTGTTTTTTCATCAACATAGGCAATAAACCGCAGAGAAGAAAAACAAAGCTACCAAAGCAACCCAACAAATATAATAATATAATAAACTCTTTGACAATGGTAACTTGAATGGACAATCAGAACTTTCTCTATAATCCATGTTTACTGTGAAAGCAGTGGATTTGATAAATTTGTCATGTATAAAAGACACTCTTAAATCAACTTTTGTTCAAATAATTTTTTTTTTCATATAGAGACAATGAGATTGAAGAATTACAGGCAAATTGTCTCATAGGCACATGAAGTCAGATCACACACTGAATATGCTATTTCTATGAAAGGTTTTCTGTTTAAATCTGTTTTCCTAAAAGAAAAGTGTTGCTGGTATGGAAATGGAAAGCATCATTTCAAGGTTGGACAAGTAGGAGTTAATTACCTAACTGCCAGATGAATAACCTGTCCAAATTTCACATCTTGAAGATCCTTCTTTCAGTGTACATCCAAGTCCTGAAGGAAACACCTATATTTTTGACATTATCTCCCTCTAGACACCTCCACTTCTGTTCAGAGCCTTTCAAGAAAGAATCTTTACTGCCTTTACTGCACTGAGCAGTATAACTTTCTTGTTATGCTTCATTTTCTGTGCTCCACACACCTTGCCTGGGAAGTTTGAGCTGCTAAACCAATATTTATTAACTTGTGCAACCTGCAGATGTGACACTCATGACATGGAGGGGGGTGCCCTGGTGAAGGGCTGTAATGCCATCCCCCCCAAAATGAAGAGTTAGACAATGTCCTGACTGTGTAAACAAAACAAGGAAGGGCAGCAGGCCTTGCCTTTAAATAATGTGACAAAGAAAGAAAAGCTATGAAGAAAACTTAGTCTTTTAATCTTAATATTATTAGAAGAATACCTTCATTGCCACAATGTTAGTTGATGTCTTTCATTTAGTGTAAGTATAAGCCATCAGCTTTAAAGAAATACAAGCTATAATCTTCCTTGAAGCCAAACTCGCTGCTCCAGTGGAGTCACTGGCATTAGTGTCTTAATTTCACAAAGGCCTCAAACTCAACCCAACGCCTCAAAAATTTCTACGAGCATGGAGAAATATTTTATGGCTCTAAAAGCATCTTTAATATTAATATTACCATACAGTGCATTCCAAATTAATTCTTTCAGTCTTCATTCTGTTTTACCCTAAGACACAGATTTTTCTTTTTGTAAGTTAATTGGTCAATTTCAGAGACTGGCTAGAGTGTGATTTTATTGGAGCATGGAATTAAATTTTTCCTTTTTTTTTTTTTTTTAACAGATCATTACATCATTTTAAAAATTGTCTTTAATAGTAAATGTTTATTTTTGACATCCACCAAAAATTTGTAGTTGGGGGGTTGAAGTTTTCATTATACTATAATAAAAAAATTGTATGATTTTCAGAAATGTTAAACTAAAAGCATGTCTTATCTCTCTGGAAGGCAATCAACAGATTAAGGAACTAAGAAGGAAACTAGGGATTTTTTATCAAATATAATTCCCTCTTGTTCGTACTATAAATAACTTTCCTCCTGCTTTATATTTAAAATAAATCTTCACAGTTTTGACTTGTCAATTTAAATCAGTATGTAAAAACACACACTGATTTAATAGGATAGGGATCAGTTCCAGAATACTTAATTCTTCATTAGCTTTCACTGGATGTAGCATGAACATTTATAACTGTGTCCTAAACTATTTTTATGTCTCGCTATCTGCTTCAAGACACTGAGGAAAAAAATCCTCAACAAAGTCATTTTAAATTAGTTGACAAATACAAATTGGGATGAAAGTTGCCAAAATTGGGGATGCATAGGATGTAAAATAAGTTGCACTGAATTACCTACATGTAATAAAAATTACCTAATCTCTAGGACAAGAAATCCTTCAATTACCAACCAAAAACCTGAGCTGGGATGTCAGTTACGTAATAATCTGTCTGCTATTTGTGAGGAAACTCTGCCTAACGAATTTTTGTTTTTCTATTGCAGATATGAAACACAGGCCTTAGACACATAGGGGTGAGGTTTCTTTTCAGGCCTGCAAACTGAATTTCTGTGTCTGGAAGGTCACTTTGCAAATGGTCTTTGCTCTGGGAAGGGGTTTTCAAAAGGATTTTAACAATTTTGAAGTTGCATAATGAGGGGGGCATAATCTTTCTCCAGAACTATGCGATATTTTCAGGGATTGTGGCCAAATGCCAAAGGGCTTGGAAGTCATTATTCTAAGTCTCCAAATGATTTCTAGGGATTAAGTGCAAAATAATTGCTTTGAACAGATCATTTCACCCTGCAGTTAATTTTCCCATGAGATATGAAACAGGACACTGAAGCCTTCCTTTCTCATTCTGGGAAAATATAATTGCAATACTTCAAGTACTGTTTGACAGGGTTTTTGGATACTACAGTGTTTCCCTGAAATCTCCACGATAATTCATATTTTATATTTTTATTATTGTTTAGAATCAATCTAATCCTTTCCTTTATTATAATATTTTGCTGCATTAAGAGATTGTTGAAGCTCTCCCTTTGGGGTCAGGGTTTTGGGTCCACACAATCCAGCAACTATTTTGGAGAGGAACTTATCAGTCTATCATCACCCTGGGACTGAATTTCTCTGATAATGTGGCCATCTACAGTAGATGTGGGGTGTGAGTCACTACTCATAGGCAAATGTGGAGTGTGGAGACTTTAGGAGACCTTTTTTCCCAAGGTCTGACACAGATTTTGTGGTTATGTCAATCCTTACAAGGTCATGTGCTTGATGCTCAGCACCACCTTTGTTGTTCAATGTTGACACACACCTTTGTTAGCATTTTGGCCTAGACCAGCAGGCAGGACCCCACAAAACAAGGGAGCTTTGTCTGGGGACAGAATGGCCCCCAGATTGATCTGACTATGCCATCCTCTTTGGGAAGGAAGTGTTTAGCTGTATGAGAAGTGCCAATTGACTGAGAGAGTGGGTTTGGAGGCAAAGTGGTTTTAGATTTCTCATTATCTTACTTTTATTAACTGATAATAATTTATTTTCCCCACGTCAAGTTTGTTTTGTCTGTAACTGTAACTGGGTGATATCAGGCTGTCCTTGTCACGTTTTCTCTCTGTGTCCTGTTGAGAAGAGCAGATGACAGAGCAGCCTGGTGGGCACGTGGCAGCCAACCAGGGTTGACCACCACAAGTGTTTAGAGGTAGATATTTGAAACATTACTAGAAGACAATATTAATTACTGCATATCTAGCAAGTAATAGTAGAAGCTAATGATCACAACTTTTGCCAATAGCCATCATCTTCTTCTGAGCTATTATTCTTGAACAGTGCAGTGGGTTGCCATGTCCCTTTAACAATTTTCCTCGTCTTTTGGATTCTTGTTTTTGAAAGTTGGATGGTACCAGCAGCTGTTATATATTGAATACCTACTCATGCACAGCTGGACAACAGGTAATAGAGTTGATTTAGATCTGCAATTTTGAATTCTAGAAGCTATCTGCTCCAGATTAGCATATAAACAGCTCAGAAATTAAACTTCATAAAATTGTTTATGGACAATCTGCAGCAACAAAACAAATAAACAAGTTAACATTAGCTTCTTTCTTTCTTCATGCAGAGGTTTTGGTATACAGTGGAACTTGTAAAATATGCTTATTTTTTAACCTTTAGGAAAACCAGACCAAAAATTGTCTTCTAGAGAAAATTTTAAATGTTTCTGCAAAGTAGTCGAATTAATTTCCTGAAATTCAGAAATAGATTTACACGAAATAATTCCTTTCTCAACTGGCAATTTGCCATTTTTTATAGATCCCTCGGGGATCAGTATGATAGTAAATGGAGATCTACACAATGACTGAAAAAGATTTGGTTAAAAAAATGCAAACAAATCATAAGCTAACAATCCAAACAGGCTGGCAAACGGGAAAGGCAAATTATAAAATTGAAAATAATGAATGAAGGGCAATAAACTGGTTGTAAATTAATGTATGGGACTGTGGTAATAGTCTAAAAAGCCATGCTCAAATTTTTTGCAGAAAGGTTAAGTGACCCTTAAATTTAAAAAGATTGAGAAACACTTCTCTAAGATGGACTGTTGAGAGTACAAAGTCAGTGATTAATGGCTCTCTTTCAAAATGTAAGTAGCTGATTCAGAAACTGCATTTTACAGAGATATCAAGTTCTATTTCCTTTCAAGCAATTTTTAGGTTTTTCAGAGTCATTAGCTAATGGCAGATCTCCACATCTTCTGTCACAAGGAAGAGTGAAAAGAGGAAGATTATTCAAAAACAATTATGTGAAATAAGCTTTCTGAAAGACTGATTTGATTATCTATTTCTAGACCTTGGTCAGGTTTGAGAGAAGTGGCTTTTTTTGAGCTGGGGAACAAAGTGGTGAGGTGAACCAAAAAATCATAAAAGGCTTTGGCAGCTTGTGGTCTAAGGGCTCCTAAGAGAAGCTAAAGTCCAAACTCAGTCAGCTGCACAGATTCAGCAGAGAGCTTTTAAAAAGGATTGACTCCAAAGGGGCATATTCAGCAGCTTATTTGCTCTGAATTGCAAGCTGGTAAAGACTTAACTTCTTCTTCACTTTTTTATCTACAATTTGTTATATGGTTTAAATTGTTGATTCTAATAGCCATTTGCATTTTAGGAAGAAGGCAGAATTATACTGATTTCGATCAAAAGTCAGCTGTTGAAATTATTACTAAATCATGATATTTGAGATAAAATGTTTTCTCAGTCCTTAGAGGAGGAAATAAAAAGCGCTGTGATACAGTAATTGTTGGTAAGTGATTTTTTTTTAAGATACTAACCACAATGGCCACTAAATATGAAATAATAGACTTGGCATACGGAATGTTTTATTTGCTTTGGGAAAAACTTAATTATATACAGTAATTTACTCTATATGAAGCCATATGAGTCACACTGCTATCACTGGCTGATAAGTTTCAAAAATGAGCTGTATTTCCAGTTCTTTTCTTCTGAAGAACTGAATGCAAGTATGGTTGAAACAATTTTTTCTCACGATGTAGTGAACTCCAAAAAGTTTTTAATTTTAATTACTCATTTCCCAAGAGATAGCCTGTTGCATCTTGCACTGTGTGAGTGGGCAGGACCTTCTCAGCCCAGCAGCTTGTGGATCTGCCTTTAAAAACATCTTCCCTGGCTCCTCACTGATTTTTTAATGTATGAGGATGAACTTGAATAACCATTTTAATCACAAATGTCTGACCCTGAACATTTCTGGGACTTTGGCAGCACCTTATCAGAGCTACACTAATGCAAGATGTCTGCCATTAGTTTTTCTAATGCTTTTGCAAACCTTTACCCTTAAAAGCAACACTCTCCAGACATCTTTCTTGTCCTTCCATTAAGTTATTCTGACATAAAATTGCAGTAAGATGAAGGCTTGTGATATTTGTTACTGGTATTGGATAGTAATGTAACTACACTATGCTACCCTCTTCATCATCTGTAATCCAAATCATTCAAAAGAAAATTTCTTTTAAATTTTTATTTATCTTGAAAGAAGTTGATAAGGGAACAGTATTACCCATTTTAGGGGTAACAGTAAACCATAGGAGTAAGAATTTGTTACCTGATTTTAAGGATATGAAAGAAATAAAATTAGAAAGGGTTTGTAATTTAATTTGCTTTACTCAAGAAAGCTGGCTTATACAAAATTATCATATACATATCAATATTTGTATTCTTCAAAAACTAATTTTGTGTTAAAAAGGAAACTTTCCATTATGATTTTTTTTTCCCTGTAAATGATTTTTAATTCTTTCTTAATTGCACAGGACCTATTTGGAACCGCTGCCACCAGTGAAATCTGACTGTGGGGCATGTGGAACAAAAGCTCAGAGAGAAGCTCTGTGTCTGAATAATCTTTTTGAAGAACAGCTGTAAGAACAAGATCTGTTCATTGAATACTAGGGTACAGTAAACCAGGCTACCAGCTACCTTTCCTAGCATATGTATTTATAGTTTTTGCTCAAACAAGACAGACTGTGTTATAATCAGCTGTACAAAAAACAAAGTGGAACATAAATGGAACCAGTACACCTTGATTTAAACCATTATTGCTCTCACAGAATTGTATTGACTTAATATGTTGGGCCTTATGGACATAGTGTGGCTTTCTGGTCATTTAGTGGAACATTTTTAATGTAATGTAGAGTATTAATTCAGGTCTTGGTAGACATTAATGATTTTTATGTATAGCTCTCTCACAGGCAGCTTTAAGAGACTGCTCCTCTTTCTGTGTGATACAGTTGGATAGAAGCAACAAGCCAAGTAGCCATAACTCTCCATGGTGTTCAAATTTCTTAACCTCGCCTGAAACTCAGGGGAGTTCTGTTACATAAGAGGTTTTTTTTAATGTTCTGTTGGATACTTTATCCTTTTGTCCAGGAAATATTAAATACACTATTAAAAAAAATATTTACACTTACCTGTTTATTTCCCACAGCAGTGATAATTTCACTGCTTTCCTTTTCACCTACCTCATCTTGAATGAATTTCATTCTGGCCATTGAGGGACACATGTAAGGATGCTCATTCTTGAAGACTTTTTATAGTTGGAGCATTCCTGCAAGATTTCTCTCTGCCTTTGGCCTTGTCGTTGCCCATTTATAGTATATGGAAAGTCAGTTATCTCTCTGTCACCTCCAGAAAACTTTTCAAATATATGTTCTACTTTTACTGAATTTGAGGGCCCATTTCTCACCATTGTGGTCTAATGCCACTATAACATGATGTTTAGCAAGCTCTGTCAAATAAAAATGGCTGATGTTATATTTATTGAAATATGGTTTTGATCATGTAGGTTTTGCAACTGACTCAGAGAATTATCTACCAATAATTGTGCATAGAAGATATTTTTCTAACAGCAAATTATTAGTATTAATAATGTAACTTGAAGAAAGAGGGAGGTTTGCTCTAGATCTTAACAAAATAAAGTTTTGCACTGGTTTGAGAGTGACACAGGCAAAAAAATACCTTTTGCTTCAGTTTTCCATTTGTCATGGCATGGCAGGACCAGCAATCATAGTCACCCTCCATTTCACCCTCCCACAATTCTCTTCCCACACCACTGCCTCAGAATGGAGGTGAAAATAAAAAGCCTTCATTGATGGCTCTCCAGACAGAAGGAGATTTTTTAACGGGCTCAGTTCTACTGGACATGAAGCACCATAAATTGAGGTTAAGGATCTTCCTGTGTGATAATACTTGAGTGTATTTTAAAGTGGAAGAGATCAGAATTGTCCTCATGAAATTATTCTCCAGTGATTTTTTTTATACCTGTATTGACAAGGCACAGAAATTATAACCACTAATCCCCCAGTGTGTTTTTCTGCAGCTGAGTCTTAATTTAATGGCAAAAATAGAGGCAACCACCCAATTCCTTGCCTTTTCTGCTCAGTCCTATTTCTCCTTTGTTCAATTAATTTAACTTTATTATTGTCTGTTGCTTCTTTTATTTATGACTTCTGTCACAGACTTCCCCACAGGTTTTACCACACTTTTTATTATTCTTTTGATTACATCAGCTTGTGGCTTTATGAGCTGATTGAGTGATTTTAGGGGTGACTGGAATGATTTCAGATTAGACAAGAAAAGAGAAATATGGGGTAGCAAGGTGAGTAGGGCAACTGCAATAAAAGGAACAGAAAGTAAAGTTCTCTGAGGACTTAGTTCACATCTGTTAAAAGGAACACTTTTTAAAATGGGAAGTTCATAATCTTTTAACATTCAGCTCCTTCAAGTAATTATGTTACCATAGATACACTGTTGACCATTTCATAATGGTAAAGGAGGTTAATGAGAGTAAGATTTTTTAAAAATGGTATTTTTCAATGAAAAGACAAAGTTATTTTCCTTGGGAAAACATATTCTCTTTTTTTTGAGAGTTTCATATATATATGTATAAGTGTGTGTGTCTGTATATACACACACACATATATATATAAGTAAATCAAATGAGAATTTATTTTTCATGCCAAAACAAAAAAGCCCAGCACAAACGAAACCAATAACACCTCTGTTTAATTTCTTGCTTTAACTGCCTGAAAAATAAAATCCTATGAAACAATAATAGTCCTCTTGTGACCTGCTGCTGAGATGATAATGGTATCTGAAGCATTATTTTCATGAAAAGAGCTTTCTTAGACAATGCAGCATTGGCTCATTGTAATTTCATCATATGTCAAAAATTTAACTCCCTGGGGACCCTCAGGCACAGCACAGTCACATAACACAGATCCACTTTTTGTGTGCAATTAAACTACACAGAGATAAACAATAAACCACGCATAAATTTACTTCATTATAGCAATTGGTTCTCATTACAGTCATTTTAAGATGGCATCCCAAATTCTTACTCTGTGTACCTATGCTTTTAAATGGCCTTGATATATCATTTAATGTTGCTGAAAGACAGCATGTAAAGCAAAAATATTGGGAAATGCAACAACCTCCTGCAGTTGTTCCCTGTCCCTAGATACCACTGTGACTCCTGTTAGGTCAGGGCTGTGTCTCTGGGGACAACAACCGTGGGTGAGGTGAGAAATTTTGGGTGTATTCCTTCTTGCGACATTCTTTAGCTGGCTTTTAACACAAACCACACTGTTTAGGAGTAAAAAAATCTGGAGAGACCTAAGCAGTGACTGACGTGAGTCTTTTTCCTCATATACAGTGAACTTAGCAATCTCATTCCCTCACTTCAGTTTTAAATGGTAAAGCAGCTGCTCTTTCTAAGGAATAGGCACATGCCTTTCCTTCCTGTGCAAAGGAAGATATCCTTCGGTGGGAATTCATGGAGGTATTTTGTTCCTGTGCAGAGAATATCTGCTTAAGTGTAATGTAATAAAAAGTGCGTTAGCTCTGTAAGAGCAGACAGTCTGTCTGCGGTAGACATTAAAACAAGCGTGTCTCAGCACTCTAACAGGTCCTTCTGGGTATGAACAAGCCAGATACAAAAATCTTTCTCCATCTGATTGAGACAGAATCTATAAAGATAGATATTTACAAAATCTGCAGCTAAATTCAAGGTGCTCCTATAGGCAGAGGGTTCTTTGGAGAGGAACAGCAAATATGTTAACAAGACCTTTGGACAATTTGAAGTCTGGGCTTTGTTTAAAGATGGGTCCTTCTGGAAGGGGTGACAGAATGCAGCCTATGGGAGGTTAGGTCACTGAGTTTCTGCAAACACAGAGATAGCATCAAGAAAGCCTACAGTCTGTATTGTTCAGGGAAGAGTGTTCTAAGGATTAAAAAGAGAAAAAGTTGGGAGATCAGGATTTAATTTGAGCAGGATTTCTTATCACAGGAACCTCCATTACATTCTGCATCTGGGCTACTCATGAAAGAGTATTCAACTCCAAGTTTCATCTGATTTCATGACCTGTCACTGACAGCTCCTCAATTTCTTAAGCAAAAAATTATTGCATAGGCAAATCTAAGATAACAAATGAAGGCATGTGAGGATTGGATGTTTGTTTGCCTACATGGGATTTCAAGATGAGTCCCTGCAGACTCACATATTCTTGATTTTGTAATCATATTTTCAGAATGAATTGCAGCAAAAATGGCAATTTAACAATATATGCTGACAAGTATATAACATAGCAGGCTATGTGGATAAAATGGAATAATATATATGATGTATTTTAGATTAACCAGACTGTTTTATATGATACTTTCTGTTTTATAAAAATGCTACACTGTTGTTTGAAATCAGAAAACTAAACAAAAGGTGCTATAAAGCTGTGTTCTCACATTATGTCTCTTGGCACATAACAAGCCATCCCTTTTCCATATCATTGGTGTCTTTTGCTGATTTTATTTTGTAATATACAATTTAAGACACCAAACAAGTGGAATACTCTAAGTTGATGATGAAAGGATTTGCTGCTGTATGTGCAAGGTAGAACAGATTCAGATGATATAAAGTCAGAAAAAATTGTTGTTTCAGCTTCTTGTAATGCACACAGTACCACACCATTGAATTAATTCTCATTTGATGCAAGACACTTTTGTATAGCACTGAGTTTTTGCTACTCAGTCACTCACCGAGTCACTTTAGGAAGCTGCTCTGGAGGTAATTGTGCTGTTGAGCAAAACAAAAAAACAAGCAAAACAAGAGTAGATGTCCTGTATCTGCATTTATCTTTCTTCACATTTCAGCCACTAGAAGTTATTTTTGTTCTGAATGGTTATAGAAGAATTTCAAGTATTTTTTCACTAAACAGGTATTTTCAGACTCTAAACCACCCCTTATCTTTCTCTTTGTTAAACTAGCAGTTGTTTAACTAAAGATTTTGTGCAAAAACTCAAATCAAGATGTGTTTCTGAGCAGACCTGCTGCTGAAAGTATATGTATGAAATATTCAGGAATGTGTGCCCTGGCTACATCCAATCTGGCACCTTCCTCACTACCCTGAGTTGTATAACAGCAACATCTATCCTGAGATAATTCATATGCTCAAAATACATGCAGATTGTATGACCTCACTATTTCTGAACAGGTTTGGATATCAGATGCACATTATATTGTATAATACTATAATTATACTGAGCTCCCTGGTGTTTCTGTCATTTGCACTTTTTTTAGCTAAACAAGTAAAATATCAAAAAAAGTCTCATGTCATCTATCCTATACCATTTGTTTTATAGTTTCTTATTACAAGTCCTTAAACATACTGTCAAAAGATTTATTTTTTTCTACCCAATGTAGCATCATTTTCTCCATTTAAGAACTGAGGTTGAAATATGCAGCAAGCCACTGTCAAACAGACATTTGCTGCAGTCTTTTTATGTCCCTGTTCTTTCTCATAATTGTTCTCAGGCTTGTGAAACCAAAGCTTTTAAACAGCAAACGTGTGCCGGTGTGTGAGCAAGTTCATGTGAAGAATAAATATGCACATTTTCTCTCTCCCCAGATAGGAAATGTGAGCAAGTCATGATCATTCAAACTTAATAACTTTTCAGCTGTCTGATCTCTCCCTCCATCTCTGCCAAGAGGGTGGCTAATGTTTTTTTCTTATTGGAGAAAATGTGTTCAGTAATATTTAGGAGTTTTGCTATCAGTACATCCTCTTCTGTGGCTATAAAAGAGTCAGATAAAGCCAAAAAATTATCTTCAGTTCAGCTGTGACTGCTCTCTGCATTTCATCTTACACAAGCAATATTGTAATGAGACATGTTGATTAGTAGTCAAGGTAATCACAGAATGGCACAAAATGGTAAAAGGAAGGACAGTAAGAACTAACAACCAGTCAGTCCCACTTTCTATGCCCAGTAGGAAGTTGGAACACGTCTTGCTAGATGTGCTCCTAGAAGATGCATTAGAAGACATGTCTAAATGCATGAAGGACAGAGAGGTGATTAGACACATTCAACAAGGCTTCAACAAGGGCAAACCATAGCTGACTAATTTAGTAGCCTTTTACAATGAAGTGATTGCATCCACAGACAAGGAAACAGCTATGGATGTCGTCTGCCTAGACTTCTGATACAGTGTCCCACAGCATTCTGGCCACTAAATTGGAGAGAAATGTGTTTGACAGATGGCTGGATAGTTGCACACAAAGAATTATAGTCAACGGCTCAATTTCCTAGTGGAAATCAATGACCAGCAGTGTTCTTCAAAGGTATGTACTGGGACATACGTTATTTAATACCTAAAAATGGGATTGAGTGCACCCTTAGCAAGTTTGAAGGCAACATCAAGCTGAATAGTGAAGCTGATTTCCTAGAGGGAAAGGATATCATCCAGAAAGACCTTGACATGTTTAAAGAGTGATATACACCTCTGAACACTATGAGTTTCAACGAGTCCAAGTGCAAAGTCCTGCACCTGGGTCAGGGCAATCCCCAGAATCATACAGGCTGAGGGATTAATTACTAGAGAGCAGGCCTGCAGAGAAGGACTTGGATGTGTCAGTGAATGGAAGATTAGATAAAACCTGACAATGTACACTCACAGTCCAGACAGCCAACCCTACCCTGGGCTGCATCAAAAGTGGTGTGGCCAGCACGGCGAGGGAGCTGATTCTCCTGCTCTACTCTGCACTTGTGAGCCACACCTGGAGTAGTGCATTTATATCTGGGGCCCACAGCAAAGGAAAGACATGGAGCTGTCGCAGTGGGCCCAGAGACTGACACAAAAATGGTCAGAAGCTAGAACCCTTCTTCCATGAGGAAAGGCTGAGAGAGGTGAGGTTTTTCAGTCTGCAGAAAGCTCTCTAAGACTCTATTGCAGCCTTTAAATGTGTGCAGGGGTTTCAACAAAAGACAGACAAATAATTTTTAAGCCTCTTACCAAGGCCTGTAGTGACCAGAAAAAAGACATTGGACTTAAAATGAAGGACAATAACTTTAGATTGAACATAAAGAATACATTTGTTTAGGATGATGATGATGCAGGGGAACAGGTTTCCTAGAGAAGGTGTTCAAGGCCCCATCATTGAAGGGGTTCAAGGCCAAAGTGGATGGTGCTTGAAATAATCTGGTCTAGTGAAATATATCCCTGCTTACTGCTGTGCATCTTAGACTAGATATTTCTCAAATGTCTCTTTCAACCCAAGGTATTTCATGATTTTTTAAAGATACCTTCACAGTATTAATTATCTATTGGTGTATCCGCCTTTGCCAGTCTCTGTCTGCCAACAGAAAACCATTCATTTTTGTTAGATAAATAGGTATGCAAGTCATCCAGACTGCCTTTTGAACTTCATTCAGAATAAACCCAATCTTCAAATACATATGTTTTCATGTGTTAAAACATTGGTGTAGAGCGAAACAAATATTCTATTTCTTCAGGCAGAGAAATGTTGGATTTTTCCTTCAGTCATATCTCAGCTTTAGCAAAAAAAGTTTTAAAGAAACATGCTGCATTGCTACTATAAAAATGGAGTCAGTATTAACATAAAAGAACAAAACCTTAGCAATAACCTCACTACTATATTGTGAAACTATTGCTAACTTCAAGCAAATTTTTAATGTCCAATTATTCTGATCACTAGCAAGCTGATGCCTGTATTTCCATTTAATTGTATTTCTACTTCAAAATTAAATAACTACAGTGATTTATTTTCCAGTATATTTCAGGACATGCTGAATTATCAGATTTATCAGGGTTGGATTGTACAGTCTCATTGGATACATTGAACAAGAGCATCAGGGCAAGTCAGTGATGGTGTAAAGTAATTTCCACAGAACTTTATCAACTCACACCAGCTGAGGTTTGGCCTTTGTAGATTGTTACCAGCCAGGTCCCAACTCACCAAGAGCTCTTTTGATAACCTAAAAAGTTAAGGATTCCTTCTGATATAGAATTGACACTTAGATACACTTAGGTCTTTCATGGAACTAGGTTTAATCCATCTACATAGGACTGGTTTGTATTACTTTTATATGGGTGAGATTATATGATTTCATATTTTATTGACTTCTTTGGATTCATAATCTTTTAGACTAGAAGCAAAGAGGTTGGTGGCTGCTCCTCAGATTCCAGAATTTCAAGGAAAGTGTTACTAGGACAGATAGTTACAGGCACACTATTCTCAGATGGGATTACTCTGAAAATATTGTCCAGCTCTGAATTTCTTTTCCCATCTCCAGAGACATGTGTGAATGAAGATTTGGGGGTTTTTACCTGGTTCAAACCAAGTTAATTCTCAACATCCTCACTCCTGTGGCTTGCTTAGGAACTTCCTGGGAAGATAAGAACAATTTTTAAATTGTGAGATGGATAAAATGGATGAAATTTATTTCCTCTTGGTACAACTTGACATCAAGGAATATTGAAGACTTTAGATGTAAAATCTACTCCCCAAATATTATAAACCTTTACAACAAAGTTTGTAAGTACCATGATTCAAAGCAGCACCCAAAACATAATCTTGAAACAAACTTCAAAGCCTTTCCAAATTCTCTACAATGTGCTTAACTGAAAATGGAATGAAGGCACTCACATGCTGGACATGGGAGCCTTGAACTTCAGTTATAATTTCTTTTGTTTTATTTTGCTTTTAGAGGTTTTGTGTTGTGTGTGTGCTTTTTTTCCTTTTTTTTTTCATCACAAATGAAAAGACTGTGTTATTTCTAAAAGCACCACAAGTAAGAATCCTTCTCTAAGTGTCAGTGAAGGAAAAAAAGAAACAAAACCACAAAACATATCTTGGAAGCCTTTCTTGTCATTTTCATAAAAATTTCAAATAAGTGCAAAGTAATTTAGATGGTTAGTCAAAAAGAACCAATTTTTAGATGATGCAATATTGACTACCACTAATTAGGGCAGTATTTTCTTTTAAACTGTAAGAAAAAAATTAACATTATATAGGTTACTCAAGAGAAGTCAGTACTGAACTTTTTTCCTTGTCTGACCATCAATATTGCTAATAATGTATTTACAATACAATTATTAATCACAGCATCATAAAATGTTTTGGTCTGGAAAGGACCTTAAATTCACCTAGTTCAAACCCCCCAGTTTACATTACATTTGCACATAACTTATAGGCATTTGTTATACATATTTCCTGATACTTCAGTTTCCTTAAAAACTACAACGAATATTTTACTGGGAAGTAAAAACATATTTTATGTGAAATGTTATGAAATAACATAGTTTTAGAAACAGACATCTTTTTATATTTTCCTTTTGAAATAATCATTTTAAATATATGAAAAAATCAACATCAGGGAATACGAAAAATGAGAATCCTTACTGCATGGAATTTTTGCCACTTGTTTCTATTCTAATAATGATGAAAACCAGAGATGTCCCAAAATTATTCTCTGAAACATCTCATTGCATTTCTTCCTGTAAAGGCTAATTCAGCCATTTAGGAATTGAAATAATAATTTTGGTTGTTTAGTTGTCTGTTGGATCATAGCAAAGATTATTTTAGGTTCATTTATCATTTAACTCTTCTCCAATAAATTGTTGTTTACTCATCAGTTATTCTCCATGAAATCTATGGCACACAATTCTCCCATACCTTTTACACATCACATCAGCTGAGCACAAGGGAAGAGGGAGGTACCTGGCAAAGGACGTGGCTAGATCCACAACGGAGAGATGAACCATCCAAACCACAAGTGACCCACAATTCAGCCAAGACGAAATTGTCTGTGAACTCAGAGGGGATGCTGTAATTTAGTTTCAGAAAGTAAAATGGTTTTGTTTGAGTTTAAACATCCTCAAATGCAGAATTTTGATTTTTCAAATAATAATTTGGGCAAAATCATAAATTTCCTAAGGTAATTCTGAACTCTGTGCAAAATGTACAGTCTCTTTAGGCAGTATTGGATTTAAAAAATCCCATATCAGTTTTAGCCAATTTAAAAGAGATTTTAAAAATAATAGATTAATCAAGATTTTTCTTTTGCCATGTGATATTTTTCAGTTGGCCCAGAGAGTATTGTCAGCATTTAGTTACTCACAGGCATAGGCTAGAGGCACTACACCTCATATTTTTGAGCATAGATTTCCAAAGCTTTTATTTTACTTTCCTTTACACTATAAGAGTAGTTCTTAAAAGAAACCTCCTCTAAACTGCAGGACCTATGTAAGAATTTTGAACAAGAAACCCAATGGTTTTATGGCTGTAAGAAAGACAGTGGTCATAGGGTACTACACGAAAGGCATCTGTCACTGAAAAGCTGAAACAAGCTATTTTAAGAAATTTATCATGTGTCTCTGTGTATATGTGGAGAGGAGAGAACACGGTGTGTACCAGCAAGTGTGTAGATAATTAATGGATGATGATAATACTAGAGGAAAAAACACATGTTACTTAACACCCTCAGGCTTACATGAAACCCAAGAGATGCAGACTGCACGCGGTAAACAGAAGAAAAATTAATGTGCATGAAGTAATAATTGAAAGCCACCATCACGTGAGCACATTGGTTTTAATTATTCATTTCTAGAAAACCTGTAGATAAAACACCCACTAATCTTTAATCTGAAAACCCCTCAGGCCCATAAGACCTATTGAGGATGTAAAGAGATTAATAAAGTGGGGGATGGAATCAAGGAGGTTATGTAAATTGTTCTCAGTGTTTGTTAGCAGTATAGTGTAGAAATTCCATAAATTAGCCTAAATAATTCAGTTTTGTTTAGCTGGTACTGCTGCATTTTTTTAAAGTAATACAGAAGTGTAATAAAAGACATTGCAAACTATTAAAATACTTCAATAATAATTTCTCCACTTTCGTTGTTTTCATCAGTTATCTTTCTGTGGAAGAAGCTGGACAGATGTTTAGTCTGAAATCATTCTTAAGAGAGGTCCCACATAACAAATCTTCTAATTTTTACAGAAGTTACAAACTCAGTGATTGACATGATGAACTACCCCAATGGACATCGCAAACCCATAGAGAATAATAATGAAGCAAATAAACAAGTAAATATGGAAAAGAAAAAAGAAAGAAACAAAAATAAATCTGAAGTTTTTGAAGAGTTTTTGTATATGGTTGAAAGATTTTGGGTTTTGTTTTGCTCCCCATTCAGATATTTTTCACAGTTCACATGACAAAGCAGATTTAATTTATCTTAATATTTCATTCAATTTAATTAAAACTGAAGATGAAGCATGGAGATGTGTATAGCCCTGAATATTACAAAAGGAAATTTACTATATTTGAAACAAATCCATTGAGAAAATTGAAATGAGATGTTACGAAATTTCAATGAAGTGGTGGACAAGGCCCATTCTGCTATAAATTCCTGGTTGCTGCATGATCTCCCAAGCTATTTCCGTGTTAGTCTGCCCAGTATCAAAATTTAAACAAAGTCCTGTGTTTTCGCAAAGTGTTACAGAAAAAGTTTAGCTCTAAGGGCTAATACATCTCCCACCAAATTGTGAGCAGCCCCACTGAACTGCTGTTAGTGCTTCCAGAGAACAGAATAATAGCAATGAGGATCTGGCTGGGTATCTAATCCTGCAGGGACCTGAATAAATCTCTTTAGCTTCTTTCAAGTCTTCAGAGGCTGGCAATCATTAGCATACAAACAATTATAGAACCAATACCATCTTCGGCTTTAAAAACTCCTTTGACTTTTGTCTGTCATGCAGTTCTTCAGGTGTTTCACGTATACTCACTGGAGTCAGCAAAATGAATGACTTACATGGCTTGTATTTGTCATTCTGCAGAATATAGATTAGCAAAACAGATGTGCAAAGCCTGGGAGAAGTCTGGCTGTGTTGAATTTTACCATGAGCAGAAAGAAATCTGCACCTTGCTATGATTAAACTCAGCAGGAAGAGTCACAATAAATTGTGTTAAATCAAGCATGACCCTACAAAGTCTTAATACAGATCAAAAAAATTTAAAAATTATTTTTCATGGTTAGGCATACAAAATACAGAATGGACAGCAATACAGGAAGAAAAAAAAAATCCAAACTACAGTGACCCACATATGGCGCCATTATTTGTGTTACTAAACTTGTATTAACAAAGTAGTATATTAAAGTAATTTTCTTTGTTTCTATAAACAATTCTAGGGATTTTCCCCTGCCAAGTCAATGGCACTGGAAATATTTAAATCTGTTATTTTTTACAGCCTGGAGACATGCCTAACTTCTCAGTTAGCAATAAAACTAGTAACGAAAAGGTAGAGAAGCTGTGAAAGGGCACAAATACTGCATTTTTCTCTTATATTGTTTGCTAGCATTGCAATATTCCTGTTGTCTCCTGTGTGTTCATGACAGATTGCTGCTCTAGGTGTGGAAGATAAAGAACATGCATTCTGGCACACCTCACCTGTGATGTAGACACCCAGGTATGCAGTACAGGAGAGGAAAAAAATAGCTGGGCATACTCAGCAGTCATTTTTCATACTCCTGAAATTTCACTAAAAGCAAAAGTGTTAGTTTCTGAATCTAAATTGGTACTGAAAACAATGTAAAGCAAGAAATTGAATTTAAAAACTGTGTCTTGAAATTTATTAAAATAGTATTTATTTGGTATGTCTTGGTCAGGTATAACACTTAATGTCTATCAATTTAGTGATCATTCTAACAGAGGATTTTACTTGATGTGTTGTAGAAAAAAAAAAGATTAATGGTCTGAACACATATAGAGCACATTATTGGTTGTGTTTTCTCTTTTGCTGACCCTACTCAATTAAAAAATGCAGCAGAATGCAATTAAATCTCACCTAAAGCAAAAACTGTGCATTAGTGTGCAAACTATCTCATGTGTTTTATTGATGTGGGGTGCTAAGTGCTTACAAACCTACAGAACAGAATCCAGAGGATTAGATTTGGTCTGGACTTTGCAAACGTTTATCAACATTTCTCATGCTGGAAGTTATGTTCTTATTGCTGGGCTTTATAAATATCACAAATTACACCTATGTTGCTTAAGGTTAACAGAACTGTCAAAAGAGACGTGGGCCTTCAGGTGTGGAATTGCATTTATTTAAATCTCTGCCACAGTCATTTTATTTTGTTGTTGGTTATAAAGCAATTATTTTTTCTTGCTTACTCATTTGGTACTTACAATATTTACACAAAATATGTAAATATGTGTTGTCTTGGTTTGGAAAAAAAGTATTTACTGACTCTATTGTATTGCAGTTTTCATTGAAAGTCTTAAGCTATATTTAAATCCTAGGACTTTTCATATGCCCCACTGTGAAAGCTTCTCTTTCTGAGTAGTGGCATTAAGCAGACAACACTGAGGGACAGCATATGAGGCTACTTCACATCACCCCTGCAAATATGTTAGAATCTTGTGTCTCTGTATTTTTGAAAAAATACCATGGCATTACAGCTCTGCTGGAAATCATGAATGTAAATTACTTTCTATATAAAAAAGCAATATATTATTTAGTATATTTTCAACTAGCTTATGGCAAAGTAGAGAACATTAATAAACATCAAGGAGTTTAAAGTGGTGGTGGAAGGAGAATGCAGAGAAGACTTATGCCTACAGCTGGAATAAAATTTTATTTCTCCTCAGCTAACTAGTCAGCCAATGAAATGTCAGGGCATTGTTGCTTCCCAATTGATAGCAAATGTGGAAAACTAGCTGGAATTATAGCACAGAAAAAAAACAGGGAACATAGTCCTGAAATAAAAATTATGAACAAGAAGACGCTTTTCCTAGTTCTGGGTTTATCCAATTGTTCTGTGGAGCTAAGCTGTTGCAGTAAATGTTCCTCATACTGCATCAAAAAAAAAATTATAATTAAGGATCTTGCCTTCAGTTCCTAATTCAGCAATGCAAACCATACTCTAGCTTCAAATTTGGTTGGAAATTTATTGCTGTCTTTGACATTTGTTTTAATGTTTGTCCTTGTAAGTGTAATATATCAGGCATCAATAAACAAGTGTTAAGTGTTAATAAACAAGTGGGCAAACCCTCTTCAATTTGCTTATACTTGAACTTTTTCCTTCCTCTGCAGCATACCACCTTTACATATCTCTTGACTTCATCGTTTCTACATTCTGAATCCAAGATTTCACTTTCCTCCACGGCCTCACAAGCAAATCCCTGACCCTTCACATATGTGTCTACTCCTTTCTGATGCCAGGGCTTTGCAAGCCCCCTCTCATCACAAATATCCATTTAAATTGACCTTCTTCAACCAGCTTTTCAAACAGGTCACCTTGTGAAGCTCACAACCTCTGATAGCATGACCTTCTAGCCCGTCCAACTCCAGCTTCAGCTCCTCTTCAAGGTATGAAGTTCTCTTATTGGGTTGCTTCTTATTTTCAGAAGAAATCTAAAACTACAGCATGACCCAGCAGAGTCAGAAAATCAACCCAAAAACTGTTTCAGGGCAGACTGGAGAGAACTTCTAATTCACAGCCGTGCAATAAGAGCAATTTTTTTAATAAATGCGAGCTATCAAAAGTCAGACCTAAAGTTTTGCTCTTCCATTCCAGGCACCACCTCATTGTCAGTTTTTATAAATATCTTTCTTACAGTTCTCAATTTTCTGAGTAGTATATTTGACCTCTCTTACCAGCCTGCTGCTCTGTAATTAACATTATCAGAAGTGCAGCCAGGCTGGCCAAAGCCATGGCAGGAACCTGCCCACCTCTGCCAGCAAGGTGGTGAGCAGCGCCTGTTGTAGTGTGTTCGTTAAGTTCATTTAATTCCTCCCCCATTTTATGTATCTGCTCCCCCCCATTTTGTGTAAAATGGTTCCGCCTTCCTCAGTTTTCCCGCCACAGCCCTGCCAATTCTATTGTCAATCTGTTAGGTTATATAATTCCTCCTCCCCTTTTTCCCTTATACGTATGCTTTTTCTCCTCCCTGGGCCAAGTCAATCACCCCCCCCACTCCACCTAGTATTCCAGAAGCTTCTCCTCTTTGGGGGTTGTGGTTGGCTGTGGTCCCCGGACCCCTCCCATACCTGGTACCTATTGGGCTCTCCACTATGTCATTTGTGTTAAATTCATCCCCTCTTCTCCCCCCCATTGGTCTTCTGTAAACCCCTCCCGGATCCACCCCTTCCCTTTAAAACCCTGAGGCACGTTTTGTTCTGCATCATTCGCTGGTGCGTCAGGGCATCCCTCCTTGGCTGGCGTCGTGGGTTTTCCAATAAACCTATTTCACCCTCAGCGAGTGTCCAGCTCCTTCCTTCTCGTCATTTAGCAGCAATCCAGTCCGCAACCAGCACAGCCCGAGGCCTTACGACGCCGAGGGGGGCTGGCAGGATGCAGCTGGGTGTCAGCCTTAACCTCAGCTAGCCGGGCTCTGAGCTAGAACGCCAGTTACACTTCGTCGCAAGTGCCCATGCCCATCTGCTCCAGCAGTTCACCTTTTCCTGAGGAAGATCTTTAGTGGCTGCTGGCAGTGCACCACCCAGGACCACTGCGGTAAATAAAAGAGTGCTGTTCATCATTGTGACAAGTCCATTCCCTCTGCCAGCAGAATCACCTGACTTGGGAAATGAAACTGTGGAGTTGTCAGAAGCAGAAGCATTGCAGGTGTCCAGATCTAGGAAAAGTGGTAAGTGTACTACATTGGCTAGAAAATTGGTAAAATCTCCTTTAAAAAATATAAATATGTGACTCTGCCAGGCCACAACATGTAGATGTTCTTATATCCTGCCTTAAAAGCCATTGAACCACACTGAAAAAGGGGTTGTGCTGCTTTTTGCATGAAAAGTAAAAGGGCAAATGTTCTGAGGGAAAATATGTCCTACTTGTGCATGTGCTGTGCAGCTTGGTTTATGAAGCAGGTGGGTTTGCCCCCTTCAGACTGATCCCTGCCTTGCTCTTGTCCTGGCTGGGAGCCAGGTCACATCATCCAAGCCATGCATGAGGGAACACTGGGTCTGTGCCGCATTTAGGGCAAAAGCTGCTTCCCTACAAAGAGGATCCACATGCATCAGGATGCAGGATGAAATCTTCACATATTGTGCCTTTACAGATGTGCAAAGTCCTGCAGCGATAGTGAAGACTCTTAAGTAACATCAGTACTGCAAAAGAATTTTCCTCAGTATTTACTACTGACATTTGGGACAAAGGTCTTGGGATTAAATGGCTGTCTTTGCTTTAAAAGAGTTCCCATTCTTGTGATACATCTGAAAACAAGAAGTCTGATTATGAGACCTCTTCCTTCAACAAATAATTGCCTCAAAGTCTGAATAATCACTTGGCAAGAAAGAGAATTGTTGTTAAATTTGTGTAATATATGCTCTAATAATATAGTTGTAAATTGGTGTTTTGTTTATCCAGAACTTATGACATTTCAGAAATACAAGTAACCCTTATAATAAGAAACTCAACTGTTTGGAGTTCTCTAGGACAACATAAATTGTTCTAAATAGTAGTTGAGATATCTATCTACTGAAAGATTATTTTTTCCCTTTTTCCTATTTTCACAGCATAAAACACTGACAGAAGAAGGCTTCAGCAGTAGGAACAGAAATATATTTTAGTCCAAAATGCAGGAGTCGTACATGAAAGACAATTTTTTATGGGACAGCTACATAATGACTACTCTAAACCACTGTTGGACCTAAAGTGAAATGCCCCACTTTCTCTTTGGTCTCCTGTGAATTCATTGAGATAGCAAAATGGTATTTAGAGCGTGTTCCAATGACTCGAAGAATATGTTCGGCCTTCAGGTACTCACTGTTCAGGATGAAAAAAATCAACTAAACAAAAAGTTTTAAAACAATAATGCAAATAAGTGCAATGCAGTGCTTCCTTCTGTTTACTCTTCCAAATGTGTAAGTGACACCATAATTTCCAAAATAAGTGAGCCTCATTATAATATTGTAGACTTTGGTAATAAAGAAAATACTTAGCTATAACTAATAAATCGATAGGAAATGTGTTAAGAGAGAATTATTTTTAAAAAATCAGGAAAATTTAATTACTTTGGAGATCAGAGCCAAAGAATCACAGTATATTTATCTCTTGTATCAGAGTAGGTCAATTTTAATGAAACATTAAACTATTTTGAGGCATATTTTTCTTTTAAGTCTGATGGAATAAAAATATAAAATCAAATATACCTTAGTGAAGATGAAAGTCTGTAGAAGGCAGCTTTCCAAAATACATTATTATTTTAAATATTTTTAGATTAAATTCCTGCCAAACTTTGCTGTCCAAGTAAAATTAACATCAAATCTGTCTGCCTAAATAAGTTAATGCAGATTGTAAATATTTTCCCCAAGTGCAAAAATGGTCAAGCAATCCATATCTTCTTCCTCATTTGGGAAGCACTTTTGATTCGTAGAAAAATGATCTCACAACCCAGCATGATTTTTCTGTGTTGAGAAGGGTAATGAGAAACCCAGTGCAGAAACATGCTAGATGTTGGGAGGGAACTTTCAAACATCTGTGACTTGCCCTCAGACTATTACCCCTGCAGAAATGCATAGAGCAGCTCTGGGAGATCTGTTAGCTTTCAGAGCTGCATCACCTTGACCTTCCCTCCTAAATCTGAGGTGCAATCTGGTAAAGCAAAGAGAATTAGTGCACTTTCTCTTTAAAGAACACTTCTTCATTCTTCCTGAAAGAAGTATTTTATTCCTGGGAATAGAAATACTTATTAAGTTTCACTGAATGAGAATATGCAGGAATGTTCTCAAAAAGTGAGTAAGGTTTGTTCTCCATGTAACAAAAGTCATCCCTGCAGTCAGTCAGCAGTAGGAATGCCTACAGGCAGTAAAGAAAAAAAATTAAAGAAAAAAAGAAAAGTACCCCCTTTAATTGTTCTTTTTGGACACCCTCCTCAAAAAATTTTTAGACTATTTCCCTTATGTCTATAAAAATAAGTATTTTTATCTTCAAGCAGGCTGAAAATCAACTAGTGACTTAGGAGAACCACAAGTAAGAGGAGACATTTTGAAGATGTAGTACCTCTGAAAAGTTTGAAAGAGTTACAGTTGATGGGTTAGGGAAGAAAGGCGCAATAGAAGACTGATGCAAAGTTCATATTCTTTTCTCTTTATCCATCAGTAACAGGGAAAGAAAGCTGAATCAGGAAACAGAATATATGTCAGGAAAAATAGTTTCACGGTAAGGACAAAGGCCTGGACTGGTTTGCCAAGACACTTGGTGGGGGTGATCTCAGACACTGTGAGCAGAACACAAGAGCTAATACGGAAATAACTCAGCCAGGGCTGTGGTCTCTGTGAGATCCCTGTCAGCCTTATTTTATAGAGAAAAAATATCTGGCTGTGCTGTTTTCTTATTCTGCTTCGTTGAATTGGCTCCATAACTTCCTTGTGTGAAAAGAAAGATTGAAACCTAAGCAAGTTTAATTATATACAGATATAGACTGGGTTTGCTGCTCCATATACATTTAATTTCCCTCAAAGTAAATTTCCTAAATTCTATTGAAATTTTGTAGACACATTCAATCATATTGACCTATGTCACTTGCCTGATCAGTTTTCCATGACTAATGTTACAGTAATTAAACAAAAATACGTAGTGACAAATTTTCATACTCATTTAGAATAAATTTATTTTGAGGTTCCTTTCTTTTATCTCCAGATGATCAGGTTTGCAGCTTTACAATATTCAACTTGCACAGTTACAAGTGATTCTCCAAAAGTTTATAAGTACAGTGTAGATGATGTGTCCTCAGCGGGAAAAAAAAAATAAATACTCAATATTTAAATGCAAATTATATGCCTTTCCTTTCAAATACCCTTTGACCAGAGGTGATTTTTCTTATGCTCTCATGTATCTTTTTTTTCAGATAAAAATAATAATATACCTAAATCAGAAGACATTTAAGAATTTGGTTAGTCCATTATGACAAAATGATAGAATTATATCATGGTTCCAGTTGGAAGGTCTCATAAAGATCATCTAATTCCTATCTCACTGCCATGGACAGGAACATCTTCCACCAAAACAGATTGCACAGAACACTTGCAGGGATGAAACACTCACAATTTCTCTGGGCAACCTAATTTTCTGAAAGAAGTATTCTATTAGTGCTTCAACACCCTCACAGTAATGAAAATCTTCCTAATATCTAATCTTTCAGTTTAACTGCCCTCTTTCAGTTTAAAGACATTCCACTTTTCTTATCACTACCTGCTTTTGTCAAAAGTCTCTCTCCAGCTTTCCTGTAGCTTTGAAGGCTGCTGTATGGTCCCTCTGGAGCCTTCTCTTCTTTGGGTTGAACAACTCCTAATCTCTCATCTTCATGGAAAAGGTGTTCCAGCAAAACAAAAAAAAAAAAACAGTTTCAAAATAATGCAGCTAATATTTTCTGAAAATATATATTTTGTATAGTATATGTATAGTGTATAAAGTATATATGTGCATGATATTTGTTATTTTGTTAATTGTTAACCTTTATAATTGATAACTTCTGTTTCAAGAAGTTGTTTTAGCATACCCAAAATGTGTATTTCATGGATTTAAATTAAATTTTCAGCAATAACATAGCCAAGATGGTGGTTTTTGTAGCATCTGAATCATGCTACAAGTTTTTAGTTTTTTGGTTGTGTTTGGACATTTTTTTATTATTAATACAATGGAAATCTCTCTGCCTCAGTTTCTCTATTTTCAAAATTATTAATTGTTTGAGAGATCTGTCTTGGGTAAAATTAACCTCAAATTTATTTAAATGTACTATTTATAATGTTTGGAAACCTTTAAAGGCTGTGCAAACTAACAGTGTGGAATCTGTGCTTTGCCTAAGTCTGTCCTCTCCCTGAGAGGTCTATAAAGCACCTACAAGACAGCATTACATAATACAACTTCTCAGCATTCTTGATAGATCTTCACACTGTGACTTTTTGGTTTAAGTATTAACTCTCTTGGATTAAAGGGTTATTTGTGTTTGATCTAGTGGACAGTCTTCCAATTACCAAATATCCTTTTCTTCTAAATGGAACATAAACCATTAAAACTCAGTTCTAGAAGTTTTGCCCATGCTAATGTCTCTGTGTTTACTTTCCACATGAGCCTGAACGAATTTCCATTATCATCTGTTGCAATATGTCCATGACTTTGAAATAGCATTACAGACAGGCATAAGGAAATATTAGGTAAGAGTGTACAGATTGTAACCATGGAAGAACTCATTCTTTCAAAAATTCAGCTAATTTTGTTGTCTCTTCTTAAAAAATTGTACAGACACATTTGAAGCACGAATATGCTCAAGAGGCAACATCTTAGTTATTTTACTTCCTTTCCCTTAACTTGCACAGTATTTTGTTACTGAGTTTACATATTACCTGAATCCACCTTCCTTGACAGAGGATGAAAAAAAATTATTTTCAGGTGACTGTTAGGCTGAAATAGAAGACCCATTCTTGCACCTTCCTCTCACAGATCATTGACCATTAAGAGCATTTCTGGCTTTGATTTAAGCCAAATGTTGAGGAATTATCTGATCCTGACCTGGTCTCTAGTATAGCATGAGCAAACTTCTATGACTTCACTAACTGTAGTAGAAACATAAATACTTATTACTATAACAATTCATTTGTACATCAAAATTCATGCTAAAAAAATGTCTTTTCAGATGGTGTCAGAAAGTTTAAAGATTTGCCAAATAAAACTGTGTTTTAAAATTTGCTTTTACTTTGAGGTTTGAGAAAAGTTTTCATTAGAAAAATTGATGTTTGTTAAGTTTTCATTCATCCTCTCACCTGAGAGGACTTCCTTCTAAGTATGTTTCTCTTGTAATTTTTCTCAATAAATGAAAAAGATAAAATTCTTTTAAGTATTTTAATGTGAAACTAGAGAAAAAATTCATTTTTCATCTATTTTCTTTTGCATTCTCAGTTCAAGTAAGTTCCAGCACCAAAAATAAAAATAAATTAAAGACAGTTTTGCCTGATTTTATCTTTTCCAGAAGGACAAATACATTAGAAAAACTGTTTCTAAAACTGTGAGCAAAAGAGATACAGCTGGTAGTATACAAATCCTACAGTGTCCAAATTCCAAATCTGCTTTTGGTCTGTTAGCAGTAAGTAATCTCTAATTCAGTGGGTTTTTTTAATGCCAAGACTTTTAACAGGTTTTGAGGATGAAAATCATCCTTCTGGTGGTTTTTGTTTGTTTGTTTTTTTTGATGTGGGAATATATCTGACTGTCAAAATACTACCGAGCAAAATTAAAATTAATTTCTATTGTTTTGATATCTTGTGACTTTTGATACTTTTTTTTTACTTAATTAATTACTTAAATGTTTGGCATCAGCACACTAAGAACTGTCAAAGACAAAAGAGGAAGGTAATATGTTTTCAATAGGCATTAATTGTACTAAAAGTACATTAATTGCTTCAACAAACAGGTGAGTATATGGACTTTTGAAAGAAAAGGGACACAATCATAAAATAACCTAAGGTAGACATTCTATTACTAACTCAAGATTACATGATCCTGGACACAGTAATCCACATGAGGGACAAATGTAATCTGTAGATGTAGATGTAACATACATAAGGGACAGATACCCTTATCAATCTAACCTAACTTGTTTAGTCCTCTTTTGAGCAGGGGACTGACTTGCTGAAGCCCTTTCCAACCTCACTCATATGATTCATTGTTTTATACTAATGATGTAATAAAAGCAACTATTTTTTTAGCTACAAATAATTTAAAATTATTTATTATCAAATAAGCTATGATGTTTTCCCTTCCAGCATTTATTATGTCTCACATTTTTAGCACAAGCCATACATTAATCTTGCCCAACACTAGCACCAAAAGCATTAATATTTAACTGTGCTATGTCTTTGGTGAAACTATAAAGCAAATATTACTTTAACAAACAATTAAATATAGTAAATGAACTGTGTGCCAAAGCAATGCCTGGGAAAATAGTTTCTCTTCTTTCTAAACATTCTTTTCAGTTGTTGAAATAATAACTTTTTATTAGCATTTGTAAATTGTAGTAATTTACTCCAGTAGTCTAGAACATATTTAGTGTATGCAATTATGTTTGTTGACATTGAATTTACAATTTATCCCTAGTTCTCTTCATTTCTTCCTTGTTTCTATGTAAGCAGAGGCTAATCTTTGACTCCAAAACCCAATAAAGGTTTATATTTTTTAAGTGACTTCAAGTATTAGTAATAAAAACTTAGATGTGTTTATGAAGCAAAAAACTCAACAAGGGAGAAATATACAGCTTCTGAACATGTAGCCAGTGAATATGTGGTGCATGGAGGTGCCTAGCAAAAAAGAATTAGATTTTTAAAATCATTTGTTCTGAAAGAGAAGAAACACCCAAAGATCATTCATTCAGAGGATTGGTAAATTTGATTGCTCATCCAGGGGAGACTGGTAATGGTATTCTCAGCTGAAATAATCAGTAGTTTATCCATTAAATACTGTATGAAATGATGTTATATGTGCAACTAAAAGTAAGAAAAGAAGACTAGAAAAAGAATGTGAAAAGGAGTGTGTGGTTAAAAATAGCCAATGACAAACAAGTTGGGCAGCTCACGAAGGGTTCAAAACAATGAGAAAGTCTGGCAAGTCTCCTAGGATTAAGAACAAATTATCTTGGATATAAATGGGTTTATATTAGACAAATTAATATTAGACAAACATTGAATCCTAATATAAAGATAAAATTATTATTAACATGATTGACCTATATATGAAAGAGGGTTTAGAACACAAGAAAATAAAATAAAAAAATTCAATAATTACGCTGTTCAGTAATTATGCATTATGCCAGAGGAATGGAATCGTGTGATACCTAGTAACAACATTAAAAGTAAATGAAACAAAAAGTTTGCAGAGTTTGGTAGTTATGTTCTGTTAAGACATTATGCTCCCAAATTCAGAGGAGAAACCCTTGAAAAGTATCTCTGCAGAAGTTAGAAGTTATCATCTGGAAACAGGCAGTACAAATTGTAAAATACAGCATTATGCTAAGGTTTGCAATTAAAAGACAGGCTAAAATATCTTTTAATTTGGGTTATATGCAATAAATTTATTTCACAACTGAAGTCAAGTGTGGCTTCAGTAGGTGATTCACCATAAACTCTGGCTTTCAAAGAATCCTTTCCTATAGGCAGATACCATGGATGTAATAAATCATATTACTGACATTGCATTATTAACTTTTACTAATGATTTTGCAATATGTAAGGATGTGATAACATGAAAGTCATCTACAAGGCCTGAGAATGTACTTTAGTTATGCATCTAGACTATGACACAAAAGAAAGGAAGAGATTTTGGCCGCAAGTCATGTGGCAGAGACTGTCTCCTGTCCACTCTGCCTGGGGCTAACCCTCACAATAGCATTATAACCATTGGCTACAGCATTGCATTTGTCTCTGGGTGTCATGCCATATTTCAGTCCTTATTTAGCATCCATAAGATGGGGGAGACAATCAGGAGAATGAAAGTGAGAAAACTCATGGGCTGAGATAGACAGTTTAATAGGTAAAGCAAAAGCTGCACGTCCCAGCAAAGCAGGACAAAGATTTCATTCCCCACTTCCCATGGGCAGGCAGATGTTCAGCCCTCTTCAGGAAAGCAGGGCTCCAGCATGCATAATGGCGACTTGGGAAGGCAAATGTTTTGACTCCAAACCTGCTTCCCCCTCTTTCTTTTTCCCCAGTTTTCTTTGCTGAGCATGATCCCATATGCTGTGCAATATCCCTTTGGTCAGTTGGGGTCAGGTGTCCTGCCCGTGTCCCCTCTCAAGTCCTTGTGCACCCCCAGCCTTCTCACTGGCAGGGCAATATGAGAAGCAGAAAAGGCCTTGACAATGTGCAAGCAGAACTCAAGGGTAATGAAAACATCCCCGTGTAATCAACACTGTTTTCAGGACAAATGCAAAACTCAGTCCCATAGTATCCACTATGGAGAAAATTAACACTCTTTCACCCAAAACCAGCACAGCATCCGCTGCAGGGAATACCCTGCAAAACTAGGAGCTAGGTATTATATTCCAGGTTTGGTGCAGTTTCATCCACGTGACATATATCAGGAATCAATTTCCTGTTCTTGGGACTTGTTTTTCAAAGATCTAGTGAGAATGGTCCAAAACACATCTAATGGATATACTGAGAACCTCAGCAGTGTGGGACATGCAGGATTCAGTGTTCAGACATTCTTGTTTACTCCCTTCTGTTCAAATGCTAATTAAGAGAGTCATTTCATCACAAGAGTGACCATTTAAATACAGTTTAGAAGATTGACGAAATGTAAATACTATAGGTCAATAAATACATATGACAGCACTCCCATTCAAGGCCTCTTGGTTCTGAAAAGTTTAAAAAGTAAACATCAATCTTCTGAAATAATAATATGCCAATATCTCAACACACTGAATGGTAAGTAACGAAACAGCAAGTGATTCTGTATATCTGTCACAACAGTGCACAAATTAATGGTTTTATTTTAAGCATTCTGTGTTAAAGGGGGAAAAATAATAAAATCTCTGAGAGTTGCTTTAAAATGTTGCATGTGGGTAGGCAACAACACTTAGTGCACACCCTTCAGATCTTTGAGTAACATAACTGTATATTGATTTTACAGTTATAAAAGACTGAATGAAGTAACAGTGCATGAAACAGGATATTGTGGACCCCTTAGAGGTCAATTGGACAATTAACTGTAAAATAACTGAGTGTTAAAATAAAAGGCTGTAAAAGTTGCTTTTACTGTATAGTCTGCATCATAACAGAAGATTTACTAGGATTTAGATAACAAAAATTTACTATGTGGAAAAAAATCCAAACAATCAAACCTACAGATGAGGCTCACCAGGGACAGAATCTTGAGCTGACAGTGAATTTCAGATTTTGAGAGAGTATTACAACCAATTTAGAAGAAAGTTCTTTCATCTATCATTTGCAATGTAATGCTTGCAATTAAGAATCTAAGAGCTTCTGTCTGGCTGTATGTTAATTTTTTATGTTGCCTAAAATAACAATAAAACGTGAAGTATATTTGTGAAAATTACTTGGCAATGTCCTTCCAAGGCACATAAAATCATTCTTCACAGAGTAGTAATGACTTGTTGTGATACCTGTTTTATGTGTTCCACATATATTTAAGCTCTCAATCTCCTTACTGTTTTCTCAGAAATGCACCTTCCAAACACAAATAGATTAAAGTGGTAATGACATTTTATGTGAGTTTTTTGAGAGGCAGAAATGAACCAGTTTGTGACTTGGGTATCAAGATTTAGGAGTCCTGGGAAGCGTCGCATGATATGCTGAGGTAAGAGTGACTTTTAGAACTGATTAACTGCAAAACACCTCAAAAGAAAAGGATTTGACACTCCTGGTGGACACATGCTTGGTTTGCTACTGAGCACTTGTCAAAAATGCATGTTTGCACTGATTTTCACTGCGTAGTGGAGACCACATTAGCAAAATAGCTCTCAGGCCAAGGAAAGGGATTATTACTCTTACTTCAGTCCTTAGAGGGCCTCATCTGGGATAAACCATACAATTTTGTCATCTAGTGCAAGAGCTGTATCAATAATTTTCATATAATTCAGTGTCAGACTATTATGATCAGCAGGGATCTGGAACCTTAGTGAGAAGAAGGTTTATTTAGCCTGCAGAAATGAAAGCAGAGGAGAAACCTAATTAGTCTTCTCCTAAGAGAGGGTTTGTAGACAGTGGACCCAGACATTTGTCTGAGGTACACAGAAATAGGGCAAGAACCAACAGACAAAAGTTGCAGCAAAGAGAATATCCAGTTGGCTATAAAGCCATCTTTAAAACAAAAGAAAAATCTCTACATGAGGCTGATAAAATGCAGTAACTGTTTGCCCCAAGAGGCTTCAGTCTCCATTCCTGAAGGTATCCAGAAGCCATTTGAACATGACTTTGAAGAGCCAGGCCTGAAAAAAGCTGTCCATGCTTTGAGAGGTAGGTTGTACTAAAGGATCTCCGGAGCTTCCTTCAGCCTGAATTGTGCTGTGATTTCACCATTCTGTCCTATTTCTCTGTAATGTTTGCAAAATAAGCAAACTTCACTGGCAAGAGATTCCTGTGCACTTCCGCTAACACTCTTTATTCTCGTTATTAGCACTCTGTATTTAAAATTGTATTTTAGTTCTTAAATTTTGAGAGGCAGATTTAATTTCCATCACATTTTATGTAAAGCAGACACAATGGACTCTGTGCTAAAAAAGGCAACTCAGACTTACTGGAAGTGTCATGAGGTAGTAGCCCACAAACAAGCAAACACCATGCAATCCCTCTGTGGGATTTGATTTCCATATCCATTCAGAGAGAAACCTGGAAGCTGATGGCTTGTAATAAGAAGCAAAAGAATATTTATGAAACATGTTTCTCATTAAGTTAAACTGATAAATATTTTTTTGACACTTTCCTCACTAACTTTCACTGCTTCTCTAATTTACCAGCAGAATAACAAATGAAGCTCCTTATAGTTTTGCAATTTGCAAATTGTAAAGATTAAGGAGATTTTTTTTATTATAAAAGCAGACATCTGATATGACAGGGTAATGTTTTCTATTCAAGAGTAATGAAAGTCCATAAAATATTTTTAGATTTATTAAAATAGTTAAAAGCCTGTAAATACTTGCTGGGAAAACTTTCTGACAAGTTGGGGAAACAAACAATGAAGGAGAAACTGTTCCTCATTACATCACTGACTATTGCTAGGAATCAAGAAAGGGAATTACACCGCACCATATCAAGAATTACTAATCCCAAATGCAAGAAGTATTTTCATTTTCCTGAATCTCATCCTCCAAAATTTTCTTTCAGCTTTCATTTATTTCATTCATCCAGATTGAAATCCATTTAAATTCATCCAGAAGGGTACTGAAATACATTGCCACGAAATAGGGATTTAAAGTTCACTCAATTTTCATCATGATAGTCTTATATGAATTCTTGAGTTACTACAAGGAAATTTTATCAGTAGAGTGTACTCTACTAACATGTGGTTTCTATTTTCTATGATACCAAAGTTCTTTTACTATTCTGAAAGTTCTTAACCTGCATAAACATTTTAATATAACAGAAATTAGGATAACGATTTTATCAATTGAATACTTTAAAATATGTAGCCTTGTGCTTGGAAGCATCAGAGGAATTCTCACTCACTTTATGTTGAAATTATTATATTTAATATATTAATAGAAGTAAAAATAAATAATGACATCAATTTTTGAGTCACGATAATTGCCTGCATAATGTTGTCTGTAACACGGGTGAATCCACTTTGGAAGTCCTAAGAATGCTGATGTAAAGATAGCATCAGCATGAAAATGACAAGAAATCAGAATTAATCTTGTTATTTATGTGGAAGTGATGTGGAAGAGAGTGATTTTTGAACTTCCTTTCAGAGACAAAAACTAGAGAATGTGGCTCTTCATCCTGCAGTGATCCCTAAGCATTTTGTCAGAGGAAAAAAATAAAGCTCCACCTAAAAAAGCTAAGAAAAAGTTGATCTTCTTACAGGCTTTAGACAGGTTTTGACTACTTTTTTTGTAATATTAGGCTGTATTCTGCTATTAATATCATAAGAGTATGACTGTACTAGCACTTTAGAATGGAATGAGTGTTTTTAATATAATTAACATATTTATCTCCCCAGCACTACCTCCACCCTGAAACAGACAGCAGGAGCTCAGCATCTATTGCTTTGGCCATAAGTCTACTTTAATTACAATGGAAGTTTGCTGGTATAAAAACAGTAAAATGCAGTTGTATAAAAATAATATTTTGGATAGTTTGTGGGATGAACTTCGATCTCATAGGTCAATTGTTATTTCTACTACTATATTTAAGACGTGTCAGATATCTACCACATTTCTAAGTTTTGTCGGTAAAACAACCATAGATTACAATGTTGATTTATTTTCAAAATGCAAAGGAGACAGGTCAGATTTATTATATAGAGTTTAGTTTGATTTTGTAGTTATTTTTTTAAACATAATTTATTTTACAAGTGTGAAACTTTTACCAAATCTCACTATCCACCTGGGAGGTATTTTTTATTAAATTGATCTTCCAAATAGCCAAATTGTGATGTATAGAGATGTTAATGTTGGCATTTCCACAAGACCATGCAGACAGAGCAACCTGCTCTGAAAGGGCACAGCATATTCATGGTTCCTATGGGTGTTTTCAAAACAACATTTTCCAAAATACCAAGTTCCTGGAGTCCTGAAGCACCAAAGAGAAGCATTGTATATTTATGGGGTTTGCAAATAATAATTACATGGACAAATTATGTCAGTGATGAATTAATACAATTAATCCTTCCGACGTTGAATTTTTCCTGGTAAACGAAGTTACTCTGCAAGTCAGCCTAATCCTGAGGGTTACATTTGCTGCTAGTGAAAATGTATAGAGAAAGACAAAGGCTTCTCCAGCTCCCCCCCAATGAATGATGCTAATGCTGCTTTCCTCACCAGCCCCTGGATGTTTGCAGCCAGGTCCTGTGGGTGAGCAGCTCCTGCACATGGAGATGAGAGCCAGACTCGTGGTTCCTTCATGTGTGGTGTGTGAAGCCCAGGGGAAAACAGGCAGGCAGCCCTGGAGGCTGCAGAAAAACTGAAGCTTCTGAGAGGTAACTGAGACTCTCTGGGGAGGGGAAAAATGAGAAAAAGTGCAGGAGCAGGAGCCGTGGTTTATTGAAAATGGACAAATAACACAGATTTGGGTGAAGAAGCATCATTTCCAAGAACTCAGGTGGGACATGAGAGGCCAGAGACACCAAAGAAATAGTAGGTGAGAAACTGACCAAATGTCCCAGATTTGACAGAACAAGTTGCTGGGGATTAAAGGAAAAATGTGTATACTAGACAAGAGAAAAAAGACTGGATTTGTTTCAGGTGTTCTGGAGCCATGTATGATTCTTCTTCACAGGCGCAAATTTTACTTCTCCTTGATTTTACTTGCTTTTACTTCTAACAAGTTCTTTCTTTGGCAAATATAAACAGCACATTTAATATGACTGATGAGAAAAATTAGTTTTTTAAGGTGCATCTGTTACTACTTAATGTCTTAAATATTAAAACTTTGGATGGTGAGCTCAGTGTATTGATTTCTCTGAGGGTATTTTGCCAACAAAAATTATTCATCTCACATACTGGAGGTATTTTCAATACAAACAAAATATGTATTGCTACTAAATGTAAAAAAATTCAATTGTAGGGGTTTTTTTCCTTAAGAATACTATGTAGGTCACAGTACAGATGTTATGCAAAAATATTTGATTACATTAATATAATTTTTTTTTAACATATGAATGGTAGGAATGCATTTTGGTTAATGTTTGGCTAAATACTGTGAGTTTTTCATTTCTTCACAAGACTTAATATTTCTTAATATTTCATCCTGCTCTTACTCTTGATGGAATACGGATAGTTTCAGAATTAGAAGTATTAATTAGAGTACTAATTCCCACATATTTCCCTGGAAAGCCAGCCATGCTCTAACTCGTGTGCTGAGCAGCTGAGCATAAAGTAAAGAGTGACCGTGACAGCATGCTAGTAAATTTCTGGAACCTTCAAGATGTATTGCTTCTTAATGGTAGACAAATGCTCCATAAATGTTTTAGATAAATGGCTTTACCAATCTCAGCCTTTCTGATTTTGTAAGAACTTAAGGGGAGCATATGCCAAGCAGCATGGTGGAATGCCCTTCTCAAAAATGATGAAGGCTTGAGGAGTAGGTACCACTGAAAAAACAAGAGATAGGAAGTCTGTCATGTCAAAGGCTAATCTAAACAATGCATACTCTCAGAGCCATGTCTCATAAAAAGACAATAGATTTATGTTTTTCAGAGCCCCCATGGCTTTTGAAAATTAGGCTTTTAAAGTTGAGTAAATAGTTTTAAATTACTAATTTACTCAGTATATAATCACTCAATAAATAATTACTATTTCTGCTTTCAGTGCAGTTGCATGCAGGTCAGCATTTACTTGAAAGTATTCATCATTTTAATTGATTCAATGAATTATTTTCCAATCTGTTTTTTTTTCCTCTGTGGTTGAGCGCAAAATTCTCCTACAGATAAGCAAGATGAAAATCTGAAAGTGGATCTACCAGGAGCTTTTGGTTATTCACAAATACTGTGCAGACATGGATGTGCACAGATATTTATCGGTTCTTAGTTCTCTTTCTTTTCTAGATGATGGTCAAGCTAATGTTTTTCAAAAGCTTATGGATGATCTAGCACCTTGTCACCTGGGGGGGAAAGGGGAAGAGTGCAACAAATTAATCAGCAAGCTGTTAGATGGTTGATATAGACTCTGTTTAATTTCCTGATACAAATTCATACAAATCCAATGTTACTCTGTATTTCCACAATGCACATTATTGCCCAATTATCTAATATCTTGACCAAATAAAATTTTGTTACTTCACCATTTCATTTGATCACATTATCATGAAACCATTACCATTTTTGGGACAAAGGACATTTTTCTGCCTTAGGTGTTATCATCCAGTTTTGGAAATTATGTTAATGATGAAAATGTGTTCACAGCAACATAATTTTATGTTACTGTATTTTAATGTCTGATATTTTCGCATTTCTTGCTTTTAAACACCACATGCCCAGAACCATCAAACAAGAATGTAGAGAAAGCTTATGGCTGACACTTCTAAACCTTATTTCCCAAGTTAACACAAAAGCTGAAAAGGGTTTAAAATGCGGTTGCAAAACAATATACAACCAGCTTTAACTGATAGTTGGTTGCCGTAATATCTAATGTTGTATTGTGAACATTAAAAAGGTCTCTAAACAGTCTGTGACTATCCACTCATGCGTTCATAAACTTTAAGGAGGGGTGGCATCAAAGGAGGCTGTTAATCTCATTTCTTTGCAAATAACTTGGTCCCCTTGAACACATCTCTACAGTGACATAATTCTTCTGAACAGTTAAGGGGAGGAAGATAACATGATATGCCTTTACAAGTAATCCTGTTCCACGTTTGATTTGTACCAATGCATATCTGAGGGAAGTTTGTTTAGTTTAGGAGTGGCAGGTCTATAAAATTACACAGGTGAAATCCACAGCTGGCCTTTGAGCAGCTAAGCACTAATTGCCAAATCAAATAACTGCTAAAATTCACAGTGAAATTTCAATTTTCTGCCTAAATTTGAACCATTAGTATAGGAAAATATTGAAGCCTGAAACCTGTGACACAGGCAGAGTGTAAATATGTACACATGTAAATGTACATACATGTAAATATGAAAAATGTAAATATTCTCCTTTCACACAACTAGAAACAGGGATAGGAGAGAGAACTTGCCTGTCCTGGAAGAGTTGCAGTGCATTGAAAGAAGTTTTCCTTATTATGAAATGACATTTTTGAAAACCTAGCTGTAGCAGCAATATCATCCTAATCCCATACATAGTGTAAGAGCAGAGAGTAAATCACTTCATCATATGTAGGATTCACCTGCATATGAATTCAGTAGATTTGCTTCTTGCAAACTATATTTTGGGAAAGGTTTCTCCAGACTGAGTGAAAATAAATAAGAATCTTGATATTAATTTGTCACTAAAGATACTCCATCTAGTTCAGCTGTCTGATTACAACAGAAATGATGGGAAATTTGAATTACTTCTGGTAAGCTCTTTGGAAACACACAAATATTACATAAATATTCCTTTTCCTTCCCAATACACACAGATTTTTTTTGTAACATTTTTCAAAACAGCCATGGGACTCTAAAAGGTAGTTTGCCAACTATGGAGAGAAAATTCACTGTGCAAGTAGCAGGTACTAGAGAAAATCTGCTCAGGATATTATCAGACCTCTTGGTTTTTTCAGAATCACAAAGGTCTGCTGGAAAAAGGGTATCTGGACTCTGATCAAAATCCCACAGTGCAAAAATTCTGTTTGCTTTATTATAGGCAGGTTACAAGTCCAACTACCAAATCCAAGCCTTTTGGAGGTCTGCCTGACAATATAGTCATGCTTGAACACACCTGCCTGTTGCAACTGAAATGATGTGCTTCAAGAAACAGAACCCTTCAGACTAACCAACTTTGGAAAAAAACTTCAGACAAAATTGCATAATTTCAATTGCTTTTCAGAATCAGAGGATCTGCTGAGTTGGAAGGGATCCGCAACTCCCATCCCTGCACAGGGACATCCCCACGTGCCTGAGTTCCCCTCCTGAACTCTGCCAGGATTGCTGCTGTGTCCACTTTCCTGGGAGCCTGTTCCAGTGCTCAGCCACCCAATGGGTGAAAAACCTTTTCCTAATATCCAACCGAAACCATCCCTAACACAAATTCAAGCCTCTCTCTCAGGTCCCATCACTGGTCACCAGAGAGAACAGATCGGTGCCTGTCCCAGCTCTTCCCCTCATGAGGGAGTTGCAGACTGCAATGAGCTCTCCCCTCAGTCTCCTCTCCTCCAGGCTGAACAGACCAAGGGACCTCAGCTGCTCCTCATTGGGCTTCCTCTCAAGGCCCTTCATCATCCTCATGGCCTCCTCTAAAAGCTTAGTATCTTTCTTACATTGCAGTGACCAAAACTACACACAATATTCATGGCAGAGGACCAAAGATCAGATGTAGCATTTCACTCAGGAATTAACATATAAAGGTTTTCCCACTTTCCACTTAAGCCATTATTTCAAGTTTCTTCAAGAACTTCTGTAAAAGAAACAGGACAGAGGAGAAAAGCTAAATATTGGTCATTTCAAAAGTGATAATTCTACTTAAAAATGTCTTTAGATAGCAGCTAATTTACAAAGCTGTTCTAGTGGTACTGCACAAGGAGTCTCTGTTAGAAACTGCCCTCTGATACTTCTTCAAGTCCTTCATTCCTGACAGTAAGTAAGTCTCCCTCCAATTTCTCCACTTTTTAAAGTTTACTTTAAAAACCTGTAGTTATTAGGGTGATATCAGAGATTTATCAGTTTCATATCAATTCTCATTCACCTCAAAATCCACATTTGCCAGCCATGGTATTGCCAGGAGCCTAATTAGAACTGCAGACAGATGGCAATGCCAGCATCTGTCTGTACTTAAATCAGACACATGTTGGTATGGCCACAGTTGTCAAGGTTCTATTCAGCTGTTGCCAAAAATCAGATACCACACTTAGGGAAAAAAGAACACTAGATTTAAAAAATCCAAGTTAAAAATATTCAGCCAGACATTCATCTTAATGGATCTAACTTCTTCTTATCAGAGCATGCAGGCCAGCAGCTTCCTTTTTTTTTGTTTTCAGATGAATATTGTTAGACAATTAAAACCAAAACCTTTTGTGGCTTTAGAAAAGCAGCAGATACAAAGACTTGGAACAGGACAACAAAAACTGACAATCATGCAGTTAGAGTAGTTACTTTGTCCAAGTGCTTAAAACAGAGTGACTTCTAAGCTTAAGCTTAAGCTTATAGGTGTAAAAGTCAGCTGTTCTCTGCTCTGATCTAGTACAACTACTCACATTTCATAAGACCACTTAAAATTTAAAGTGTCCATTATCCCAGTTCTCATCTCCATATCTTGGAGAACCAAATGTATTTTTATTTAAAATAAAGCTCTTTTTATTATATTGTGACTACCTGGTTTCTGCAGATATTCATAAATCATCTGATTTGGTATGTTTAGTTTCTTTTTGCTCTCATTTACCTGTCAGCTGTATTGCTCATGACACATCTTATACTTGAACAGTTTGCCATTCATGGACACATCCAGTTCTTGTTTAAGGAAAGTCTAAATTGCACAATAAAGAAATATATATCTGAAAAATATTTTATTAACAATGTGGTATTATAAGGTATGGTATGGTAAGATTCATTACAAGATTTATTTTAAATTTTATCATAGAATTATAAAAAAATTGCCTCTCATTCATTTTTATTATCTGCATAATGTATACCTCCTAAACGTATTAGTTAAAATTTATCCTTACTGTAAAGCTATTGAGGTCACTGGAGTTTTACCCAGATTTCATTTGTTCCATTCAAACTTGTTATGTAGAGTGTAGTTCAAGGTTGCTATGGTTATTCGAGACAGTAGTGTTTTGAATAGAATTACTTATTTTATATGAAAGGCTTTTCCATGTGCTCAAAGTAAAGGAAAATAATTAGTTTGTTCTCTTTATTAATAGATCATGTTCCAGGACCTTTTTCAGTTTAAGACATTTTAGCTTAACATATACTTCTTATATTTAGCTTATTTTTTGCATGCAAATAAACCTTAGGAAGATTGTTTAAATAGGTTTCCATGATGCTGCCTTAGATAAAATTCTTCTCAACTTTTATGACTAAGAATTCAGAATTGACTGCCTGCCTATATCTTTCTGTTTCTTTTGGACTGTTATAATATTTTAATTTTGCTGGCTCCTGCAGAGCTGAACTCTCTTTTATTGTTTCTCACACAGATAAATGAAACAATAATGAATAGTAAATGGTAATATATTTGCTGCCTGATTTAGTAAAGTCTCATTTTTTTGTCCCCAATGACATAAGGTGCTTTTGCACAGAAAAACATGTAACTTGGCCTGGTTAGTTATGGGGTAAGACATGAACTCATTTGTTACTAAATTGAATCTCAGGAGCCAGATCAGAGAGCTATAGTAACACAATTATTGTGTCACGAATAACATCAAATTCCTTCACAGTACATTAAAACCAGTATCACTTAATGTTTTCTCAGAGCAGGCACTGTTCTGAGTAGATAGATTTCAGATGCTTAAGAAGGGATGAAGGAGCCAAATTCTACAGGAGGATGAGTAAGCAGAATAAAGCATGTGTTAAATACCCTCATTTGAGGAATCAAAGACTAAGAATGTCTTGGGTTGAAAGGGACCTTAAAGCTCACCCAGTTCTAACCCCCTTGCCATGGGCAGGGTCACCTTCCAGGTTACCAGAACCAGACCAGGTTACTCAGAACCCCATCCTACCTGGTGCTAAACACTTCCAGGGATGGGACACCCACAACTTCTCTGGGTAACCACTTCCCATGCCTCACCTTCTTCACAGTAAAGAATTTCTTTCTAGTAGCTACATCTAAATCTACCTTCTTTCAGTTTGAAGTCATTATCTTTTGTCCTGTCACTGCATGTCCTTGAAAACAATCTTAAAAGCCCCATTTAGGGCTTATAAAGTTACCCCAAAGGTAATCTTAGATTAGCCCTTAGGTGCTATAAGGTTACCCCAAAGTCTTCTTTTCTCCAGGTTGAGCAGCCCTAACTCCGTCAGCCTTTCCTCACAGAAGTGCTCCAGCCCTCTGATCATCTTCATGGCTTTCCTTTGGACTTGCTTCAGCAGGCCCACCTCCTCCCTGTGCTGAAGGCTCCAGAGCCAGACACCGTATTCAGGTGGGGTAGATCCTGCCTCTACCTGCTGCCAGACTTCTCTCAATGTAGCCCAGGACACAGCTCACTTTCTGCATTGCAAGCACACCTTTGTCAGCTCATACCCAGACTTTCATGCACCACCTACCCCTAAGTTTGTCTCCTCAGGCCTGCTCTCATATCTGGGAATCGGATATCTCAGATCTGCCCCTACCCGGGCACAGGATCTGACAATTGGCTTTCTTGAGCTTGTCCAGGTCCCTCTGGATGGTGTTACATTCTCTAGGTGTCTCAATTTCATCACTCAGCTTGGTGTCACATTCAAATTTACTGAGCATGCGCTCAATCTCTTCATCTATGTAATTAATAAAGACCTTAAATAACACTTGTTCCAATATGAACCCCTGAGAAACATGACTTATCACTGATGTCTGCTGGAACTCTGAGCCATTGACCCTCTGGATGTGACCATCCCACCAATTCCCTATCCACCAAACAGCCCATCCATCAAATCCTTCTCTCTCCATTTTAGAGGGAAAGGTGCTGTGAGGAACCATGTTGAAGGCCTTACAGATGCCCAGATAGATGACACCCACAGCCATTCCCTTGTCTGCTAATGTAGTCACTCCACCACAGAAGGCCACTGGTCTGATCCAGACTTTCCCCTGGTGTGCTGGAAGCTGTGTTGGCTGTCCCAAATCATCTCCTTTTCCTCCATGTTCCTTCTAGGAGGATCTGTTCCCATTATTTTATCTATCTCTGGCATAGAGATGCAGCTCTCAACACACTGATAGTTTTAAGGGTCCTACTTTCTACCCTTTCTAGAAATGGGTGCCATAGTTTTCCTTTTTCCAATCTCTATGGACTCTACCCAGTTGCTATGGATTTTCAAATATCATGGAAAATGGTTTGCAACTGCATCCGACAATTCCCCCAGTATTCTGTGATATATCACACCTGGTCCCATAGACTTGTGTATATTCAGGTTCCTAAGGTGGTAAGGAAACGTTGCAGATTTCAGTCTTGAAGAAGAATGCAGATGTGAGTTACTGGTCTTGCAAGAAAAGATGCAAAAAGATGTATAAAGATGTATCTGTAAAAAGATAGCATACTTTTAAAACTTCATAAAAATACATCCTCTGGGGTACCTGAATGGGAGCAGTAAAATCTGGGGTCTCTACTCAAAAAGTACTCCAAAAATTGCTGAAAATTATACTGTTTATATAAATATACTATCATATACAGGGAAAATAGATAAGACACTAGGTCCTCTTCCACAGTAGAAAAATATTTAATTATGAGACAATATATAATAATACATTATAATCATACAGGAGAATTATAATAACTATAATAAGACAATATATATTTAAATATACCTTAAAGTCAGTGCTGTTTTAATAGATATTTCCTCTGGTTTATTTCTCCCTCTGTGCTAGTGACATGCTTTCTGCAAACCACTGTTCCTTCTTCTTTCCCTAAAATTTTGATATCTTCCATGGAGCAAACCCCAGACTATGTGGATTATCTGCTTATCTCTCTTTTGAACTTGCTCTAGAGCTGCAGCAGTTGGTCATCATTTGTGGAGGCCTTTTCTTTGAAGACCTGGTAGTGACCCATTGTGTCTTGCAAGCATGGAATGATGTTCAGGAGGTGCAAAGATGCATAGTTTGTTCCTTTCCTTCTCTCTCCTGACTGGCAGTCAGACAGCAGCTCAGGATGAAAAGGTGACATTGAGGGTACAATAAATTTCCCATCCCCACACACCTTGAGTGGAGGTGGAGAAAGACAAAGAAATCACCCTGGACTTGCTTTCACATTTTAGCCAGCACAGGCCGTGTGGTCTCGTTGGCGCCTAGCGATGCAGCCTGAGTAATGCATGACTCCAGCAAAGGGTTGCATCAGAGTAAAAGCAGGGGAAAAAATGCAGTTCTTGGAAGAGAAACTTTCTTTCCAGCTTATGCCAAGGCAGTTCAGCTATGTGCCGCCCAAAAGATTATGACAAAGCCACTTTTACCTGTGCAATTAGCTGTGCTGACAGCAAGCTCAGCTGAAAACCTTGGCTCGTGCTTGATAGGGTTAGCTTAAGTACAGACACAACAAAAATGAAAAGCTGCCTTGGCTGTGGACACTAATATCCTGAGACTTCTGCAGAAAGCAAGGACTTTCCATTACAGGTAGCCTAAGACAGTCTCTCTTCCCTTATGCTACATTATAATCGGGTAGCTCTGTGAGTCCTTTACATTAAATCACTTTCAGTTCTACTTAGAACACTTTTTTTACTCTTTTTTCCCCTTTAAAAGTTTTTCTGATCACAAATTTAATAAAAACTCCATTCTTTAAAATAGAATTGAGTGAATATTAAATGCTTATTCCTGGAAAATATGGTTGCTCATTAAATTTGACAGTCATTTTTTATGTGGTAAATGCTGTCAGTGCCAAGAATCCTTTGGCAGTTTCTGCCAGCTACAGGTCCATTATTTTAATTGCCTTTAACCTATAATCAATATTTGCTGCTTTCAATACAACTAGATGCATAGCTAAGCGATACGGAGGAGAAATAGATAGTCTATTGCACCTTATATTCTGCTTTAATGTGTATGAGATGCAGCACAATGCATCATCACAATAATCATTCCATCATCAAAACTATTACAGCTTCTTAGTAATATGTCAAAGAGGAAACCAAGCATCTGTCTCTTACTTCAAAAAACTTGATGTGCATTTTTTATCCAAATTCTGTTGCATCAGTGTAAACTTATAACAATTAATTGGTAGCTAGTGGCACTTAGGTTATTTGGGAATAATAATGGGATACTGCACACAGGACTGGATTTCTTTCATTAACTACTGTGTAAAATTCTGCATGTCCATAACAGAGTTCCAGGGGGGTTACTGAACCCTGAAATATGCATAAAGGCAGGTTTTCTCTATTCTGGGGATGAACTGTTAGATGCTGTGTCTGACAACTGGGTAAAATGAAAGACTGGAGAATACCATGCATTTAGAGAATGGCACACCTTGTGGGAGTCATTCTTACAGCATCAAAGAAACCACACCTTCAGTCATATAATTTTGCATTTCTGATGATTATTTATTTCTCTTTTTCTTTCTTAATTGTTTTTCTTTTTAAAAAATAAAGGAACTACAAATTAATACGGAAAATAAGTCAACAGTTTTGATCCAAAATGTACAATAGTCTTTGTACCAGGTATATTTGAAAGGTATGACATGAATTTTGAATTATCAACTCATCCTCAGCCAAGTGTACCTTGCATTACTTCTATACAGATTATGTCTAAATATGACGTTTAGATCAGGCCTATTCATCTCTGAATCCTGATCTATGAACCCTTTTTCAGCAACTCTTAGCTCAGTTGGTCAGAGCATGGTGCTAATGGTGCTAATAACACCAAAGTTGTGGACTCAATCCCTCTGTGAACTATTTACATACGAGTTGGACTCCATGACCCTTGTGGGTCCTCTCCACCCCAGAATATTCTGTGAATCTGTGACTCTGTAAGCTCTTGCTACTGAAAGTTCTTGGTAAAGTCTCAACTTCATCACAATTAGAACAATCAATCCAATTGACTCCATTTGGGGTAGAATTTCATCCTTAGAGTCCAGACTGTTTCTTCAGAGAAATTGCATAGCAGTGCACAACTTAGACTAGTTTCATGCATAGAACACTGTAGGAGCACAGTACATTTCTCAGTGCTTAATGGCATTGAGGAAAAGAGGCTAGTTAGGTAAGTAAATACATAAAACTGATGGGAAAGGGAAAAGACAAATCAAAGACACAGAGGCACAGACACAGAAAAGATCCGTTTGTGTTCATTTCATTTCCATTAATAAGGAATTACCCTTACTAGGGTAATTGGTTGTCCTCTTTAAATTTCTCAAAAGTAAGCATAACCTTTGTTTCATGTTTTGCTCCCTGTTTACACTGTGAGCTTGCAAGCCCACGCAGCCCACTGCCCCCTGCTTGCTCTCCAGGCTGGCACAGGTATCTCTGCCCTCATATGACACAATAGTGCTGTTTGGCCAGCTGGCAGAGCACATTTCTACATGGGACCACAGACCCCCAAGGGACTCTGAGCCCATCTTTAAACTGTAGCCACACTAGTGAGCCAACTCAATAATTTATGCTTATTAATAATGCATTTCAATGAATCATTACTCCTTTAAATTTTAAAACAATTGGTTTAGCATTTTTAATATTTATGTGCCATCAATGAATGACTCTCTTATTTATTCCAGCTACATCCATACTTGGATCATAATAACAAAGATGCTGGCTCTTAGTGGAGAAGAACAAGATTCTGAGGAGAGGTCGGACTGATAATTAGCTGGAAGAAAAGAAGGTGGAATGGAGCTGCGCATAATCATTGTAAGAGCTGGAATTTGCAAAATTAAAGGAGATACTTCCTCCTGTTAATACCAACCCCTCATGCTAATATCAGTGCAGTTCCTCAAACTGTGAAGAGCTAAGATATCTGTAAGACAAAGAAATTAGATTTGATAGAACGTTATGCCAAAGGTAATGACAATAACACATCTGGTCAGCAGCTGGCTGAACTGCAACGCTTCTGAACTCTCCTTACAAGCATCATATGAATTACAAAGCCACTATATCTACAGGAGCACACCATAAGACACTATGAGTCATATATTTTAAACAGTGCAACTCATAAATTAGCCATATGACAACCCAAAGCTCTTAGCTGCTGTACCATAGCTAATACAAACAGCTGCTTTCTCTGTGGTAATAGTGGTTTTTAATTCTACCCCTTGCTGACATTTTTTAGATCCAGTAAAACAATCTTTTGCACAAGCCCAGTGTATGAAAACAAAGGACCAAGTCATTTGTAGAGCAGACACATAAGCTGAAAATGTCACATACAGGATACTTACAGTGTTGATTGCTGAGCCAGCTACCCTGTTATAAAAGCCTCTGGAAAGCAGTTTGTATGTCCCAAAACTTTCTCTCAACAGTTCTGGACAAAGACAGACAAACCTAAAAATGCACCATTTGAAATATGTCTGTTTTACCTATTAGGAAAATAAATTCTAATTTTCCAGAGGCATAACTGATTATTACAGATATGAAGGATCATAGACAAATATTGGACTATATGCCAAGGATAGCACATGCAAATACTTCAGGCAGAATTTAGACCCAGTATAAGTGCTTTTAACAATTGAACTGTAGGTTGCAAGTTTCTACCTCAGCCTAAAAGCCTATATATAATGATTTCTAATAATTTTTGCAAGTCAAGCATTTTTTAGCCTCCCTATCACAATTCCTCAGTTAAAGCTTGTCCCCCAGTCCCTGTATTCGTAGCATCCAACCAAGCATCCAGACAATCTCTAAATCATAAAAAACATCCTTCCCAAGATTCTGTAAGGCCTAGCATGTTGAAGTGAAGGGGAGACGACCATCGTTTAATGCATCAAACTCCAATTTATTGATCGATCAGTCACTTTAAATAACAGTGTTAATTAACTTCATGCATATTCCAAAATCCAGGTTTATGATAGGCTAACAGAGAAAACTCTAACCACTCCTTTTGTTTTACAATACCGATAATTGTTTACACAAAACAAAACCAGTGTTCCCACTGTGATATGAAAGGTTCCCAAAGCTTCCATATCTGTTCCCAGGGTGCCATCTTTTCCCAGAGAGGGTGTTTCGCTTGTTATGGGAAGACTGCCTGAGAACCTTATTGTTTATAAAGTGATGCCTGAGAGAGTCTAATTGTTTATAGTAATCAGCCTGGGAACTGCTTTTGGAACTGCTTTGCAACTACCTTTTACTTTTCTCTCACTGTATGCCTTCATGGCCTTTTTCTTTAAGCCATGCTTGAACTAAACTCCCGACACTAGCCCTGAAAGAACATGACAGTACAATAATCTTTGTGCTCATAAACCCCAAATGTGACAGAGCAGCTCTCACATCAAGCTATTTTCCTCCTGCCTTACTCTAGCGAGGCATATGTCTGATGGAACAGTCATGAGTTCTGCATTCTAAAATTTGTTCTACTTCCTCATGCCAAGTTTTTTTAGTTCGAAGTTTATCCATTTCCTTAGGTTCTGTAAGGAAAGAAAAAAATAAAGTTTTGTTTAGCTAGGTAGAGCTCAGTATTTTCTATTTACCATACTATGTATTTTTCTCTTCAGGTTAAACTTCATTTTTTTTAATTAAAAACCCAAACCAACAAACAACAACAAACAAAAACCATCAAAACCACCCAAAAAAACTCACAAAGAAAACCCACCAAAAACTCCCAAACCAAACAAACAAGCCTGTAAAAAACTTGCTTAGAATGTTTCAGTTAGCTGACAAAACCTAAGATTTTACAGTACCCTTATAATGTTTGTCTTTCTAAACACTCTGCTCCAATGTTCTTTTACCTATCAATATTATCTATCAATATTCTTTTAAAAGACAAATTGTTTAAGCCTGGTCCAAAAAAATTCTTATAATTATTTAAGCAGATCATTCTGAATGTGTGAGCCTGTGCCTCTGGCCTGTTGCTTTTATAACACTTTAAGAGCACAATTTCTGATGATGCAGTAAGTGTGTGGGGAGAAAAGGATTCAGGAAAGGCACTTGGACATTCAACAGGACTTCCAGCTGAGACCCACGGCATCTCTCTGGGAGCCTTATGATAGCAGCTTTCAGCGCCACAGAATAAAATTTATTGTCAGCTTTTATTTGTATAAAAATGTTAAAGTTATTTGAAACAATTGTTTAATATATTTGAATATATGACCAGGGAGCTTTTTTGTTATTCCCCAGGTAAAATGTCAACTGGTTTACTCAATGCACAGATCTCAGTGGAGCAAGGGGTTGTAAGTTGGTTTATAGGCTGCATGGATATCATAAAGCACAGAATTCCAACTCAGCTAATTACTAAATCATAATAGATCTTGAACTTTGAATTAAATTAAGGTTGTGCTGTCTAATAAGTATCCAGATTATTATATATTCATAATCTGCAAATACATTAGCAGTTATATCTCACTGAGTACTGGGTGAACAAAGCAGAAGTGCTTGGTAAGTACCAATAAAAACAGAAAATTTAATAAAGTATTCTTTTCTTCTTAAATAAGAGAGAAGTAGACCAACAGGATTTGGTCTGAATCACAACAGAGACAATATATAAAATATTTAAGGAACTAAATAGAAATAAAATCTCCATTAGGTTGGCAAACTTGTATCCTTTGTGTTATTTCATAATCCAGCACTTTTCAGAAAGCTAAATGCAGAGCTCCAAGCTGGCTGGAGAACACTTATTTATTCTAGATTGACTGAGAATCACTTTCTGATGCCAGGTTCAGGTCTCTGCTAGACCTATGTCTGTGCCTCTGACATTCCTTTTCAGACAGAGATCTTTCAGAAGCAGCAAGGAAAGGGGCAAACTCTGCCCAGGTGTATTATAATTATATGCATTTGAAGATTTCAAACTTGCGAAACAACAACATATATTTATTGAAAGGTAAAAAAAGGAAATGGAAAAATAGTACAGCCTAAGGCTTTAAATGATGTTACACAAATCCTGGTATGTGGGAAAAGTAAATTCTTACTGGCTCCATAAAAATTGCACCTCAGGTCCTGTCATTGGGTGCACAGCGCATCAGGCTGCTACACATAAGGAGTGAATACCCTACAGCATTTCAGCTCCTCCAATTGCCCTGTACTATCTTGCCCTTCTAAAAACAAGCTTAACAGTTCCAGAAGCTACCCAAATCCAGGTGGACACTTTCATAACATGAATTTAAAAAAACCCAAAAAACCTGCAGTCTGATGTAATGATTAGATTAGTAGCATTATTTCTTTGGAAGCTCTGAAATCCTCATACATGTACCATCCTGCCCAGTGTGCTGGAGTGGAGCATGATAATGTGCAACACCTCAGATCTTTCTCTTTCTTTGAAGGCCATTCTTCATCTCTGTTCAAAAATGAACTTGACAAAATTTCTCAAAAGACTAAAGACCCTTTCATAATCCTCCTGGGATCTTCTCTATTTCCTCTTATTGTCTGTTCTGATACATGTACATCAGTCCTGAAACCACTGGGTTTTGTGGTCCTTGGGTAAAACTGATCTGAGATAAGCGAGATGTGTATTTGTATTCTTCAGCTGTATTCTGGATGTTATGGTAGTTAAATCATCTGTTATTGATATTCATGCACTCAGGTTTTTTATGGCCCCAAAAGAATTTATTCACATTACAATGACTGCTGTAATAAGTATCCAGCCCAAAGGACCAAATGTCTCATGGCTGCTTCTTGCATATAGAATATCATTGCAGTATGGATTTTCTATATAATGTCCATTAATTAACAATAAATTACAATGCAACATCTATATAAACGATGTTGAATATCCCACAAATTCATTTTTATTACTGTTATTACACTGAATATTAAATGAATTCAGAAATATAGGACCTTATAAGTGTCGGCAGATGTCTTTGATCAGTGTTTATCCTCTTTGGTACAATTTAATGAGAGATCATATGTTAATATGCAGCTGGAAGAAACTACCTTTCAGACTCAACAAGCCTGAGAAGAGTTTCCAGCTGCCATTGCATATACCAGACCTGCAATTACCAATCACCACAGAATAAATTTTAAAAAGCAAGCCACTTAAACTAGAATACATGGAAAGTGACTGTAGGCTTAAATTTAACTCAATGAGATGAATCTGTTCTTATTTAATTGCAACCGATACACCCTTTTTAGTCTGCTACTAACCAAAGTTATTTTCCTCAGTTTGTGCTCAATCTTTTCAGCAATGCATTTCGAAATAATACACCAGAGTCCCAAATATATAATTCTTAAAAATCCCTACTTATCCTCCATATGGACAATAAAATATTACTCTCTAAGAAAGTTTGCAACTTTCCAAAATCTATTAGTCCTTCATTATCCCAATTAAGTAAGGACTCTGATGAGTTTCCCTGAAGGAATGTTTTTGCAATTCTGATTTCTGCACATGGGAGGTTGATTGATTCTGAGTGGTTGCAGATAATCACTGGTGTTGTCAATTTGAATCACTGGAGTCCAGTGTGATACCAAGATGATTTTTTGCCTTTTATATACATTTTATATAACTTTTATGCATCCTTAGGACTCATGTAATTCCTTAAGTCAGATAACTTAGCATATTCCTAGTGTTCTGTTAGGCCAGGACATCCTAGAGGCCTCATAGTTGGAGGCTGAAAAGCCCTATGCTATCTTGAAAAACCAAGATTCTCTCTAGAAAAATCCTGAAAACTAAAGATTTGGCCCATCCAGAGTGGAATTCCTCAGGATGGGAATATATCACACGATTCATTCAAGCCTCTCATTGGGGCATCTTTGTTAGATATGCTAATGACACATTCCACCTTGTCAAAGTGGTGCACCACAAAGACCCTTACTAAATACTGAGGTAAAAACCCTTTACCCCTTAATCGTGTCTGGCTCCTTATTTTTAAGACCAGGAAAAGGCATCAAGTGCCTCATATTGCACTTGGGAGAAGACCTATGGCATTATCTTTGGACTGTACCTATACCCACCAAACTCTATAAGTACCATACTGGGTTTTATAAGCTATAGTTACTTATTATCAGTTGATAATAGTGTGCACATACTCAAGTAGACTGTAAAAATTAAAGTCTTGCCAATAATTAAATTTTCTGTCTAAAAAACCTCTGAATCAATTCACAGAACAAAGCATTTTACATACTTAGTCTCTCCTGAAATCAACATGTCTGCAATACATGAAGTCCCCTTGTGAGCCACTATATTTAACTCAGACTCTTCTTCTTCCCCATTTATAGTGTGTATTTTACCTTTAAAGTGAGGGTGAGTGTCTGTGTTAGCCATGAAGGTCTGTGGTATATTTGATTTTTTTTCAGGCATAGTTTCCTGAGAATTGACATAATCTTTATTCTTTGATGTCTCCAGTCATTTGATAAATAGCACACTTAGGAAATGTTACCACCCGAGAACATTACCTATTTTATCAAATTTTTGCTGCATTTCTAAATTTCAGGTGATTGTCTCCAAGGATCAGCATGCAATGCATAGCTATGTATTTTTCTATTTTGGCCAGTATTAAAGCAATTCACACAGTAATGAGCCACCCTTTGTATCATTTTTTGAGGCAAATATCCTTTGTCAAAATGGCTCTTTTGCTGCTTTATCCAGGTTAATGGCAAAGAACTTTGACAGAAGAATTTTTTTAAGACTAACCTAAGTAAAACAGATTTCTTTCACTCCTGGGAGTACAATTTGTATGTGTTGCCTCTATTTTCTATCTTTGAAGTATTTTACTACCAAGTGGGCTGGTTTTATGAAGAAGAAAAGGATTTAGGATAGTTCATAATGTTCTCCAAATACTCTCAGACCTTTGTTAGAAGCAAAATCAGAACATTAAAGCTGAGCCTGTGAGAAAAAAAACCTACTAACTTGAAAATCTAGATCGGTGGCTGAATCCCAAATGACACATTAATTATTTTCTGCAAAGATAAGGGAAGGGAAGGGAAGGGAAGGGAAGGGAAGGGAAGGGAAGGGAAGGGAAGGGAAGGGAAGGGAAGGGAAGGGAAGGGAAGGGAAGGGAAGGGAAGGGAAGGGAAGGGAAGGGAAGGGAAGGGAAGGGAAGGGAAGGGAAGGGAAGGGAAGGGAAGGGAAGGGAAGGGAAGGGAAGGGAAGGGAAGGGAGAGGAGAGGAATGTGTGAATGTTACTCAGGAACTTTGATACCAACTTATAACAAGGTTTTTAAAGGTAAAGTACAAGAATTGATTATGACATTTTCCAATGACAGAGATGAAAATAATGAAACAGTGGAGAAAAATGTGCAGCCTGAATACTGCAAATCTGATCCATTCCTGTACTAGCTTGAACCACCCTGTAATTCACTTGGATATTGAGCACCAAACAGGATTTTTCTTGGTATTGGAAGTGACAACAGAAAGATATACCTATATATATTCAAGTGTCACAGGAACTGATAGTCAAAAGAACTGGGAGTATATGTACACAATAATTTTAGATGACTGATTTTCAACCCTAAGGTAGATGGGCTGCTTCTAGACAGTCAATGAAAGGTCACTCTGGCTTTCTTAGACAATTTTGCTATACTAGCATTCATTGTTTTTACTGGAAAATATTTAAAGTTTTATAAATAATATTTTTAAAAGCCTTAGATATAGGTACTTTAAATTTTTGCTTTCTGGGAATTTGTTCTCTCTGGGAACATAAAAATGTAATCTCTGGGAGCAGCTTAAGAAAAAAAATAAGGATCAAATTAAAGAAGAAAAAAGTTGAAGTGCAAAATCAGCATGTTAAATTTTAGAAATAACTTTGACTGTGAAAAAGGGAATCAGAGCATCATTGTCAGGTAGAAAAAAGAAAAGAAATGTAAGAAAAAGAAAGGTAAGGCTGAAAATGAGTTTCTTTTCTTTGATCTTCACTAGAAAGGCTAGCTGTGACCAGAATTTTAAAAATTAATTTTAATGAAGATGTAGGCATTCAATCCAGAAGAAGAGAAGGACAAATTAAATAACATTCAAATAAGTCCAATGTGTTCAAGTTAGCAAGTCTTGACAAAATCCATCTGAGAACTAGCCAAAGCAGTTTCTGAGCCATAGCCATTTATATTTGAAAATTATAGAAGACCAGTAAGGTCACAGATGAGCAAATTAAATATAGAATCTATCCTTTAAAAGGGAAAATGAGAACTCAAAGAATTATAAATTAGTCAACATAACTTTTGTCAATTGAAATATTTTTTTTTTTAATATTTCCAATCAGACATCTAGAAGATAGCATGGCAATGTAAAAAGCTAACAGGGTTTTGCTACAACAGATTTATCTAAATTCCTTCCCTGACAGATAAAATGGGCTAGCATGTCGAGAGAAACACGATTTAGCATAGCAAATGATTTAGCATGGCTTTTTTACATTATATTGTCCTGTAGTACTTTCCTAATCAAGAGAAGAATTTTTAGGTTAGGTTTTATTCCAGCTGATGGGGACAGAGCTGTCTGGAAGATTACTCTTTAATGTGTTATTGGTATTTCACGATCATATTATGGGCACATCAAAAGAGAATTCTCCAGGGATTTACCCAGAACTCAACTACTGCCAGGAGCCAAGGCCAGTATTTTCAGTAATGGAAGAGGAACTGGGCAATATACTTGCAGAATATGCAACTGTTGTAGAAATGTGGAAGACTGCAAAGATGTTCTAAGCGTACCAGAGGATCTCAACACACTTGAGTCTCATAGTGACAAAATTTTCATTGAGGTAAATGCCATTATGGAAGGGGAACAGAATGGAGAATGCATCCACCTGTTCAAGCAGTAGTGCTGCAGGACATAATCTTTAGTGTTCTCATGGTTCTGTCAAGAAAAAAAAAAGACAGCACTCTTCCAAGGATTCAATAAAATACAATAATCACTTATTCTGTACTAGTGATAGTTCAGATAGAATTTTGAGTTTAGTTCTCATTACCTTAGTGTATAACAAAAATAATGAAATAAAGGAGAATCTGAAAAAGAGAGAGAATGCTAAAACACTTTGTAAATGTGGTGTACTGGAAAGCTGTTGAGAGGATTAGGTGTATTTCATCTAGACAAAAAGATCCATCAGTTCTACATAAATTGTGAAAATTTTAACTAAGAAGATAGTAATCAATCTCTGTCCATAAAAGATGAACAATAAGAAAACTGCTCAATAAAGTAACAGCAACCAAGAATGAAGTTGTACTTTACAAAACTTTCAAAAAGTGACTCTGGAAGTGGCTGTCTAAGTGTATTGGACAACATCTACACTAAGTCTTACTCTTTGTGACTTAAAATCAGTAAACATCTGCAAGAATTGGATTCTCAGTTCTCCAGGACTAGAACTAGCAGAATTGAGTGTGATGTCATCCATTCAATCAGAAAAAAATGAGTCTGGGTCTAGGTGGTCCTTTTTGAATTGCCCTGTAAAAGGTCTTTGAAAAGCACACCAATTGTTTTTGGATCTTCTTTGATGTAAGTATTCTTCACAGGGCTTCTTAGAAAGTGAAATAGTGTTGAGTCAATTAAACAATCTCCTGTTTCAAGAGACCTAAGTGGTTTCCAAATTATTGAGTATGATCTTGCTTTGCTGTTATAAATAGACAAAAATCTATTACAGCTGGTTTTCCTTCCGTTTATTTTCACTCATTAGATGAGTTTCACTCTAAATGCTTCATAATTCATCAAAGGTGAATTTTTCTTTCCTGCAAATATGTTATTATCTGTGTGAGCTAAAAAGCAAATTATAGTTCATGTGTCTACTCCCAATCAACATAATCAGGATAATCTTCAAAAGAAGGAAAATTATGACAATTCTAGTCTGAAAAGCAATTTTGTTCAAACTGTTTACAGTGCCAAATTCCAGTTTCTGATGGGCAGTTAGTTATTGCTGCCAGGACTTATTTTTTTCCTGGGAATTCTTTTGAGTGTTTTGCATCAGATGCTGAAAGCACACAATTTTAAACACAGCAATGCGTGTTTTAAATAGTTTCTTTAACCTACATGGCACTGTGAACTGGCCATGATAGCTGCTCAGCCTTTCCAGTGGAGTCATAACAAGAGAGCTGTGAAGAAATTCTAAGCATATAGTAGAGTGGAAGGGAAGCAGTGACTTACTGAGAGTGGTGCTAATATAGAATCCATGATGGATATTAAATACATGTACAAGTGTATATTTATGTCCCTTTTAAATTCCACAAGAAGCACTAGCTTGGAACAATTGCAGTTATGAAGAGTTTTCTTAGTCTAAACAGTAGCTGTACATGCAGCTGAAAAAATTGTACAATGCAGAGAAGAAAAAGTTTCCGAAATAAATTTTGTACCTTTAGAGGAATTCAAGAGCAAGGAATAAAAAACCAGAAATTATCAAGGGAAATGAGTTAAAAGTTGTTTTGCTCAGTTTATACTGGCACAAACTGCAAATCTATCAAATTATAAGTACTATTTATTAATTCTGAGTTAGATTTGATACTATATCAAGTGCTGTAGGAAGCACAGTTCCTAAAATCCTCCATAGAATCTGCCAATTTTCCTCCCGTTCCCCCTCCTAAAAAAAGGGCAGTGAAATCTCACTGCTTGAAGTCTTTCCCATGACCCCAGGAAATCACTGAGACAGTTACCTGATACTTCTGTCCATCTCCAGTTACAACGAGTTACCTCAAAAGAGGCAGTGGATTTCTGAATGGAGTTTGCAGTAATCACCTTCCTCCAGCAGAATATGCCTTAGGAAACCTGCTTAGCTGGAGAGTAGTTATTTCCCGCTAATGATTATTGCACGTGCTCCTGTTTTGACAGAGCAAGATCACCCATATCTGACAAGTAAATTTAAATGTCAGTGTGCAATTTCCTATGCTAAGCTCTTGCCTGAGCAAAATTTTTAGTACCTCAAACCTGATGAAGAAACAAGGAGGATCTGTGCAAGCTGCCAGCAGAGCCCCGCAGCTGTTCTTGTCTGATTATTCTACTTTGGCATCAAATTTGTAATTTTGAACAACTAAATTGTTCAAATTTCTAACTTGAAATGATGGGCAGTCCACTGTACAGATCCAGCTTTTCTTGAGTGGCCAGTCTGAGCAGAGCGTGACCAACCTACAGCTCACATGTTTCTCAAAATCTATGGAATTCAGGCTGTGCCTGTTTTATCCTGGATGCCAGTGTATTTCAAGATATTCTCTAACAGCTCTTCCAGCAGAAACACAGTACATCCCTAATGAATCCCACAGTGCTTATCTCACAAAAACTGGGCACACCACTCAGTTATTTGATCAGCAAACCCCAAGTACAGTAGTTAATTCTGAAGAAAATACATCCAACAAAAGATAGGTGCATTCCGTCTTCTTAACTCTATGGAAAGACAGCATGTTTGAATGATATTTTTAATTAAATTGTATGAGTTTAATAAGACTGGGCAGTTTTAGGGAAGAAAAAGCTTTCTTTGAGGCTTTTAAAATGCTTCCATTCCTTTTTTTTTCCCCTGAAGAATGTCTTTAGCTGTGTTACATCCTAAAGTAATCTAGTATCTAAAGGTATCAATCTCATAAGATTTATTTTTTTTGCCACTGATTTGACATTTGATAGAAACAGGCTGTAATAAAATCATTAATGTGAATGAAGTACAATCTGATCTTTTAACTTTAAAAATTAAAATCTGGCAGCAATTAAGTAGCGCGTATCTCTGGACACTGTTTTACCTATACTACTGTTAATATTCTTTCCTGCAAATAGCTGTCTTTTATGAAGGTTTTCTTACAAACTTAAATGAAAAAAAATTAAGGAACCAACTATAGGGGAAAAAAATTGTAAAACTTTTGATTCCAAAAAAACAAACAAGTAGGAAATATTGGTTTGTTTGGGTTTTTTTTTGCATGAGTTAGAGCTGTTGAGAAGAAAATGAACAAGTTAGACAAAAGCCATGAAGATGATTAAGGGCCTAGAACATTTTTCATAGGAGGACGCTGGGAGATCTGGCACTGTTCAGGGTGAAGATGAGAAGGATTTGGGGGATCTTATCAGTGTGTACACATATCTGACTGCAAGGAATGAAGAGCGAGCCAATGGTGTCCAAAGACGAGACTAAAGGCAATATCAACAGTTTACAAAACATGAAAGTCCATCTGAACACAAGGAAAAAAAGTCATTGTGAGAGTATAAAATGTGCACAGTAAAAATTGCTGGAACTGGTTGCCCAGACAGTCCCCATTCAGGGGTTATTCAAATCCAACTGGATATGGCCCTGAGTAGCCTGCTTTAGGTAGCCCTGCTTGAGCAGTGGCAAGCTGTACTACAGCAACTCAAAACATTTCTTCCAATCTAAAGAGTTCTGTGATTCAGTGATTCAAGTACAAGCCATAAAAATTGCAGGAAAAGAGATTCATGGCTGTTCCTGGGGAAGACTGGATGACTGCTGCAGAAGATATCCCAATGACATACTGCAGAGTGGCAAGGAAATGATTAAACAGAAATATCAGAGTCAAGAAAGAGAAGTAAGTGTGTCAAAGTTCTTGAGGAATCTGATAGTTCTAGCAGTATGGGATTTTCCAAAGATAGGAACAAAATTTTTTATTGATACAAATAAACACTGTTTCGGTCAAGTCAAAAAATGTGCCTTACATAGAATCATAGAATCATTAGTGTTAGAAATGACGTCCAAGATCATAAAGTACAACTGTTGATGGAATACCATCATGCTCACTAAACTGTATGATGAAGTGCCACATCTACTCCTTTTTTGAACACTTCCATGGATGGTGACTCTCCATGGATCACTTCCCTGGGAAGGCTGTTCCAATGCTTAACCACTCTTTCAGGGGAAAGAAATATTTCCCTGATATCCAACTGGAACCTCCCTGATGTGAGGGACTTCAGGCCATTTTTCCTTGTTCTATTGCCAGTTTCCTGGAAGAAGATTGCCTTTAGATTACACCACCTGTAGATCTGATCTGTAAGAACTCACCTAATACTAAGAAATGCAAAACTATTGATACTTCATTAATTCAAATTTTGGAGGATTTTCATATGAATGCAGAAACCTTCTTACTTTAAAGTCAATGAGCAGCGAAATATTTCAGGTCTACTTGCAAGCACAAACAGTAGAGCTGATACATACAATATTCACTAATACTTAATATTGTGATTTCTTCTCCATAAAATTGATGTATTTGCAGTCTGCATGCTATTGGTTATCTTTATAGATCATCCACTTAAGAGAGAGAGAAAATACTGCATTGTGCAACCATGCGCTAGCTGAGCTAAGGACAGATCACTAATAATCTAAACAGGAAGAATTATATTAATGAGAAATACTGCAGTAGTTTTAAAACAAAAATTGATTCAAGTTTAGAAAACTTTTATAGATATTTTGTATGCTGGCCAGAAGGATTGACTCTGACCTTATTTGTAACACAGAGATAAATATAAAATCAGAAGAATTAGGTAATAATGTAGAGGAAATTGTGCTGAAGGACAAACAAATGTATTTAAAGAACAAAAGATTGGTAAATTCTCTTGATAAATTCAAGGTTTTATGGATTTCAAACTTAAAATATTCCGCTTCACTGATAATCTTCTACTGAATTTTTTTTTTTTTTTCTAATAGGCTAGCAATGTTCATCACACTGAAGTCATGAAAAGAGTATGGAAAAGGAATGAAGAAATTTGACAAAGAAAGTGGTTCTGCTGGCAGGGTGAAAAGAAGACATTTAAGCTTGTTATATCAGACCTACCTACCAGGATGCTCATCTGAAAACAAAGAGAACTTAAACTAAATAAGGAAAATAGAGAGGGGGTGTTGGGAACATATGCTGGCTCTACAGATAAGCTTTTTTTTCTCCTGGTAATTTGCACTGCCTGTTTGCCCTTCCTCTCACTGTAATAGAATTATATATTTGGGAATAGCTATAAAGTCAAGGGCAATAATGGAGCTTCAGAGGCATTGAGAAACTGGTAAAGAACTTAGTATGTGCTACAATAATTCTCTCCATTAAACTTTTATTTAATCATAAGAACTGATGTTATCGCCATAAAGATAAGCAAGGTCAGTCTTACAGCAGAAATATTAACCAGAAAACAATGTCCATTTTAATTACTCAGGTTTCTTCCCCATGCTTCTTCCTATCTGATTGCCTATGTGGAAAAGCGATATTTTGTAAAAGGCCAACATATTATATTTTAACTTACAAGTGCCTAATTTTCTGAACTTTTGGCATGCGACTGTAGGCTTTGTTTTCACTTTTGGATGTATTGTAGCACAGTAGGATGATGTTTGCCAACAGTAGAAACATGACACTTGTCAAAGGAGCTAATTGGAAGTAGGATAAATGGAGGCTGGCCTAATACCAGTAAAGGATGCGTAGGATATATACTGAAAAAATTTTCTCACTGTGTGAACCAAAAAATATTTGGAAAGGACAGGGGTGTTCATGGAGAAGTAGTTGGCAGTTTTTATCTGTTGAAATTCAAAACAGATAATCAAAATTTGCATTGAAGAAATTGAGGATATAATAGTTTTCTTTTTATTTTATCCTTTCATGATTTCTATGAAGATAGAGACAATTCTAGACACACATGCAAGGGCAGTGGAATGTTTAAGGATAAGAAATGGAACTCTATTCTCTTTATAGGATAACAAAATACAGTGGTTGATTGGTCAAGAATGTAAGCAGATCATTAAAGTGATATGAATAATTAGATCTATAACAATATCCTACTGTAGCATTCTCCTCACAAGTACTTTGTATTTCAGAGATAAAGTAGCCTGAACTAAAAATTCTTCACAGTTCCAGTACCAAGGTAGAAGTTGTTGTGTTCATAGTTCAGAGACGTGCTATTTCATTTGCCTCTTACTCTGCATTTCTCAGGTTTTTCTTTTAATCTGGTTTTAAACAGCTTACCTACTCCAGATCTTACTCTAAAGTCATATTCCCAAACATCCATAATAAAAATTTCTAGACCAATACAGATTTTTTTTTCTGTTTGTAGCTGAATTACATTTTAATATTAACTTTGATTCCAAATTATTGATTGTCTCTACCTGCTCATATACTGGTTGTCAATATACGAGATCAAAAATGGAATGGAGGCTAGTAATACTTTAGTCATGAGTTATGTCATTCATTTACACTCGTAGTTATGAAAAAATTTATGTTGAAACTTCACTGTTTCTCAATTTTTTCCTTGAGGAAGAAAGTTTAAATCTTGGTATTCAGTTTTGCATTTTACTACTTACTGATTTAAATGAAATAAGGTAAAATCTTAACTTGAAAGAGCAACACTAAATCAAGCACTGTTGTACCAGAAAAAAAGAAACAGGAAAACTTTTTCAAGAATAAAATCCCAAGGCCTGTGTGTACATTTTTTACATGTCCAAATTTTTTTAAAGACCTAAGCTGACAGCTTAAAGGTAAATCAATCATATACATAATTTTTTGCCCATGTACCCTTTAACTTGTGCAAGACTTGAACAGTAGAGGGAAAATGATATAGCTCTAGGAAAGTCTGAATAAGTCAATTTTGTTTTCATTCCCTTTGGAGGCCCTGTTATGTTTTGCACTATATGCAGATCTGTGCTAAAATACTGATATTCATTCTTGATTTCAACTATTTTATTACACATCAATTGAAATTATATATTCTGCTTGACAAAGGAACCACTTTTCTTATACCAGCCATCTCAAAGTTGGGAAAAAAAAACATTTCAGTGTCATTAAAAGAGATTTCCACAGATGAAGATGTATTTAATTGTTGCTCTCTGTCTAGCTTCTGGGCTGGAAACATGCTCTGAAGTTATGACATTTATGATGTTGACAATATAGTCAAGTCAGGGATCCTGAAGACTGGATTGGCAGGGAAAGACAGGACAGAACACAAAAGGATACACAAGCAAAGCCATCCTGGCTACCAGATTTAGAAGTCCTCAGGTCCCTGGGATCCTTTTGGGTCTGATACAAATTATGGTAAACGAAACCATCCCTGGCATGGTAAGGACTTAGCGTGGACCAGAGGCTGTTCCCAGCAAGTAGCTTACATGAGGCTGGGCTGTTTTAGAAGTGGGTTGGCATAACAGACACACTTGGCCTCTGTGCCAGAGATGGCATCCTGATCCCATTTACTTCCCTGTTACAGACAAAACCCTCATATTCATCAGCTTTGCCCACCTGCTATGGCCATAGCTGTTCTGTGGTATGTCCTAACTTGGAAACAGCAACAACACTCAATAAAGATGTAGAATATGAAAGACTTTTCTGTTATGAACTAACATAATTGTTTTTTCTACTACACTCATTTAAAAAAGAGAAGTGGCATGTCAGTTTCCTTATTTGTTAATTTAATCTTTTTGGAATAAATTTTCTCATGTACGTCTATCCAGTCCTCTAACTTACTAGGAAATATCATGATTTTCTCAGATGTAGCTAAGTATACTTTTAAAAATGGCTGGTAATTTCTGTTAAGTATTTAGGTCACTTGTCCTAAATGCCAGAAAGAGTCTTTTTTCTGAAATTCGATATATCAAAACAGACTTAATAATATTAATAATGATGATGATGACGATGATGATAATAATAGCACCAGCTGTATTGGAAACAAACAAAACCACTCACTAAAATGCAAAACAACACAAAAAAACAAACCAATTAGAAAATATTTGTCAAAATCCTTCTTTTGGACTGAGGTTGCTTAAGCTTTAGTTGCAGACAGCTCTTTCTTCACTAATGTGAAACCATTGTCATCAAGCTGGAGATACTTAGCACTTCTTGTTCCAGCACTGAAAAAACTTGGTTTCACTGCAAACAGCTGTCTCTACATGAGAATCAAATGTGACAACGACAGTTAAGAAAAAGAGTTTCAAAGTGTTCAATATGAAAAATGTTTCCTTCTAGACCTGGTGAATCTCCAGCTGTCATGATGAACATATCAATGTTGTTTTCCCATGAAGGCTGATTTATAGAATAGGAATGAATGACCATTCATTGAGCTCCTTGAAAGCACATGTTTGCCCCCCAGACAGTAAGTTATTCTTTTACATGATCATGTTGAACTCACGAGGAAAGAGCAAAATTATTAGTCTGAATCCTGCCATAAAACTACAACTTGAGGCAAAATTTAATGGTGTTCATCTCGCTAATTACAAATTTGATATTTTTTCTCTTGCAAGGATGATAAAACCCAAAGTAGAATTAATTTGCAAAGTGCAGACTTGCTGCTTTACAGTGGGCAAAATCTTTTCAGTACATTAGGTAGAGAGTTTCAGATGTTGTTGTATTTCACTCCAGGAAGGAACCTTAGAAGGTCATATCTCTTGTTCCTCCCACTGCTTACAGCCACTATAACAACACATGGCAGGCAGAAGGTTGGTGTAGCCTGTTACTCAGGGATCCCTCTAATGCAAAGAAATTGCCAAGGGGAGAAGTGAAGAGGATGGATAGACTAGAATCATCTCCTTCTTTTTCATCCTGTTTCCCCAGCTGAAACACCTTGAGAGCAAGGCAAAATCTGGCAGTTTTTAACCCCTCTGATCCACAACTTTTGAAACACATTGTTCTGCCAGACATGACTGGGACAGTCTTTGAGGCTAATCAAATTTGTGTTGTGAGTCATACTTCTACATAAAGATGGCATTATACCACATCTATCTCCTTCCTAGCTTTCTGAAGTTCAAATGTAATTTAATTTTGTAGCAGTAGAAAACGAGCTCATTCCATTTCTCCAAATTATAAAGTCTGTCTAGTACTAACCTTTAATCCTATGCAAATGGGTGCATTGAGACAACATGTATGTATGGAACAGCACTCCCAGACTAATAAAATATTTTACTCTGCAAATGAAAGGAATATACTAAAGAGAGCAGTCATAAAGCGCTCCATGTGCAGCATGTGGAAGAAAAGGGGAAGGCTTCACTCGTGGGTAAGCCAAAATAAAAGTGTAGAATAAGCTCAAGGGTGCAGAGTAGGATGATGGAGAATATTTGTGAATTGTCTCTTGTCTCCAAATAATCTACCTTTTGTGGTATATGGCCAGCCACCCTTCTGACTGAGTCTGCTCTTCACATTGTAATTCTTCTGTGACTGACTCAGGATTCTTCTGTTCCTGTATTCCAGGATTTTTTCATAGAATCACAGAATATCTTGGCTTAGAAGGGACCTGAAAGACCCTCTAGTTTCAAACCCTTCTATGGGAAGGGGCACCTTTCACTTGTTGGGTTACTCAGAGCTCTATCTAACCTGGCTCAAAACACTTCCAGAGATGGGATATCTACCTTTTCTCTGGGCAACTGCTTGCTGTGCCTCAGCCCCCTCACAGTAAAGATTTTTTTTCTACTATCTAATCTAAATCTACTCTGTTTGAAGTAATTTCCCCTTGGCCTGTCACCACATGCCCTTGAAAAAAGTTTAGCTCCATCTTTCTTGTAGGATCCCTTCAGGTACTTTAAGGCTTCAACTAGATGTCCCCAAAGCCTTCTCTTCTCGAGGCTGAACAATCCCAATTCCCTCAGCCTTTGCCTGCAGAGAAAATCCTTCATCTCTCTATTTTGGTGATCCTTCTCTGGACTTGCTCCAACAGGTCAGTGTCCTTCACATGCTGGGGACCCCAGGCCTGGATGCAGTACTCAAGGTGGGGTCCATGGCAGGAGACCAGAGAGGCAGAAACCCCTTCCTTGCCCTGCTGGCCATGCTGCAGCCCAGGACACATTTGGTTTCATGGGCTGTGAGCACACATTGCCCGCTCATGTCCAGCCTCTCATCACCAGCACACCCAAGTCCTTCTTGGCAGGGCTGCTCTCTGTTCATCCCCAGCCTGTGTTGATACTGGGGATAGCCTCAATCCAGGTGCAGTACTTTTCATTAAACCTCATGAGATTCCTGTGGGGCCACTTCTTGGGCTTGTCCAGATTCCTTGGCATTCTCTCCTTCAGGTGTGTCAATCACACCCGTCAGTTTGGTGTCAACTGCAAATTTGCTGAGGCTGCAGTCAATCCCTAGTTTTATGTAATTTATGTAATTAATGAAGATATAAAATAGCAGTGATCACCACATGGACCCCTGAGGGACCCCACTTTTCTGTCCTCTATCAGCAATGCTTTGCTCCACTTTTCCTCTACTCCCGCAAATACTGATACTGTCTGTTGAATACAATTAGAAAAAATATTTGACACGCTGCTTTTTTGCATCTCTGTCTTTTTTTTCCTCTTTTTTTTCCCCTTTTCAGCTGGCTCTGTTCTTTGCCAAGGAATCTTCCTCCACATCCTCACTTATACCTCTAGTCTGTGATGAATCTTTGTCATCTTTGAATCACTGTTGGAATACAATGTTTTTTTCCCTGTCCGTTTGTTTTTTCTGTACCAGGATTTGACATATTACACAGTTACATATTACATAGTTACATGGTAGTCTCACTTGAAATCTTCTGGATTCTCTCCATGTCAGCTAGAATGGCCAGCACCTGAATGCATTGTCAGTGAATATTTGCAACACAGGCGTTTACATCTGAGACACTCACTTTCAGGTTTTCCAGAATTTCCACCCAAGAGGACATGTTTTATCCCTGCCTAAAGAAGACACCTACATTTTGTCACATGAATCATACCCTAAACTCCACTATGCTAAAAAAATTCTGTTGATTGTGATAGAAGCCCACAAAGCCAACTCAGGTGTAGAAACCGGTGTTACAGTCCTTAAAATCAGCTCTGAGAATTAACAAACTCAGAATTGCTCCTTTTTTCCCACCTTTTATAAGAGACAGCTTTTTAATCAAGCAAGAACTCATTGCAGGGTTGATGTTGGACTTTCCCAGGCTAATGTCCTGTGCTAAAGGCAATGTATAATGAAGGCAACTTTAATATAGCTGTGATACTATTTCCCTTGCCTGTCTGTCCTCAAAACTGTGAAATGCAACTCATTCATTCAGCATAACTGCTTTTTCAAAAAAAGTATGTGGGTCCTGAACCCCAGTAGCTCAATTTGAAAAAGGTCAATGCTTTTTTCCTTTTTGTATATGATCCTTCCATCCGGCAGATAACTCTCCTGTGTCAGATACCAAAATGGCCTCTGGTAGGCAGGTACCCACCCACCAAGGTGGCAACCTCATGATTCTCCACACTGAACTGCCCCTGCCCTGCTTCATCACTCAATACCGTGTAAGAAGCTGTCATCTCCCAAAGGCAACTGCAGAAGCCTTTCTCCTGGGTTGGAGTCAATGGACATTTTTTCATAAATATTGTAAATGTCAGCTTTTCACTGCAGGCTTAAAGTGTCTTATTAAACTTCATATTTTCTAGCTTTGCCATATAAATTTAATTTTTTATTAAGCTGGGTCACTGGCTGAAGAAAATTTGTTTTTCAAGGCAAACACTATTTTTTTTAACTACACACAGAATAAATCAAATAACATTACCCAGAATTTCTAAAAGCTTCATTTCTATGCTTTGCTCTTTTGCCTCCTTTTGATATCCTGTAACAAAAATCTGTGTAACTTGTGAAGAAAATGGAAATGAGATTGAAATATTCAAAAACATGATGAGTAACTGAACATATGAAGCAATAGGGCATTTATAGAATGTCAGAGATCTAGACATTCTGGGGCAATAGGTAAGTCTATAGAAATCTTCACACAGTTTGGCCATTAACTAAAATGCCTCACTGTGGACACCCGATAAGTGTGGGACTAACCTTCATCTCTTACGTGTAGTCTTACCCTTAAATACATAAAAACTTTTCTTCTTCAGCAAAAAGAAATGTACCAGCAAGGAGCAGAAAAGACATCAGAACAACTGACAGCAGCAAGAGTGTACTGAAAGGCCTCAAAAGCTACCCTCCAAAAGAGTGTCAGTGTGGAGCTGAGTGATGCAGGAGTGCACAGCAGTGCAAGGGCTGGTGATACAGCACAGCCTAAAGCACCAGCCAACAATGCTGGTGAGCAGCCCAATGAACACTAATATCAAACACACAGCAGCAAGGCTGCAGAAGAGTTGGAGGTTTTGATATGTATATCTGCTCTAGAGGAGCAGATACGTATACCTGCTCTAGAGGAAATTTCAGACAGAGCTAATTGAAAGCTACTAATCTCTAGTGAGAGGAAAGAGGAAGGGATTGGAACTGAAAGAAGAGAAATAAAGTCAAAGTTTTGGCTAACAGAAGAGAGAACAAAATATAGGGTAATCTAGTAACCAGAGTATTTAAACATATGCTTAAATTTTAATGTATGGGTAATCTCACTGACTTCAACATATGCTTAAATGATTTGCTGGATCAGGGCTTTAATGTGTATTTGAATTAAACTGTAACATGATGATGTAGAAGTGAGCTCATTTTAGGTTTCACTGACTGAAGAGAGTTCTGCTCAACTGACATTTGGAGTAGAGATTTTTAATGAATGTCTAGTTACTTCAGAAACCAATTAGGCTGTGATTCAGTAAGGACATTTTTCTCTCTAAAACAATTTTCCTCATGCCAGATTATAATGTTTCAAATAAAGCTTGCAGGACATCATGCTGCTGGTACACAATTATAGTTAACTCACGCACACACAAAAACCCCCCACACACAAAAACCCCCCACACACATGTAGTTCATTTCCAGCCACTTCATCAGCATCTTGATTCTTATCAAGAAGGGTTGAAAGTTTCTGTAACAATGCATTCTTCTGCTTAGTACTCCATATTAGAATATATGCTACAGAGTAAAAGGAGACTGGGCAGGAAAAAATCATCTAGAAATAGAACTAAAGTTTACACAAGTGTAACAAACTAGTTCATAAGAATTAAGATTGTGGCCTGTCCACTGTTGGGGACATACTGAATGTCAAAATTCACAGTAGTGTGGTTCACCAGATGGAATTGGTGGCATCAGCTAGAGAACTTTGGCTGCAATGTTTTCACTGATCTCTCTCCTTTTTGCCAGCAATTTGTTGCTGAAAGCAATGGCTGTTTCAGCTGCATCTGGGAGCAAACCCAGACTTAATACTAAAGCTGTAAGAAGACCAACAAAAAAATCAGCTGGAACTCATCTATGGAAAGCTGGAGTTACTGTATGTATTTTTATGATGCACTGTTCAGTATTAAGCATGCTAGCCTCAGGAAAAAAGTTAACATGTAAGTGCACTGTCAGCAGAGTCTGATACATAACCAGCGCTCATACTGGGATAGCAGCAAGTAGGCCTAATTCTCCAGCCTGAAGTGGAAATAAACTGAAGCAGATAAAATAAAATGTTGAGCTAATGTAGGAAAACACATGGCTAGAAATGTGGTTAGGGGTTTTGTTGCATTAAAACATTTTCCCCTGAGGCAATCTTTCTGATGGCAACTGACACGACTGGTGTTTTGACAATGCTGCCTTTTTAAGAGAGCCTAATCAGGCCAGGGCTCAGTTCCTGGAGGAAAATGGATAACAGGTGCTTAACCCAGCTGGAGTGTTTGAATTAGCCTGGCTGGCAAAAGGAGCCTGTGGCCTAAAATTCACCATAAGAGCAGTCAGGCTCCGTGGCTCAGCTCAGATCACAGTGCTGGGGTCCAAACCTGGTGCTGAAGGAGGTGCATAAATAAGACTGCACTGAAGTTTACTATGGAGCTGGGCCTATGAGATCCAATCAGAACTGAACTGAGTGAAAATAACAAGAAGCAAGAGAGTACAATCATTTATAAGATTGATCATTTCAGAAAAAAAGCCAATAAAAACTGGGGGTGTAGGGGAGGGAAATGGGCATTTACAACAGAGTAAAGCACCTTCTTCTAGAGTTATACCTGTTTAGACCCCTCTGACTTTAATTTATTTATGTTATTTATTTATCTTCTTAACCCTTTGTTTGAAAAATGAGCAAATCATTATATCAATGTCATTTCAGGAGAAACCTTAATCCTGTGCTTGAGCCACACTGGCTTCAAAGAGACATCCACACTTTTCCTGTCCACACTGCTCCTGGCAAGGGGAATTGATTTGTGTTGCTGTGCCCTGAATCCTTTTGTTTATACCTATGAGAGTAGCAGACCACTGGGTGTTGCCACGTCCAGGGAGCTGTAGAGGAGAAAGCATTGTATGGGGTCAGCACAGAGCTCTTCCCACCCCACTGTCACTGCTCTAGGAGAGCTGTTTGGCATCTGAGGCTGTAATGATTTTCTCCATAGAGCAATACACGAGCACATCAGTGATGGACAAATATCTTCTTGGAGGAGTTCTGTCACAGTACAGCTGTGTGTAGATGGATAGTGATAACCACACTGAATCTCTGGATTTCGGTAGTGTTAATGCAGCCAGTCAGGACTGTAAAAACGTTTTGTCTGTCCTATGTTTTATATGCTATGTTCCAAGTTTAATGCATGTCTTCTTCAGTCACTTGACAGGATTTTCTCTTCCCTGCCTTTAGTGTATAGATCAGTTTCTGTAGTTTTCTCTTTCTCAAAAGCTCTGGAGATTGACCACAGCTTCACAGTGCAGACAGAGCTTGCCATTGCTGCTAGCAGGTTATATTCATTCAGTCAGTGCAATGTACGTGACCCATTGTGATTTCCAGAATTAAGCCGGACTGCAGCCTTAGGGGCAAGTGAGGTGTTTCTTTCTCAGTCTAATTACCAGAGGCCATGAAATAGGTTTTTTTTCTCTTTAATCTGACCATAGTCACTGTCTAAGATTGACTGGCAACGTGCTACGTTCTTTGATTTCTCATGTTCTCTTCCTTCAGCATATTATAATTGTTACTTTTAATTTGTTCAATGCAACTGCTGAATCTGTTGTAGGCTACTGATCAGCGTTATGTAGTAATAGTATTTGAAGTAGAAATTCTGTGAACCTGCAAAGGTAGAAACCTATTCCATCACTGTATATGGTTTTACAGGTCTTGACACAATAACCAGGTGGTGCTCGTAAATCAAATGTTCATGCTTTAAATTTAGCAGAATTATCTTACAACCTAACTTACTTATGGCTTCTTGCAAGCTTAGAAGCATCTAAATTATTTTTCTGAGAAAATCTTGATACATTCAGTGGAATGCAAACAATTTGTTCTCAGTCCTTGGAAATTTTCACCAACTGAAAATACAGAATAGTTTCTTCCTTGAAAAATAAAAATAATCTCTTTGCTGCAGTTTGTTCCATAATTTGTGATGAAAAAGTTAAGTAAAAGTAGATCTCAGTCCTGCATATTAGCTGTGGCTTTGATGGTGCAATAGGCAGAGCTAGCAAGTGCCATGGTGCCATCTCAGGGACGCCACAGACCCAAAGTCCAGGTACCCCTTGATGGCATCAAGGTGTTGGGAAGACAATGGACACATGTCAGAAGACCCAGTTCATTGAAAAAGCTGCCTACATCCCTTAACTGCAAAGAGTATAGCATAGCTTAGCTTCAAACAGGGGACTAAAAGTGGAAACTGCTTTTCCAAACCTTAAAGATATTTTCATCATATGATATACATAGGAGCAAGTCATCTGGACTTTTTTTTTTTTTACCCCTGATCCCTCAAAACCTGACCAAAGCTTTGGTTGTCACTCTTTATCCAGAATTAATCCTCTAGTGGTTGTAGTAATAACACACTGTCTCTTCTGTGTTGGAATATTTTTTCAGTTTGTATATCTTGAGTAGAGAAATAATTCAGGAAGAAATAGGGACAAAGAAAGGATACTTATCTTTCAGTATCTGCCTATATCTACCATTAATCTTAAAAACAAAAACAATCTACAAGCTCTTAAATCTTGAATTGATGGTTAAAATTTCTTGCAGTCGTCAATTTCTTATGGCAGAATACCCAAAAAGATTGGATATGGGTGGAAACTTGCAAGACAAGGGTTTTTTTATGACAGGTGTAAATATGCTTCCTTCCCTTAAGTGCTCACAAATATCACAGTAAAACATGTTGGCAACTTCGACAGGACTGTATTTATGCTAGGGTGATAAAAATACAGCTTATCAAGTGTTATAAAGCCAGGTGCACACTTCTTTGGAGAAAAGAATGCAAAGACAATGTGAGTCAAACTGATCAATGAGGTCTTCTGTTCAGTCAGCTCAAAAGGAAAGGATACTGCTGTAGTTTTTGTTCTCCAAGTAGGGGAACTGCCCAAATAGCATCTTTTCCCCCCCCACAACATGTCAGCAACAGCAACACAGCCATTTAAAAGTACTTCAAACCACTGTTAAATCTCTACCAACATGTCCAAAATAATTTTCTCCAAACAGTTTTTAGCTGCCCTTTTGAAGTCACAGCAGAACTATAGAGATGAAAATCTCTAACTCCTGCTAGTGCTCCTGTGAGTCACGCAATGCTTCAAGGTGTTTATTTTTCTGAGAAAGTATTTCAATTTTGCCACTTACAGTCAAGACACATTTACCACCAAATTGTTGGAGCTAGAACTGAGTTTCTTCAACAGCTAATATCCCTAGCAATCTAATAATGGAATTAAAAGTGTCACCAACACAGCAGATTTTCATTCTGCTAAGGATTTATTCATAGTATTTGCTGTTAAAACAGTGCAGATCCACTAGATATTTTATTGATTTTTCTTTAAAAATTACACTGTGCAAAGAGAAACACCTTGGCCTTAATCTTTAGAACGAGTAATTTCAGTCATTGAAATTTTAAAATAAGTATTTTGAGGAATACAAGCCATTTTTAAATAACAATCCACAACCTGCAGGTCAGAAACAGCTTTATATATTTCCTAGAAAATATCTATGTTATTTAAAAAATGAAAAAATATGATGTTGAATGTCAATGACCATCACAGTTAACAGTAGGATTTATTTAAATACAACTGTCTAAAAATTCAAGGATTAGGCTAATAGACATTTTTCTCTGCACTTCTAGGAGTCAAGTCACGTGTTTTGCTGCACAGTGCAGGCAGCTATAAATCACAGCCAGTGGTTAGCAGTGGAGAACCCTTAGACCACTGATGTTAAGTGGGTGACTCCCTTTGCCTGTAGGATATGCATCTGTCCATGTGCCGCTGGCACAACACTGTTCAGGCAGTAAAACACGTGTTTTTTAAATGTTGCCATAAGAGACCTGTTTGCTCCCACCCAGGTCTATGTAAAGTCCCAGTGTACTCATGAGCGAGGCAGAGGCTGTGCAACACAGAGGACTGAGTATAGAAGAGAGTTCAGCAATTCAGATGACATGAAATACCTGTGGTGGCAAAGACATTCGTGTTAATCACAAGAGTATCATTGCCTACGCTTCTGGAGGATGCAGACAGTCAGTCTCTAAGCAGTAAGACATTAAAAGGGAAGACACTGAAGGATTCTGAAATCTTCATTCTTTCCTAACCATTTTCCTTTTCCAGAAGATCATTTACCAATACATTAGCCACAAAGCAATATCTGCAACTACTGCTATTTTGATTAGTTTATGTAAGTCAACAAGAGAATGAATAAAAAACACAAAATGTATTTCACCACTTACTTGATTTGAAGGTTTTAGGTCACATCTGCTCCCATCAACTTCTACCATGTTCAGATACTAAACCATCTGGGACATATTGAGAAAGATATACTCAAGGGAATTCTCACAGAGTAATGTCATAAAGTGGGTCACTCATTAAACCTTTTCAGTGGAGAATTAAGCAGAAGTTGGCCAATATGATAGAGAAGGATGAAATATGTTTGGATGAGTGACACTGCATCAGAGTGTGGATCTGAAGGTAGGAGTGTGCAGAAAGCGTAGCTTGCAACCTCCTATAAGTAATTACATTGACTCACTAGTGTGGGGAGCATGTTTTCTAATTATTTCTTATATATCATGGAGTTTCAGTTTAAATTGTTGACTCATTCTCCACTTTTCTCTTTTTGCAAATAAAATTTGGAGGATTTTTTTTCTTTGCTACCTACAAGATCGATGGATATTTAGAGCAAACTAACATTCAAAACTGCCTTCCTTGTCATAGCAAACTGTTGCAGATGTGCATTTCCCTTCAAGAGAGAAGCCACAGTAAACTTAAATGATATTAAAAAGTTCAGTGGTAAATGAAACAGTGTTTAAACAAGATTTGATGGCAAGGTACACTCGATTATTTACTGCATAGATGACAGGGACAGACAAATCTCTCAGGGAGACCCCTCCATTGAGTTATGAGGTTCAGAAAGGACCCTAATTCTTTCTAGACTGCTTCTCTGAGGAGAGTTGAGGGGTGTCTGGATTTGCATTTCATTCCACACTAGGTCAGCTACTGTTTATGTTTATAAATAACTGTTTAAGTCTAAACAATTATTGATATGCAATCAATCCTTTATATCACTTGGCTAAGATTTCAAAGTTTCAGTATGCTGGGTTAGAATTCACTTACTAAGTACCTGATGTGATAAGGAGTCTCTCAAACTTGAGCAGTTATCTTGAGGAGCACAGGGACCCCCTTCCCTTCTCAAGGGGAGGTCCAGCTGGGCAGCCCACTGCCATGCAGGAAGAGCACTGTCATGCCAACACTGACAATTAAACAACAGGTAATGTACTTTCTATGTTCAATTGCAATGATACTGTTTAATTCTCAGGACTTTCTCAGTATTTAAGATACAAGACAATTAAGAGTTAATCACAAATACGACCAATATATATAAAAAAAGTCTGAAAAAAAGGGGGAAAAAAGATATAAATACTGCCTTGCCAATTTGTTCCATATTTTCAACAGCCATCAATCTGAAATGTCAATCTGACATGAATTATTGGGATTCAATCAAGAAAGGCACATAAAATTTTGAATGTGTTAGGCCTTAAACTAAAATACTGTTTGCAGTTCAAATATTCTCACATGTAATTCTTGCTCATCTTGATCATGCATGTTCAATAACAGAAAAGAAGATTGTCATTATATTAGGTACCAAATCTATCAGGAGGTGGTATCCTATTGTATTATTGTGAACATTTAGAAAAAGTGATGTCTGTAAAGTGATGTCTTTTTTTAACAAAGCTACTGTGATATGGGGCTAGCGAAGGATACAAGAGAAGGTGACTTTATTAACAGCAAAACTTAGGTGTAGATTACCAGGTGGGGCCACTGCCACCAGGTGGAAGATCTGTGTCCGTTCACATCACAGGTCTCCAACGCATTCTGTTTCAGGCTGTGTCCATCCACTAGTGAGTATGCTGCAAAAGCTAGTCCAATTTTTATACAGCTGCAAACACACTATCCCTTGGGACATAGATACAGGAAAACTGTAAACAATCTGTCTTGGGGGTATAGATATGGCATCTGGGATTCCCCAAAATTCTGTTAATAGGAAGTCTATTTGCATAGGCGGAGACACATATTTTGTTGAGCTAATGTAACTGTCTTTCATTATCATATAATTATTTTTATAATCCTGCTCATTTCCTGGTTTTTATTTCTTGCAACAGTGAGTAGGTCCCATTAGATGAGCATGTTAAATAATACCTTTGAAAAACTTGAATCTGCTTCTCTTTCAAACTTCATAGGTTTCCATTTCTTACATTATGTAAATGCTCACAACATATATTAAATTTTTCATTTCAATTTGCATTAATCACTGCATAGGTCAGAATGCAATTGCATTTGTTAGCATATTGTCCATTCACATTGTTAGCAATGCTTTTGCTCATGTTCATGTGTAGAAATTTTGGGTTCTGACCAGAATGACTTGGGAACATGTATATTACAGTGCTGTGTTCTGCTATGGACTCTCTTTGTCATCTTGGATGAATGACCTACTCTATTAAATTCATTGTTTCTGTCAGCATCCATCCTTTATAAATTGGGAATAAAATTTCCCCATATCAGAATGGTTGATGTCAGGATAAAATTTCTAAATGGCAGTGAAATGTTGAGGGCCTTTTTTAGTAGACAAGGACTTGGAAAATCTTTTGAATAAAATGAATCAACTAATAAAAACAGGTATTCAGTAGATGGATAGATGAACTCATAGACCTCAATATAATTTTCCTTATCAAATTCATTAACTTCTTTCCCCATGAAGCCAGCACTGTAAAAATAGGGCTGTTATCTAAATTAGTTTTTTAAAAATCATCAGAAATTAACATGATTTTGTTCAGAAGCACAGATATATTTGCTTGCCTAAAACTAAAAAAATACTGATGTACTATCGGTACATACACACCACATCTCACAGAAACATTTAGTATATGCCTAAATCGTGACAGAATTTTGATTCAGACCTCCTCAGGGAGCTAATTCATCCATGGATAATCACCACTCCCTGCAGGTTGATCTGCTCATTTCATGTTAAAAAGAGGGCCACTCTGCAAATGCACAGCATTAATCCCTTTTTACTTCTTGCAGTGTGTGTTAAGAACTGCAAATACCAGAGAGCTGAAATATTTGAGTGGATTATACTTCCTTTTCCCCTTCCAAATCTTTTAAGTTGTAGTTTTAAGGAAAGAGTCTTTTTCTTTACAGAGACCACAGAGGTTCTTCTACTGGGTAGAGTTGTTCTGTGAAACTTCTTCACAATTAAATCTGCATATGGATCCATCACCTTAATTGTCTGCATTAGAGAAAGTGACAGAAATGTCTCCAATATGGAGCTAAAAGGGTCAAGGCGGAATAATTCTGTTTGTATGCACATCTAAACAGTGACTTTTGCTTTTACAAAAGACTTTAGGGATAGAAATTAAATTGAACTTTTTTTCCTTACTTTTTCAGACATTCCTTCAAACTAGATCTTTCCCTAAGAAAGCTTATTGCTTAAAGTGAATTAAATGGCTGAATGTGAATTGAAACCTGCTTCTAAAGCCACAGTGTATGCACTGCTTTTCCACCCAGTAAAGGCTGACCAGTACATAGAAATTTATCACAATTCATACAATATTTTCACTTATAGCCCTCCATTTTCAAGGGATAAGGGATCTGTTATTGCTAGAGAATTTCAAACTAAACATGAAAATATAAAAATGCAAGTCTCAAACACCACAGGCTTCCAAAAACCAAGGATGGATTATTTTTAATAATCCTAACCTAAGTCTGTGTGATAACTGGAACTGGAAATGACTCCAGGACCCCAGGAGATTCCATCCTTCTGCTTCTGGGCAGTACTTGCTCTGCCTGCATCACTCCTGATGGATGCCCTTAAAAATAGAAAATGTGGAATATTTCCCATAATTCCCTTCTCAGCCAGATGAGTTTTCATGATCCTGCCATTTAGAAGCTTTTTAAACTTGATTCAGCTGGGTTAATAGCTATTATATCTTGTCTAATTTAATATTGCGTATTGTGAAAAAAATTTCTGCAGCTGTCATTCTAAATACTTGTGAACCAGAATATTTTTTCTACTTAATTTGTCAAGACTAGACAACCCCAGTTTCTCCAGCTGCTTCTTAGAGGTAATGTTTGTTGGATCTCAGCAGAGCATGGATGCTTTGTGTTGGGCTCTCTGTTAACATGCATCTGGACACAGAGCTCTATCTGAGGTCCAACTGTGCGGGCCAGAGCAGGCTTGCACTCTGTACTGAGGCTATTTAATGTGCTTTGAGCCCTGTCCTATTTCTCTGCCTCCTTGACAGAACCTTGGTTCCATTACCCAAGCCCAGGGAAAGACTAGATTTGCAATGATCCATGGATACTTTTCCTCAACATTATTTACTTGCTTTACCAGTCTCATTTCTGATATTGTCACTGAATTTTTCCTAAAATTAAAATTTTGACCTTATTTTCTTTGGATTGAATTCCATTTTGTTTTTTTTTTTTTTTCATATAATTCTTTTAGTTTTTGGGAGATTCTGATTTCTAGTTCTACAGCATCCTCACATCAGTCTCAGATCAGGGTTGAGGGCAGATTTCAAGAGAATTCTTTCCATTCTATCTTCCAATATATTAATGAAGCATGAAGGACAGATGTGTCTGGATCCCTCCCTCCCAAGTTTTCCTCTTTTGTAGAGAGCTTGAGTACATTCTGTGGCCTCCCACCACCCCAATCTCTTGAATGGAAAGACAAATAAGACGTGTATGTTTCAGCTCAAAACTGTTAAGTTTCTTACCATCAATCTGTCATGTTCTTTTCCAGTTTAAAAATGCTGTCACTTATACACAAAATACACACTCCATGTGGTTATTAAGTTCAGTATGCTTTTTGAACTTGCACATACTTCTCATTTTAGGCAGAAATGTTGAGAATTCTATTGTGTAAGCATATTTTAAATATTTCCAATATTTTCAGGTTTTAGATTCACTGGAAATGGTTTACTATTTTCCATGTAGTATTTGCTTCAATAATCTCTCAGCAGCTTTTTGAAAATACACATGTGAATATATGAATGGAACCAAATTTCCACACAATAAGTTTTTTCTGACTGTACATAGATACATTACTACATTGTGGTTGAGGATCATAAAATGCCCTTTAGTGGTAAATCTAACTACCCCTTTATTGTAAGAATTTTACTTTATGCTAAATCTCTAATTAGATTCTTTGTCATGAAACTTTAACAATTGCGAACTGCATCGTTTTCACATTGCTTTTGCATTCACCACCCTACATACATATTTTAATTTTTCATATTAGAAGGCAGTAACAATTCTATTAATATTGCATTAAACATGAGTGTTCTACAAGCTTTTAGGAACACATTACCCTTGTTCCTGGGCAATAGACTCCAGGGGCTTATGCAGAAAATGAGCCTGTCTTCAATATGGTTTTGCTCATCTACAAGTTTGTTTTCAAGGAAACAGTGCTAGAACTCACTTGGGATTGTTAAAAAGCCTCACTTTTGATCCTCTAAGGATAGAAGAAGTTTGTAATTCATGAAAGAGAGAGGTATTTATGTTGTACAGAACAGGGAAATAATGCTTTCAGAAAACAAACTCATAGCCCTATGGAAAGACAGAGATTGGCCACAACACATCAGTTTCTCCAGGAGGAGGCTGTGGGAAACCCTACTGAAAACCTTGGAGAAATGCAGGTAGACAGTGTTCACCCCACACTGACCGAGCAGGTTCATTTGTCACAGAAGGCAATCAAGCAAGGTTTGTCAAGCAAGATTTGCCTTTGGTGAATCTAAAAGTTTTTCCCAATCTTGGGCTTCATCTTACCTATGATAGCCCCCGTGAGGATTCATTTAATAACTTTCCCAGGGACTGGAATAAGGCTGATGTATCCATAATCTCCTAGCTCATCCTTTGGAGATCCTCCATTAGTCAGCCTAAAGACTAGGTGGACAAAAGTGTTCACTGGTAAATGGCTCCAGGTCTTCTAAGGGTACTTTGGAATACACTAGGATTTCCTAATCCCTTACACTTCTTAGTGGAGTGGCAAACCTCCTGACAGCTGCCAAGTTGCTTGGACTCATGGTCATGCCACTTGCGGAACACAATTCAATAAATAGATGTTGCCAGACGACAAATACTGAAGAGCAGCTCTCCAAAAGACTGGTGGTATTTCTCCTTCCCTTAACTATATCAAGTATTCAGTGATCATATCATTGCTACAAAGTGAGAAGACAGGCTCCACTCCTTATTTCTAAATTTACTGTTGCTCAGGTGAACACTGCTAGTACTGCTCGTATTTTATTCTAGACTGCTTGTAATCCTGATGTCCCACCTTGGCCATGGCTACCTAGATGGAGAGCTGTGTTCCTTTGCTCACTCTGTGTTTTGCCAGGGCAAGCTGAAAAAAACTGAAACTATATCTGAGAAGTCATCTTGGGAAATCCATAATTAAATTCAAATAGAGGAAGGAATTGAAGCCAAGCCTCTTGCAACCTAAGTTCTTAGTCTGTCAGTAACCTCCTACTTTGGCAGCCATAGCCAGCTCCATGAAAGTATTTGGGGTTAAGGTTGCTAAGTAAAGTCAAAAATCTTTCTGTGGCCTGATTTAGCTCCTAATCCTTTGTGAGAAACTAGTTCTGGAAGACATATACCTCTTCCTCATTTTTGATGGAGAAACCTGAGTGCCTTAGTGCTCCAGCCTTCATAAAGGAGATTTAAGCTGCATGTTCTTCCTACTGTTTACAAAAGCCCGTATTCACAGCAGGACCACCAAGTCCTAGGTGTCTGGAATTTCAAGGCCATTTTGACTTGAAAATTCCACCTATTTAGATAGGAATTATGTATTCAGATATCTACAGAATTTCAACATTGTTATCCTGAGTGTTGAGAGCTGCAGTGTTCAGTAATACAATGCATGTGTTTTATTGACTGGATTCTGATGCTTATCCATTTCACAAAAGGTTGTTTTTAGGGTTTTTTTTTATTTAAAAACTGTAACTAACTAGCTACTTTCTGATTGAATTCATTTCATGGGAAAATGTTGCTTAGCCCAGTATGCTTTGTCAGAAATATATTGTTTAACAAACATTGATACAGGGCAAAGCAGCTTTCCCCCCGTTTCCTGGATCACCTTGGCATCCCATATTTTCAAGGCCAGATGTTGACCTGAAAATTCCACCTACTTAGATAACTGAGATAATGGTATGATGATTTCAGTTCCCCCATTCCCAAGCCATCTTCTGGTAGCCACAGGTCCCAGCAGGTTAGCGACAGGTTAGAGACTTGGAGATGCTGACGTCCCTTCTCTCCAGTTCTTACTCTGGTGCTTTTCAGAAAGACCTCCATAAATGCTCCTTCAAGACCAGAATACAGGGATTTCTGACTCCACCCGTCCTGGGGTGAAGTGCCAGAGTCCCAGCATCCATGGTTTGGATGCACTTTGCCATGTCAGAGGTCTCAGTGGATCTACCATGGAGCCAGGATTTAACTAGAGATGCAAACCACATGACCCCAGCCTACTTTAGTGGCATTGCTGTTCTTGGAAAGTTTAATTCCACAAATAGCAGAAATGAGCAACAGAAAAGAATTTCAGTTTCAGTGAGCATATACACACCAGTAGTCATATCTGAAACAATGTATCAACACAAAACTTTCATCCAAATTTCTGGCTCCCAAGGAAATTAAGAAAATGTTTTGTCTAGATTATTTGCTTGTCCTGTCTATTCAGCTTAGACCAGAAGAAATGGAACAAATAAACACAACAGAAACAGGTAGAAAACCATTCTACCTTCATCTCCTTGAGCTTTGTCTGAAGTCTAGACTCATAAAGTTTCTCAAAGCAATAAGCAGAATTGATTGTTCTATTTAGATGGATTTTAAGTGTATAAAACACATTTTTTAAAGGCATTCAAAAAGCCACATTACTCAGGAAATGACAGGTTTTGTTTGCAACATTTTATACATATACATTAGAAGGTTGTGTCACTTCAAACGAGAAGTGACAGGGCAATTAAAATATAATTTAAAAAAAAACTTTTACTCATATATAAAGAAATAATAAACCTGAGCTCCCCTATCTTAAAAACATTAATTTCCAATTCTGTAATTCTGTACTCTTATAGTTTCAAAATAATGAAAATTGCCAATTGCATCTTCCAGAAGAGTGAAAGCATTTTTCTACGCAGAGGTTGACTGCATTCACTTGAAAGAATAGAAGGTGATTATATGTTCTGAAAGCCACAAATCAGAGCCAGCATATGGAATGATGTGTCTGTGGTGAAGGAAAAAAAATATAAATGTGCTATTATTTTTTCATGTTAAAAAAATAACAAACCTTAAAATCAGGTTGCATTTACTAAAAAAGAAACCAAAAATTAGTAGCTTGATTGAAAGGCATAAATTTTCCTTTTCTTCTATAATGCTATTGTAAAATAATCTATTTAACAATTTTATTTCTCAAATTGCAAACCAGATGTTTTTATACCAAAACAAAACAGATAATCATATCTGTTAATAAACAAATTTTTTAATGCCAGAAACTAAAAGCTCACTTGAAAAAAAATTGTCACATTTTGTACAGTGTTAGAAGGCAAGGTTTTTGGCAGCCAAGATGTGCAGCTCCCATCTGCAAAAATGCGCAATCAAATTCTTCTTCATAAATTATGATAAAAAGAATTATCACAATATCACAATTAAATATTAGATTTTCAAAAAATGTATTTTATAATAAAAGAGTCAATTAATTATGAGGGTTTTTTCCAAAATATTGATGATCTGTCACTTTACAGCACAAGCCTTCATCCAGATGAATTGATGGGATATTCTTCCTTTCTGCAATGCCCGCAGAAATCAGCTTGCAATTCAGCCACTTTTCTAAAGCTTCAACAGACCAAACATTAGGTGACTACCCATCCCTATGGTATAACTAACCCAAGGGAAAGTCTTCTTGACTTGTTGGCAATATCAGCCACTGTTGTAGTTAAACTTAATCATATTTATTACTTTGACTTCATAAAAAATCTGCTACTTCTAGTAAATTGAAATTTTCTCCTGAAATTTAAACAATCTTTCAGTATTTTTGGTGTTGGAAGTCTGATGGACTAGAGCAGTGTCTATGATCTGGATGAGCCTAGTTTCATTGGTTTCCCTGATCTAACTTCTACGCACTGTACCTACTTCTATTTTTTGTCTCTTATGCAATAGCTTCCTTAAAAAGACTTTGAAGCAGGAGCCATCTTCTCCTCTGGCATTAGTACTAATCTTTAACACACTTGGGGCCATACTCTCTTTTTCAGAGTCTGTTGCTGAAATTATTCTTATGTCTATTCAAAGTCTGGGAAGCTTAGCACTAGGCAGCCTGATTTGTTTAGCACTCTCTTGAATCTAAATGCCAGCACAATTGCAGATGAGCTTAACAGACCTATTTGCAAAGGAGTTTAATGAAGAGTTTGTTAAGAGAATGGTACAAGGTACATTGCATCTGGAGAAAATTATAAGAGTGAAAAAATACAAAATGCCTTCTTTATGTCGTATAAAATCCGTAGAATTGTATTGATTTTTAAAGGAATGTGTGTTTTACTCTTGTTTATTAGTTATAGAATTAGATGACTGTTAAACTAATTTATAAGTAATTTATATATTATCTAAGGACTGCAAAACCAAAAAAGAGAGGAACAATTATCTTTTGAGGATGATACCTTTTATTCTCACTTTTTTAATCATCAATTTATAGGTAAGCCCTTAAGTCATAAAAGAATAAGCTGAAGGGAATGGATATAAGATTCATTACAGTTCCAAAACTGGTGGGCTCTCAGAAGGCATGAAAGGAAATACAAAAACACACAAGGGAATTGGACATGGTATTTTTTGATACTTTGAGCTATGTGAAGGTTTTCCTAAGTAGGCACTATTCAGAATTATGCTGACAGTCACTGATCAAAAGAATCAGTAACATTTATGATGCCAAATGCCTATTGCAGTATAATTCACGGCAGGAACACTGGATCAGATCCACACTTCAATAAATCACCTGAGAATCTGGTGCAGAGGATGGTGACACTCCTGAGTATATTCCACCTCAGGCTTTACTGTAAAGCAACTAAGCTGTAGATAGGTATGAAAAAATTTGTCACCATCCAGAAAAGCAAGCACAGCTGCTAGGTTCATTTTCATGTATCCTTAGAAGAATTCTGGAGCAGAATGGGAAATCAGCATGATTTTTAAAAATAATCTCATACTGATCTAGTGTAATGGCAACAAAGGTTCCCTCAGCTGAAACAGTTAATCTGTTTTTCCATTGCTATCTCACACTGCTGCTTATATCCCAGAATTTTACTGCTGATGTTACTTTTGGGATTTTTGTTCACTTTATGTTTGAGCTGTGACAAACACTGAGACACAGGGCTCAAAATTGATTCAGTTGAAATGGAAAGGATCTTGGTGTGTGTCCATTAAAAGATCTTTCAAGATTCATGGGGTATACACCAAAACACAAATACTAATATTAGCTCCCTCCAACAGACTCAATTACAAACAAATCAATCCTTTAGCATGAAGAGTTTCTGTACATTATAATGAGCAGTTTATTGGAAAGAGTAAAAATATGGAAAAAATAAGAAATGAGTAATCAATATTTAGCCCAAACAGAAAAACAGTACCAGGCTGAAAGAGTGGGTAACAAGTATCAAACCAATGATCAGACAAAAAAGCTGAAACACTTTGACAGGGCAAAAAAAAAAAGTAGTTCAAAAACAATGGCATGTGCCTGTCTACGAGATTCATATTAGCCAAACCTGAGTTTCATATATATTGGCAAAGAATAATCACCTACTGAACTAAACTGCTCAGTGCCTGTCACTGGTTTTAGTAGGCTTATTCTGAAGAGTAGCATTTCAAGTTGTGCTGGCATTTGGAGAGTCAGTGATGGTATCTGAAATGCAGCACAGATATAATCCATGAAGTACCCTGCAGTCTTGACCCCCAGAGGTTTGTTAATCCTCTCCCCACCAGTGCTACCAGGCTCTCTTTCAAGAGGAAACAAACCACAGGAGATAGACTCAGACACCTGAGCCTTGTCACAGCATGCATTCAGGAAATGTCCTTGGCCCCTCAGATTGGACATGTGCAGTGGATAGAGGAGAATAAATGTTAGGAAGCTGATCTGTGTCACAGCTACAGATCTCTTCAATGATGGGCACTGTAAGGGTGACACAGAGTTCCTCAAACAGCTTTCTTCTTTCTTAGTCAGTGCGATCTTAGCTGTGTTTCAAGACCTGAAATTGTGTTATCCCAAGGCAATTCACAGAAATGTAGCCACATTATTTCAGTATCACTGCTCCTAGTCAGACACCAATATGCCTGCTGACTCTGTGATGAAGCTCATGTCCTCATGCTGGAAGTGTTTTGTTTTTCTCTACACCTTGTTTCATCTCAGATCAGGAGTGTAATAGCATTTCACTTTGTTTGTAGGGGGAACAATAAAGGTACTACCTAGGTGAGGTATAGCAAGACAGCAGAGCAAGGACAGCACAGAGCCCAGTACAGCTGGCAGCAGTTGCAGTTTCTCTGTTGCCATGCTGTCAGGGACTGCAATAGTTTATGCCTCAAACATTTTGATATAATGTTTTGCTCATTATAACAAAAACCATATAAAGTTACAGCCAAGGAAGCCTCCCAGAAGATGCCTGATCAAGACTTTGGACTGAAAGTCAAACTGCTGAGATTGGATAAAAGGAAAACCCATTCTTCAATCACCTGAAACAAACAAGTAAACAAGGACAAGAATGTGAGCCAAACCCAGAAGCCATGCTAAAAATCATCTTTGCCTTGCTTCAGGGTGGGGGAGGCCGTAGCCCACAGACCCATTTTCTGGGAGCAGGTTTGCACAGATTACCCCCTCCAACCCAGGTGGGGGGAGGAATTCTCCTTGTGTTGCAACCTCTGCTCAGGGGCAGTGAAGCCATCCTCCCTTACACAAACTGGCTATGGAGCCCCCAGCCTTGGGAAGGCCACATCCACGGGTCCCATTCCCATAAGGGACAGCTGAAGGGGTGCTTTAATCCAGCAAAAGCCTCTCTGAAGTGCTCCCCAGAGTCATTCCTGAAGCCTTGCACCACAGGACTGAACGGGATGCAGCAAATGTGGGGTCTGTTTTAAGACACAATGGGAAACTCCTCCCCCCAGGGAGGGCCTGGATTTTTCTACCTGGCCTGAGTGTACATTAACCCATCAGATTCTGTGCTTTTCAGAAGGACCTTCACTACAAGGAAGACCAGCTGGAGAGGATCACTGGAGAATCATTGGGATCCATGGAGTGGTGATATTTTCCTTATTCTATCCCTGTTGCTCTCTTTCTTTCCCCCCCCCACCTATTTCTTTTTTCTCTCTTCCTCTCTCTCTCTCTCCTATTTACTATGAAATAAAACCCATACTATTGCCACTGGCATATGGTCTCATTTACACCTTAATTCAGGCAGAGGCATTTCTAAGAACGTTAATAATCGGATCTTGACACATGCCAGAGAGGAGAAACATGAGAGCCTTTGTCAGGTGGGAGTGAATCTCCTTCTTCTCTCTTACCACTTGTCTGGCAAGTGTGAAGGAGCCTGACTCACCCATGTCCACTACCTGTGAGTACACGTCTGCGTGTTCTGTTGCACAGTCACAGTAAGCACAACTTACACACATTAAACATAATAAAGTATGCAACCATGCTGGAAATGCAAAAAGAAGGAATGTATCTGACTTGAGATCAAAAAGCTACTGGCAGAAGTACTTTTCTTGGGGTTCAGTGTACCCTTGGTTTTGTTTGTTTAGATAGCTCCAAGCTAAAAGTAGCATAGCTTACACGTTCACTAGCAACAAGGTTCTCTCCTACAAGCTTGTGCTGTGACTTTGGAAATTCCAGGCTCAGGCTAAGCCCCGCTGAGATATCACCAACAGGTTCTCTGGAGGAGGTGACCAGGAACTGCTAAAGCCCACAGGAGTCAATAGAGGCTGGCAATAAACTGGTATCTGCACTCATGAGAGTGTGTTCCTTTCCCCAAGATTTCCATTCTGGGGCAATGTAACACCTACAGCTCCTAGATAACACACTTGAATGTAGACCCTTTCATCATTTTGCTTTTCTCTTCCAGGCTCTTTTATTGCTTTCTTTTTTTTCCTTTGTTTCTGGCCCAGAGAACTTGCCTAGTTAGGCAGAAAGGAAAATCTCACAAATGCTGCATACATGCCAAGCAGTTTCATACAGATAGATTGCACTATATTTAATTCCAAAGCTTTTAAAACTGACTACTATTCATTAGTGTCAACATATGGCTACACATCCCAGCTTGAACTGCTTGAAACCGTCTCCTGAGCACAGGATTTTTTGCCAGCCATCAGCATACAACTACCATTTGTCTACGTATGCAGTGCATTCTCCTACAATCAACTTACTGGTGAAATACTGTATATAAATATCCAAATTAATTCTTCCTCAATATTGGTCTTCAGATTCCACCATATCAGCCAAAAGCTGCACTGCTCACTATCATTTTCCACTTGCTAATTAATTAGAGAAAGTCACAAGAAATACCAGCTAAGTATTTTTGGGGGGCTTAATGAATGAGTCTATTAATTTAAGAAGATTTAGCAATTATGCATTCTCTAATATTGATTTCCACTAAATCCTATCTGGAAATTAAGGAGATTGATAATAAAACCTTTTATTCAATTCCACTACAATATATCTAATGAATAAATTGGCTGCATGCACATCCTTAGAACCAGATTCGTTTAGCAATAAATGGTGCAACACAAAGGAGCACATTGTAATTGAAATTAAGGAGGGTGAAAAGCAGGTGTAGGCTGAACTCAGTAATATGCTAATCAAGCACAATGGAGAAAGGAAATTTTATGTGGTGTAGATTTTTTTTCCTCTGACATTCAAAGAATTTAATTTTCCAACTTTTCTTATTTTTGTGTAGCCAGGGCCTGTTTGTTGGGTTCCTCAGACTGCTGTTTCACAATGAAAAAAAATCTCGTACAGAGCAGGACACTGTGAGCTGAATCCTATTGGTCCAAAAAAATTACAGATTTAATTTTAAAAGTTGCTAACAACACATTTCTTCTACTTCCAATTGTTTCTTTCTAGTCTAAAGCCACAGAAGAGGGGAATGATTTTCATTAACACAGAAAATGCATCATAGCTCTAAGAGAAAGGGAGTAGCAGATGAAAAAACCTGAAAACAGAAAAGCTCAAATGTTCAGCCTCCTTCATCTTCCAGAATGAAAGATATAATCAGTTTGTGTAAGACTCATATCTGTGATCATTTAATTTCAAGAGTGACAATACATTCCATTCAGATCTTTGGAGAGTGGTCAACACCAAGAATCCCTCATAGCCCAGGTGTAAATTCTTCTTTTTATTTCAGTAAACCTCTCTCATCTGAGTAGTCTTTTATAATAGAGTTGAAACAGTAAATTTTCTTAGCATTTTCTCTCCTAGAAAACAGAAAACAATTTTGTTAATTCTTTAAGGGCTTCTGAAACTTTAGTCAACACATCTTTCTCCTTTTAATTTTCTTTGTTTTAGATTCACTCTTAAGTGTCTGCTGCCTCTTGACTGCACACATGAAGTTCAAATATCTAGTAGAAAAGATACTAAGGACCTGACTTAAAACCCATATATGGGTTAACTCCTTTAAGACTCCCACTGGTTTTAATAAAATTTTGATTAAGCAATGTGATTATTCAAATTAGCTTCTTAAATGTACTGTATAATATATCCTAATTTATTGTGTTAAAATTAATCTCTTCCCGCTCAAGGGAAAAAATACATATAAGTGCGACTCTAGCCTTTTTAGACTGAGGTCTTCAGAAACAAAATAATGTCAATATCAGAATCAGACATCAAACAGCAGAAGTGCAAAAAAATGAAATACTGATTCCAAAATCATTCATTTCCATTATTTTTTACTTGTTATTATATTACTGTTACCAGATTATGTAATAAAAAAGCTGTCTTGACAGTAATTCATTTAATGTTAATAATAAAGATTCAAATTATACTAAATTCATAGGGACCATGTCAAAACAACTCATTGTGGCTTGATAGTGTATATACAAGGGCCTCTAAAAGTTAATGATTTCATTCTCAGCAGTCATTTTGTGAAGAAATTATTACTGTCATTGTAAAGACAGCAGAAAGAAAGTAGGTCATTTTCTGGAGTACAGAGCATAGAATGATAGAGTAAAAATGAAAACTCTGAGAATTTTATAAGCTATTCCTAGGCCCTCCCTGTGTAGCCATCTAGATACATCTTTCACCATTTGATAGGCCTTAACTTTTCCAGCCCCATATCCCAATCACATATGAAGAGTTGCATCTTACATAATTTACCAAATAAACTACTGAAATCACAGACACCTTGCATTCTTAAATAAAATTTGAAATATGTGCATTAGCACAAAAGCTTAGAACAGCAAATGATGTATGAGATGTGGAGACTATGAAGATAGACCCTTCCCTAGAAGTCACTCTTCCTTTCCCTTTCTTTACATCTTTGCTCCCTTCAGACCCTTTACCATGGAAATAGAGGCATTGACAGAGATCTGAGGACAAGCTGAGTGGAGAAAGAAGCAGCACAGAGGAAATGTAAACTGCTAAGCATGGTGGTGAGTATTCTAGAAAGGATGAAATACTGGGGTGTCTGTCACAGGACATGGGAAGACAGAGAATCCATCAGTCTTTAAACAACAGCCTTATGTTCATATACACACAGGTACTTTATCCTCAGTTCCTCCCTCCAACAACTGCAGCTCTCTTAGGGTGTGAAGAGGAAAAAGAACTTTCTCTTACAGTGGTTGCAGGTCTTTTAAAAGGCCTCACAAGCACACTTAGCTTTGCATTTGCATACTCATGTACCATATACTGATGCTCAGTCTCACATTTTCTGCAGCTAAGACATGAATATACAGTAATTCTGGGGGTAGTTATTTTGGTATGATGAAGTCAGCATAATACATCTGAAAGTGAGAGAAAGCTGCCAAACTTGTATCTTTGATACACCTGAAAGTAAAATTCTCAGAAGAGAAATTTCAGTGTTCTGCTAAGTAGCTCAACAGCTAATAGGTTGGGTAATGTCTGCTCCCTCTGCTCTTTGTGTACCTCCTCCAAAACAAGATGCATATGCACTTTTTGGAGCAGGGAACAAGTCTGACTTGCCTTTGGTGCCAGGGAATGCTCCATTAACAACCTGCAGAATTAGGGTCCCTCTACCTATTTCTCAGGTTCCATAAATTCTGTGTCACTTTCTTTGCAGAAATTGGCTTCAAGCAGGAGAAGGAAGCTGGAGATTTGCTTCCCTAGAGGTTACAGAATAATCTTGCAGCTAATGCGCTCTGCTCCTCAAGCTGAGAACACATATTCCTAAATTTCTTGCTTAGAGTTTGGCTTATCAGAGCGTGCATAATCCAATTCATGGTCCATTAGTCAGATCTGGCCCATGGCACTCTTGTGCCCAGCTTTTTCATTTACAGCTATGAAGCGGAGCTGCTCAGATAGTGAATTCTTCCTGGCTGGATAATCCGTCTCCCTTGGTGAAGAAGTTCTGTTCTCACTTAGAGACAGACCTACTGCCATGCCATATCCAAGGAAGATGAAGCAAGCACCAGCAGACACGTCTTTTTATGAGTACCCACATAAAACCCGAACTGCCGCTCCCTTGGGCTCCAAGTTAACTGTGCAAAAAGCTGTTCCTCCACAAACCCCTTTCATGAGAAGCTCTGTGCTGTGAATGCTGAGTAGGAGGAGGTGTTCAGGCTAGTTGCATGTGCACAGTGGGAGATTGAGTCTCTGCTGAAGCACTTTGGCTCTGTGTACAGACAGCGGTGAGAGCTGGCACCTCTGAAATGAATTTCCTGAGAGTATTTGATACAGCTCTTCATTGCCAAAGTAGCAGTGAGTCCTGGCTTGGTATGTCACAGATAACTAAAACAGATTACAGCTGCTGAAAAGACAATTCATTCAGGAATTGAAGAACTCTGGTTTATCATGAATAACTGAAAAACTAATAAATAAGTTATCTTAAACAAGGTCTCACGAGGAAGGAATTCTTAACTCAGTTTCTTAGAAAGGATCTCATTCTACACAGCAAAATATGCACCAGTTCAATTACAAAGGTGATATTGCAACATATTTAAAAATTAATATTAATCATCTCTGTCCCATACTCATTTTTTATCTCTTCTCCCATGATGCATGCTCTCTAGAAATACTTTAAAAACTGGTTAGCAGAATCAGCTCTTACAGTCTTCAATGTCAATAGGCTTTCAATACCCTATGGAAAAATTATTACAAAAGCAATTTAAAGTTAATCCCTCGGCAACACTTTTGCAAACATTAAATTGGCAGTGATGAGAACGTCTGGGTGATTTTGTCCTGGATGACTGCTGGCCTGGAAGACAGCACTAGGTGATGCTGTGCAGGAGGTCTCTGTCTCAGAGCTGTGTGACTGCATAGAAACATTACATCAGTAAACAGGGCAGTGATAAGAACTAACACTTCATTTTAGAAAGTTTTTAACTTTATTTTCCTTTAACATGATAGAGAAGTAGCACAGATCTAAAATCAACAGTGGTCACCTTTAGGTTTATTTTCCACCACTGAAGAAAGGTTTTACAAATATGCAAAGAGTACATAGATACGCAATGAATGCATAACTTCTTTCATTTTACTAAAGATCCAGAAAGGCATATGAAGTCTTTCCTCCCCCAGGACTGCCAGTTACTTTCTGGGAGACAGTCTCCCAGAAAATGTTGTTTTTCAATCATGTTAGGTGAAGGAGGGCATCATATCTGGGACTCTCACTTGACTCCTGGCTTAGAACAAACTTCCTAAGTATATGAGTCACTGGAGTGTTGTATAGAAAGGGAAAAAAAACTAGCAGGAAAAAACCATTGCCAACTCATTTTTTTGTGGAGTCTGTTGCAGTGGGTATATGACTAATGTTTCAAAGTATGAAAGTAGAACTGAATCTCTCTGGAGAATGTGCAAAATTCATTGGGTTTTTTAATCCTGAGTGGTCTTAGCTATGAACCAAGCTGTGTCAGAACTGCCTGCTCCTAACTGTGCTCCATATTGGAACACTTTCTGCACTTTTGGTGCTTCATCTCTGCTCTGTGAGTTGCAGTCAGTATTTGAATATCCCAGAGAGTATATTCAACCTACATGGGATTGATTGTCAGAATGGTTTCTAACACTGCTAATGCACAGTCTGGGGCAAATAGCCTCAGGACTTAGCCTTTAATTCAGGTATTTGCAAAATAAGATAGTAATATGCAATTAACTATTCCACAAGCATATTATGCAGCTTACTTGGTTAATGCTTATAAGGCGCACTTTGGAAATTAAAATGCTACATGCACTGAGTATTGTACAGCATGGAAAAGTGTTTGAATTTTTAATTCAGATGGAATGCATGTAACACAATGAAACCATGAGTGTTGGCCAGCACCCCAGAAATCCCTTGCCATCTTTCATTTGATATGCAAACACTGGATTAGGTTTCCTTTACTTTGGCCAAACCAGCACTCTCAGGAGTCATACTGTGTCTCTCCCACAGCTGCAAAATATTCTTCTTCTTATAGAAGAATATCAGGTGGATTTTGGTAGTAAGGTGCCAATACCTGGAGATATTTTAGGTGTACTATGGGAGCAAATGTCCGTTCTGTTTGTTAGCTGCAGAAAACTGAGAAAGAAAAATGATGTATCATACAGACTTGCAGGTAAACCCTTGAGATGGTAATGGAGAACTTTATTTTGCCATCCCTAACAGTAAAAGAAACTTAAACCTTAATGTTCTCCACAGCAAAAGCAGTATACTTATCCCAGCCAACAAGTACAGTTGAACTCCTGATACATGCCACTAATCACACAGGAATATCAGTGACATAAATGTCAAAAGAGTGAGAGAAATTTTAAAACACACCATATATAGAGTTAGGTTGCTTATACCCCTGGCTTGTTTTCTATTTCAGGGGGTCTTTTCTTTTCTTTTCTTTTCTTTTCTTTTCTTTTCTTTTCTTTTCTTTTCTTTTCTTTTCTTTTCTTTTCTTTTCTTTTCTTTTCTTTTCTTTTCTTTTCTTTTCTTTTCTTTCCTTTCCTTTCCTTTCCTTTCCTTTCCTTTTTTTTTGACTTCTTTTCTCTTTTCTCTTTTCTCTTTTCTCTTTTATTTTGTCCCTCCCCTACCCCCTTCTCCTTTCCTTTCCCCTTTCCCTTCCCCTCTTTTTATCCCTGATTTATGCTTTGATCTTCCAATATCAAGTTTTAGGTGCAATGACAGTGTTTAGCTATGAACCTTAACGCTGTTGAGTTTTGTGACTGTGCATTCCTTGGTGCTCATTGGCCCTTATATCTCTTACAAAAAGAGAAGAAGAACTACACAAGATGAATGCAGATATCAATCTGTCAGCAGCCCTCTGCTATCTGCTGACATAATCTATCACAGTTTACATGGGGATTACAACATGGGATAGAATAAAAAGGAGACAGAGGACATAGAGAAGCCTGAAGGTGATAATAAAAAATTAATGTATGTCTCCTTGTTTATTAGCTTTTAAAAAAACACATTGACTTAATTAAGATAAAATTTATTCTTTAGCAGTTAGAATCTTAATCTGCCATTGTTTTATTAAAATGTACCATGAATATTAAATAGCAGATGACTTCACCTCCCCACATAAAGAGCAAAGCCATTTGGTTTGAACTCTTGATCCTCTTTGCTTGCTTGTTGTTTTATGTGTGTGTTTTCTTCGTCGCCATTATTCATGATGCTGTGAGATATAATAGAGAACTGGGACTCACCCTGAGTGGTGGTGCCTGATGTCCATTTGGAACAAATTCAAACATCCCAAACAGTCCAGGGAAAACTCCAACTTTCCTTGTGATCACCACCTGCCAGGAAGCCAAGCCCAGCTGCAAGAGAATGTCACAGTTTGGCAGATCTCCATCACAAAAAAGGTATGGTTTTTCTCAGATTTAGTTAACTCCTTAAAGATCCTGGCAATGCAAGCCAGCTGATATGCTCCTCAGAACAGAGAAGGCTCCATATTATTAGCTTTAAGAACAAAGACATTATTGACACTGTATTTCAAATTGCTTTTTGAAAGTTCAGGAAGGTCTATCAATTAAACAGTTACTTGTTTTGAAATACAGAGATGATATAGTCAAATTTTCACTAGAATTTACATAAGACTGAACTCAAATAACACACATAGCACAACTTTTAGCCTTGATTCAGCAGACTTTTAGGTACTTATTTAACTTAATATCTGTACTTCAGTGCAAGTGCTTTGCTGGACAAAATCTCTTGTGAACATATATGGACTCTTAGAAAGTACCTGAAGGAATCAATCTTTTCTGACACTGAGGCAGATTTTAAACCATGGCTTAGTTCCTGGCTAGAGTAACTGCAGATCAGAGAGCTGAAATGTTCAGTGACTTAATGTGCTTCATTTCTAATGGCTTCTTGCAGCAGCAGTGGACAATGAAAATTATAGGCTTCGTCTGATGGCTGATGATTGCTTGTCCACACAATTGTACTGGCTGCAAGCTTGGCCCAGCTGGGAGACTAAAGACAATGAAATTTAGAAAAGTGCTATTGGTCAGGGCTGATATCTTAACATGGCACTTGCTCACCTTTTCTTCCCCAGGATCACTGGATATTTCTTATATTCCATATTCCATATCTTCCACATTTCCCATGGCATGCTCAAACACTAACAAATTAAAACTTTCTTTAGCTGCTTAGACGCCAACTATTGCAGCTGAGCTAAGCTTGTCAGCTTCTACAGTTGTCTTTATATTGACATTCATTTTAATGGTTAATTATCCTTTGAAGTCTAAGAATTTAAGCCAATCACTTCAGTCACATAGTCATTGTCTGAAAATATATTTTTCATGCTTCTGGTACCTACCAACCCAGAGAGAAAAAGGTAAGCATCTTAAATTCACTTGAAATCTTATCAAAGAAGTCCCAGTTTAAATGCAACAACCTCCTGTTTCAATGCTACATAGGTATTGCTGACTACCAGCCATCTTGTAAGCTCCTGCAATTGGAAAAGAAAATGTTTATTATCTGTGTAATTTGCTTTGTCTTCCATCTCTAATACTGTGAAGAGGAAAGGGTTAGCCAGTCTTTTATCCAGATGTGACATAATGAGTGCCTTTCAGAGACAGCTTTCCACATGGACATTGCCATCTCTTGAGATCAACTAATTAGTTTCTCAGAAAGAGTTATTATAGTCTATTGGATATGTACAAAACATCTTCAGAAACTGTATAACAAAGTCCCAGTAGACTCCTATTTGCTATAGTAAATTATATGTATTTATCCTCTGCTTAAAGCTGAGTTGTGTGTTTATAGCAAAACCCTGAACATTTTATTTTCTTTTGAGGAGCTGACAACTATATTCATGCTCTTGATTCAAAACAAACAGAAAATTTCACAAGGCAGGTGTGGACATGCAGGTTTAGATGTCTGTAGCTGGAGCTTCAGAACCACTTTACTTCAACATAAAGGAGAGCTGCCCTTTTCCTAGACAAGCTTTCTTTCTTCCCTAATCTGAACCACAAATTCCTGCTGTCCTTTTGCTCCCACACTAAATGATAAACTGAACCAAGAAGATAATTATGTTGAAAAACACCCTGGGAAATGGAAGGAGGCTGCGAGACATATCGAGTAACTATTTTAATTCAGATTAGTTCCCTGAACAAGTCTGGTCGTTAAGTCCAACAGAAAGACATGGCTGGAGATGAGACAGAGGGTAGGACTGCTTGTCTCATGCCATTTAGGTTGGTTTAAAGTGATTACATAATTGCTATCAATATTATATTCCTATCAATAATTAATTATTATTACATTGCTATCAATATTATTGCTATAGATATTAAAAATAGGAGGCTTTTCTGTAGCTTATTATTTTCTTAGATTCCAATTCAGCAAGATATTTAAGTAAACACCTAACTTAAAGTTTTATCCTAAGGCAATACTCTAGTATTTCTGTTTATTAGTTGACTTCCTGAAGTGTCCGATGCAGGGGAACTGTTCTTTTTAACTGTTTCACTTAAAAATATTTAGCTATTTTAAAGCAAGTATCCATTGTTGCTAGGAAATATTGTTTATGAGCATTTTCTCAAGCAGCTACAGCACCACAGGGAAGAAAAAAAAGAGACATAAGCTTGGCAAGGAGTAAAATTCCAGGTAAGATTTGTGTTTTATTAGCCCCAAAAGAGTTAGATGTGATTTAACTCAGTTATACAATATATAAAGGACTTTGTACGTGGGCCGTGGAGTATATTAGATGATAAAATTGACTTCTTCTGCTTTTCCAATAGTGCTGACACGAGTAGATAAAAAACTTAGACTCATATGTCTTGATGCACAAGGAAGAATACAGCACATTAAGGAGGATGGGTCTCAGAAGTGCTTTCCTAGCATAATGGCTAGGAAGCTAGGATGCAGTTGCAATTTCCTTCTTCATCCTCAGTGGGAATACATGTGAGAGCTTAACATGTTGTAAGGAAGACATGCAGCTTCCCAAAGGACACCTGAGAATTCTTCAGAATCAGCATTTTCCAAGATGCTTTGCTTTCTTAATGGAATGGATGAATATTGCAAAGCTGTGGGGGGTGGATTAACAAGCCAGGGTCATGTTGGATAGTTGCACACATTGCATGATACATAGTGCAGGTCTGTTATCCAGAGAGTAGATGAATCAGGACATATTTCTTCATCCAGTTTTCTTTCATAAATATTTTCTAAAACAATCCTTAAAACCAGCTGAGCAAGCATCAGCATGGCAGAAATGGAAACTCAACATGTTGCCTTTCTAACCTTAACAGCGGCCATTTGCATGTATTTGTTGCAGGGTGGCCCTTCTTACATTCAGCCACATTGATTTTCTCTCAAAAGAGACATACTATGCAGAAATTCCCAAAAGGTGTGTTCTATATCTCCCCTCTCCTCTCTCTAATCTCACAGATTTCATGTCATTCTATGCCTTGATCTTCACACTTTGTTTTATTTTTTTTCCAAAGAAATTGCCCAAGTTTATTTCTTATACTAATCATATATTATTCTATTCTTATCTAATTAACAAATGTTATCCTACTTAGTACACAGGCACTAAACTATGCCCTGTCTCCCTTCCACAAGATATCTGCACTCTCTGACCTACAAGCACAACTGTTCCTTAACCTAGTTCTGTCAGAATGATTTGTAAAATCCTTGCTAAGAAGTGTTTTAGTAGGTTTTAAAAGCCAAATTGTTTTGACAGAATCAGGCTGGGGACAGCTATGTATGTAGTTACAGTAGCAAATCTGAAGGGGAGTGGTATCCTTCAGGGAAGGGAGAAGGGAGTGGCTGTGAGGAGCCTTCTCCATTGTCTCCATGCCTGCATTATCCACCTATTAGTACCCTTGCTAATCAAATTGTCCTAACTTTCCCTCCTTTTCCCAAAATGACAGACCTGCAATATAAAACCACAATGCTCTCACTCAATTAGACTTTCTGTCTAAACCTGCATTTTCATTTTCTCAGCTGATTTTCCTTATTCCCTTCTTTTCCTCACTCTATGGAAATTTCATTATGCTTCCATACTGACCAGTCCTTCCTTCCAAAAATTTGGGTCTTCATTTACATCTCTTCTGTAGTCCCTATCTCAAAGCAGTTACTTCCCAAATCTTATTGGACAAACTCTTTCTTTTGCCTTGTTCTAATTAAATTGTGAACTCTTTGGGTGAACGAACACGACTGAAGTGTGCAAAATGCTTTCAGTGTGCTGGTCTGCCAAGTTATAATAACAGCAATAGTCAACAGGGCTCCAAAGTTTGAACACAGGATAATATGCCATGCTGCAGAAAGTAAACTGATAAAAAGAATAATTATTAAAAATTAAAGGAAGAAGGCATGCAGCACTGAGCAATTTAGGAAATTCAGAACATCCAACAGTCACTGACACATGGAGATGGCAAGGAGAAAAAATAGGTCTTGAGACAGAAGAAAACTTCACACTTGAAGTGCCTGATGATTCAGGCAGAAAAGTATCTGTTCAGGAAACTCCTAAAATGTTGTTATAGCCCTGAAGCATGCACAAGAGAAAATTCCACCCTGCCTTATAGACTGAGCACTGCTATATCTATGGAAATGAGTGACATCTGTGACAGAAAACTGATTTTAGGAACACATTCCTAGATGGGAACTGTTGAAGATTTTGCTGATAACTAAAAGGCCTGACCTTTCTCTGAGCAAAGTAATTTCTGGTGCTGTTTTTTGAGGAGGAACAAGGTAATAGAAAATTTACTGCATGATGTTTATCTCAATACACTACCTGTGGCAGACCTATCTGGTAACCTAGAAAATGCCTTGAAGAAAAACATGAAGCAAGTGAAAAAACATGAGTGAGAGGGAGGGGAAGGGAGGGGAACACTGAAATGTAGAGGATTTCAAATCTACATTTTGTTTCTGCGTATAGGAAACAGTAGGAGCATTAATTTAATGTTGGGGCATACTCCAGATTCGTGCATCTTTTCCATGATATTTGTCTGCATAACTGGAGTGTAAATTTGTCATTTATGTTCCCTCTCAGATTCAAATCTGAGCTAAATTTCCTCTTATGCTTATGCACAGATACACAACCATTTGCCAGGTGGCTCCCTAGGTGAAGAGCCATGGGTTTAGAGCTGGTCCTAATTCCCATCAATGCCACATGCAGTTTCATGGGCAGTAATGGGTAGCTGAACCTTTGAGCCTTTTTTTCCTATCACTCTTCTGTGCCCCACTGAGAAACTCTCAAAAGCTTAAACAGTAAAGGTCCTCTACTTCTTGCTTCCCTTTGTTTTTTCTCTTCTTTTTTTCTTTTCCCAGGACAATTGAAAGAGGAATAAATTCAAAGAATGTAGTGGGTTTCAAAAAAAAAACCAGAAAAAAGTTTGGAAATGAAGCTCAGCAAACACTTGAACAATTGGCTTTGGAAGAGGATTTAGGCTACAGTGGCAAAAGAGTGAGTGTTGACCTGGAAAATCAAGATTCATTAGGCATTTCAGTGCAGGAGAGAGAAGGTTATGCAACCTGGTCAGCTGGAAAGAGACCTAGTAGTAAAGAATTTAGTGACAAAAACAAAAAATGAGAGGATTTTACTAAACCAAAAGGAGTTTTGCTGAGAGGAATGTACAAAAAGATTTAAAAAGAAAGAACATGGCAGTGAAGCCAGTAAAAGTTGTATCTTCTCAAGGCTCAAATTGAATGGAAAGAAATTTATCAGCAACACAGAAATTAACCATTTCGGACTTATTCATGGGATGGTAATCTGACAAAATAGTGTTCACTAAAAATTGTAAATACATTTTTTAATATCATTTATACACTCTACTTGAAAATAACAAATTTAATAAAATAACTTCTTGCATATGATGTTCTCCTTGTAGTTTTCCATGGTGTCAGCCTGGGTGGAAATCACACATAGACTGCTTGTCTATGTCTGCAAGTGTCTGACCATTTATGGCATTGTAGAATAGAAAGATTATTCACACAAATTTACTCCATTTTAGCTGTGTGAACACCTACAGATATGAAAGTTCCCTATTGTGCTTTTGAAAACCTACTAAACTTTTTCTCCTTCACAAATTTTAGAAGGAAAAATGTAAATTCTGGCTGAAATTTAACAGATTGGAGCTCCAGATAGATCTGTATATAAGCATGAAAGATATCTTTGGTTAATAGTTTGCTGTATCTTAGCATTACAAATCTTGAGTGAGTAACAAGGACATTAATGTGTGGGATGAGTGTGTAGAGAATAGGTTTCATAGCCAGGAAACATTTCAGAATTTCCATGGGCCTTGGAGCAGAAATCTAATGATCTTCTCCCTTTCACCAGGCACAGTTTTTTTATGTTAATTAGGTGCAGAAATGCATGCAATATTTCAAAATAATTTACCTTTACTGCAGGACCCATAATACACTGACAGCATTGCTTTATCTCATAATGGCTTTAAAAGTACCCTTTTCCTTTTTAAAGTTTTAAATACTTTTAAATTCTTATGCCTTTTCTTTAAAATGTAATGCTTTAATTATTGGGTAAATCCATTGTGTTCTCATAAAACAATTGCTAGCATCACAAAGGATATGCACAATGGCACAACTCAAGCCACAGAAAAATGCTTGTATAAAGATTGCTTAACCTAAATTATTTCAGTGTTCATTTTTCTTTATCTGCTTTACACCCGGGATATTATAGCTTTTGTTTTCAACTGCACCTTGAATTAGAATTAGATTTGAGGAACAAGAGGCAAAGATACTTCATATTTAAATTAAACCATTGAACAGCAATTGTTGAAACAATCAGCCACATAAAGAAAAAATATAAAATGGGAACCAGAACTGACTGTGCAAAAATCAAAATGCAAGACAAAAGATGATTTCAAGGGACCTCAGAAAATTAAATAAAAGATATTGTAAGCCTTAAAAGATATTCACAAGGAACTTAGCATCATATTGTGCATATGATACAGGAATTGTCAGTAGGTGCCACTTCACACAGAGTGTGAAAAACAGTTCTCAGATGTACTGGGTAAATAAACATTCAGCCACAGAGTTTGGATAAAAGCCAGAAAACAACATGAAATCCAGACCAGAGTTTCAAAACATGAGTCTCCGATTTGGGCTCCCTTTACTTACAGATACTCAAATCTAAATATATGTTAATTTGGTTTGGGTATACAAAATCAGAAATCAATTTTTAACAGACTAGTCCAGGCATTTACACGTCATTTGACACACCCCCACATCACCATTTCTTAGATCTCTGGGACTTGGACTTCACGTGGCTTAATACGATTTTACTTAAGAAATAAAATCAATGATAATTCCCATGATACATATTATCACTAGGGAGTTCAAGGTGGCATGCACAGTTCCAACCCTAAATTCTCTGAGCTTCAGAATTCTGCAGGAATTCTTCCACTTCACTTATATGATCATGATGAAGACTATCTCTTATGCAAAGCAGTGGGATTTTTTTCTCTTGTTGGATAGAAAGTCTAAAAAAAAATATATACCTAATCTATTAAAACTTCACTCATGCCACCATATATGTTTATTTTTGGAGTTAAGGTCATAAAATGCCCTCTTTTTCTTTCATGAACCACTTTCTGTACTAGGTGATTCCCCTCTCACAGAGCCATTCTGCCTCTCACTTTGCTTTCCTTGGGTAACTTACATGAAACTTTTCCCTCAAAAGTAAACTTGATCCCTTGGAATGTGAACTACCAGTCTCTTTACGCTCAAACAAAAATTGGTTTTGGATACGGCTGAGCAACAAACCTTGCAAAGAGGAAAGAAAAGGGTCCTCATCAATTTCTATTTTGTGAATAAAGTCCACTTTGTTTTGTTGCCTTATACATTCTGGCTGTAATTACTCTGCAGAACTCTTTTCCAATCTGTCCCATAACATACTCATACCATGCTAATATGCTCTTTAAATTTGCCACAAAGCAAGACTCACCTTCTTAAAAGAATTCAAGGGAAAAATGACTGTAAAAAATCAATAGGGTTTTGGGCTTTTTTCTAATACAGGGATAATGCTGAGCCTTTTTTTTCCCTTGTATACTATCCAGCTTTTTGCAGTATTGAAATCAGTCGTACCATTTCTCAGGTGCAGTTTTTAATGTCAGTAGGACAGGTCTCTCTGTTCCCTGAGGCTCATGTACTTCAGACTATGGTACCTCAAAATTTGCATGTGCAGCCCAAAGTACTGCACCTATGGCACACCAAAATTATGTTATGCATTAGAGAAGTTTAGGGACACAGGTAAAAACTCTGGTATTCCATTTAAGTACAGCTGATTTAGCTGTCATACTGCAAATAAAATGCACTTAAAATACAGTTAAGTTATCCCAAAACTAGCAATCATCTAAAGCATAGGACTTATCTCACTCATTGAAAGAAATACACCGAATCTCTTGTCAATGCACTTTACCTTTGCAGATCTGTTTGAGAGTTGTAAAAAAGCATTTCCAGCAATACTAAGCTCAAAGTCCTCTAGGAAGAGAGATAACATCCATAATCAAATCTGGGAAAAAGGGAAATGGGAGTGTTTTTTCACTCCTGGAATCTTAACTTGATGACAATTAAATTAACCACAGAGGTGCTAGTGACCGTCTCTAGAAAAACTGACACTGTTCTGATAAATCCAATATTTGATTCACTGGCACTTTTCCAAAGTCAAAATAATTCCCCCAGTTAAATTCAACAGACACTTCAAAACTAATGACCACAAAGTTCTGAAATAAAAATAATGCTATTTTCTCCTCAGTGATAACACTTTGTTCTGAGAAAGTGATTGGATCTGTCATTGTGACAGATTTGTTTTCTCAGAGGACACAATTGAGCAAAAATTTTAACTTCCTCAATCCCTGAATCAGATCTTTCTTGCATTGTAGGCATTACAAACAGTTCAGCTTTTTAAAAAACATAACTGCATCATTAAAGAAAAAAAAATCACGGAGTTGATAGTTCAGCAATCTTAGAAGAATAATCTGTGTCTCCTACTACATCAGACTATGTAAGGAAGATGGCATTTCTGAAATGCCAAAAGCTAGGATTATAATTGCTTTAATATTCAGATAAAAATTAGGAATTTTTATTCTTTTGCTCACATTTAAGGTATTTATCATTTATGTATAAAATTAACAGGTTATATTGTAAAGAGATATTACATTATTTAATATTAAAAATATATCCAGAGAGTTTTCTTTTTTTTACCCCTTCACTTAACTCTGTACTAATCCTATTTTTAGAAGGAAATAATACAGGTCATTGAAGAAATTCTGGAGGTATGAACTTATAACACTGAGCTCTTTCAATTTCTATTTATTTAGGGCTGCATCAAAAAACTGATTCAAATAAATGAGTCTTTGAATTGCCTGAAATGGACTAGCAAGCAGAGTCTTACAGAAGAGCTGAGTTTAATCGGTGCCTCACAAACTTTCACAAAATAAACAATTGAAATTATTAATGAAAAATCAAAATGCTTTCATTGGGAATGCTTTAAGTAATATCTTTGCAAGAATAAAGTCCCATTATGTGTGTATGAAATGATTACTCCTCTTTTGAATGAGCAATTTATGACATTTTATTAAGTTACGTCTAACGTACTTTTTTCATAGACATTTAGGAATTCTTTTAGGAGTAAATTTTTTAGACTTTGCATACTTTCTGCCAGAGAAAAACTATATGATACAGGAATAGGAATAGCAGACATATCCTTCGGACTACACAGAGCTGTTGTATTTTCTTTTCAATCTATATTTGTTCATATCTCCATGTTTTATCAACTTATTTTAATTTTTTTTTAAGTTAATTATTTGGGACACATATCACACATGGTTTTGAAGCATATTTTCCATTATTTTTTTGTTAATTTTCATTATCTATTGATACAACCAATATCTATTCATACAACCAACATGAGGGTGGAACTAGAAAAAGCATAAATTTTCTATGAAAACAATATCAAATATAAATACATAACAATCAGAAAATCAGAGAATTCTGTGTTGAATTATAGTTCTTCAAAAACAGTCAACACAGTAATATTGCAACTCCCATACATTCTAAAATAAGTATAGTGAGACATCAGATGTTAATCTTCCCTGGTGATTTCAAGTAATTTCCTGGGTTCTTTCAATTCTTTTTAATAACATACCTATAATATTTTTCTTTTTTTTTTCGAATCTGTCGTTTCAACATAGGTCCTTTAAATTTAAGGAAGAATTTTGACTCTCAAATATTTGTCTTCAAAGCAACTTTCTGTGTCATTTTTCATCCCGTGCTTTGGCAAAATAACCCACAGAATCATAAAAAACATATAATTTTTTAGATCTGGAAAGATGCTAAGATCATCAAGTCAAATTGTAAACTTACCCCTGCTGAGTACCATTAAAACATGTCCCCAAGTGCCACAGGCCATGGATCCAGCATGTCCTGATCCCTCTGAAGTGCCTGTCAACTGTCAGGATCAACAACACTCTCACCCAGCTTGGTGTTGTCTGTAATTCATTACTGTTCTGATGAAATCTTATTAAAATGCTAGAAATTCACTTAGCTATCTAATTGTGTTTAGTGCTATTTTGAGTTTTAATGCTTCTCATACTGTTTGGGATTTTTTAAATGGACATAATTTTTTTTACTTGTCTGTTGACCTGAAGAATTCCTATTCTGTAACATGGCTTATTTTACAATCACTCTCCACTTTTACAGTCAACCTTCCATCCCAAGACTACAGGTAACAAAGATAAGTGATCAGGTCACTCTCATAAATATTCAGCCTTCTTCCTGACTCCCACAGTAAGGAGGGAGGAAAAGAACAAATGGAAGGAAGAGAAGAAAGAACTGAAGCAGGCAACCCAAAGAAACTAGCAAATGTCAGAGTTAGCTCAGAGCAGTGACATTAACCTTCCTTTTTCCTAACTCCTGAGCCGAATATGGTCTTACTCAGTCTAAATTAATAATAAAATTATAAGTACTGTAAAATCTCAAATGTATAAGGTATTCATGGTCATATTTTCTGAAATAAATCATTGTCCTTTGGATGAGATCAAGAAGCCCAGCTCTGTTTGCAGTTACAAACAGAAAGCTTGCAATACTGATCATGAAAGACTGAGCTCAGAAATCTTAATAGCCTCATAGGAAATTATGCTAACCCTAACATCATGAGCCTACAAACAGCCTTTGAATAAAAGATAAGCGGGTTATTTTAAAGAAATAACAACCAAGTTTATTTCTGATGTGGTTGCTGAGGAAAGAGCTTGACTTTCTTCACAAGTGTGTTAAATATGTTGATATACTGAGAATTTTTTGTTTTGACTTGATTTTTATTTTACCAAGGCTGATATGATTTTAGAAATTCTGGCAAATTGCCACCAACTTCCAGAAACACCAAGATGATTTACAGAAACGTAGCTGAAAAAAAAACCCAAAGGGACTATGGCCTTAGCTATAATTTCCCACTGATGTAATCATGTTTCCTCACAATAACCCATATCTCCACTGCACCACAGCCTCACTAACCTCTATACAGCTGCATTAATTTTGATGCTTAAGGGCCCAAGTTTCATTTTCCATGTAACACAGGGCAGAAAGGCTAAGCTAGCTGGTATATTACCATAGCCCAGTGAATCCTCATGCAGAGGAAGGAGCTAAGGGCTCCTAAGGACATTCCCAAGGCACTGTACATCCATGTCTTTGCTTTTTAGTTTTGTTTTTATGGCTATGTTGCTTTCATTTCTGAAGCTTACATGAACACTGCAAGCTTGGTGATCTTCATACTGAATTGTAGTATTAATGGCACACAGTTTGAACTGCATTGAACAACAAATATTACTACATATTTCAAAATATTGAAATAATAGCCTAACTAAGCTACCCATTTTAAAACATATGAAGCATCTATACTTTAGGAATCTGCATAGTAGATATCAATCCACATTCAGTGTAAAGTCTAGTCACATCTAGTTTCTTTCATAAACATGCACACCCTTTAACATTTTCATTTGAACTGCTATTGGCAAGGTGACATTGGTCACTTATACAATACATCAATGTGGCACCACATCAGCTTACTGAATTCTGCCTGGTCTGAAATCTGGCAACTCCTGTTATCCATTCTAAGCCATTAAGCTTTCTTTTCTGTTGCCTTCTGATATAAGGCAAGGCAACCTGGTTCTGAGGAACAGCACGGCGACCCAAACTCTCCAGGGTCGCTCGGGCCAATGAGGCACGCAGACACCAATGTGGTGGACGGTCAAAGGCCTTTATTATCTCTTCTCGCGGGGTTTTATAGTCTAAGGGGTTCTCTACGTCAGAGGGGGTCTGCCTTTACTATCTATGGTTAGTAAGGAGTGGAAAGTTACTGGGTGTGGAATGGAAAGTTACTGGCACTACAGTTAAGGGGGCTACCTTCCTAGGGTGATATCTTATCTTAGGGGAAAAGGGAGTCCTGCCTTTCCATTACATCACGTGATCTTCCGACCGCCTGTCCCTATCTACCACACTTTTCCTCTTGTTTATTTCTGTGTCTCATCACAATAATATGTGAGGAAATGGAAGGAATGCACAACTGCATGTAATGAACTGGGACTGTTGTTACTTTCATTTAAGCCTTGATGTTAAAAATCACTGTAGCAAATTTTATCGGTTTTCACAATTAACCTTCAGGAACTGCAGTGTCTATTGTGTTGCTTGGCCATTAAGAGACAATCTCAGTATTAAACACAGGTGCAATAAATACTAAAGGAACTAAATGACCTTGACGTAGTGAAAGCAAAACATACAGAGAAACAAAGAAACAAAGGAGTATTGAAATGTATTGCCTCATGTACTTTTAAATAGTCTTGAATGTTTATAGGTATTCATTCACCTATTAGAAATGAGTTGGAAAAATAATTAAAAGTGAATTTATTACAGGAGTTTAGTGGAGGATTTATCAGACACTGCAATCAGGACAGGAAGCATCTTTTTGGCTTCCAAGTACAAAAGTGTTTGCCGAATTATGCAAAGCTGATTCTTCTTAATAGGCTGATTCAGAGTACTTCTACAGAGGCATTCAAACAATTCAATATGAAACCAGGTGTAATTAATTAAATTTGCCTGCACACAAGTTTTTTATAGGAGTGATAATTGTAGAAAGTGTTGATTTACTTCAACATCACTGCAAATAATAGGACACCTTGATGATGATGATGTGATTATTATTGTTGTTGTTGTTGTGATTATTTTAAGGGGAAATATTATAGCAAAATATTTCCAGTAAAGCAATAATGCATTTTCACTAAAAAATTAAACATGGAATTTGGAAACCCATATTTCCAAATAATCTGTAGATATAGGAGAGCCATTAAAAGTTTTAATAAATTCTGTCAAGAGACACCTAATAGGCCATATTGCTTTTTCTCATGTATGTTTTTCTCATGTTTATATATATATATATAATTTTAAAATTGTATGTATATTTTATATACATTTTTACATACTTTTATGTACATAATTTTAAAAATATTAATAATTTATGTCAAATATTATTGAATTTTTGAATAAAATACTAATACTCTAGCTAATTTCCAACTAATATCACATTTTTGTTTTCATATCCAACAGTTATTAATTTCATGGCCACATATATTATCTAAATTCCCTAGGCTGACATCTCTGCTCTGGAAATCAAGAATGCCAAGCCTATATTATATCCTTCGAATGGTGCAGCAACCCATCACTGCAGTAGGCAGCTTGGCATAAATATTAGCAAGAGCTCGAGTGAAATTCCAGTAAATGAAGATTAAAGGAAACCACTTTGAAATTGGCTGAGCTGAGCAAAGTAAGGAATTCATGTACCTCCTGATGTTGTAAATCAACTTACGATGTACATTCCCTAGCTCTTTAATTAACAGCTTCATATTCTGCTTGCAAAAGAAGGGTCACAAGGACAAGATATAGAATGTGCAATAATTTCAACAAGGTCTGGATTACTTCTAAGGCCAAAATGATGGTTTTTTAAATAAATATAACTTCTGAGATATAATCAGGAAGACTTTTCTTTAAGCTTCTTTTGTTATTTACTATTTGTTTAATTTCCTTTCCTCTTTATGTTCAGCCCCACTTCTCATATTCCTTCATAGTCTTAGTCCTGTTGTAGCTGATTTGGTCAGCAGTTCTCTGGTTTGATGTACAAAGTGCAATGAGGCCTGACAGCATTCAGAATGATAGTTTATAAGCTAGAAGCCATCAGTTCTGTAGTTATATGAATATTTGCAATTGCAGCACATAAATGTAGATGTTTATTCATGAGAGCTTTATGTACAAACAAGGGTATGTTTGCACAGTATCAAATGTGCAGTAAATCTTCACAGAAATACCAGAGGTTATTCTGAAACCCAGAAATGAAATTGCACTGCTTCATTCTCCCTAGAAAAGAGTACTGAGAATGAAAGGTTCAGATTGTACATAAAGCAAGCTTTTCCATGACTTGGGAGAACTTCAGCAAGGAATGTTGAGATTACCTAAAAAAAAGGCTAACAAGAAAAACAAAAATGGAGAATAATAATAGGGAATAGTACAGTGTGATCCATAGAGGGTATTTTGGGTAAATAGGGATTTGTAGATCTGAATCCCTCCACCAATCTGAAAGAATGGGCTCTGGACTAGTCTTCTAATAATTAAAATATTAAAGGAAGCATATTTTCTTCCACATATTTTCTGGAGGAAGCATATTTTCTTCCACATATTTTCTGGAGGAAAAATAAGTACAGAAAAAAAACCCCAAAAATGACCTTGCCCTATGTAGAAAAGAAGTGGTGCTGTCTCTAAGTTTAAAATGAAGGACTGCTTTATTCCTGTTACTGTTGTAGTAGGTTTCTAATCTGAACCAAGAAACTAGATATTAATTTAAAACAAATAAATAGTACTGCATATTTGACAGAAGTTGGTTTTCCAGAAAATCCATTCTTATTATTGCTTTAGCATGCTATGATTGTTGACTGGCACATGTAGATGATGATAAGAGAAACTAAATCCTCTGTAATTCTAAATTTTCTATAATTCATTATACTGAATTTTTAACTTAAAATGGAAGTACTCTGGACTTTAACTGCTTCATTAACTTTTTCTACATAGTTAACATGGATGCAAAGCTTATGCAAATAGATACAAAAATATGGTTAAATACTAAGAAGCCACCAGAAGCACATCATCAAGCACCCAGAAACTTATATACTGCCCAAATCAGTGCATGTGGCTGAACACAATTCAATTAATCAATTGCTCCTACAAAATAATATTTCTGTTTTAGGCATATTCATATTTCTTTTTATTCTTATTTCCTATTTGTTCTCAGCGTTCCATAAAACATACTTCCTGGCAGTACAATGCCAAATGTCAATGCCAATGTCAAATTCAAACCCATTTTGAGGAATATTCACAGAAATCTAACTTTATCTAGCAAGTCTGAACATTCCCTTTGCTGATCTTTTATGGCCCTTCAATTACCTGACATAAAGGAGAAGTAAATGATCCATGTAGACCAGTGAACATAATCAATACTGCTTACTTTTAAATATTGACTTACAGCAAATTTCTTAGGATCACTCTACAACTCTAGAACTATTTATAGGATTTTTCCTTACAATTTTGTTTTCCTCAGTATTTTAAGAATATGTATGTTCAAAAATCTTTGGACAATTATATGAGAAAAGTATTAAAGACATGAAAGAAATTATTTTCTGTTGTTTCAAAGAATAATTTTTGTATCAGATTCCTAGTCTTTAAACCAAAGTTAGACATGATTTGGCTTTCTGATTTTTATTGTTGCTACTATTGGCAACTAAGGCAACTTGCTTAAGAATGAACTGAACATTGGTAAGGCAATAGTGATGAACCCAAGGAATTTCTGAATCTTCTCAAAATCTTGTAGGAAATGAGATCCGAGCATCCTAAAATCTTCTTCACACTGTCTGCTCCCGGATTTGGTTTTTGTTTACGCTGTGATTGAGACAGTCAGGGTTCACAGTAAAGTTCAGTGGAGCTGGAAATAATTGCCTGAAAAGAAAGCTGACACAGGAGGAATAGCAAGATACTTGTCTGTGCTACCTCACTTTCTAAATCAGTAGCAAATGATCTCATTTGATTTGACTTCAGCCCATGTGGAAAAAAGTTTGTACTTTTTGACCACCCATGATAGATATGAGGGAACATCAGCCTCCCATTGCTTCTAGCCATGTAATGAAAGAATATCCATTTCAGCAGGGGAAATGAAGAGATCAAGGCCAATCACTTTTTCATGCTCTGATTCATGGAACATGCTGAAAGAATATAGGCCTCTTCTTCCCAGTAGAATATTTATGGATGGACATCTCTTCCCACACTTCAGAAAGTCATTCTCTTAAACAGTATGTTAGTATATGACTAAGACTTAATAAAAACAGATATAATGCCAACAGAAAGTCAATAGACTTTGGTTCACTGATTTTTTTTTCTTTTAGTATAAAATATACTAAGCTGCAGGGATTGGAAGGCAAAGAACAAAGAATTGTCTGTTGGAAGTGTGCCAGAAATCTTGTGTGACTGTTTATAGCTATATTTTATCTGTATTTGTGCATCTATTTTCTAAACTGTCCCTAAGATTTACAAGCTCTAAAGTTAAAAAGTCTTCTATAAATGCAAGCAAGTTGCTAGCCCCCCACCCAATTATGTCCCAGTACAGCTTTAATAAAGATAAATATGACAAGCCCTAAGTACATTTCTAAGTGCTACTGGAAATTGGATCCCATGTAACAACACTAATTAAAGAAAACCAGAATTTTAAAGAATCTATCAAAAAGTCCAGATATAGAAAAAAATCTTAGCTAGTAGTTTCACAATTCCAGGCATTTATATTGAATGTATAAAACCACCATTCATGTCATATTATGCCACTCATGACAGTATTATTCAAGATAACAATTATTAACAATTATGTACCACATTCCCATGGGTTTATGAGCATGATCTTGAGTTTTCAGCAACCTATTAGTTTCCTAACAATCAGATTATCAGTATTCTAAGAATGATCAGTCTTCCTACATTCGTTTATCTGTACTGTTTTGTACCTGTTTATTTGTCACTTATTTGTCTGTGGGTATATAGCAAAAAAACAAACCAAAAAGCACCCAAATAAACAGGTTAAAAGAATTCCCACACTTCAGAATAATATTTCTCTATCATGAATTAGCCCTGTGGTTTTAAAATGTGATAAGAAAACGATCTTTTGTTTATATAATTTTCTACTCTTCTAAGTTGAAATCAACTGCTTTATGGAGTTTGTGGTGTTTGTTGCTTGTGACCACTAAGAAAGTTCTCCATGAACTTATTGATATTGGTTTCATTATGATATGTGTTTCCATTGCATTTTTAAACATGATATGGCATCCTCATGACCAGTATCACTTTCAGTTTGCACTTTATTAAGCATGTTCTTCAGTGATCTTCATTTTGTTATTTCTAATTTGAAACCTTCAAATAGATGACATTCTCTATCCATATACAGCACACAAAACATTACAAATCCACAGGTTACAAATTTACTGTGTGATGGTTATAGAACATTAATTCCATCTAGGCATTATAGCAGACTGAATATTTAACTGGGAAGTTAGTCTGCATGCTGGAATGCACATACTGGCTTACTTCAAAGAGAGTAACTCCCTATAAACATAAATAATGAGACATTTAAGTGACAGAATTTGTTTTCTGAGTCAGAATATATTGGGACACTCTGCTTTTTAAAACACAATTTCAGAGTGCAAAGACAGAGAAATTTGAGTACCACACAGCAATGTTTTAACGGTAATTATATTTTTTGTTCGTTGTGTAACCTTGACCTCACTGACCATAATGACTTAAATTACCCCAAAAAGCATCATAATGGCTATCTGATGAAAAAGAAAACCACAGGAGATGAAATGTAGAGTTCATCAAAATTAGCAAGTAAATTCTGTATGATACATACTTCTATTTACACTACATAAGTATGCATCAGTAGTAAGTACATTATTCTTATGGGTTTTTTCCTCAAGCTCTTATTTTTAGTTTTCTCAGAAAAATATTTATCCCAATACCCAGAAATTACTGCAATGAAAAATGTGATTTCTCATTCCATCAAAATTCCTTGAAGAAAGTTCCTCCTCATTAAGAAAATGTAGACATAGATAGGAATTGCATTTAAGCATATAATCCTGGTGCACCCTCTAATTTTATCTGGTATATCTTTTCCCAAGATACTTTTGCTTCATTGTCTGTCATGTTTTAGACTTGAAATATCATCTGACATTCATACTGAAATATTTCATCAAACTGAAATATGAGTGTCATATAAATCATGTAAAGGAAAGTAAAGAAAGAAAACTGGCTAATGCCAAAGGACACTTTTTGTTTCAATGTATTTTTATTTTCAGATCCCTTTGTTTTTCATTAAGATCCCTCCAGATTTATGTGTCTGCATGTCTGTTTCTTGAGATTAGGTAGACTTTGCTGAACAGACTCCTCCTGTGAATATTTTCCAACTCAAAATATTTTATTTATGGAATACAAGACAACTAACACACACGGTAACAAATGTTTGAAAAGCTTCTAATTCATAAGCAGGTGCTCTAGACTAACAATGTACTTTGACAAGGGCAGGTATTTCAGAATAGTAAAATACAGTCTGTCATAGCCTACAGAGATTGATAAAAAATGTGAGAATTTGTGTTATACTGTTCTTTCATAAACTATGTCATAAAAAATCCTGTGAAAACACCATATAAAAGACAGAGAAAAATATAAAAAAAATGAACATAAATTGAATGTTTTCTTCAACACAAGTGATCCTTGGGGAATGCTGGAGAAGACAAACAAGTTTACAGACTAACACTTGTTAGAGTTTTGTGTATGAGCACCAAGATCTGAGAGACCGCCTGATGAACCTTCTGAATGTGCTCCCAGCACTCCACCCACACTAGTGATAGACCTTCTTTCCACCTTTCTTTAGATTTTTCATCATCTTTTCACCCATAATACAAGGTTGTGTGTTATCTGAAACAAACTAAGTATACTAACATTGGAAAAAAACACACCAGGAGTGTGAGGACAAACTGTAGCAGGGATGGGGATGAAAGTGGTTCAGACAAGGTCTCTCATTTAGGTCCTGCTGAGGAATGAATCTATTACAGGCCTTCTCAAAACAGCTTCCATATGCAGGCAACCTACACGCAGAGGCAGCTGGTGAAAAGTTCTACTATCTTTAGAGGAAGTTTCTTCAAACTGTTCAGAAGGATTTCTGTGCCTGTTCCTTGCCAGCCAGGTAGATCTCCCTGATCCTCAGTCCAAGTGACACTGTAGTTGTAAATAAGACTGAATTCTACTTTCCCCTCAAGCTGTGTGCTTGCGTCCAAACTGTACAGTGGTGAGCTACACCTGCGATGTGCCCTCCCAAGTTGTGCCCTCTTGTGGTCTGGCACTGGCTGGCACTAGTGGAGATTGGAGTGTGATACCAGTTTAGCAGCTTGTGAGCTGTGGCCCCAACCTTCTCTCTTAAACAGTATAGATTCATCTTCTTTGCCAGCTGTTCTTTAGCAAAAAACACCCTGCTGAAAAAATAGATTGCTCTCCTTTAGTATGTTCAGGACCAATCCTCTGATTCTCATCCTTAGCTAAATCAGTCTTGTAATTTAGTCAATATTGGAAAAAGATATTCTCCCAGTAGGAAGGTCAGGCCATTATCTCTTAAAGAACACTTACCTTTTTATTTACAGTCACCACTGGGTTGCCTTCTTGTATTCCCTTAACAGCTCTGTTGTTGACTCTAATTTACAAATACCTGAAGAGCCCATTTCAGTGGTCCAAGGTGTTCGTGCCACATTTGTGACCTTAAATTATACCTGAGTTACCAATCCTTCAGCCATTGTTTCTAACATTGGAAGGAAGGCACTTTCATTAGAATTAACACACCATTTATATGAAATGTCCTCCCTTTGCAGCACTCAAGAGTGTTCAAATAATAAAAAACATAATTTCGTATTTGAGCATCAGATATGAAGTATGAGTAGACCCCATGAAATCTAGAAATAAAAATGGAATCACAAGAGGCAGATCAAACTTAAGCTGAAATCTTTGTCCCAAAGATATAATGCATGCAGGACTCACCTGATTCTTTTCCTTTCCCTTTTCAGAGGAGAGGAAGGGAAACTTTTGTTACCACATTTTTTATTTAGTGAGTATGTTTTTAATGAAGACGGTTGCCAAAGTAGAAGATTCCAGATCACTAATTATTTAGAAAACCTGTGTTGTACCGTATGCTTCAATTAAGACATTATTCTCACCAGTATATGACTGTTACCAGTTTACTAGATATAATTTTTTCTCATTGAAAGGGACTCCAGAACAGCAGTGGTCAAGCTATAAACATATTTTGACAGTTTGATTTATCTAGAACATCTGAAATAATCAGTGAATTTCAAATCAAATGCTAATACTACTGCAGTAAAACTGACAGAACTGTAATATAAGTAACCACAGTTATTGTATCATTTTCACTCCCATTAAAAAATGAGAGAGTTTGAAAGACACTAGATATGTTAGTCTTTAAAACAACAAAAGCTCACTCGTAATCATGTTAAAGGTGTGTCGCTTTCAACTTGAGCAAGCAACAGAAATCACTTTGACTACAATTTCCAAAACATTTTCAATAAAAAATGCCATGATTGGCACATATTTTGGGAATGGAATGACATGCAAAGTGTGACAGCAGCAATATTGGTTTCTTTATCTGATACACAAAAATACCATGACAATCATCTGTTAGTTCAGCAGACATATCTAAAATGTAATAATTTTCTGGTGATGTATTTCTTTTTCTTTTACTTCAGGGTTTCCATTAATAGAGCTAACAAATTCTAGAAGCTAGTATAATGTTACAGCTCTTTAAATGAAAAATTAAATTGTGTCAAATTATGTAGTGAAGTTTAAGATTCATCTTAAATTCCCTATATCTAGTATTAACAAATTCACAGTGTTGATTTACAACAGATGAGAGAGATTAACAAAATATTTGCGCACAAATTTGTAAGCACAAATACCTTCAGAAAATCACAGATGGCTGAGATTGGAGGAGACCACTGAAGGTTGTCTGGCCCAAACTCCTTGGTCAAGCAGGGCCACATAGCTGGTGTCCAGGACCACATTCTAATGGCTTTTAAACGTTTCCAAGGATAGAGACTGTGCAACCTGCCCTGGGCAACCAGTGCGAGTGTGTGATCCTCCTCACAGTGAAAAAGTGTTTCCTGATGTTCAAAGGGAACCTGCTATGTTTCAGTTTGTGCCCATTGCCCTATTTCCACATTAGAGAAATTACTTTTGAAGGAATATGATACATATCAGCTAGATCATGCCAAAAAAAAAGCAGAAGGACCCTGACTATATTAGATGACTTATGTTCTATAGAAAGATTACCAGAAAAAAAGGCCACTGACTTCTACTACCAACATGATAACCTCCACCTTGTTAAAAATACTTTTGCCTTTGTCATAGAGATTAATATTATTCTGTCTCTGGGTTACCAAAAAACCCCATAAATTTTGTGAAAATATGTGTTAAATTATTCAATAATAACCTTTCCTCTGACCGTTAAATATAATTATCAATAAACATGGAAATTCTTTTTTGTACAAAGACAGTTGGGAGTTCTTACTTCAAAACATATATCACTGTCATAGTTCCTCTAACAACCACCAAGCTTTGAAAACAATGGGCTTCAAGGTCTGTTGCACATCACACCTTCTAATTGCAGAGCAGCTAGCATTTCAGGCCTTAATTTCCAAAGGAGGTCAGTATAGTCAGCTCTTCTGCTTCATGCTTTTTTTTTCAGAGGTCTGTTTTCTAGCAGAGGTCAGCTTCATTTAGAATGTAGGTAAAGAAATGGTTTTATTTCACAGGCATACTCTTCCACCTTTTCTGTCCTAAATTTTCCTTCATAGAAAGGTTGGGAAAGCACTTCTCTTCCTTAAAAAGAAAAAAATAAAGAATAAACCAAAAAAACCCAAACCAACACATTTCAACTTCTAAATAATTTGACTCAAGTGAAAACTTCTTAAATTTTAAATTCATTTGCACAAAAACTAGTGTAGCATTGGTGATCTAAATTGACACAAATAGAAAATCCTTCTTTGTATATTCCCACCACTGACTGAAAATGGCAAAACTTTCAAAAATGTAATGTCACAGTACTAAACAACTTAACAAATATTACTGATCATTCCTACTGATCATCTCATTATCAAACTCTAAAATAGTATTGAAGTACATTATATTATTCTAAGATTCAATCAGCAGGTGCAATTGAAGTCAAAGGATTGCTTTTTATTTTACATGACCACGATGGAGTTTTACATTGGACTTTTCCATTACAGGGTTTGGTATATCTTAATCAAAGTATCTTATTGGACTAAATGAGTCTGAACACAGCAATTCCACTTGTGAAAGTATCGTGGGTTTATCTCTCTAAATCCATGTGGAACCATTCAGACCAGTGTGGTGCAGTCAAAGTAAAGCACTGGTACACAATCAGCTCCTGTCTCCTTGCTGTGCTGCCCCCAGCACTGGTGGTGGTTGCACACCATGCTGTGCTGCACCTGGGTACTGGTGGTGCTAAATGTCATCTGTCTGTCTGTCTGTCTGCCAGAACAGGATCATCTTCCTACAAATGGCTTCTGTGCAAACTTAGAAAAATCAGCAATTAATTTAACTTATCAATGCAACTGTGAGTGCGCAGAAAGTTCTCAATCATAATTAATATATTTTTCATTTTCCAGGTAAAGTCGCCCAAGTTGAAGATGACAGAAATTGTCTATCACTGTCAAACCGACCAGTTGATAGTTCATTGTTTACATTATTTTTGCAAATTGTATGCAGAGAAAATTCAATAACCTCCCAAAATCCCTCAAGTCCAATTTTACATAAATAGTTTTACAATTTCTTTCTTTCCTACTGAGGGTTTCTCACTTATTCCTGCACCATGACATTAATCTTGCCTGGTATCGTGTCTTAGCTATAAAGATATAATTTTTTTCCCTGCAAACAATCACCATTAGAGTTGCTTATGTGACTGACCAGGTGATCTTTGCAGTCTGTTTATATTGGATTTAACTTCCCATTGAATAAGCTTTCCATCTTTCCCTACCAATTTTATTTGGCAGCCTATCTCAGCTAGTGACTCAGTGTCAAAATCATTGCATATAATCTGAAATTTAAAAAGTATTCTTTATCATTTATATTTTTCTGTATACCTTGTGAAATAAAAAAGATACAATTATGTTGGAGATCTAGTCAATTATAGGAAAAACAAAGAGAGCTTTTAATTCTCTTTGAAATAATTCTAATCAAATAAACCCAAAAATATTCCTCTAAATCACCAAATTTAAAATATTGATCATTAAGAAGCATCATTGAACAATGGAATCGATAGTGCTTCAGGATTTAAAAAAATCAAAACAAAACAGTTTTACTAAATTTTTATTTTAGATTAAATTTTAAAACGAAATGAAAATTTATGAGTACTTTCCCACTGCAATCCATGAGTCTAAATAGTTGTAAACCTAGTAGCAAGTACAGATCTCAAGGTGTGGAATAAACTCTTGTCTTTGTTGCCATGCTACAGAAAAAGGAAGAAAAAGTATAAACTACAATCACCCTTCATGCCATGCATCTTTTTACTTCCAAGAAAAATATAAGAGATACAATTCACTGGTAGAGGTTTAGACCAGGACCATTAAGAAGGTATGTGTTCCCTCAGAAATTCTAAATTTCTGAGCTCATACTACCATGACAGCACATTCTGAGTCTTTTCTGACAAGTAATTGACTCCTTTTAGTAACAGTTGGGAGAAAGAAGCTGTTAATACTTACCAGTTCTCAGCAACAGTTCCCAAACTAAATCCTGTCTATTTTTCATTTTCACATGAGAAAGTACTGTACTACTTGAAATGCACTATATAGCAAAAACATATGAAGCTTTTTTAATAAAGTCTGGTGAACATAAAATGTTTTTCTAAAAAATTATGTATTATTATATATAATGCATTATGCATTATATATTTTATTATATGTATTATGTATAAAAAGTATAATATATATTTATATTCTCCATTGTTTTCTATGTGCTATGTGTGATTATAGCATAAAAATTACTATATTTTGTATATATCTATAAGGGTATTGAAAAATATCCTTCATAGGGCTAGAGGATGATATATAACACTAGAAATTGCTGGCTGGGAGTTTTAGAACTCCTTGAACAATTTTAGTCAGCTCCAACAACAACCTCAGTTCTGACTTCAAGCTGATGAGAGGCCTTAAAATTCTTTATGAGACAGACGAGTGCCACCCTGTACAAGAACTAAGTCTCATTTCTTGCACTTCTAAGCAGAGTAACTAGTCTGAAAATGCTGAAGCTCTGTTGGTTTTTCACCCATCTTTGGGGGGTATCTCAGTCTGTTTTGTCAAAGAGCAATTGAATAACAGAGGTGTCAGTCAGGAAAAAGGAACTGATGCCTTTTTCAGGCTTACCAGAAGCAGATCCCAGACAAAGTTAAAAGATAAAAGTGGATATATTTAGTGAAGGACCTTTGGGCACATTAAGGGCAGACGAAGCCTCCCAAGGGATTACACCCAAAATGGACAATGGTCATGAGTTTCTTAGATACAAGTTTGGCCTATTTACATATCAGGGGTTAATCTTCCAATTATGGCTTCAGGTAATGAAGTCATATTCCCCCAGTTTGCTCTCCCCCTCCCAGTCCACTTTTGTTTATACTTTTGGGGCCTGAGGCTGTAGGGTGTCCTTGAGTTTCAGGCCTAGAGGAATTGTTTTGTCTGACCAAGATGTGTAGCTAACACTTTCTATGGACTTTGGAGTTATGCACTAATGCAGAACAGGATTTGAAAAATATAAAGGCTAAAATCTTAAGGCATCACATCAGGACTAAATAAGGAGTCTAAATAAAAGGTGACTAGATCTCACCAGACTTCTTACTAGCCATCTTTCTGTGGCTTCCTCCCACTGAATCTCCAAAACCACAAAGAGAGAGGAGCTTTAGCACTTAATTCAGAGATGCAACTTGCCAGATACCCCTCAGGCACTAAAGGATTTCTTCCTGCCCTATGTATCTGGCTTCAACCAGAAAGACATCAGATGGAGAAGCCTCTTTGTTTACACAAGGATGAAGGATCTTGAAACCTTTGAAAATGCACTTAACTTTTCAGACCTTTACTACTGTGCTGGGTTAGAGAAGTCCTTGGGTTTGGAATCTGTGTGTACTTGAGTTTGGTAGAACAAGGGGAATTCACACAGCCAGTCACTGAACATTGAATGAGCCTGCAATAAATACAAGCTATGTACAAAAAGAGTTAAACCTTGGTACAAACATTTGGAGCAACAATTACAGAAGCAAGGCGTGTAAGGAACCATGTACAAAATGCACAGAAGAGAATTATCTTAAGGCAGGTGTCTCTGCCATCACTGGAGAGTGCACATTTTTTCGTTATATAAATATGTAATGCTTTGGATGTCTTAATGAATCTAAATTTGAGCTAGATGCCCATGTTTAGGTTACAGACTCCTACTCAAAGTGTCATGAATCTTGCATTCTAGTTGTTAGGTCTGGATTTGTCCTCAAATACTTGAGAAGAACTGAGATGCTTGCTCCACAGTGCTCAGTGCTCTGTTTCTCCCAAGGCACAATTACTGATGTATTTGCTGACTCCTACATATGCTTATGGCTTTTATGATTTCTGCTGAAGCTATGAAGTATGTGTGAAGAGCTCTTTTTTCTCTGCTCAGTCAAGAACACTTTGGTGTTCTCATGCAGTTTTATCTGGCTTCTGGAAAGAAATGCCTCTGCCAGTAACTTCGAGCTGAAAGGTCTGGAAATGTCTGACACCCCTTCTATTTACTTCTAGCCTCAGAAAATCAGTTGACTTATGAAAAATGAGTAGCCTGAATACAAAGAACACTGAAAGAGAGCCAGGTTACTTTGAGAGGAGAGATTTTGTTTCTACATCTTTTCCTCTTGCTTTTGTCCAAAAAAAAAGTAAATTATTATGGTATATGGGTGGAGTGGAAAATAGTGACCAGAATTAGGAGTTAAATTAATGGAATATCCATGCTGTGTATAAAGCAAATATGGAAAACAAGAGAATGAACATGAACATGTATAAAAATTTCATATGTGTAATTCTTGTATGAGAGAATTCTGTGTATGTAGTATTTATTTCATAGGCAAAATACAAAAGTATTCTATAAATATTACAGCACATACCTAAATAGAAGATCACTAAGCACATTTCTCTGAGAATAGACAGACAGATTGTATGTGACATTGCATAGAAAGGCACTTTTCCATAAAGGACTTGAGAATGTTGGTCAGTTCCAGTCTGTATCAGTGTGAATTGTATAACTTTAGATGACAGACAGAAAGGTGGAAGGTAATTTCAAAAACCTAGATTTTATCATTTCTAAGTCATCAGTAACCTCACTCTTCATTGTCTGACAGCGGTAAAAGTGGACCTCTGAATCTACACTGTCTGATCCACTTTGCAACACAAAATATTGGAGCAGCTGGGGTAGAGTTGAACAAAAAATATCAGAGAATCAGGGGTTAAAGATTATGGCAATGACAGAGACAAAAGGAGCTGCAGTGTACCCGGCTGCTGGGACAATAAAATTTAGACTATAAAACTGTCTTTCTTATCTAACAAGCAAAATTATCTGTTAGTGTTAATCATTGTGCTAGGATCTAGATTAATAGTCCTATATTGTAGCTTTTGTCACCTATAGCTCCATCTTGTTCAAATTTTATGTAAATCCTCACCCCCACGTGTAGAGGAATGCTGTTAAGCTGTGGTTTTAGTTCTGTAAGAACTCACACACTTATCAGGGATGAGGTCACTAATAAGCCTTCCTAAAATTTTTTTTTGTTACTTCCAATTAAAACACTTTTGTTCTAGTATTTAAATATATTCCTGCCATGTTTGGGGCCTAATTATTGCAGTGTTGTGACACTGTGGGTGGAGACATTTTTGCCAACCTGTTATAGATAATTCAGAAGTGACACTGACCCATGTGTTTTATTCGTCCTTGATGAGAAAGATACAAGACAAAAAAGTCACTATTAAAAGTAAGAGATAATTTGGCTTTAAAAATCCCCTTATTTATAACATCTGGAGTTGTTGCATCATACAGAAAGAAACATATTCTAACAGAAGTTATTTTTACCTTGCCATTGAACTTTCAAATAATGTTATGGTGGTAGCATAACATTGCTCAAGCTCACTTCTTTTTTGTCAGCAATAAAATGTAGAATCACTGTTATATATACCACAAATTCCTTTTTTTACAAGAAACAGTCCTGCAAGCGATAGAAAAAAGTATGTAGGCCAGGTAAGAGACTGCATGTAGTGTGACAATTGTGATTGGTTTTGGTTCTTGCCCTGGTCTGGTTTGCCTTTGTTGGTTGCTGTGTGTGAGAAGAGGACAAGCTTCTGCCTCTGGGCTGGTCACAAGCACTCAGCCACCCCCATTCCTGAAAGGAGAGGCTGCAACATGGAAGGGGAGCTCATGAAAAGATAAAAGCACAGTGCTACTGTCAGAGCAGAGCACAACCAAAACCTCACTGTTCAGGCACAACTGAGTCTATCAATAGTAACTGATGAGCATTGGTATTTTTTGGACTCCTGCATTTAATTTATTTAAAATATTTAATCAGCTTCACCCTGAATGTGAATGTTGCCTCAAAACCTTCAGCAGAGCAAATCCTTGGGCGTATCCTTGTTTTTCCAGAGGAGTTTCTGTAGTCTTGTGTAGTTTGGCAGGCCTTAAGGAAATCTTCTGTGTGATAATTGTCACAAATACATGAATAATTTACTTCATTACATTTTGAACAGGTTGGGAAAGAAACAATAATGTGTGCCTTAGCCTAAAGTTCTACAAGAAGGCATGTTTCTTCATTTTATCTGTCCCAAGAATCTGTTATCTGCAGATACCTGTTATCCCATTTTCTTCAAATAAATAGCTTGTCCAACTGAAATGCTGTTCAGGATGAGTAATTTTGAGGTTTGGGGTAACAGCTTTATATACAATATTTTATTATTCATGTGGCATTTTATTATTGTGTGACAAGCTGCTCAAAGGAATAATTAAATAAACTATCTAAAAATCAAACAAGGGCTAATTGAGGTTTTTAAATTTCAATCATTCACTGAAGTGTCATTCAGGAATAAGAAGCTTTTGAATTCTGTCATCTTAAGTGGCAATATCCAAGGACAGTCAGGATAAGCTTTGTTCCTGTTAAAGTACCAGATTAGGGACTCCTAGAAATTGAAATATTTTCTTAATTATAAAAAAAATAAACATCCCAGTTATTTTATCTACCATTTAATTTTCTAAAACCTGAAAAAAGAATATTTGCAGTAAATCCAGAAAAGAAAGATTTTTTCCTTTGAAATAGGTGGAAATTGCCTACTAAGCATATATTTCAGAAGAAAGCAATGTTTGTAGGATGAAATAATTTGGAATCAACTATCAAGTTCATCTTGAACTTCCAATTCAATCTTAAAAACTCTGAGTTATAAAAATTTCAATATAGTTTAGGTAGGAAGGGACCTTTGCAAGTCCCTAATCCAACCCCCAAATAAGGTCAACTTCATCTAAAGGAGGTTGCCAAGAGCTGTGTCTAGCCGAGGTTTCAAAGTCTCTAGGATGAAAGTTTCACCGCCTTATACTCTATATTTGGGGTTTTTTTTGTTAACATGTATCTAAATGGAGTTCCACTTGGGGCAATGTGTGTCACCTGCCTCTTGATGTTTCACTGTGCACCTCAGAGATGCAGGCGGGTGCATCTTCCATAGAATTTCTCTTAGTAGTGGCCAGTTGTGATTCAACATCCTCCAAGCCCTCTCTTCTCCTGGCGAGCCCACCTCAGCTGTCCCACAGGACACAGGGCTCAGGCCCTTTGCCACCTAAGTGGCCATCCCCTGGCCTCTCTCCAGTTTGGTGATGTCACTTTTGTTTCACGTGGATGGTAACATTGGGCACTATACCCTGGATATTGGGCTGTGTTACAGTCCTTACAAGGGATGAGCAGAGAGATCCTGTTTCCATCCTAGGAGGGCTGCAAGCCTAGACTGGGCAAAGCCCTGAGCACCCTGGTCTGACCTCACTGCTGAGCTTCCATCCTGAGCTCTCCTGTGTCTCTGCATGTCACAGCGTGTGCCACAGTCCATACACAGAGTGCCAGCATGCAAGTTCAGAAGGCTTCAGCTCATACAGAGCAGCATCACACCACACAAAAAGGCTTCAAGCATCCACCCTTCTCGTTCTTTAGCCCAACCTTTTATACCCCTCATGTTCATGCATTGTACCTGTGTGCCTTCTGTTCCCTTTGGGGACTGGTCAGTGCAGCTCAGCACTCCATGGCTCACTGCTGTCAATGCTGCTCACCTACTTCTCACAGGTGTAGCCCATTGGGGATGAGGCTGGCTGCAGCCCCACCCCCAATAACAACAAATTGTGCCTACATCTATAAGCAGTGACCTCCCTTAAACTGCTGACTGCACTTCTGCTGGGGCAGCCCAGGAGACACAGCCTGGGTCATCCCCCTGCTGCTCTTGAGAAGCTGAGATAACAGGAGGTGCAACATGCCCCAGACTCATTTGGGGTACATCCATTATGTTTCAGTAGTGATGCCCTTAAATCTCTGAACAGACACAGGGTTAGCTAAGGGTTGAACTTTTAAAAATGACTGGGCAGTGCAGCTTAAATATGACATATTGAGGTTATTTATTTCTCATTAAAAAAACAATTCCTGTTTTATTTTTCTGTTAGCATCTATTAAAGTGAAGACAGCATGTGAGTGACAGTTTGTCTAAAACAACACTGCTCTCATTCCCCTTCCACTTTTTTTCCTAAATGAAAAGCAAATCAAACTTTTTGCAAGTTTCTGACCTTTCTATGACCCTGTATTTACTTGCCAAACACATGTTAAGGCACAGTGAAATTGCTTTTATTTCTAATATAAAACTACACACTCTGTGGCCAAGTGCTTTACTAAGAAACAATATCTTGTCCATTTTTCGCTTTTGTAAAAAGCAAAGAGAATCAGTTCATTTTACAGAAATGAAAAGTGAAACAGGCATTATTTATAACATCTGCCAAAATCTGGCCAGGCAAGCCTCTAGCAGCTCTGGAGCAAGGGTAGTTTTGGCTGTATTTTCTCAACTCCTCTGTGTACACGTGAAGAAATTTCTAAATATACTGATGGCTTTTTGCATATCAGTAATAAAGAGCAAGAGAACAAAATAGCAATTGATAATGTTATGTAGTCACACACTATTACAAAGCCACTGAAAAATTCAGTGAATGATTAATCAGCTGAATGGTTCATTTTCCTTGGGGGTCTAACAAACAATTAACATTGATTAATGAACCAATTTATTTCCTTTGTAAAAATATAAATTGAAATGAACAAAGCTGTTGTCTGCCTGTCACCAGATTGTCCCAGTGAAACTAATGAAAAATACAAGGAATAAATGGGAGAAAAAAGATAAAGATCAGTGTAAAATTCAGACAGGGAAATTTTAGCAGCTCTTGCAATTTAAAATCTATTATTATTTTTTTTTAATCTTTATATTTCAAGTTTCTAAATATAATTCAGACATAAAGTATCTTGCTGGCAGCAGTGGATCCACAAGGGCCATTAAAATCATAATGCCCTCCCTTGTTTTATGACTGGAAGAATTCCTGCTCTTATAGCAACACCTTAGTAAAATGAGACATCCTCACAGCTGAAAGACAGTAACAAAACTGCTCTGACATCTACAGAGGAGGTGGCCACTGGGATGCCTTCTATTTGATCACATCAACATTACCTGTAGAGCCCTGGAGCAATAATATCAAACTCCAGATCATCCTTCAACACACTTGGCTTTCTTACTACTTTTTATTTACAGAACCATGATGTTAAAAAGGCCAAATCACTGATATTTTTATATAGAGAAGTGAGTAGATCCTAATGTAATTAAATTCTTTTTTAATTAACTTCCTTCTCCCACAATAAGGGACTCAATTCCAGTGCCCAATGTGAAACAACCTGCAGCCTAGAAATGACAAAGAACCAGTGAATATACAGGTAGATGCCAATTGTCCCACCTATGGACTCTAAGGGCATGATTGCTTATTAGGGGGTGGCAGATTTTTGATGGAACTCTTGGAGAAAAAGCAGACACATCAAATAATTGTTCCATAACTCTATAGCTTGGACCTATGCAAATAATAAATATGTTTTTTATTTGGAGAATACATTTCCTGTTCTTTTAAGAACATGTTCCTGTGGCAGGACATTTACTTAAGTGTTACCAAATAATCACTTTGCTGCAAATATTTATCAGAACCATGCAAAGATGATGATTATATGAACACTTCTTGCCCTCTGGAAGAGAAAATAAGGCAAGGTTCTCTATAAAGACCTTATCAAATAATAATTTCATGCTGCTAGTACACAAGTAAATACAGGCTAATGAGAAAAAACTGGTGACAGAAATAATTTAGGAAGAACAGCTCATTGACTGGTGAAGATTTTAGTGTTCTTCAAACCAAATGTTGCTTGTTACACATATGAGATTTGGTCTGCCAATCCAGAGCTCAATTCTGAACTCATTAGAGAGCTTAACAAAACTCATCCTCTTTTATGGTGATTGCCTTTAAAGACTTGGGCCTGACAAAGCACAACAGTAGTAGGTAAATAAAGAGAACTAGGAAAAGTAAATAGGAAGAGGAGATGAAAAGGTGCTTTATGCTGCTGCATGCAATTAAAGTTGAAATACAAGGGCTTCAGCAGCAGAAGCAAAGCATAACCCATCAGGGTTTTAGTTTTTCCTTTTAACTCTACAGTCTAGGCCTTTGTTTCCCCCCCGGCTCCACAGCTGCCTTCATCAATGTTCAGAAGTAGCTGTGCCCATTTCAGGTTTCAGCTATTGAGAAAAGGTCAACAAGAGGCAGGAGAAAACATTAAACAACTCTTATTTAGCTTTTTTCATCAAACGTAAAGCTAACAGTCTCCTGGTACCCACAAATTTCTGGAGACTACCAATGCTGGGCAGAGGAGCAGGAGGTCTTAGAAACAGAGGTAGTTAGAGTAGCTGAGAAAGGAAAACAAATAGCTACACCAAGGAGATCAAGTGAAAGCATCAAGTGCAGTATGTTTATCATAATCTGTTCTCTAAAATCTGGTTTCGTATATTATTCTCCAATTATTTTTCTAGCTTTTTTTCTGTTCCTTGTTCAACAAAATAGTCACAAAAACAAAGGCTGAGACAATGAAATTTAATAGAGGGTTTTTCTCAAAGAAAACCAAAATTTTCTGTTTGCACTGGTAGAAGAATTGATTTTTCTTCTCTGCTTTTAAGACACTTGGCACAGTACTGTGGGACATTTAATATATTTGTACTGGCTTCATACAGGTTTCAAGCTGCTCAACATCACCTGGCTCAAATCAGGTACAAGCCTGCTGCATTTTTCAGATCAGAAACACAATGTCACAATGAAGGGGAGTTGCAGAATGGCACCACCAGCTCATACCTTGGTGATGCAGGGACTTGAGCCCCATCTTAAGCAAGCCCAGCTTACCAAAGGTTGTACAGGTGAAGCCCAAGTGAGATGTGACTGGAAGCAACCTTCTGACTGATAATGGCCACCATGTGTTCCCTTCCAGATCTTCTTCCCATTCCTTCTGCCCAGCCCCTCACTGGAGACCTCAGTTCCCAGGGGTGGTCTCTGCCTTGCTGCCCCAAAAAGTGTGGGGTGGCTGCTGCCTTCAGCCCGTCACTGAGACAGAGTAAAAATCTCTCAGAGTAGAAATCTATTTTGATTTAGGTGAAATGTGCATCTTAAGTCTGTAAAACCTGAGCTAAAAAGAAAACTCTGCCAATGAAGGACAGAGATAAGGGGGAGGCAAGAAGAGACAGATAGAGACAGAAACTGCTGTAGAAGCAAGTCAACTTAGCCTAAGAATTCTTTCTGATAAAAAAGAACTAGCTGCAAATGTCACACAAAATCCATAAAAATGAATATGTATCAACATATTGTGAAACTGTATACGTATTTGAAACTGCATACGTATTTGAGAGGGGGATAAAAAGAGATCTGAAGTTCTCAAAAGTATGCATGCCTTTTAAAGAGAGTAAACTCCGCATGCGTCCAGTGCTGTAATAATAAACATACTGGCCTTAAAACTTTCACAAAGTTGTGAAGTTTTTAGCTATATCTCCACAAAACATCACCCCAGCAGCACTGCAGGGATGTCTCAGCGACACCCTGGACTGCTGCCCCTTGACAGCTGGAGTAGGGAAGCAGAAGCAAATAACTGTGTCTCCTTCCCCTGAAATGAGGACACAGATGGGCTTCCCTTTCCATGCCTCTTCTCAGGGTAGCAGAACAGGGAACTGTGACCAAAAATTTTCAGAACTGTTCTGAAATGCATTGTTTCTTGAATATTTAGGTGGAGTTTGGGAAGAGTTTTGTTCACTGTTGGGTATTTCTGACTGTCCTCACAAGCAAAGTCCTCATGGCGAAATATTTACTTTCCTTGCAACTTCTTTATCTGGTAGTTATTAATGGTTTCTAGCATCTGTTCATATTCCCTGTTTGGAAGTACTAAAGCAAATAACCACATCATTAATATGCTATCTTGGTAAGTAACTTATTTTTGTCACTCTTTCAAGTCCTCTTCAGGCTACTTTCCTCCCTTAATAGTTTTTAGTCAATTCGCATTTTTAGAGAAAGCTCAAGTACCTCCTTCTCTTCATCCCTGCAGTTTGATTTCTTTTTGCTTTGTTTTACAGTCTGAAATTTACTCTCTACTCTTTTGTTGTTCCTCCATAGATGAATAATTTCCTGCATGAATCACAGATTAGGAGCTAGGCTGAATGCTACAAAATGTAGAAAGGCAAGATTCCTTTATAGAGGAGGTCTGCTACAGGTCTGTAGTTTTATACTAGCATGCCTGAATTACAAAAATGTTGGCTATCAAGAGTCTATGTAAATATGATGCCACAAATAGGCATAGGCCTCTTCAAATTTCAAGGAAATTCCACAAGACCTGAATGATTCAGAATAAGTTAAGCATCAGTTCTTCTACTCTTAAGGTCCAAGGATGCATTGCCTGACTTAGTTTGAAAACAGTATATTTACAGGGACACCAGTCTTTTTGCTGACACTGCACTGCTCTTTGAGGAGATAAGCATTGAATTTGCTGTTGTACTAGGAAAAGTAGCCATTCTTAACCTCATAGTTATTCTTTCCATTCTCAGAATTCTCATTTAAAACCTTCACATCCCAGCAGAAATGATGGGAGATGTAGCTCATTGTATTTGGAATTGGAAGAGAATATACATTTTTAAGAAGATTTATGTTAAAAAAAGTCTTGCTGTCAGAAAATTATCATCTTTCATGGAATCTAAATCGAGAATATAGGCACAAAACCACAACACAATTAAATAAATAAGAAAGAGAACTCAGAATATTTATGGTCACTGACTTCTTTCTTCTTCCCTCTTTCTAATTCTGCACAGTAATTTATCCCATGGTTCCTAATAATGGCTTGATCTTATTTTATCCATGAGGGAAAAAAACCTACTGATCTTATGATAGTTGCTCCTGATTTGTTTGAGCGAAAGTCCAAACCCCAGATACCCCTTTAGTTCTAATTCATGATGCCTTTCCATCATGCTAGGCACAGTGGTTCCCATTTTTACAACTTTCCTCCATGCTTCCTGACATCTAAAGTTTCTTGCTGTACTTAAGAGGAATGGAAGGTTTGTCATAATAAGTCATGCCTTCAGATTTTGTAGGCCTGAAGTCTTTCACACAAATGCCCTCAGTATTTCAGACATAAAGAAAGTGAATAACCAAGAGGAGGCTTTCCAACCTGCTCCACTCTGCATGGAGCAGTGAGAGACAAGATCTGAGCAGCCTGGTCTAAGGTAAGGCATCCCTGCCCATGACAGGGGGGTTGGAACTGGGTCACCTTTAAAGTCACTCCTAACCCAAAACCATTCTACGAATCTAAGAGGCCAACTTGCCTGCAAACAGACTTTGAATATAGAAGAAACCAATTACTGATAATTACACAAATCTTTTAAAATAGTCTTAAATATTGTAGGAAAACAGCAGATGACACTTTCCATTACGTTAGCTTGTGACCCTCATCCTTGAGAGCTCTAGAATTTCCTAACACTTCCCTTACAGAAGCTTTGAGCAACACCACAGTAACAATTCAGGGGTGAAAGCAGGAGAACTGCTTTAGAATATTTAGTGTCACAGTGAACTGCTGTCATAAAGAAAATCAAGTGAGAGATCAGAAGAATGTAGGGACTTCTGAGATGTCTTTTTGAACACAGAAAAAAAAATTCTGTGAAGCCTCACTGAGCAGTCTCTGTTTAAAAGGTGGGTAGCATTGTACTAGATTGTACTATCTGAAACATCTTTCTAAATTATAAAAAATAGTGCAAAATTATGGTTGTGGGATTTTACACCTTCTGAAAAGAGGTGGGAGAATTCATCTTATTGTTGCTGATATCTTTGGTAACATCTGCAACAACTAAAATTTAAAGGGGTACAAAAAAATTATTTTACATCATGGAGCTGCCATGGGTGTAAAATGGACCACATAGAGAAGATATAAGCAAGTAGATTTAAGTGTTTTAGAGACAAAAAGAAATCTGCAAGACTTTATACTAAGTAAAACCAACAGGCATAAGGAACACCTGTAATAGTGCAGCAGGAAATAACTCCATTTGAACAATAACATTAACAGCATAAAATGAAGCAACAAATCTGACAAATGGATATGTGGGTGCATATCCACTCCCAGCTGGGAGACAGAAACTCTCAGGTTACAGTACTAGCTGAAAAACACATAGGTGCAGTCTGTATGGATTTGGAGAAGTAAGCAGGGAAATGCATCATCTTTGCCTCACAGAAAGATTTAGATTTAGTGACCTTTCTCTATGTCTCACACTGCCAGGAGAGCCCAGAGATGGCAGAGCTGGCTACCATCCCTCCCTCCCTCCCTCCCTCCCTCCCCATAGAGCTTCCAGCACTGGCAGCAAGAAGGGTTCAGGGCACTGGGAGTGCATGTCAAGAAGGGGCTGTTATTCAGAGCTACACTTGAAAGAAGGGGCATAGAGAGCCACAGAAGTAGCAAGAAGCTGCCACATAACTCTCAGTGCTGTCAGCACTGAGAATGCACCTTAGGGTCCTTTGTTCTGAGTGCTTGCACGGTGAAAGTCTACCTTTCAGAAAATAGGTTCTCAATGGCTTTCAAAATTCAGGTCCTTTGATGTGCCTGAAAATGGACACCAGTATTTTGAGGCATTTAAAGTACCAAGTTACTTCTGAAAAAGCTTATTAAGCCTTTGTCTCCATATATACACACTTAGAAACCTTGGACTTTGGCTACAAAAATGATTACAAAAGCCTTAAGCACTTTTAAAGCCCTGAATATCAGTGACTGGAAAGTTTATGACCTCTTTAGAGCCCTGTTGGTGGAAAGGTAATGAAATACTGCCTTGTTGCGCAGCTGACATTTTCAGACGTGTGGATCTTGAGTCTTTCCACATCCTTGATTTCTACAAATGGAAAAATCTTGCTGAAAATCCTTATAAAATTTTCTATTAACCCTTCTATAGTCTGCAACATTAGTTACTGCTGTTGAATTTTCTTCATTTTCTCTGAGGATGGGCTATCAACTTAGAGCCTTGCCCCGGACTCTTTGCCTGCAGTCGGATTCACCACACAAAGTTCCCCTTACAGCATTTTGCCATGCACAACTCAGGGTATTTGGTGAATTAAAGTCACAGCACTAACAAATTAGCATGGAGAAAAGGCATAACAGTGATACTATGCAAGGACAAAAATGAAGAATTCTTTCAGGTATACGAGCATCTCCTTAAAAACTGAGAATAAGGAGGGAAAAGATAACAACGGAATGTAGTGAAGCAGATTGAATAGCTCAATACTTTGTAGAGTGACATGGGTTGAAATAGCCCTCCTGCATCACAGGACAATAAGCAAAAGTCATACAGTTTCTGAGCAAAATACTCTGGTAAGTGCTATTTTCTAAAAATGGAGCAAGCCCAGCATGCCTGGAGCACTTGCATGAGCAACATCTAAAACACCAGCAACAGAAAGACATGGTAAAATCCAGTGGTTTACTCAATTCAGTTCTGCTTTGTTCTGCTGTAAGCCCTGTTGAAAGTTGCCTGTAACGAAACATGAGAGACCTACACAAATCTGGATATAATTCTCATGGAAGGATTTGAGGAGAATGCTCACTTCAGTTTAGCAAAGACAAGGCATTCACTCATTCACCCTTACATCACTGGTTTAACACCTGTTCTATTCCCAAATAACAGATATGCATTGTGCTCATGCAATTAAAGCAGTGTTATAAAGATGGCCAGAGAGTTTAGTGACCAAGCAATGTTATTTGAGTTGTGTATTCCATTATTGCCCATTGTTAAACAGGAGGTATCATGCAGTCATTGAACAGGAAGAGAATATTTCAGGTGCGAGGCAATACTTTCTAGAAATGACAGGATGAAACTGCACGGGCACAGAAACACTGTGAATTGTTTCCCTGAGATAGTGACATAATCAAGGGACTAATATTTCCTGAAATTATGTGAAGTGCAGGCAAATACCTGTGAAGCTGTAAAGAGAGGACTGTGTCATTCACAGATCTGAGACTTTGGAAAATTTGTGTTTAGGAAAGTTACTTTTACATGCCCAGAGAGTGAGTAGGAAAGAAGTATGTAGATTAGAGTCTGAATATTTTTATAATTGATTGGTTTTCCACTCTTTCATTACCACTCCCCTTCAAAGGAAGGTAAAGGAGAAGTTTGAGTGACAGTTCTACACCCTCCCTTCCTCCCTTTCCAACGAGACCATTTGAAGTCCGGTGGGTGAGGTATTTGCAGCTTGGAATGGGCCATTTGAGTCACATTTCACTAAATGGAGTTAGGGAATTCATCAGACTTCTAAAGGGCAGGGCAGCCTGCATGGTCAATATGCAATAACCAGTTAAGTATATTATAGACCTAATGCCAACAGAAGGAGGCAGTAAAATAAGGTGAAAATCTGAACAGCAACTCTGGAAAAGACAAAATATTTTAGAAAATATGAGTAAGATGTAGGCAAGAAATTCATACGTGCAAAATGGTTGCCAAATAAGGTACCAAGTAAGAAAATGCCTCAAGGATGTAAGATGTAAAGGAACCCATAAGAAAACATTCAAATTAGATAGTATCCCCTTTGGAAGCAGTGTAATATACAGAGCAAAGAAAATTTCATCTGCTATAGAGATTCAGATGTGCTTGAAAATAACAATTTCAAGGTGCAAGTCATTCACCCCTCCAAAAAAATAAGCCATAAAAAGGAATATATTCTCCCAAGTTGTCAGACCACTGAACTCTTCCTTCAAAGAGGAGTTTCCTTCTCCAAAGAGTGACATATTCTGTTCTTTATTCCAGTAAAGTCATTTCACTGGAATAATTTCTGGGAGGGAAGCAAATAAGTACTGAAGAGACCTAAAGCACAAAAGAAAATACTTGTCCCTAAACATTCTGTTCATTTTTGAAAATTCCATCTCTTCCATTTAATAAAAAAGACAATAGTGGATTTATGGAAAGTCCAATCAATTTGTCCTTCCAAATTTGGCAGGTGCTTTCACATTGCTTTTCCAGATGAGAATATTCTGAGAAAAGGTAACTTATGCAGCTCAATGTTCCCATAAGGGATACAAAGGCTTGGATTAGTCAGAGTCAAAAATTAATTACTAAACATGACTTGCTTTATTTTTAATAACCAATTGTAATTTCCTCCTATTTACAATTTTTAAAACCTACTTGAAGACATAAGTTCTGTGTTTACATATTTCCTTGTATCTCACAAGCACAAGTAACTCTATCCCCTTTCTTAGAGCAACTCCAGATCATCCTATCAATATTAAAATATGCTCTGAAACACGCCTTTTTTTCATGTAATTTTCCTAGGAAAATTATCAAAGCTGTGCTCAGATTTTTGCTGTATGATATTCCTGCTAAGGATTAACATGTGGTCACTGTGATGTTAATGAGCAATGTGAAAATATGGATTACAATGGAGTATACACACTGTTACTCCAGTGAATGAAACTGATAATAGAAACCATGGTATCAGATCTCCATTTTTTATAGCTGAACTTCACACTAATACTGCAGTAGGTATTACTGCTGCTAATTCAGAAGCTTTTTGGTGCTTCATCCTGTATACTTTTGCTCGTTTGAACAATTATCCTACTGAAAAATACAGCTTTCTTTAACATTTCTTTCATTATAACATTGAAAAAAAATATTTCTCTGAATTTCCTTTATCTTCCTGGAAGCTGATATTGACACATTTTGTGTGTTAGTGCAGTGAAACCTTACTATTGACACTGGGTTACTAGTCTTCATTCAGATGAGGAAAAATTAGCATTTACATTGCGTCAGTATCATCTTCTGCATGTAGATATTTTCATGTTGAAACTTGAGGGGTTTTCACAGAAAAAAAAAATAAATTCAACAAAAGAAGCAACAAAAAACCAACTGTTTTCAGGTAAGATTTAAGCACAAAAAATGTAGTCACATCCATGCTGCTGTGAGAAGAGCTGAAGGAAAAGGCTGAGGTGCCAATCAATTGGTTTGAGTTAGGGGTTCCCAGAAAATTGAAGTTCCAAAATCACAGTTAAGTGGGCCTTTTCCCCTCTTAAGTTTGAGAGAGATGTTCAGAGTTCAAGATGTTCAGAGTTTGCTGAAACCTTTTAAGCTGACTTAGGGCCCTCAGTAGGTGAAAATCTTCCCTCCAAATGCCACTCTGCCCTTAGGAGTAACAGGATGAGTGATGGTGTTGGCTTTTATCTCATCTTGGCTGTAAATCAGTAGTAACCCCTGGATTTCAGTTCCAAATGACTTTTCACTCACAGTACTGTACCCTCCAGAAGTCTTGGTTATGGCACTGAAAGCAGTGCTTACTCTGTATTTTTCCAGTGCTTTCTCTTTTCTCCACTTACAAGAGATGACAAAAATTGCAGAAAAAACACATTTCTGCTTCCTGACACACAGCAGAAGTGATTCCACATAAGCAACTACACACTGAGTGATGGAGATGGGGATTTGCCAATAGGAGGTGAAGAGAGTCAGGGGCACTGATTTTGAGTGAGAGATTCAGATGGGGCAAGGGCCGAGAGCTGAATGAGTTATCTTCATGCTAGGATATCAACAGTGTATTTGCTCCTTAGAGGAGATGACAGTTTTGAAAGGATTAGCAATGTATCTGTTAAGTTACGTGAAAAGGTGAAAATATCTGTAGCACAGAAAAATCAAAACTTTTGTGGTTTGTATTGACAATATCCTGACCAGAACTTTTTTATATTTCCAAAAAAAAAAAAAGGTCTTCCCATGAGTACAATATAAGGCATTGGGTTTTCTCCTCTTAAAGGGAAAAGTAAAATGTTAATGTTTATGTCTGTCATGTTCTGCATGACTATATAGCAGCATAAAAATAATTTGATTAACAAACAAAAAAGACTCCATAGATTAGGATATACAATACAGGGTATGGAGTTCTTGCCTCCCACAGATCTTAAGTCCACAAGATTGACAAGATAAATCTCCCAAGGTCTTTTTTATTTCATTGTCTTCATCTTCTTAACAGGAATTGGCTAAGAAGGAGAAGAAATTTGGACATTCATTTCATCAGTGATTCAGAGAATCAGTAATGAAAGTAAATGTGTGATGCCAATAGAAAATGTTGCAGCAAATACAGAAACACATATATTAAATACATGCATGTGGTGTCACAAAGACTTTTCTCTGATAAACTTGCATTTTCCCAATTAAGCACAAAATTTAATTTCGTGCACAAAGTCTGTGTGCACCTCTTTTTTCTCTTCTGGCTTTGACATCATCCTGCAGCTCTAGTTATTACTGTGTAATTGTCTTGAAATGTAGTTATTGTTAGGAATCGTTGCAGATGTTCCCTGTGTAATTCAAACTAAATGAATATAGAATTAAATTACCAGTGCAAAGCTTTAGCAGGGCAAGTTGCAGCAAAAATGGTAAATTATTCACTCTTTTTATAGGAAACCATCCAAAAGTGTAATGGGAAGTTAAGTAAGCAGTATTTCTTGCTTGGGAATCCAGAAAGATTCAAAACAGGATGTCAGAGTTAGTGGTGAATAGCTTAATATATTGTCCCCATTCAAGACATGCAATACTGAAGTATCATTGCTCTGTGACTCTGGTAGGGAGAAGTCAATAAAAATGCACCAGCAGCTGTCTTAAATTTTACTGGGACCTGGATTACTACCACGGACCAGAGGTTGTGGTTATTTTATAATATATTCCATGACACCTAGGACTTTTAGTTGTCTTTGAGAAAGCTTAAAATATGCTAAAGACCCTGATGACTGTGAGTACTGCCCCAGCCATCAGACCACAAAGGGGTAGCAAGTATCAAACACCTCATTTTGAAGAAAGGATATGAGTCCCCAGACCTATAAATCAGACCAGACATTCTCTCTACAATGGAGGAGATGCATATTAATAAGCAAGTTATGTACAATGATGTGGAAAAAATCAGCATTTCAAGGTGCATTTCCAAGCTGGCATTCCCTTAATTCCCTTAGCTCCCAGTTATGAATGATACTTCCATCCTGTAACTATTCAAAGGCCAATACAGAAATTAAAAGAGCATTTTATGGTCTTAAAGAAGGTATAAACCTAAAACTGAGGGTTCAGTAGACAAAGTTGATCTGCCAACAGCTTTCAGACAACTGTATGTGGATTACAGTACTCAGATCACATCAGTGATGATTCCACAGCTGCATGGAATGAGCAGACCATGCTCAACAGACCTGGCATCACTTTATTTCTCGTTATAAAACAGACAGAGGCCATCCAATTCTTAATTTTTTGAAAATGAAGTGTCATTAACATTTTGGACAACTCTCGACACTGACTGAGGCCAAATAGCCTGTGTGTGTGGGATGTTCAATGAATACACCAGATGAAAAATGAGAACTTATATGTATCTGAATGAACTTTGTATTTTTTCAAACAAGCTGTGGTTTTTCTCTTTCTTTTTTTTTCCCCATGATTCTTCTTTGTTTTCAACATTTAAACTATGCTAGAATTGACATTTGCAAATAGGTAGGTCTTTATTTTGTGAACATAGCTAATAAAATCCATAAAGTATGGATTTTTTCCAATATACTCTTTTTATTCCCCTAGAAGTCAGTGATTGCTGTAACAGCTTTCCAGACTTCCCCTGAAGTCTGTGAAAAAATCCTGTCAGCTTAAAAGTATGAGGTTTTCCTTCTTAGTGGAAGTAGATGCTGCTGGGGATTTTCTTTGTTGGTTTTTTTCTTTTTAATGTGCATAATTCTGCAAAATCTGGATTCTACATTAATTGCTAACTCTTTTTAGTAAAAGCATTGGGAGTGTTGTGTCTGAACTTGGATTTATGGCCAAAGCAGAAACAAAAGTGCTTCTATTTCCAAAACAAGTTCAACAGATATTATAGGAGATACCTTACAAGTACATTCATTGAATTATCAAATTGCATAGGCTGACTATTTGCATAAAAGAGAAACAAAATAGCCACAAAGTTTGACTTGAGTTAGATCATTAATTCCACCATTAATCCTTTGGATCAGTCAGTCTACAGGGACAGAATGCATCTGTTCAGAGCATGAGCTTGGATGATCCACTTTGCCTCTCAAGTTCTTCCCCTCAAGCCACAGGAGAAATTGCAGAGCAGAAACTTCCAAAGCTGCCCTTTAGCTCCTAAGCTGTTCTTTAAGATCTCAGCCTTGTACTTCCTTGCCTTTTAAGAAATGCAGACAAAATGTCTTCTGAAAACATCAACATGCTATTGCTCAAAACCTTAAGGTATATAGTAAAGCTAAATGCTGGGTCTCTCCAAAATCAATTTATTTAACTAAATGTATATGTTATAAATAAAAATGTAACAATAAATAGGATAATACCTATTACAGATCATAATAGGTAAAAGTAACTTTCTTTTTGCTGAATTTTACTCATGCCATTTTAATTAAGTCAGTTATTATCAAAAAATACTTATTAAGAATCATAGGTAGAAGATAATAAATGTTGTTCTAGTCCATGATCCCATAAAACATTCTGCATAGATGCACCAACCTTCCTGCCCAGCATAAGCTGAGTGGGAAGCACAGTATAGACCTCCAAAAACCACTAGGGTCATTTTCTTGTGTAGGTTCAGTCTACAACATGCTGTTGAACCAAATCACCTAATACCTGTTCTGTTTATTAAGCTGTCTGAAAATGTATTTTGGTATTAGTATTTTGCATCTTAACCTATCTCTTTCTAGGTTGCATCAGTATCCACAAATTTCTTTTTTTCATAGAGGGTTTTGACAAACTTGCAAAATGCTCATGTTTTCCTGAAAAATTCTTTTTTTGAAAGTCTGTGTTGACATATCACTGACAAGTTTCTTTATTGTCTGTTATTCTTTAACTTTTTTTTTTTCTTTTTATAAGCATCATCCTGTTTGCCATTAGGATCTAAAAGATTTGTGATATCTGACTTTTTCCCTTCTTCTCTATCACTGCATCCAAGTCTTATCAGTTCTTTCCATCAAATTTTAAAGTCTTCAATTGCTTGTATAGGTCTTAAAAACCATAATTAGCAAGAATTTAGTTGTGTCTGCTTTGATGACTCCAGCCTGAAAATAAATCTTCTCTAAGCTGCTTTTGTTGGCTTGTTTTTGGTTTGTTTTTTTTCCAAATACTGTCGAAGTGATCTTTGTTTTGCCTAATTCTGATCTTATCTTTCAAACACACACTCTGAAGTTTCAAGCATTGGTCTCTTTTAATAATTCCTTCCTACTCTATACCACTTTTCCTGATGACTCCACCAATTAGAAACATTACTTCTAGGAAGTCTTTAGGAAATTATTTGGGGTGAGAGAAACTAATGATGAGCAAAACTTCAGTTCAAGGGAATTAAATACATAACGGCATAGAGAAATTTCAGTAACTAGTGTTTACGTTAAAGCTTGTAATTTGGTATTTAGCTGAATCAGAGTCAAAATAAATGTAATTTTATCTTATCTTTGTGCAATATATCAGATTAGCATTTCTGGACTGCCAAGATCATTGTTTGTGTTAAACAAATAACACTAAGCCAGACTGCTACAAATTTTTACTGTGGCACTTTGCACTTAGAATATCATCTGTCAAAAGATTGCTCTCAAAGCACTTTACAGACATTAACTAATTGGGTCTAATGACACTTCTCTGGAAACAATGAAGCATAATTAATTCCCTTTTGTGAAAAGGGAATTTAAGGCACAGAGAGACCAAATGATTTTTCCAAGGTCACAAAGAATATTGCAGAAGATGTGGGAACAGAACCCAAATCATCCAGCCCTCCAAGACTGTGATCTAGGCACAGGAACAGAGCTATCAGCTGTGGGAGGAGGACAGCTCTTCCTTTCCTTTCTTTGTTATTACAGAAGTATGGGAAATTAATTGCTTTCATTAATTCCACACTAATGGCCTGCGAAGTAACAGTCCATTAGGAAGCGAGCTGTTTGCCTTGCCAAGCTCTGCATGTAAACAGCAGTGAAGAAACTGTGCTATCACTCTGCCAGGGACCATGTATTGTTCCTGTTATTAATTTTTATTGATAATGTCCTTTACTGTTTATTGTAGAGTTGTGTTTCTAATCTTTTGCATTTGTATTCCTCAGAGCTAAACCTTATAGTGAAAAGAAGCAGACCACAGAATTTCAATTTATGTGTAAGAGGTTGTTTCAAGGACTTGTGTAGATATGTAAATTCATGTCTTAGTTTTGTTATAAATTATGAGAATTTTATTTTCTAGCTTAAGCTTTAAAGTCAGACTTTTCCCAGCCTTCATTTAACAGCTAGAAGAGACAAGTAGTTCCCATCTGGAAAAAAAAAATAATGGAAGAATGGGAACTAAACATTCTGCTTTAGAAGTCAGCTTCCCCCTGTTCTCAGTTTAAATCTCCAATGGTCTCCTCTAATTAGAATTATTGCATAGCTACTATATTATAAACTTATTTTAAACAAAATAAGGGCATGTGGTCAGACTTTCAAAAGGGAACCTAACTACATTGGCAGCTCCTTGGGAGGTCTTGACAAAGGCACCTGAGTCCCACTGGATGGAGAACAGACTGGGAATGGCCAGTTCCACAGAGGCACATCCTTTCCTTTCACACAAACTGCCTTCACCTATCACTTCCTTAATTGTCTTGTGATAATCTTTTTTAACTCCTTCTCAGTAACTTTGATAAAATGAAGCAGAAAAGAAAAATAAAGGAAGTTACTGAGCAGAACCCCTCAGCCTGTCTCTGCATCTGCATTATTCAAAGGTTAAGAAAATGGGAGTTTAACCTTTTAAGTTTTGCTGATGGAAATTGACTGACTGTAGGTCTTTTTTACATACTTATTAGTGTGTTTGGAACATTAACTTGCTGGATAGACTTTTCTTGCAGTTCATGCTACAAGGAAACCAATAAACTCATTGGAAGACATGGATGGACTTGCTGAGGAAGGATCTACAGGGATCCTTCTGCTAAAACAGAAAAACAGAAGTTCCTTTGCCACTCTCCTGTACAACATGTTAGGAATATGCACCTCACTTTGCATTGATAAATCACTGATTAAAATTTACAGCATGGGAAAAGAAAACAACAACTGGGATGTACACAAACTAATAAAAATAATTAAATCTGTAGAACATTTTTTGTTTGTTTTAAGACACCTTTTTTCTTGTTGTTGTATTAACCATGATGGATTTAGCAGCTGAATCAGGCAACAAAGAGTACATGAACCAAAAAGGTAGTTTGTAAAAGGTTTCACATCTGGACAGAATTTTTTTTCTATAAAAAAAGAATTTATTTTATGATTTTATAAATTGCAGCTCTCAAACTGTTCACTGAGAAATTGTCTATAACCTAACTGACTATAACCTAACCTAGTTCTTTTAAAGACTACTTTTGTTGAAAGCGAAGGGAGACGACCCATCCTTGTTGATCAGCATCGAACTCCAATTTATTGATCCAAAACGCACGTTTTTACAACCGTGTTAATTAAGTTCATGCATATTGCAAAATACGAGCTCATCATAGGTCACAGATTACACATCAACCCCTCCTTTAGTTTTCAATACCTGTGGTTTGTTATTGAAACCAAGATTTGTGTTCTCACCCTTATATGAAAGGTTCTCAAAACCTCCATGTCTGTTACTTTTACTTTCCCAAAACAGCCAAAGATAGAATGTTTACCTGTTATGAGAAAACGGCCTGAGAACTTAGCTGTTTACAGAAACAGGCTGTGAGAATTTGCTCCTCACAGCTGCCTTTTACTTTTCCATCAGCTGTACATGATTATGGCATGTCTGAACAAAACTCTATAAGCCATTTCTGAGCAAAATTCTCCAACAGACTACAAAGAAATGTTTCATTTTAACTGGATACCATTGACATTCCCCTGCACTGACTTCTCTTCTGACAATTATTTTCCACTGATGCTGTAGCTATTAGCAGTGTGGTAGTGCTTGGAACTTGAGACCCAGGTACATTACATTTGCTGCTGCTGTAAAGCTTTGCTGTCCTCAGTTTGAACCTAGGTGAGTGAAAATGGCTATTTCAGAAAACTAGAGATATAATCTGCAGGATTCCAGATATCTAGCAAGGCTATTACAGCCTAATATTTTAGCATCTAATTCCAAGGGCATCTAGTAACAAGCAGGACTCAGAACAACTCCCAGCTGGCAGTGCTTCTAAAAGAAACCAGACATTGTCTTAACCGGGTTCCAAATTTACAGATGTAATTGTGTACTGGTGGCCATGTGGCCTCTTAAAACACAACATTTAAATAATGAGCATTTAGCATGTACCTTAAGGTTATGACATTAGCTCCTGTGTCTCTTCTTGCACCAGAGCCAGCAAGTCCTGATCCAGATAACAAATTGTTTGCCTGGCTTTTCACATAGATCACATCTGACAAACATGGATGATTACTTTGTCTAGTTGTATAATGTTCTTAATTTCTCACAAGGCCCAGTACATCCCATACTCACTTTATTTTCTCAGCTTGGACCTTGACCCCACAACTGGTTGTCTGCGACCTACAACAAGCTTAGGTATATGAGAAAGCACTGCTGCAGGTCCTCTCTCCTCTGCTCCTCTCCTCCCAGACTCCCTATATGATCAAAACCCTCCCAGGAGGAGACCAGCAGTCCTACTATTCTGGTCATTGCTGAGCCTACAGCCTTTTTCAGGACATGCCATGATGCTGCACTGGTACATTATATCAGCTCCTTTACCCTTCCCACCTTGTACAAAGCAAGGTACACCTTGTTCAAAGGTGTACCTATAAAAGGTGTACCTATAACCTTTTCCGGGACAAGCCGTGATGCTCCACTGGTACATTAAATCAGCTCCTTCACTGTTCCCACCTTGTACAAAGTTTGGCCACTACAAACCTAGAGAGGAGTGGGGGGGAAGAATTTTGCTGATCATTCAGAACACCTAGGAGGCACTTGCAGGGCCTGGGGGAAAAATTCCATGCTGTTCCCTGAGAGTAGGCATCCCTCTGCTATACATAGAGCTTCACATGTGAGGAAAAACCCCTTGCTCACAGAATGGGAAACCACAGCCTCTGGTCCAGCAGTTGTATCCATCTGGCAGATTTCTGCCCCCAGACATTTCATTGCAGGACTAAAATCCTTCATCCCTGGAAAATTATTTTTTTCTTTTTTTTCTCCATTATACTTGTATTAGTCCACAACATATTCCAGACAGTCTGAACAGATTGTTTAAAATCCATAGAGACCAGTGAGTTAAATATCAGCTCAGAAATGTGCAACCTGAAGGCAGAGGCTTAAAATGGAGACAGTTTGTCAGCAGTGTCTCCACTTCCCCTCCTAATAATTCTGTGTTTTAGTACTCATAGCACAAACTCTTGTAATGACATTACCGGAATTGCTGTAGAGGCATAATATATCCTAAGGTATATTTATTATAATGCTAAAATTTTTGATATCCATACATTTTTCTGTCAAGGCTTTCATGCTGACACTGTTTTTCTTCTAGCATGTGAGAGAAAAGTAGTAATTTGCTGGTTTGTGTTTTTGTATTACCATATCTCAGAAACAGATTAAATTTCACTGTAATACTATAGAATTTGAATTAATGTTTGAGCCCTTAATTTACCTTTCCCATGTGTAAAATGGGAATATTTATCTATGATGCATTTAATATCCATCTTTCAAAAATGCTGTTGTAACAATACACAACAATTTGGAAAAAGAAAACATAAGAGGCTCCAAACTGCATTTCGATTAGAGGATTAAGCCAAAACACATAATACCATATCACTAACAGAGCTGCACTAAAAAAAAAATTAGATTAACTGCAAAATCAGATAAAAAATTACTTCACTGGCCTATATTGCTGTGCCTGATTTGGATGGCATTCAAAAATCATGTTTTGTAAATGACTGAATAACATTAAAAACTTCTTTGTCTGTACAGAACTATATTTTAATCAATCTTTTAGAAAACCAGAGGCTGAACAAAAATAAATGGATATTACAGAAAACATGTGAATTGAACACTTTAAACAACTGGTAGTTCTGTATGCTCAGACACTACTCATCAGAGTTGCAAAGCCTGTATGTAACTCTGGTACCACCAGGCTGCTATTTACCTCCCTTATTTTAGACAAATACCTTGTGTTGGGCCGAGCTGCCTTTGAAAGAGGGAACCTCTCAAACTAGTTTGGAATAATTTGTACCACTGCTTAAAGGGGAGTGAATAAATTGAGATTAAGTGTATCTAAAGACCTGTAAATGCCATACAGCTGGGGGGTTTGTTAGTGACATCTAGGATAACCTGACCATCTCAGAGTGGTATGACCAAACCAGGGAACTTGTGGGAAAGAGGACTGATCTAAATTTGAGAATAATTTTCATTATGAGTAAAATTTCTCTAGTTCTCAAAGTTACAACTGCATCCAGGAGTGATTTTCAGCTTTGAAACTATATCTGGCAAGATCTTTGCCCAGATCTCAGCTAATTATACGGTGAATTTTTAAAGGCATTTTTTAATTCCATAATGGACCCATCACAAGAGGGTTTTTTCTATGAAAAGTGCTGAATAGGGTACATGCCACTTTTCCAGAAAGATGAGTGCAGAAAAGTGTATAGGTGTCACGAAGCATCTCAGCTTTATCCAAGTAATAACTAGACAAATTTATCTGCACTAAGATTTGACTCAGAAGAACTAATAAATTTAGGGGGACCATGGGGCAGCAAAAGTAATTCTTCTAGTCCTAAAAGGCCTTTCTCTCTGTGAAACAGCCTGCATCAAGTGAAGGGGAATGAGAAATCATACAGATAAGGACAGATATTTGGCTATGTCTATACTTTTGTTTTTTTAGATCTTGCTCCTCTCAGAAAGCTGTATTATATTTGCACACTGTGGAAAAAAATGTCTTTATTTACACTGCTGCCACATCAGATAGATGGCTATCTATTTGCTCCTTTTCATGTCATCTGAACGTTGGCATCCCCCAGCCTCCTGCTGCCAATATCATCCTTTTCAGAGCTTGTGCTGCTCCTGGTGATCTTTGTGAACCATTCACTCTGCTGTCTAAGATGTTCCCTCAAACAAGCCCATAGGGAGCCTGTGCTGATTTGGAAACCTGGAAGTTTCTGTAAAAGAGCTCTATACTTTAATTACATCAATTTTAATTAAATCAATCTGGTTCAGTTCCTGAGCCAAGTCCTCATTTTCTCACACAATAAAGGGTGAAGAAAATTTTCAGAGGGGAAGTCATGAACCTCTCCCTTTCACTGTCAGGGTCTAAGAGATGCCCAGAAGCTTCTGTGACTCACTCTGCTATTATAAATCAGTGGGCTCTCATGGTATTTTCAGATGCCTGCTGTCAAGAACTGTATCCTGCCTGCAAGCCAGAGGAATAATTCAGGAAATAAATGATGCATTTATGGAGAGTAGAAAATGTTGTAGTCAAGATTTTAATTTCCAGCAAATCTTTAACAATCAAACACCAGGAACTAGCATGAACAACCAAACTATTCACACGTATTTTCTGTTTTCAGTACAGTTCCACCAAAAATAGTCTGGTTCCTCTTTCCAGTGCTGAATCTATGACAGAGAACACGCCATTCCATTTGACAGCTTTTGGGAACCAAGGACACCTGCTTCACATTGAGGTGGCCATTAAAAGAATATACTTTAAATAAGTGAATGCCATGAGAGTTGTGAGCTTCCCTCAGGGAAAAGTTTTTATAATGACACTGCATGCACCCAACCTTAAAAAATATACGACATAGACAGGCACAAAAAGAAGATTTTCTTGAATAGAACTTCAGATAGTCAGTGAACTACCTCCCAAATGACACATGTACAACTCCTGGGCAATCCAGAATGCAGAATATGTATTAGTTTCCCTTTTTGCCTGATAGAAATGCATGTCAGAACACAAAAATACAATTTCAGTTCCTTAATTTTCCTAATGTGGTAATTTGTAAACAGTTTTATTCATCTGTAATCTTTGTAGAGGAGGTCATGAAGTATCATTTGAAACAATAAATCAATCTAGAATTTATAACTGTGTCAAAATTAAAATCTTTCACTGATTATGAAGCAGCAGATTTTAAACTCAGAGACATTTCATAAATTCCTTACAAAGGTGCACAGGATCTGATCCAAGCAAAGTCCTCCTGCAACTTCCTAAGCAAAGCCTAAGGAAAAGAAGACATAAGATGATATACTCCATATATTTCCATATGTTTTCCTCTGACAGGGACTCTGCTGAACTTTCAGTCTCAGAAACAAGACATACAATATAAATTTTCTGTTCCCATAAGAATTAGGAAAAAATGTCCCTTGACTCACAGATTCCATGCAGTGGTGTCCCTTGTCTGGAGCTTGGGAAAAGTGAAACTATCACATCTACTGAAGTTACTGGGTATTTTGAACCTAACATCACTCTTATCTATCTCATGTCTATGGTCAGATTCATTTCATGGCCTAAGCCAGGTCATGAAGTCTGAAAGCCTTTAAAGCCAAGCATATTCAAATGTGTTTGTATCCTTAGCATACACAATTGTAAAATCAAGTGTTTATGTAGAGAGGTAATTCATCATACACCTGTAGGGCTAATATGTAGTTTCAAATTTTTCATTTAATCTTAAGAAGCTTTCTGTGGAACCATTATCATTATAGGTGTTATTAACATCAGTAGGGGATCCCTACAGCTACATGGGGCTTGATTTTCTGCTTCTTACAGAGCAGACACTATATATATATGTATATATATATCTCAAGTACAGTCAGTGTTTTCAGGAACTAAACTGATGCTTCTGAGCAGATTTTTGCTTTATTTTCCTTTGCTTCATATCTTTACCCCCCTGCTGCATCCTGTAGTTTGCTTTTCTATACTTTTTCCTTCCTTTTACTTTAATTAAGTGAATTGAAGTGAACAGGCATATTCACTTGTGAATTGCCATTTATTATACCAAGCTCTCCACATCCATGGAAATTGCTTTTTGCATCTTTAATTTGCAGGCAGGATGTAATAGGAGTGTAAGCAGGGTCTGTCCCACAGGATTATTAGACAGATGAAAAATGAGGTGCAATAGTGGAATAACTAGAACAACAACACAGTGGAAGAACAGCTAGTGAGAGCAGATTATTTGGGAATACTTAAATGCCTTGCGGCAAGGGACACTATTCTAAACCTTTCTGAGCTGACAGAAATGCTGGTAGGAAGAAAAGGTGTTTGTATACATTTGACACCTGAAATTTCAGTGCGCTGGGAAAATGTCTAAGATGAATAAAAAGAGTCAAACATGTCCAAGTAGAGATTAGTTGCTTTGACTGGTTGTTTTTTTCAGCAGTCAGCATGATGCTTTCAAAATTCAAACCAGTCTTTTGTTATCAAATAGGCACATTATGCTTGATAACATATTTTCAATTGATAACACATTATTAATTAATACACACGTTATCAAGAAGGACATTCCTGAATATTATAAGATCATTGTAATGGTGGCCAAAGAAAACTATTTTAATCTTCCATATATGGATCTGAAAATGCAGAAAAAAATGTATCTAATCCTGTCATTTGTGTACAAAGCATTCTTAGTAAGACAGTGCTTAAAGGAAAGAAGATGGAGGCCTGGTCAACTGACAAAAGGTCAACAAAACTGTATATTTGTGGTAATGAGGAAGATCTGAAGCAATATCTGCATAAGCAGGCAATCCAGTGAGATGGAAGCTTAAAAAAAATCATGAGTGTTGTGCAGGTCTGTCCTTAGGAATAGACAGGACTAATCTGGAATCTTGCATGTTCCTCTGGCTGCTGCTGAGGTGTGGCATTCACAGGCAGCGGCTTCAGAGCCATTGATGGCTTGAAATGTCCAGTAAGTAATGACAGAGATTTGAGAGTCTCCAAAACAGGTCAAAATGTGACTGGCCGGAAAATAAAGTGGCTACATTCATCCAATGAATATTTGTTAACCCCAGAAAGCTCCTTTCTCATAAATTGGTTAGGAAAGATAAACTGGATAAAAGACCTGATAAAGCAAAATTAAATGATCTCATACACACCTAAATTACCTTCCTGATTTTAACTAAGGACAGGAATTTATCTTGAAGAACCTGACCTATAGATCTGTTAGGCAAGCGGAAAAAGAAGAACAAAAGATAGTAAGTGATAACTTTTGGTAAAATGTAAATACATTTGAATTAGATTAGCACAGGCTCTTTGAAGAAAACTAGGGGGGAAAAAAGTGAGAAACTGGTAAAAAACAACCTGTGAATTAGATACTCTTCAGCATAGTACATAAAAGATGGCCTTAGGAGTATCAACAATTTGAGTTCATGCCGTACTTTTCCAAACTGCAACATCTCAAAGAGATCTATACAACAGCTTGAGCTGCTGTAATGGGGAGTTCATTTTGACTTGGAACTTAATTACAGCATTTACACATTTACATCAGCTATTATTCAGTGACAAAGAAAATAAAGATCATTGAAGGAAAACCTATAAAGTAAGAGTTGTTTTTTAACAATTTCTATTTGTTTAAAATAGAAGTTCTCTTAAAGAACTTATTTTGAAAATAAATATATATTTGATAGAAAAGTAGCAAAAAATTGATTGTCCATGGTATTACTTCATTTGATAGATTCAAGAAAAAATGCTAGGATAGGAGATGAAACAATGATTTTGGTCTTGGAAAGTACTCTGAGAAACAATCAATAGGTTGTGGACATGAACATCAATGAATCATCCTAACTTGTGATTGCAGCATCTTTCCACATGAAACCACATTTCAGCTCAAATGAAAGGGGATTGCTGGTTCCTCAGCAGAAAGAGAATGATTTTGGAAAAATAAAGGTTGCAAAAACCTGAAGGCCAAAAATATATTTTCATGACTGATACAATAAAAGCTTTATTTAGTTTCTGTTGTGTGACCTGCCCTACTCCTGCAGACAACAATATAATAATATTGTGGAACAGCCAACAAGAATTAAAAGATATCTAGAGTCTTATAATTTTGATGACAATCAAAACTCTTAAAAGGCACTATAAACCTATTTTCTGATGGCTGTAGTGTGTTTCTGGGACCATTATTGTCCTTTCAAAATGTTATCCTGGTTTCAAGAACCACTAAAAAGCATAAGCAATCTTGTTTTTTCACTTGAATCTTTTAACATTGTCTTCTCATTCTCAGCTATGACAAGTGATCTGTTACCTTTTATAAAATGAGAAATTTTAATCATATCTCCTCAGAATTCCTACTGACAATCTCTTCCTCACATTTATCAACACTTACTATTTCAGTCAGTTCTGCATCTGCTTGGTTTCTAAGGCAATATGTATCCATTCATTAAATCTCAGGAATCACATCACTATTTAGAAACTGATGCTGTCAATGCAGAGATCCTATTGTGAGACATTTATTTCTTCCAAGATTGATTATGGTAATTTTTATTAAATAGGTTTCCTAAAGCTGTCTAGATGAATTTACAGTTTTGTATGCTTCCATTTTTCTTGTCCTTAAAGCAGCAGCACCTTTCTAGGGATTTCTGTTTAATGAAGAGAATGCTCTGGTCACCTGAACACTTGAAAGCCATACTGTCTTTCCAAGGTTTCCACACTTGTTTCAGTCTTTCACTGTTTTCCAGGTCCTGGTCTGGCTCCTTGTCCCCACATCTCAGCTCTGCCTTACAGCACTGCATTCCTTTGTTTCACCCAAGCACAGAAGATGCTTTCTGCTAAGTCACCAGGTCCATAACACCACTCTATTAACACTTCAATCCTAAAGTCTTTTCTGAATATATCAACCTTGATGCTGATACTGTTCAGTCCTAGCAAATGCTGCTGGGAGACTGCAGAGCCAGTCTGAAACGTGACCTAATACCTTTTACTAGGTGTACATTAGAAAGGAGTCTGGTCCAATGAAGCAAATATTTTTGGCAAAAAATACTGCATTGAAGCCCTTTTATGGAGGTGTTGAGAGGCCTGCCTTCAAGGCAATGGGAAGATACACTTGGAAATGGCTGGATCACTTTCAGCTGGCAGCTCTTTTGTTTGCGGATAATCACTCATAGCAAACCCTTTTCCCTGGACACTCTTCAAAACAGTGCTCTAAGGAAATCTTCCTGCTTGTCCCTGTTGCCGGGTGTGGCCTACAAGAGACTTCCACCTCTGCAGGTCTTGTCATGTTTTTCTTGGCTGTTACCAAGCATAAAAGTGTCAGCAGAATTTTTTTCTTTGAAAGATGCTAATTAGGACGTTAAGCTGCTGTGGCAAGAGGTTCTGTGTTACACATAGCAAATATCTCTGTCCTTGTAGAACAACATACCAAGTCTTCCAGCTTTTCTCTGTGGAGAGGGCTTCAAATTGCTTTCCTGTGAACCTGCCACTGCTGGTTGTGTCAGTATTGTTGCTTTACATTTTTAGTTTTTTAAAGCAAATAGCTGTATTTCTGTGAGGATCTGAGTTGGCTTCACAAATCACGAAGACTGGGAGGATGCTTCTTAGAATCCAGAAGCTGGAATACCAGGTCCTGTCATGGAGTAAATAATGTCAGAATGAACTTGCAAAGAGGAAATACACTGTGAAGGTGCAGTGCTCGGATGGGCAGATGTGCAGGTTTACTCTCCTATTTGCACATGCTGTTGCAGCCCACTTCTTGCATGCTTGTCACCATTCTCTCAGTGTCTAGACTGGTCTAAGAGCAGAAACATCCATTTCATGGTTATTTAACATGCAAATCAGATTGTGTTTGCTTGGGCATTTTCTAACACTGGTTAATTTCTGCTTTAGCTCAACTGAGAATAGTACTTACCAGATTAATTTCTGAATTATAGATGTAACCAATGTAATATCCATGTAATTGTCCCAGAAATTAATTTGGCATATTATATTTAAATATTTATGTGAACACAGTCTCCATTACCCTTCATTTAAATATTTCCTTCTCTTGGTTAGATATACAAGATCTGAGGCTGAAAATAACCTGATTGTCATTGTACTGGAGTACACTATCAATAACACTTAGGCCGCCACAGAGAGGAAATCAGCCAGGGTAGGGGGCTCTTTTTCCAAATTAGATTTCTTGGAATAAAAGGAAAATCCATTATTTCAAACATCTGTCAGCACTAGAAAGCCTCCACCAAAATCACAGGATGTGTCATAATTAAATGGCTTGGAAATAATTTCTTGAGAGCAGAAATTTTATATTCAGTCATGCATAGCAGAACAGAGGAGGGCTTCCCCTCAAAAAGCTTCCTTGCAGTAAATTATTATACTCCCAAGAAAACAGGATCTGTTATGAATCCAAAACAGAATTAAAACTTTAAAGCATACAAAGGTTTCATTTATGAAGATGGAGGTTCCCAGGTTCTGATCCCTGAGGGTTCTTTTCCTCTGTGCTAGTGTTTCAGTCACTCTTCAATAGAATGCTTGCTGGTCACCAGAGTAATGGAACAAAGAGGAGTTTGAGTGCCAGTTTTGCCACTGCTTAGATGCTCAGGTTTCTTCCATGTGAAGAGCAAGACCATGACTTTCCATACATATCCTCATCCAACACTGCCAGAGGTGGCTGCAGAGAAAGTAGACCAAAAAGCATTCCTGATATGAATTTTGATTCAGAGATGTGAGTCAAGAGCCAGACATACAAGTTTTACAGGCAAGGCATGAGAACTTGAACATCTGACACTTCTGTAAGTGATGGTCTCATAGTCATAATCCCACAGTGCACCCTCAAGGAAAAATCCTTGCATTTCTGTGAATGCCTATGAAAAGCAATATTTCTTTGAAAGATCTAGACCTAAAATCAGAGGTGAAGGAATCAGGATGAGCTGAGTGAAATGCAATTTCAAACAGTAACTTCTTGAAGTTGCAGATTATAGTGTTTATGGATGGAGATTAACTATATATCTGGGCAGAACAACTCTCAGCCTATTTAAAAGAAGAAAAAACCCTTCTGTGGGTAAGTGGGAATATCATATCACAGCTGTGCAACAACATACTTAGACTAAGGATTGAAAATTCCCTCTGTTCCAAAGAGATTTTAATCACTGCAGGAAAAAGGAATCTATTTGTCTGTCATCCTTAGAGAAAAGTGCTAAAATGTATTAAAGCTCAATAAACAGCTTCACATGACATTAACACTGTTCAGCTGAAAACCTTCAGATCTTTTAGTCCTGTATAATGTTTTTGAAATGTACATACTAAGAGAAGTGCAGGGACATGATGGTTGCGAATATAGAAAACTATTTGTACACAATCAAGTTAGGTAATGGTGCAAAAAATTGCTCTATAAATCAATCAGCCCTCTATACTTGTTTCATTAAGGGATAATATAACTCTGATATCATTTCACTGAAGTTGGCTAAGCTTCTCATATTTGATTTCCATCCAATCTTTTTAGCAGAACTCAGCATTTTAGAAACAAAGGAAAGAAAAAAAAATCCAGTGCAGATGTACATTTTCCTGATGTTTAATGCAGAACAGCAAGGTTGCAGTACATTAGTCATCATGGCAAAGAGCCGATATGGAATATTAGCTGAACTTTGAAGAAAAGCTGTATTTGTTCTAAATGCCTATACTGGTGTTGGTAGAACATTTTAATATTCTATAGTGGGTGTGAGAGTTATCATTAAGTGAGGGCTTTGCAGCAAAACCTCTCCCCACAGGCAAATTTTACAGCTCTGACTGATGGCAATGTGTAGCCACAGAAACAGAGCTAAAGTCAATTTTTGCCTCATATTGCCATCTTGATTTGTACAATTTTATTCTGAAATGCTTTGTACAGAATGAGAAAAGCAGCCATTGATATTTCCTGGAAACACCTCATTCCTGATTCACCTCCTGCACATTCTTCACATAATCCTCAACTCTTAGAAGAGGTGCTAAGCTCCCTCTGTTACCATTTAGTTCAGAGGGGTGACGAGAGATTTTGACCAAATGTGTCACATGCAAGATCATTTAGTTTTTGAGTGAGATGAGATCATGTGTCTCCTTAAAATCAGCTTCTATCAAGTTTGATGGGTCTATATAGCATTTAATGCACGCAATCAATAGTCATCTGATATATCAAAAATGAACACACGCTCAAAAATATCAGCTTGCCCCCAGTCCTCTTCTTTGATGATTTAAAGTGAAATTCATCAGATTTACTACCTTGGAGGTTCTATTCTAAAGGGTAAGCCACAGTATCTGTTCTCGAGTGTTCAGAAATCATACTCATACATAATGAATAATTTCAATTTTAATTCTTGGATACATGAAAAAATCATTAAAATAAGCAATTGGCATGACTTTTCTTTCAGTGATGAACAAGTTAATATTTGTAAAATAAGTTTTGGCACTGATGTCATTATTTTGTGAGCTGAAGTAATAAGAGAGGCAAAAAGTTTTTAAACATTCTTCTTGGTGTAATCATATTTTCACTCTATTACTGATCTTTTATGTCTGTATCTTTAATCCATTTCAACAACACAGTTTTATATATTTTCATTTTGTTCATTCTTATACATTTGTTCACTTGTATTTTTACTTACCTTTTCTCTCACTCTGTGATACATTTCTCCCTCTCTCTACATCATGATGAAATTTTTCTTCATTGATCTGCTCATCTGGGCATAGGACCTTCTTTATCTTGGCTTATCCTTATTTTAGCCCAGAAATAATTAGGTTCCACCTAGTTCTGAGGAAGGTATGTCTCACCTCAGAAGAAAGTTCTCCAAGTGGCAAATAGATTACACCAGAGTCAGCAAGATCCACCCTGTGTAGCAGAGACTTCTGAAGCTTCCCATGCTCCACCACATGAGACACAAAACTGGTTATCTTCACCCATCAGAGGCCCCTCTCCTACAGTCAAGGACCAATGTTGTTTGTGGTTCATGCGTTCATCCATGTGCCAAAGATTCCTGGGTCTGTGTCCACTCTGCCCGGTTCACACAGCACTCTCAGACTTAATATGAAGCCCATAAATCCTTTCAGCTCTTTGAAGTCTATGGCCCTGATCCTCAGACTTCAAAACATATTCCAGTCTGAATAAACACATACTGCCTAAATCAATCTCACTGACTCACTGCATTCTGCAGTTTTACTGTAATTAATTGATTTTTTTTCTTTCTTTCTTTTTTTTTTTTTTTTTTCTTTTCCCCCTTCTCTTAGTGGAAGGCTTAGAAGAAGGTGTTTTACTGGTGAGAATAGACATTTAAATTTTTCACCCCCTCTACACTAGGTCAACCATCATCAGAGTTTAGCTAGCAGAATCATAAGTGCTAATGCATCTACAGAACTGCAATTAAATACATCCTTGGTTTGCAAGACAGGAGAAGGTTGGTGTGCAGATGTAGACATGGCTTATAGGTAAATTTGTCAAAAGCAGTGTGAAGCAGTAGCTGTAAAATAAGGCAACAGAAGGGGAACAGATGAGAACAGAACACAGACAATGAAAGTGAAAAAGGAGAGGAAGACTGACTATAAATCTGTTGAGTTAGAGCAGAATCACTTTTTATTCATGCCTTTATCAAGTGGAAATATTTTTGAATAGGGAGTGCAATGTGCCTTTCTCATACTAGGAAAAGTGGTAAGAGTGTAATCTAATCAGCTATTTGGATAGTTAAGTTGCTGCCTTGTGTTTAGGCAGAAGCAGCTGGGGTGAAGATTAGATTGGTTCAAACCAGAACAGGGACAGCCTGTAATTATTCCAGTCCTCTAAGCCCAGAATTTTACTTTCCATGGGCAGCTGCAGGATATCTGGACAGCTGCTCTCTACCATTAGCAGAGAGGTAAGTGATTTTTTTAGTCCATTTCCAAAATCAGATTGATCTTAGACTGACAAACATCCAAAACTTTCTGTATCATCCTAGCTGTGTCAAAAACTGAGAGCAATAAAGTCGATTAATAAACAAATTGTATCTGTGATATATGCAACCCAGAAAAATATCATGTATTTTGATTTCCAGCCAGGTAATTTTACTTCAGGCTGAAGACATTAACACCCAGGGAGGACTGTCAGCTTGGGTGACTGCTTGAAAAGGAAAGAAAAAATCCTGTGGGTCTACCATTTAAATATTTTCCAGGGCAATCTTTGAATCAAGATGGCACCAGATTGATCTTGTAAACTAACAACTGATAATAAGGTTTGAAATATTCCATGAAGAGAAGAAATAGTTTAAGGCCTCTTGGCCTTAAAGAGAAGAACTAAAAACCTTCTGGGATCAAAAAGAATTGACATTACTGAAACAGTAATTGGAAAAGTCTTAATTTCCTTTTATGGCTCAACAGCCAGAGTTCATACAGGCAAAATAGATATGGACTTTAATGGTTAGAGAAAAAGGTGCTGATTTTGTAAATGAAGTCAGTGTGGAAATAAGTTCTTCCTGCACATTTTTAAAAAGTGAACAGACAAAGAGCAGGATAAATGTGCTTTGCAAATGCTAGAAACATATGTAACATGATTGTTGTATTAGAAACATATGTTGAGGGGAAATTATGATTATATTGGAATCACAAAGAGTTGCTTAAATCAAGCTATCAACTGGGAGATAAAATTACCAACATATAAATTTTGCAGATGGGTGAGGTAAAACAAAAGCAATGAGAGAAGGAGAAATTTGCGCACAGGGAGAATACTGAATAAACAGAAATAAATGACACTAGGATTTTGGCTGACACAATAGGAACTATTTGAAGTAAAGTGAAGAATGAGATATGGAAAAAGTCCTTGGATCTGGCCAGAGAACTTCAGAAGAGAATGAAAAAGCATGATCAGGAAATGTTTTTACAGATGAAGGAAGTCTGTATCAAACTTGGTATAATGATGGTGTTAGGAGTTCAATTGCCTAGACATTTCCTAGGAAAATATTAGTGGGGGGAAAGTAGGTAGGAAGCATGATTTTGAAAGTAATACAAGATTGCTTCCTGTACAGGAAAAGGGTAATGTGGATGTAGGGACTAGAAATAAAGCAAATACAGTGAATACAGTTAAATATGGAGAGAATAATACATTAATTAGTGTAATCCCAAGACTGAAATGCCAGAAATACTGTAAAAATATAAATAGTAATCATATTTTAGTAATGTCAGATTCTGAATGGCTATTAAAAAATTAAAAGTAGCCTGAAAGCATCCAGCTCTGCCAAAGGAAATTCAGAAACCAACGTAAGATATGTTTCAGAAGGATATATTCAAAATAAAAATCATATAGTGTGAATGAAGACAGAGCAAGCACTGAAGGTGTCTCAAGGAAGAATAATGCAGTATCTACTTCCAGTTTAAGAACAAATATAGAATTATTTTGATGACAGTAGTGAAAGTTTCCAACGGCTTAAGTGACCTATGAGCTTGCCCAACCCAAGATCTTACCACTGCTGACATAAAAGCTGGAGAAGAAACTGGAGTCAAAGAGAAGAGATTGGATGTGAAGAGGGAAATTATAGAGGTCTAAATGTATACTCACATATTTTCCTACTTCTGGGGGATGAGCTTCACAGATGAGCTTGAGTGCCATGCACAGGGCCCAGCAGTGATCCTCCAGTGCACATAACTCATTTCAGATGTGGAGAACCTGATCTGAGACCATTATTTGTCTATTAGACAAGGATTCAGTTCTCCAAGGAAACTATGTTTTCATGAACAAACAGGTAGTCTGGGGCAATCTGCTTTTATCTTTTCATTCTAGAGATTATACAATTGTACCACTGATAGAGTATTTGCTGTTTGTTGAATGTTGGCTGTTTAAAGGGTGGCAGGTGACTGACTGAGGAGTGCCAGGACAACATTTCAATGCATGGCATAATTTCACTTTTGAGGCAGTCCTAAATTTCCTATTGCCCTGCAGCTAGTGCCTGTGTTCTCCTCTGGAGACAAGAATATGAGTCCAAAAAAATGAAGTAATGTGAAGCTGTACCTGCCACCCCCTGGTCATGCTCCTGAACCTTCCACAAAACTTCCTTCTTCCCCTTTATCACTAGTTCAAAAAGGCCATTGCTGAACCTCCTTCTTTGTTTATGGCGCTAAGTTTTGTTGTTGTTGTTGTTTGTTTGTTTTGTTGGGTTTTTTTTAATAAAATTTGTGTTGCAAATACTACTGAAGATACTTTTGGCTTTAAATTACCTGTGGTATGTTAATTTAATATGTACAGGAACCTTTTGTTTCACTTTATCCCAGATTACTTCTTTTCGCTTGGAATTGTCACAAATTAATAAAATGGAGAGGAATTATTTCCACTCTCCTGGCTGTCATCACCTTTATGCAAGGAAACTACTCCTTACCCATTTTTGGACAATGTTTGCAGCCAATGCACTCATGCTGATCAGTTCAGCCAAAATCACTTTGCATTCCTGTCTAGACACAGGACTAGATTCTGTCTGGATTTCTAAAGCCACAAGGAATCCAGAGGAGAACTGCTGGATTTACCCAACAGAGAAGTGGACAGATACTCTGATGATTTCCTATGTTCAAGGAGTACACTTCTCCCACAAAAATACAAACAGGATTCCTTCAGGTAAAATTCTTCTAACAATCTGTTCAGTTTATGAAATATAACATCTTAGTTATCAGGAAGATTAGGTACACAAAAATAGTCACACTTGCAAAGAGCAAAAGTCAGGTTGAACCTTCATAAGGCAGCAGTCTTAGTGTAGGAACCAAGACCACAAATCTCAAAATTCTTCATCTGTTTATTCCTATTAGTTTTATTCCATAGCTCAGTTATCTGTTCTCCAGCCCTGTACAATTGGCTTCTTTTGCAGATGACCATCTGCACTATTTGTAAAATTGGCCATTACATAGCCTTTAACAAAAATGCATAGGTAACTTGTATTAATCCATTAAGTCAACTTCCAGTTTCATCTCCACATCTACTTTGGATCAGAGAATTTTTCATGTCCACTTAACTCCCATTTCAGCATTCCTCAGTCAAAATCTGTTATAAACATTTGGCTTCCTATGCATCTTCCAAGGGACTGAAGCTGATCGTCAGATTGAGTACTACATACTCTACACAGTCTACACACATACTACTAAATACCGTAGAAAAAAGACAATGCAATTGCTTCCCTTTAAAAAAAAATATCTTGGGGGAAAACAGAAAGGAGAAGAGATACCTAGATTAGCATCACATGTTACAGTATGACCACCCAGATTGCTGTGTCTGTGAGGCATTGAGTACATGTTCTCTCTCTTTCTTCACACAACAAAAGTCTCAGACTTTCTTTTCCTGGAACAAGTTAAGAAATAAGAGTGTCAGTAATTTTTTTGTACTGAGATGATCTGAACTAACGGTCAAGTTTGAAAGCCCACTGCTGCAAGGATTAAAGCATACTTTTAACATTTTTTGTGTTCCTTGACATTAATGGATCAATGTTATAAGGTTGGTCTCACTGCTGTTTTCCTCTGAGTTTATGATAATTCCACACATTTCTCCTTTCATCCATAGCAAACTCACACTCACATGCAACAGACTGGTAGTAGCAAGCACAGGTCCCTGCTGTATAATTGTCAAGACAGGAAAGATCTGAGAAACATTTTAAATGGATACAGATGAGTTTTGTAATTATTTTAAGAAAATATTTATAAGATTGTATTGTAAGGGAAAGTGATTAGTCCCTGTTAAGCACCTTTTAGCAGTGTGCCAAAGCATTAAGAAAGAAAAAACCTCTGCAACTTCTGGTTATATTTCTGAGGATCTGAGTAACTCATTATGTCTAGTTACTTTATCATTATAAAGTAAATGGGCAGTGTAATCATTTACTCACTTGCCTCCAGCAATGAGAAAGAAAAATTATGAAAATGTTGAAAAATAATATTTGTAAAACGTTACTTTTGTCAGGGGTAGTTGTCTGGTCTTGTGCCCAAAAATCATGAAATCTCAAAATACAGTTTCTTTAAAAGCTTTATTCATTCCCTCCGAAAAAAATATAAAACAGTGACACTGGCACTCCTCAAGCTCTGAACACAAACACATTTAACAGCATTTGAGGCACAGCAGCACAGTGCAGTCTGCCTGAGTAGACCTGTTCTCCCACATGGACCCTATTAATATCAACAGGATGCCAAACATCTGCAAGAAAATACATCAGAACCTTGATTATTCCAACTACTGCCATATATTTAAATTCTGGACTCAAACTGATATCTTCATTTTCTGCTTACACTTAACTGTGGAAATTAATCATTTGGGATTGTAATTATACATATGATGCTCAGGGAAATTATAATAACATTGAAGGTACCACATCTTTAGCCTGCATTTTGTCTTAGACATGTCAGAGAATGCTTAATGAAGCATTTTACATCCCATTAAAACTTTATAGCACACACTACCTCCTACTAAAATTCCTTAGTCAATACCTAAGTGCAGCTTAAAATCAGATACACTTATAAAATATAAACATATTGTAGAAGTATGTTAGAGTTAATGCAATTTATGAGAAAAGGATAGAGCTCCATGTATTTGGTGAAGTACCCACAGAAATAACTGCTGGTGGAAATACATACTAGCTGGAGATCAGGTTGCACTTGTGTACTGTTACATTGCAGTTACCAGAATCCTGATATATGACTGAAAATTAATATACTTAAATTCAATAATCCTCTAATATAAATCACCTAGTTGTAATCTGTGCTAACAAATGATTGTGCTGGGCTGACCCTGGTTGGACACAAGGTGCCCACCAAAACCACTCTGTCATTCCTCTCTGCAGCTGAAGAGGGGACAGAAAATATAATGAAAGGCTCATGGGTCAAGGTCAAGACAGTGAAGCATCACTCACAAGCTTTCATTACAGCCAAAATGGGCCTGACTTGGGGCAAAGGAGAATTAAATTAATTGCCAAACCAGAGCAGAATAATGAGAAATAAAACCAAATCTTAAAATCACCTTCAACCTTCCCACCCACCCTTGCTAGGCTCAACTTCACTCATGATTTTCTCTCCCTCCTCCCCTCCAGCAGCACAGGGGGTGGGGAATGGGGGCTGTGTCAGCTCCATTCACGTTTTCTCTGCCTTTCCTCCCACCTGAGAGACTCCTCACCCTGCTCCTGCTCCAGCCTGGGGTCCCTCCCATGGGAGACAGCCCTCCATGATCCTCTCCAGCGTGAGTCCTTCTCGTGGGTTGCAGCTTTTTTATGAACAAGAACAGCAAAATATCAAGCAACTGAGTAAGGAACAGTGAAGAATGGACCAGATATCACATCTGGATCAAAAACATTTTAAACACTTAGCTAAATCTCACTGATGCTAGGAGACCAATGTAATTCACTCTTTTTTTTTTTGTTGTTTTTTGTTTTTGTTTTGCTATTTTGTTTTGTTTTGTTTTATTTTTTTTGAAAGGAAAACTAAAAAGACAGGCAGGAAGGAGAAATTTGTAGAGAAGAGGGGATGAGTATACCACTATGCACTAAAAAAAAGCAATATTTTTGTTGTAACATAATTTTCCATTTCTGTTTTAAAATTTTCAATAAGATATAATTTCAGGTTAATTTTGTTAGTCATCTGAAAGAAATAATTCCTTCCAAAGATATCATCAGCAATTGTGATTTGATCAAATTTAAACTAAGACTGATGAAAGAGGTAAGAATACCACCCTCAGCACTAGAAAACTCCACTGCAGAACTCCAAGTACTTCCTTCAAGCACTGGCTTTGTAGGACCACAACTGGGAACAGTTCCAAACTAGGCACAGTTTTTCTACATCAATTCTTTCAAATGTTTCAGACTAAAAGAATAAAATTATAAACTACAAGCTTATTGTACAAGTATGGTGGTAAACATGGGTGTTGTGACACCATGTGTCTATGCTGCTAGAAGAAATTAAATATAGAGGTTTGCTATCCTTGTCACAACTGTAGTAATAAATGGCAGAAATTCCTACCTAGTCATCAGAAAATTCTCTTTATAAAACTCTCCATCCATACTGATGGGACCTTCTGCCCAAGTTAAATAGTAATATCCTTACTATTGAATAGTTCCAAATAGATCAGGAAGTTTCATGTCTATTTTAGGCATTACTTAAAGCAATTGTCATTTATTGTGATAAAACAGACAATATTCTCAAGAAGCTGACTTTTAAACAAATCAAAAAATATTATTTACCTTTTGATTTATACTTAGTCAAGCAGAAAGTTCCCCAAAATTGTCTTTCAAGGTAGCTTTCATTTTTTTCTTTTTTATTAGAGTGATTAAAGCACAGTCCAGGCAGAGGCAAAGAGCTGTCCCAAGGCTCTGTGCCATTTAAGGCCTATACTGAAGTGACAAACTGTGATACCCTCTTCCTGGTTTTCTTCATAGAAGTAAATTCCAGCTTCTTCAATGACTTCAACCAGAGACCTTAAACCAAGGACTTGAACCTGTCCTGCTTAAAAATCCTGAAAGCTGAACCTGTCTATGCACAACAATAAACTATTATGGAATGAAACTTGCAAAAGCGGAGCTCACATGAGGGACATTTTTATAACTGAAATGCCACCAAAACACTGATAAAAATAGAATGCGTGTGTTTCTTGGGCACAAAACTATGGTTTTCAAATATGGGAGTGAGCATCTCCGGGGCCCTCAAGAGGGAAGACATCTCCTGTGCCTTCAAGAGACACATGAAGGTGACTGCAATGTAGGCTCTGCCCTAGAACCATAAGGAAACTGTTGACTCATCCAGTCTCATATCCTCTCTCCAGTAAGATCTCCACCTACTGCAGCAGAGGAAGATAAAAACTTCCAGAGTGTTTAACAATGATCTTAATGAGGTTTCATCTGTAACAGCTGGCAGCAGTCTGAAACCAAATAGTGTTGTAACAGGGCTCTTAGTGAAGACAGAAGGATGGTGTTTTTATATATAATTTCTTTGTCAAAAATAATAACTGCTTCAGACTTTCGACTTGTATGAGTCTTTGAGCACTTAGATTATAGAATTAATTGTACCTACCACTGTACTTTTGAACTCTTGTTCCTGTTCACTGTGTTCATCTGCAGTGACACTGCCATCAAATTGAAGAAAAAAATGCAACGGAGCACCTTTCATGTAAAGTTCAGGCATCAAAGCTTCAGGTCAGGGGAAGTGATTCATTCGGCTGCCTCTCACTACATGCTCAAAAAAAGGCAGAACTAGGTTTGTATGTCAGGTTTTGGTAGCAGGGCTGCTGGGGTATTTTCTGTGAGGAGCTTCTGGAAGCTTCCATGTCAAACAGAGCCAACGGCAGCTGGCTCCAAGATGGACCTGCCACTGGCCAAAGCCAAGCTCACCACCAAAGGCAGGAGTGCCTCTGGGATAATGCATGTAAGAAGTGGGAAAAGCTACTGTGTGAGGGCAATTTCCAGCAGAGCAGAGCAGAGTGAGAACATGTGAGAGCAACAACTCTGCAGACACCGGGGCCAGTGAAGGAGGGGGAGGAGGTGCTCCAGGGCTCAGAGCGGAGATTGCCCTGAAGGCCCTGGAGAAGACCGTGATGAGGCAGGCTGTGACCCTGCAGCCCACAGAGGCCCCGGGCTGAGCAGCTGCAGCCCTGCAGGACCCCGTGCTGGAGCAGGTGGATACAGGGATCCTGTGGGAAGCCCACAGTGGAGGAGGCTGTTCCCGAAGGACTGCATCCCATGGAAAGGACCCATGAGGCTGCAGCAGTTCACAAAGAACTGCAGCCTGGTGGGAGGGACTCACTGTGGAGAACTTCACAGAGGACGGTCTGCTGTGGGAGGAACTCCATGCTGGAGCTGGGGTAAGGGAGAGAACACTCCTCCCTCTCAGGGGGAGGAAGCAACAGAAACAAGGTGTGATGAAATGACTGCAATCCCCTGTCCCTGTGCCCCTGTGCCTCTGGAGGGGAGGAAGGAGTGAATGTGAACTTAGGAAAAAGGCAGGTGTGCTGGGAAGGTAATTTTAGGATTTGGATTTATTTCTCATTATCTTGCTTTGATTTGAATAAATTATATTCATTTTTGGCCGAAGCTGAATCTGTCCTGTCCAGGACTGATGAGTGAGCTCTCCCTGAGCTCTTTTCTCAGCCCACAAGAATTTTTGTAATATTCTCTTTCCAGTTGAGGATGGAGGGATAGGCCAGCTTTGGTGGGTACCTGACCACGAGCTAGAATCAACTCACCACAGAGCTGTTATGTTTTTTTTATTCTTTCAGCAATAGAATTTAAAAAGGAAAAAATGCTCTAATCTTCAACATTTTCATTCCAAGAAGAAAACACAGCAATTTATGTCATTGCAGAATCATCATCATAATAGTACATGTCAGCTTGAGCAGATCAGAACTGAAGGATAAAAAATATGTTTTGCCTTGATAAGGGATTTGTTAAGGACTAGGAGTTTTTTCATACATATACAGAAAATGGGAGGAAAACAAAATGGAAAAAGAGATTTCAGTAAGAAAAACTTCTGGTAAGAAAAGAGGAAGATGAATAACAATGTATTTTACTTCCCAGGTCTGATTATGCCCTGGTATCCAGAAGAAATGTTAAAATATGTGAAACCTTATGATCTTGACTGAAGTGGGTATAGACAAGTACAACTCTAATAAGTTTCACACATTTAATCCAGTTATTAGGCTGTTTTTTGTTGTTACATTACCTGAAGTACCTTCCTGTTCAGTCTAAGTTTCCCAAACTCATACCAAAAAGGACAGCTGTGTGTCTCTCTTTTATCTACAACTATCTAAGTAAAAGCAAAGAGATGGTAGCTAATATTCAGCCCATTTCCCATGGCAAGGTCTGCAACTAAATCCATCTATAGGAGAAATGAAGACACTGCCAAACTCCATGTGACCATCTTACCAGCAGGGACGTGTCCTGGAGTGCATTCTGCACAAACCACATATCAGGGATCCCACACAGGCACTGCAGTTTGCACAAGGGAAAAAAGGCTCAGCTGAAGCTGAACCACTGTGCCAGCAATGCCAGGGATATGGAGGCTCCCAGGAGAACTGCAAGCTTCAATCCAGTGTAAAAGCAGTTGTGACGGTACTGGAAAAAGTAGAGACCAAGGTATTAAAGAGCCATGACATTACAAGGATCTACACTATCTCCACAAAAATGCATTTCATGGCTCCTGTCTCTGGCTTAGGACTGTGCTTCACCAGACCCTCTGATCTCGTTAGTGATGTTTAGCTCATGTTAGTTCAAACATTCGACAAATTAGTATCAAATTTTTCCTACAAATTTTGCTACTTGAAAGAACCAGACATTGATTTCAATAAATTCTATTGAATTATGCATTTCTAAAACTAAATCTGCAGTTTCTTTCATTCTTCTATCCTAAGTGGATAATTATTTTGAAAAATATTATTAAACAGTCCCCATCTCTATTAGTGACTCCATTACAATACAATAAAATTAAACACAAAGTGTTATTTTTCTGAGCGTTTTTATCTATCTATTCTACATTAAACAATCCTCACAGATCACCACAGTTCCAGATATGGCTGGATTAAATGAGGCCCAGTTTCTAGCAAATCCCTGACATAAAGAGCCACTCTTGACAAAGCTGTAGAATAACACATAATTTCTGTTAACTTTTCCCCCACTAAGTTTTCCCTTATGCAATCATCAGAGTAAATCAAACTAATGAACTGCTTAAAAAGAAATGAAATATCACTGATAATTTTGTTTTAGTGCAGTAAAATTGGTGACAAGCATGAGGTCTATGATTTAGACTCTGAAGTTCCTTTTACAAGGTAGAAGGCATTTGGAGCCAGGGTTTTTGATTCAGATCCTAGTCTTAATTAATCTATTTTATTATAAATCCCTACTACTAAACGAGTTTGCCTTATCATTACGCTCATCCATATTGTAAAAACTACAACAAATTGAAACAAATAGGAACAAATTGCTGCACTTTCTGAGAGATATCTGCCAGTTTTGATCAGAAGCAGTTACATTATTGGAAGGGAAAAATACCTTTTCAAAATTGGCAGCAGATGAGCTTTTGCTTGCTGGAGTCATATATTTAAACCATTTCTATTTCATTTATGAATTGCAAGAGTTGAGCAGCATCATACCTTCTATGGTGGTCTGTAGAGCTGGCTAGATACAGTCTAGTGGAAAAATTTTTATAAAAATCAAAATTTCAGAAGAAAGCAAGTTTCTCACATTTAATGTTTATGTTTTCCTCTCCTCTCATCTCCTCTCCTCATCTCATGGGTCCACCAAGAACTACCAGAATATCTAATTTCATAGGCACATCTTATTTTTACAAGATCACACATAAGTTTCAAGTCAAGATAACCTTCTTCATGACCATTAATAATTATTTTCACAACTTCCACTAGCATTTCTTATCCTTTACCTTTTCAACACCACACATAGAATTTCTCTTTAAATATAAACACAAAGCTTGGCCAAAAAACGAACTTAGGATGTTATGAAGGATGAATTGTGAAAGTGAGATAATAGTGATTGCAAAGTCTCCATTCACAAAATTTGCCTTGTGATCACATTTTCAGAATGTGGCTTGCCATGAATATTTTTTTAACTTAAAAATTTAAACTCTTTAATCTTACAGGCTTTTACTGAACGGTGCAGTTTACAGCTTTACCATACTTGCTGTGTAATAAGCTTGATCTAAGGAACTCAGACTTTCCTCTTCCTTTGGTGGAAGTTTTAAGGAGATAAAGGTGGGTGTGAACCAAGCAGTTTTATTCTTTAAGATAGATTTACTGAGAAACAAATGCATTCTCATGATTGATTCATTCTGTGTGCCTGTGCTAAAAGCCTCATCTTCCTCAGTTCCTGACAACAAGATGCTTGTTATCTATGTCTCTGTTGCTCCTATTCTCCATATCATCGGTTTCAGTGAGGAGAGAGATACTGGTCAACAATCAAACTGAAGTATGCGTTGGCATCCCAGCATTTTGTGTCCCTATATTATACTGGCCTGGCTGAGCTCCAGAAACAAGTTTCGTTACAAGCCTAACTCAAAATCAGTCAGCTCTGATCATCATTTTAGGTAATTTTTGTGATAATGTTTGTTTTTTTTTCTGTGTCACATTATTTTTTCTTTTCAATGATGTCTTCATCAGCATCTTTTATTTTCATTCATTAAAACTCTCATCCCTTACTCTGTGTTTTGTAGAGGGATGAATCATCAATACATCACTTTTCACCAACATTACCACTGCTCCTTTCATATTAATAAGAAGTCGGTTATTGTTAAATTTCTAGAGTTGATAAGGTCAAAAATTGCCTGCACTTTTTTGCTTATCCTGGTTCAGTTGTTAAAAATACAACAATTAGTATTATGCCCTAAGTCATATATTTCACATAGGGGTTTATTTTTGCTCTTATTTTTTCCTTTTATTGACAAAATGGGAGAGAATGAGAATCTCTTAATGCTTTCCATATCTTCCTCTGCAAAATACAGAAACTGAGGTAAAATCTTATTCCACTCAATGCTGGTGGGTCTGAGGTGGGCATTAACTTTGAAGTTTGATTCTGGCAGAGTATTTACAATTCCAGGGGTTTGAGGCAGTCTTGAGTTACCTTTTCAAATAATGATATTATCACAGAAGAATTATCTAAATGTGCCTTAGCATATCAGGGAGCTGCTACTGTGCTTCCTCATTTTTGTGAATGTGAATATAATTCACACTTTTTTCAGGAACTGCAATTTTTTCTCTTTTTATTGACTGAAGTTTAGAAGCTTTATTAGAAAACATATAATATTTAAAGAAACAAGTTTCACTCACTGCAAATGGTCTGTCTGCTCATTTCATCCAGGCCATTTATGTACGAGAACTGCTGTGTAAAAAATTTATACAATCATTTATGGACAAATGAAAGCAGATGTAAGTTATAGACTTCTGCTTTTTCTCTCTCTGAAGAGAAGTGATAAGGTAGAATATGTACAGAAAGCCCAAACTGCCCTCAGGCATTTACAGATTAACAACATCATTCATTTTTGTCACTTTTGTTAGTCAGATTCTACTCACACTTTCCACAGTGTAAAAAAATTCTGTAGATGCTCAAAGACAGAAATAAAATGACCCCAAAATAATGGAAATTAAAATCTGATTAGTTTAGCATTTTTCCATGAGCACAGTAAAGAGCTGCTCTTTTCCCCTATACTTTTTATATGTGCACACATACATGGACACAAGTGTGAGTTAGCTACACTCATGGAGCGAGATGTGGAGAGCAGGATTTTTCAAATGTAACAATCTCAATTGGACTGGCTTCCCCAGTTATACCTTTGTAGGTCATAAAATAACACTTATAGAATCATATAACTAATCAGGTTAGAAGAGACCAATTCCCCTGCTGTGGTCAGGGACTTCTTCCACTGAACAGGTTGCTCAAAGCCTCCTCCAGCCTGGCCTTCCTTTCCAGGGATGGGGCATCCACAATTTCCCTGGGCAACCTGTGCCAGTGCCTCACTACCTTCTAAGTAAAGAATTTCTTCCCAAAATCTTATCAAACCTTCTCCTCTTTTAGTTTAAAACTGTTCCTCCTTGTCCTATCACTATCTGCCCACATAAAAAGCCTTTTTCATAAAAGCCCTGTTTTTCATAAGTCCCCTTTAAAAACTCAAAGGCCATGATGATGTCTCCCCAGAGCCTTCTCTTCTCCAGGCTGAAAAACCTCTCAGTGGTGACAGGAGAGGTTCTCCATTCCTCTGATTGTCTTTGTGGCCCTCTTCAGAACTGCTCTAACAGCTCTGTGTCTGTCTTGTCCTAAGGACCCCAAAGCTGGATGCAGATCTCCAAGTGGAGTCTCACAGGGCAGAGTAGAGGGGTGAAATCATGGCCCTTCCTTTGGTCAGCCCAGGATATGGTTGGGCTTTTTGGGCTGCAGATCTCCCAAGTGCTTCTCCATAGGGCTGCTCTCAGTGAATTCTGCCAGTCTAATTGCTCCAAACCAGGTGCAGCACTTTGCACTTAGACTTGTAAAGTAATCTTATCTTCCTCATTCCATCTCATCACTCTCATCTTCATCCTGTACATCAAATATTCCATCCCTCTGGAATATCTGCTATTCTGTGTGCTTGGTTACTGTGTCTTGCTGACTGGTAGCTCTACTTACACGTGCATGGCTTGGCAACTGGGGGCCTTCACAAGAGAACCAAGCAAACCAAACCCAGTCTTTGTTTAAGTCAAATAGATCTGCTCATTTGCTTTAGCCCTCTGTTTCCATGGTTTGGCTATTCCTCTGAAGGTAAACAATGGGTTTGACCTGTGTAAAGAAAGGCTTGTCAAGTGAAACGGCCTCTTCTGCTAGGCTAGAAATTGTGGATCACTACAAAGTTAAATGGGGTATGCCTGGGAGACCTGAATGTAATTCAAATTTTTGTTCAATCACAGACCAACACATCAAAAGGATTACCAAAAAGCTGATATATCAGGTAGGATGAAAAATTAAGTAATGCATTGATGACATGGTTTCAATGTTACCACTTCTTGAGACCAGATAATTGGGATCAATTGCTCAGTATAGCTGGAAATAAAAGGTCAAGGAGAAATTTATTTTCCTGAATTAAATGGTATTATTAGAAGTAGAAACAGGAAAGAACAGAACTGCCAGTAAAGAGAAACACTTATAATAATTTTTTTCTCTTGGAACAGTCTCATTTTTTGCATAGTAATTCTAGACACTTTGACCCTTTATGTCTATGTAACAGCTCTGCTTAATGCACACTATCACAAGACTATTTTAATAATAATTAAACAAATTTTACTTTTTTTCTGCAAGCTATTTGAACTTTAAGTTAAATGCAGCTTTTTGGACAAACCAAGTGTTTAAATTAACAGAGACGCCATCTTTTGAGAAATCAGTGAAAACAATAATTTCATGCTTATAATGCCTTCAATTATGTTTCACAGGGCTATGAATCACAGTTTCTGGTTTGTGACTGCTTAAGAAAGACATGACCCCAGAACTTTTTTATCACATTAGCCAAATCACTATATTAGCTTAAATCATAGGATAATAAAATAATTGAGTTTGGAAAGAACTTCCAGACATTATCTAGACCAACCTGTTATTCATGTTTTAACCCACTAGCTATTCCAACAGTCTGTATTATTTCTTTCAAGGAGACTAGTTTTAGACTTTATTAGAATTTTTATGAGAGAATAGGAACACACTGAAGCACAGGAGGTTCCCTCTGAACATCAGGAAACACTTTTTGACTGTGAGGGCTGCCAAGCACTGACACAGCTTTTCCTGTGGTTGTGGACTCTTCATCCTTGGAGAGACACAAAAACCATTTTATATACAGTGCTGGCAGCTGTTTTTAGGTTGCCCTGCTTGAGTGGGGGGTTGGACCAGATGAACTCCAGAGAGCCCTTCCATCCTCAGTTATCCTGTGACTCTGATTCTGTGGTTCTGCAATTCAGGGTGAAAAATTCTAAAAAGTAACTTTGCAGACTGAAGGTGTGGGTATCTTTCTGCTTTAATCAGATCAGCCCACATGACTTCCACAGAGCTGTTTCAGAGTAAATTTTTCTATTTCTATCACGAAACCTTCAAAGAATATGCAAAAATATTTCCATTACTTTTCTACTCTTTTATTGAGGAATGACAGCAATTACAACTGAAGAATAATTATTGTGTAAGTACCTGAGGTGAAAATTTAAGCAAAGAATTATAGAATTGTAACATATAAAATAGACCAGGGCCAGGCATTTTATTGGTTTGAGAATAGACCTTGGCATGCCTTGCACTTATGTCAGCTAGCACACGTTCCCAGATTATTCCTGGGCATATCAGAGAAACTCTCATAAGCAGGAGAGCATTCCCAAAGGCAGTCCCTGTGTAACCAATGTGCTGTGGAAGGTACAGGAGTTCAAGAATACAGATAAGGTTTATGATTCATTCACCTGGCAATGAATTTCCCTTATGGATAAATTATGCAAAAGAACAGAGGACCAAACACTCACCACATGGGTGGTGTTACATGGGTTTTGCTCTGTCTAAACAGCAGACACCAGTGTGTCCAGAAAATAACCAAAAAGAATACAGACATGCATCCATGTTGTTAGGTATTTGCCTGTATAGCTCAGTTTGAGCAAAATGGGAGTGATTTCTTCTCTGTTCCTTATTCTTCCTGACAAACATAAGCAGCAACTTTCTACCCCAATTTTTGCTGAGAATGTGCAGATTGCTTTGGATACAGGAATTTACTTTCCCAAAGGGTGACATGGTCTGGTAACAACTCAGTCCTGTGCTGAGGTGGGACATTTTCTAGGTCTTCTATTTCACAACTCCATTCTCCCTTGCCTATGCAAACAGTAATCTATCCCATCCTCTTCTCCCTTCTCCTCAGCTCTGCAGCCTTGCCCCCTTTCTTTGACCCACTCTGGCATCTGTCAGGTCCTTTGCAGATCACTTTAATTCATTAATAGGAAAAAAAATCATACAGCTTTCTATGTTTTTTTCCTACAGCTTTAGCATGTGAAAGTTTCTCACAGAGGGATCTGGCACAAGTTAAGGTTGGTACAAAATAAGCAGCAGAACTGCATGTCTGGAAGGGAGGTAGGGAAGAAGAGAGAAGAAACAAAGATGACCCTTTTAGCATGATTCTTGTTGCTGGTGTCTGACTTTGTAACACTTCCTGAGAAAATTATTTGTGCTTTGCTGGTGGATGTTCAAGTTGCTACTAGGGCCCAGTCTGTTTCTGGTTTTCAAGTGAAAACAACCTTTGTACAGTGAAAATAAAAGTATATTCATCTGCCACCATGCTCTACAGAGAAAGTTGTCAGTTGTCATTTACTCTCAAAAGATAATAAAAAATTTAATACATCTCTTCTTGCTTCTGCTGATTTGCTTGCCTTTTTTTTATTCTTTATTTGCTTTAACTCTACCTGGTTTCCTTCATTCATTCAGAGCATGCAGTCTGAAAAGTTCCACAAAGTAGACAAACAGATTAAATCTCTCTGTTGATTGAGAAGTCTCAGTGGTTATTCATATTCATTTCCCTTCCTCATTCACCCCTCTTTGCCTTCAGATACTCTCAGACATGGGGTTTAATTCAGGTGCTTTCTATTTTTTGCTTTGGAATGCATTATTCATAGTAGTGCCTAGGTGACACTGCTATATGAGAATTAGTCATCTCTTATGCATTGGTTTGCCAGTAATTTGTCTGACTCTCAGACTGATTTAATAAAGTATGTAATTATCCAAAGAAAATTTCTTTGAAACCACATGAATGGATTTTTGAGTTTATTAAAACTCTACCATGATTTCTTAATAAATATTTTTTTCCAATAGGTAATTGCAACTTATATATAAGTAATGTAAATCTTTATAGTTTGCTAAAACTTTATCCTTCTGCTGGAAATGCTGAATAGACCCCAGAGATTTTCAAGGAAGCTAATTTTGGTTTACTAAGGCCCATCTTTTCTAACTGTCTTCAAAGCCAATGGAGAGGTAGGCTTTCAAGGGCAAAAGTAGGAGGTTTCCTTAGGTGGTCTGATCACCCACTACATTTGAAGTCTGTTGTGTCTTTTTCTTTGATAATAAGATCAGACACTTAAGGGGGCTGAATCAGACTTTTATTCTGCAGAGAAGTTTAACTAGAATCTCTTGCAGTTTACTCAGTCTGGGCAAGTAGATATCATACCTCTGAGGTGTCCTATATCATGTGTGGATACATGATCTCATCTCTTGCACATGAAAAATCACTGGGCAAGTTACTAACATATAGAGAAATGTCTGGGTCAGTAGTTTTTGTCCTCAGTGTGCCTCAATCCATTTCATTGCCATTTTACTATCTGCTGTGGCTGACAGGATAGTGAGACCTATAGCATTCTTTGAATCATAATAAATCTGATGAGGGAATTCACTAAGTTCAGGTCCTTATTCTGGAAGATGATCTAACCCCAGAGAATTCTGTCATGCAAGGAATAGGTACCAGTAAAAAGGCAGGAGGTATGACTCTGAAAAGGTGATCTCACGGGCAACATACTAGAAAAGTAAACAAATTTGGGGTCATGATCCCAAAAGGTGCAGGTTCAGACAGCATGACATATTCAGATGTAAAATAATAATTACTGGACAAGAGCAGTCCAAACAAGTCTCTAAGAGAAGTTCTTTCCCCAAAAGAAGAAATAAACTAAAGGTGTGAAAAAAGCCTCCTGCAATTGATATGAAACACTGGACATAAGGTTTTGGGCTGAAGAAAGCAACAGCAAAGCAAGATTCTGTCTTAATCCTCTGTGTCTTGGCATGTGTACTGAGAGCAGCAGTAAAGTCGGTAAGCAGGGCAAGAAAAAATGCACAAGTATGGTATGGCAATCAATGACCATGGAGTAAGTGTTTCAAAATAGGAAGGCTGAATCGATGGCGTTCAGGGGAGACACGGAGCCTCACCAACGGGGAGGAGGGGGCAAGCCTTAAAGCCAGTGATCAATAAAGGGATAAACCACAGTCTCTTTCCAGGTGGATAAAAATGACTGTTTGCCAGATTTGCTCCTGAGGATGAAATGTAGAAATGGAAATTTAAGGAATGGTGCAGAGGCACCACCAGCTGCAAACTGGGACTCTGCCACCCCTACTGAGTGGAATGGCTTTATGTATTTATACAAACTTCATCTAGATGTATGGAAGAGCAACCAGATACCACTTAGTGCCCTTGTGTGGAACATTGTCCTCCTCTCTCATTGTCTTTCTCTCTCCATGGAAAAAGAATTATCTATCTATCTATCTATCTATCTATCTATCTATCTATCTATCTATCTATCTATCTATCTATCTATCTATCTATCTATCTATCTATCTAATCTATCCATCCATCCATCCATCCATCCATCCATCCATCTATCCATCCATCTCTGTTAGAAAGCCCTACGAGCCATGTGCCACCAGTTGCTTGCCAAACACTTGCTGTCAGTAGCTTTGCACAAAGGCCAGAGTCTTTAAAGGCTAAATAAGTTATAAGCTATATGACAGCAATCCCCTCTAAGGAGTTCATGGTAGCTGATCACTTAGTGTCAATGATCCTAAGTCTGTCCAGCTACCAAGCACGAGGGGATGTCAGATCTGTGGTCTTCCAGAAAGCCTCAAAAATAGTAGTTCAGATCAATGCTTTCATGTTAATTTGCACTTAGGAATAAGCAAAGTATATTACAAACCTGTCAGAATGAGATATTTGATATATTCATTCTTGGGGTTCATTGAAATTTCTTTAAAAATCCTGTAAAAATCTGTTTGTTTGGGTTTTTTTAGGAAGTATTATTTTTCATCCAGATCTATCTCTTTTTTTATTTTTACTGCTCAGCTGCTTGGAAATGAATCATGTAATTACTGAAAACTAAAACCAAGGTTTATCTCACTAGGGTATAATATATCTTGGTTAAAATACAGATTTATTTTTTTAATGTAATGATTCTATGTTTGAAAAATGTTAGGGTTGTGACAAAAATCAACAAAAGCCAGGAAATTCAAAGTTAATTTTGAATTGTGTCCATAAAGCACCTCATTAAGCCCTCTCATTGTATCCTTAGTGGAATCATACAGTTTCCAGAGACATCTGTAATTGTTCATAATAAAAGGGCATATTAAGGGCAGAATTAGTGGATGTCCCTGATCCAGTAATAAAATAATCCTAGTGTTAATATGCTCTGTAATCCATGAAAGGGAGCTCTGTCTGGATTTAAGCAACAAAACACTCTGTTTAATGTAATCTGGAAAAAATAAATCTCCAATGAAAGAAATAAAGCCTTGATTTAGGCGTCAAGCAAGGCACGTGGGAAATGGAGAGAGCTCCATAGCCTTCATCCAATCACAATTTTATAAAATCACTTGCTGCTTTAGCAGCAGAATTACTTGCATATTTCTTGCTGAATGAGTTCCTTAATTAAAAATTATGGTTCATCAAAAATTATCTCCAGTAGCAAGACCTTAGTCATCAAGCATTTCACTGGTGCATAAGCAAGTAAGGACTGAAGCCCTCCAGGTTTTCTGGCAGGATCACCATAGGGTTGACAAGAATCACAGTGCTTCCAGAGTTTGTAGGTATGAAGAAAACCCACAATATGCTCTCCCAAGACTTTAAAGATCTCTTTGAAGAGAAAATTTCAAAAATCATTAGGACAAGTCTTGTAGTTGTTTGGATTTTTCTAAAAAAATCAGATAATATTTTTTTGGGGCAAAGAAAATTGGAAAATTTCACACATGAATGTTCTACAGTTTCCTATCATACACCATATCTCAAATATATATAATTTGGGGTTAATTTTTTTTTCATTTTTGTCCTTGCAAGAGTTAAACTGGGGGAAAAAAAGCACCCGGGTTTTCTTTGCTTGTGAAGCACTTGCAAATGCTGCACAGCTCTTCTGGAGTGGAGTCCAGTGTGCCAGCTTAGCAGAGAGGTACTTTTTTATTATGAAAATGGAAGTAGAGCATGATGGTATCTTCTCAACCTCTCTTTCCTCACCATGTGCAGTATGTGGGGAACCTAAAGCTCAAAAAGGGTGCAGGGATCTCAGCAACAAACAGATGGATGATGCTCCTGAGTCCTGCTGATGGACAAAGTGTTGAGTGTGGGCTGATGCTTGCTGGGACAAAGCAGTGTGGGGTCATGGGACAAAATTGAGCCCAGCATGGAAGCCAAGAAGGGCTGTTCTTCACTACGGAAATGCAGGGATTTATTGGTCCTAGCCTGAGCAGGCAGGGTAGAAACAAGGTTCCATATGCTGAGCTGGAGCCAAACCCCTTCTGGCCATCCGTGTCTTGAGGGCAAAGCTGCTGGGACATCATCTCAGCTGCCAGGGAAGAGAAATTATTGGAGGCATGCCCTGGCTTGGCAGAAATCCAGGAGAGAAGGCAGCATCAAAGGAAAACAGGGCATGCTATTGGCATGAAGGAACTAACTGAATGGCTTCAGGAGGACATGGGCAGCGCCGCTGTGGGAGGAGGAATCCTCTGTTCCACCCCTAAAGCATGGGATGGAGCAGGCAAGGTATAATTTATATGTATATATATATATATGAATGCTTTATACCTATATAAAACCAAAAGCCACCAGGCAGAAACAGCTCAGTGCTGTCACTGGAGAAGATAATGCCCATACCATGCAGGGAGAATTTAGGTAATCAAACCACACAAAATGCTCTTAGAGACCAAGGAACTTCAAGCATAGTGGATAAGAGAGCTTTGAAATGGATTTCTGATTAAAAAAAAAAAAAAACATAAAACCAAACAAAAAAAACCCCAAAAACTGCAGAGAAAAAAAAAACAAACCCAAAAACAACCAAACAACCACACACACACATAAGGAAAAATACTTTTATCGCAAGGTCTCTGAAATCCTCACCTCCTACCAATCTCTTCTTAAAATCTGGGAATATGCAATATTCAAAATTCTACCAAAATTATCTCTGGTTAGATCCTGCCTGCTTGAACATGGATTTAGAGATGTTTATAAGACTCTGTGGGGATTCAAACAATATGCTGAGCAACTGCACTATGATTATCAAGATCCTTTAAGATGTTTCAAATCAGGAGCCCAAAATGGAAGTACCAAAAATCATCAGTCACTTTGAAAATTTAGGTCATCTTTTTCTCTTTCTCAGCTGGAGCTCTCTTTGATCTGTGGCCCTTTTACATTTTTTTCCCCAGCTAAGTGAAATTAAGCTGCAAGAGAACAGTCAAATCTGATTTACCTGTCACTCAGAATCAGAAGCTTCAGGGCTACAAAGTGTGCAAATTCCTTTGCAATCCTTTGAATTGACTGTCACAAAGGCATTTTTAGGTGGATGGATCTACGTTAGTTCCCTCAATGTTCTCTCAAAGCATACTAACAAGGCACAAGCTTTATTTTGGATTGAGGGTATCCATAAACTAGCCTAAGCAGCAGAGAAATACTCCAGGTGTTTAAATACTGTTATTGCCTTAATTTTCATTTCAAGAAAATAGTTTTACATTTTTTTGAATTCGTTCCACTAAAATCAAGGTCAGAAACACAGTCTCTGAGTACCTGTAAATAGTGTACCTTGGCCAAAATCAAATCATTCTGCTTGCACTCAGAGCCTGCTGACACAACCTTCATGAATTGATTAGTAGTAGCAGGCAAATTAACATGTTTGGTGCTGAGATCCTGCTTCAATTCAAAGTTCATTTGCCATGACTCTTAACATTTTTTTTACATGCTATGCCTCCATATTAAGTCTCTTTTGACCTACAGGCATAAAGCAAGATTTAAGCTGCATTTAGGCAGCTAGAGAAAATTTGTTCACCTATTAGGGTGCTGCAGAGCTGTGAGAGTTACACGGACTTTCCTCCTTAGATTAAATTTTTCCTTATTTTCCCTCAGAACTACCTTATATGCAATTATTTGGTACTTTGGTCTTGCTAAGTTTTCACTGAGCTCTGGAAGTTCAGCACACAAGCTCCCCAGGGCTGTATCGATAACACAGCTGCAGAACAAGCCAGGACCAAACTCCAGTCTTTGGACACGGTACATCCACAGACCCAAATTCTCCCCTTCCCTCCCCACAACAGGATGACAGTGTCTAAACAGCCTCTTGGGCTCTGTTTCTGGTGCATGCCATTTCTCTGGAAAAAGAAAAAACTGTTCATTGCTGTCTTAACAAATTCTTGACAATTACACTATAACTTCATCCTGCAGAAGTAGGAAAATGACAAATAAGCTGCTTTTTTCACATATCCGTGCCAAAATATTGATTCTTTAGTAGGAAGTGCTGAGCTAATTATAGCTATGTTTCATTTGTATTAGCTTAATCTGAGACTTAAATTTTATTGTGCTTTAAAGAATGTTCCATTGTGCTTTAGCAACATTAGATAACTAAGACCATAATCTAATTGAATAGAAAGGTACTAGAAAAGGTTTTGCAAGCATGAATGATTTGGAAGATTTCAAAGTGTATGAAAATGTCTTTGCCCTTTTAATGTGATCTTAAATCTTATCATTATTGTACTATATCTATGACTACACAAACATGCCTAGAGAAAGGATTATGTTACTCACTTAAAATACTAGCAAAACTAAAATATTCTAAATTTTTCAGGTATCATCGTTGTTCCCTTACCTAAACTTCTGTATAGAACTCTGCATTCTGAAGCTGTATTGCACCTCAAAAGCAGTTGCATTTTGATGATGGATGAAATAAGCTGTTCAAGTTCAGTGTGTTAAAGTGCTATGACACCCTTTGGGAGAAGGTATTATGTATATGTACCAAAGGTACTATTTCAAGGCAGAAACAGTGCCAAATGTTAAACTGAGACTGAAGCCTTACAGCTGCATTGTTAACCTCTGGAAACAGGAGTTTAAACTGCAAATACTGAGAAAAACTTTACCTCTGGGGGAGTAAATCGTAATAAAGAAAAATTATGCAGCTTTCACCTCCTCTCTAAAGGCAAAACCAATATTTTAAGCTTTATTTTATACTTTTTTTTCTGCAGTTAATTTAGACAAGCTTGTTGGCAAAATAAGATTTCCTGTGCTTCGTAAGTAGTATTTCAACTTTCTGAACCCCATTCAGCAGGGAAATCACAAGGGTAGGTTGCTTTTATCCTTGGTTTGTAAGTAAAGTGAATTCTGCTCTCTGCCTTTTCAGTGCCTCCATCAGAAAATGAAATAAACATACAAGGTAAATGTGCCATATACTCACTGGGTCCCAAAATATAAAATCACAGGAACAAGCAAGCTGAGGGAAAAATGAAGGTGAAAGCTGACAGGAAAAGTATTATCACAGATGAACCATCTTTGATTGTTATGTTTAAAAAGGAAAAAAGAGAGAAAATGCTCTTCAGTTGTGTGGAAGGTGGTAATAGAAAGTGAAAACATGTTCTCCTTTGGGCAGGGAAGAAGGAAAAGCTTCTTCTGCTCCACTCAGAACAAATCTTTGCAAACTTTTGGAGATACATGTCACAAAGCAGCCTTAAGTGGCAGAATTGTATTTATTTATCAAAAGTGATTCTCATTGCATGTGGTAAATGCTTTATTTCTTCCCTAAATATAGCTGTAGGTGGGGAAAGCTGAGATAGGATTTCTATTTCTAGATGTGGGGAGAGAGGAGATACAGCTCTTGGAGGAAGAGTTGCAAGGTGAGAAGAAAATCCCAAAACAGAAATTTAAAACACATGATCCCGAGCAGAATACCTGTTGATATATTTTTATTTTTTGGATGCAGAGGTTTGAACTTGCCCAGATACTCATTTACCAGTGTTTACTTATCAAATACAATCATATAATCATAGAACATTTGGGATTAAAAGGACCCCAAAATCATCCTGTTCCAAACTCCTTGAAACTTTACACTAGAACAGGTTGCTCAAAGACCCTTCCAATTTGGCCTTAGACTCTTCCAGGGATGAAGAATCCACAACTTCTCTGGGCAACATGTTGCAGGACCTTACCACTCTCACAGTAAAGAATTTCACAGAATCACAGAATCACAGAAATTCTAGGTTGGAAGAGACCTTTAAGATCATCGAGTCCAACCCATGTTCTAACAGCTCAACTAGATCATGGCACCAAGTGCCACATCCAGTCTTTTTTTAAACTCTTCGAGGGATAGTGACTCTACCACCTCCCTTGGTAGATGATTCCAGTATTTGACCACTCTTTCTGTAAAATACTTCCTCCTTAATTCTAGCCTGTATCTCCCTTGGGGCATCTTGAGACTGTGTCCTCTTGTTCTGTCTGTTGCCCGGAGAAAGAGGCCAACCCCCAGCTCACCACAGCTACCCTTCAGGAAGTTGTAGAGAGTGATAAGGTCACCCCTGAGTCTCCTTTTCTCCAGGCTGAACAACCCCAGCTCCCTCAGTCGTTCTTCATATGGCTTGTGTTCCAAGCCCCTCACCAGTCTCGTTGCCCTCCTCTGGACACGCTCAAGCTTCTCAATGTCCCTCCTAAAGTGAGGGGCCCAGAACTGGACGCAGTACTCCAGGTGAGGCCTCACCAGTGCTGAGTACAGGGGAAGAATGACCTCCCTGCTCCTGCTGGCCACACCGTTCCTGATACTGGCCAGGATGCCATTGGCCCTCTTGGCCACCTGGGCACACTGCTGGCTCATGTTCAGCCGACTGTCAACCAGCACCCCCAGGTGCCTTTCCACCTGAGCACTCTCCAGCCACACCGTCCCCAGCTTATATCGTTGCAGGGGGTTATTGTGGCCGAAGTGCAGTACTCGGCACTTGGACTTATTGAAGTTCATCCCATTAGATTCTGCCCATCCATCCAACTGTTCCAAGTCCCTCTGCAAAGCCCTATGTCCCTCTAACAGATCAACACACGTTCCCAGTTTAGTGTCATCTGCAAATTTGCTAATAAAGGACTCTAAACCCTCATCCATGTCATCAATAAAAATATTAAACAGAACTGGCCCCAGCACAGACCCCTGAGGGACACCACTGGTGACTGGTCACCAGCTGGATGCAGCACCATTCACCACCACCCTCTGGGCCTGGCCATGCAGCCAGTTCATAACCCAGCAAAGGGTGCTCCTGTCCAAGCCACGGCCTGCGAGTTTGTCTAGGAGTATGCTGTGGGAGACAGTGTCAAAGGCCTTGCTGAAATCCAAGTAAACAACACCCCTATTACTCACCTGCATTGTATTTTCTCCTGGACTCCAAGACTTTGAAAATTGCAGGAAAACAGGTTTTGCTCTGATCCCAGAAAAAAATTGTGGCACCAATCTACTGAGCATCAGTCCTTTGACAGATCAGGTATAACACAGGGAAGTCATCTATCCTGACAATATGTCTATATTAACATCTCTGCTAAGGAAGGAGACCAGAAACAGATTTTCTTTACATAACCCAGTTATGGACCTGCTTTATAATAAGATACTTTAAAATCCAGTTGTTAGCAAGATGCAAGTATTCACTCTTCTGAGGCAGATTATTTCCTATACTGATCTTTGGGTCAGTATAGGAAATAATCTGTACTCAAGGAAAGAAAGAAAAACATCTTGTAAAATGAAAGATGTTCTATGCTCAAAGAATATTTTTTATTTTGGTTGCTTTAATTATGTGTTTTTAATTGGCGCTGAAGGAAAACATTTAGTCAATTTTATTGCAACAGTTCATTGCAGCTGCTGCCAAGTTGGATTATCAGGGGTATACATGGCAGAAAAACTGCAAAGATTATTAAGCAGATCTAATTTGGACAAAATCAATATGTTTTTCCCATTTTTTAAGGAGGAAATCACCACATGTTAGGATGACATACATGTCGGATCCACCGTATTTAAAATGTTTCAGAAGTATAAAATTCTTCTAAGGAGTCAATCCTTGCTAAGAATCTGTGATCAGGAAGATTTCTTCCCTTCTGTTCCATTTTAACTGGGAATTCATTGAGTAAATTCAGAAAAGCCAGCAACTACATTTTTAAAAGACAGTTAACATCTTCATTGACATTGTTCCCACCACATAGCTTTGCTTTGCTTTGAAAGAGGACTGTGTACCTGTTGGATTCATGCAGAGACAATAAATTGGAAAAATTTCCAATTGTACAAGATCCAATCACGCATTGCCTGCAATGGACATATGTGTCTGGGGATGTCTAGCTACTTTACTTGGACCCTTGGCAGCAGCTAAGCTCAAGAGCGCAGTAAGAGGCTCAAAACAGAAAGTGTTTCAAGTATTGCAAAGAAGTTGAACGGAATAAGGATAAATTGCTTCTTCTCTCCCACTTCATATGAACTGTTTTGATCCTGATGTGTTCTGCAATCACTCTGTTAGAGCTGTTTGACTCTTCAGGCTGTTCAGTCCTGCTGCTGGAGACCTATAGTACAGCATCAAAGTGATCACTGGTAAAATGGGCAATAAATTGTAAATATCAACCCTTCATGCAGGTTTTACTTTTTGATAAGAGCTGAGATAGTGCACTGGAATAAAATGTCTCCTTCTATACTTCAGCATTTTCACTTTGGAAAAGAGTAATACATTTCAGGTCATATAACTTGCTCCCTAAAGTGAGATATTTACTAATTTAGAAGGTGCTATCAAAAATAGCAAGGAATAGGAAATGAAAGAGAGCAAAATAGTGATACCTTTTCTGGCACAATAATCTCTGAGGCTTTGACCCAGCAAAAAATCCTCTTTTCTTAATCTGGAATGGGCTGGCAAAAGTTCCAAGTAAGATATCAGGAAAGGCAAATAGATTTCTGTGGTGGAGAGGTTTGTATTAACCTATCACCTTTACTGAAATGATTACTTTCTTTGGAATGATTCTTCTTCAAAAGCCATAGTGGTTTTGTGTACTAACTACAGGGAGAGAAAGAACATGAAACATTAATGCTTGGCAACATTTTCATCTGACAGGTATGACATGGTTCAGAATTCTATTTTCCTTTTCCTTTGGTGTAAGATTCACCTATTAATCATCTCGGATGCAAATAAATTTATTTAATCATATTTGGGAAGAAAAAGAATGCTGCACTATGTAAGCACTCCGTTGTGAAAGCACTCAGCTAGTTTATGTGAGGTATTTTGAGATCCCGAGGAAAAAACCAAACAGTGTCTCAAACAACAACAATAATAACAGCAACAACCACAACAACAACATATTTAAAAAAAATATTCTTAATCTCTTGGAGGAAGGCATTTTTCACAGAAATGCTAACTTCTTTGTGCTCCCATTCCCAGTATTCAAATAAAATATGCAGTTTTGACAACAAAATTTTGCAAATTTTAAATAGTCTTCTTGATTTTCATCATTTTGCTGACTACAATTGATGTGAGCTTTCTTTTCAAGATTTTCTGCTTAGTTGTTAACAGATGTTATAGTGCTGTAATTTTAAGAAAAACAGGTTGCTGTATGGCTAAATATCATGTTAAATATAGGTGTGTTCCTGTTTTGTGGAAAGTTATGTTGAACTGAATATACTAATCAAAAAGGCAAAATTCATGCAGATTCCAAATGAGGACAAGAATAACTGTCCATGTTAAAAGAAGTACTGCTGGTAGGAAGGTTTGCATGAACCAAGTTTGGTAGTAATAACCTTGGACGCAAATATCTCTTGGCCATCTCTTGCAGCATCCTGGGTACACAAACCAGAGGGATCTGAACATGACTAAGAATATTAGATCCAAACCATTTTTTTTCCCTAAAGAATTTTTCTTTTATCATATGTGTGTTAATAGACATTCTAACTTACTATTTTAGCTAATAGAAGATAAAATCCTCAGAGCTATATTGAGTTTACCATGGAAGTACTGAGGTACCTTTTCCTTTAAAAATATCATTAACAAGAATTCTACATAATTAGAAATACTGTCTAAGTTCATGTCATTTCACCCTCCGCACTAAAATCTGTTTTCAACTTCAGCATTTTTTTTCTCAAATAATTAAAATATGCAGAAATTCTTGACAATTAAGCACTTGCTTTTTTTCTTAATTTAGAAACTGTAGAATCAGCTGTCTGAAAATGAACCAATTAAGTGGTAATTAAGACTTTATTTCAAGCACTTAATCTCCCATGTGCATACAGGTTCATCAGAGATTCTACAAAATGTCCATTGAGACAATAGCCACTTTCTAAAACAAGAACGGAGATCTGGGGGGTCTCTTATGAATTTAAAAGCATTGTTCACCTTTGTTAGTAACATTTGATATGCAGATATATGCTTATACCTTGACAAACCTTTAGCTCTCCTGTCCCAAAGACAGTTGATAGCTGCACTTTCTGCTCATCATTCTCCAAGTCTTGGGTCCAGCTTTTGTCTTGATGTGGTCCACAGTCACTGAAGGACTTAGCTACGCTGACTTCTAGGGGCCAGCTGGTCTCTGCAGCTGACCTGCCGTTCACTATGTCCTTTCCCAACACTCTGGGCTTGTGATAGAGGAGCAAAGAGCTCTTGCTACATTCATGGTGTTTTCTTTGACATTGTTCTCTATTAAAAATGAAAAAAATTCTAATCAGGAATTTAATATGGAAAACATCTATTCCGAAGAATAAGACACCACACCAGAAACAAAGAAAATCTCAAGCTCGGGGTCCCACCTCTGGTCATTTGGCCATGATCAGGTTACAGGAGATGTTTCAGGCCTTTGGCCTTGGCCCTGTAGATTTGGTACCAAACATCCTGTGCCACTTCTTGCCATTTTCTTAAAACATGGGCAACTGCACACAGGTTGTCTTCCACCAGCAATGCCTGGGTAATGCATCTCTATTTTATATAATGTACACCTAGAGAGAATATCTAATAAACTATTGTGCTGAGGCATTTATCTTAGCAACACTGAGAGGGATAACTTGGGAGCAATGTATAGTAGCCATGAAGATAAATAATGCTGCAGGACATAGTATCATTTATAAACTATTCCTGGCACTCTAGGTTCCATTTCATTATTAGATTTTTAAAAAGAACCATTTTCTTGGTTAGTTTCCAGAGCTAGCAGTCACAGAGGCTAATTTCAAATTGCTTGAGGCCCTGGAAACAAAGATGTATTTGTGCAAACACTGCCTTAAATGCCAATAAAAAATGTGAGCAGGACCCACTCAGCCTTGTAAGTGAATTATACACAAGACAGTTTTTCTCATCACAAAACCCTATTTCCCCCAAATTTTTCTGTCATGCACTAGCATTTACAGAACAGCTTTCAAAGTGACAAAACTCTTGGATAGGGAATAGGATGGCTAACTTGGATGGCTAACTTTTGATAGCTATTCAGAACAGAGATAGCTTCCTGTGGTGAACACTTAATTTTGGCCAGTGAATGAAGTCCTCCCTCTTTACCTTTGTCCATTGAGATCTCTCCTGGACTCTATTTAAGAAGGATGTGGGACAAAAGCAGGAAGTCCAAGGCAGATCAACAGGAATGGTTAGGCATCAAGGATTGAAAGACTTTGGGCTCTTCAGCCTAAAGAAAAGGAATCTGGAAGGAAAGCATGGCAGTTACTGGTATACAAATCACTAAAAATACTTGAAGTAAGAGACAGAAGTAAATATTTTTCATGTCTGCAGTAAGCAACAGAATCTTAAAAGACAGTGAGGAAAGTTGATGTTAGATACCAGGAAAATGTTTGCAACATAAAAGTAGAAAAGCAACAGAATAGGTTATGGGAAATGTGAAATTTTCACCCCTGGAAGTCTGATAAAAGTGTTTATCTAGAGATAAAACAAGTGCAATTTACACTGCTTTGGATCTAGGAGATACACTGTGTAACCTTCTAAAATCTCTTCATACCAAAGATCCTGTGATGTGTTAAAAAATGCTACATAATAAATATACACCTAAATGCTATTGATAAAGCAGTACAAATATAAAATTAATCATAATTATTCAGCACAGCATCTTATGCCAGAACTGTTGGCTTTTATTTTTTAATGTAATGACACCATTTAGCAAGAGAATGATAAATTATTCTTCCTAACAAATGAGTTTAGTTAGCTTAAATAAATGAGTTATTTTATGGTTAATTCAGTATGTAGACTTTAGACCTGGTGGAGAAGAATTTAGTACCAATTTGAAACAGATTGTGTTACTTGAGATGATCAGTTCCTTTCCCTGCACCCTAATTTTTCACCTGTAAAAGGAAGATAACATCTTTTCCAGACTTTAATTAGTTACAGTAGGAATATGTAGAATAAAAATGGAAACCAACTGTTTCCAAGAATGGCCATACACTTTCTTTAGATAAAAAAATTCCCTGGGAAAATGTAGGAAAAAACAATAAATGTTTTAAGGCTAAATTCCTCATTGCCTACCAAATTATGGGATTTTTATTCTTTTTTGGTTGGAATTGGTGTCAGTTGCTGTTCCTTTCAAATGTATCTTTTCTATTTCTAGCATCATGTAATTATGGGATTATAGCAATGAAACCAGGGCTTATTCCAGAAAACAAAATTTTAATATCTTGTATCTTTCAACAGGTGAAACAAATGATGTCCAGTAGTGTTGTAGGCCATTTCTTTTAATCAAAGAGCATAAGATGAAGTTGAAATTATGTGCACACAGCATCAAGCACCAGGAATAACAGGCCAGCATTAGCATAGGTATCATTTTATCACTGTTTAATAACTGTTTAATAACTTCCCTAAACAACCCAAAAGTTAAGGTTACATTTTATGGGAAGCATTTTAATGCAGATTAGTTCTTTCATATTTCAGGAGAGTAAGTATGGCAGATATAAAGTTATTGAACCTTAAAAGTGTTTCTTGGACCAAATTACTCTAATGGCCATCCATTTGTTGTGAATAATCGTTTTCAGTCAGGTACATTTCAGTTTATGCAACATAGTTTATATGTACTTTTCCAGAGAGGTGAATGGGGATTTAAGACCAGCATGGAATGAAAACAAACTTTCATGCCTCTAAGAAAAACTCCTCCTGAAATGGTCTGAAAAACTAAACTAAAAGCTTCAGACTGGCTCTTCACTCAGGATCACTCAGCACACAAGCTTGACAAACCAAGTACAAGCCTTCCATCTGTGCTAGACTCCCACTACCTAAAGACTGTAACAACCTATTAATTCCTGCAGTTCTTTCACCTGAAAGTGCAAAACTGGATGTAAGAACTGGATCTCTCATCCTGGGGGAGGAGGCTGTACCAGGGACTCAGACTGTATTTGATCTTACCTGCAAGGTGATTGAAGTGCAGCCTTCTGCACAGGTGAGTGTTGCCTCTGTATCTCCTCTCCTTGGCTCTCCTGTGCACACCAGGCTCTGACAGAATTTCTCAATTTAGTTTGTGGTCCTAGGAGCTGAAATTGGCCCTCCTTATTCTTTTGGTAGTGTTAAATGTCAGTTATTTGAAGATTTTTGGTCATAATTCACTTTTTAGATTGCTTCTTTTTCTCACTTATGGTTAGAGGGAGTGGCATATGTATTTTTAACTAGGAGCTATAAAACATAAAAAGACTCATGTCAAAAACATAAAAAGACTTTAGCCAAATCTTAATGATTTGGCTAAAATGGAGTGAAAATAAATATCTTAAGATCCTAATTAAGGGTTTATTTTTCTAATACAAGATCACTAATAAAGTACACCTGTTTGTGAAGCATGATTCAAAAGAAAAGGATACAATTTTTAATAACTACATTTGTCTCATTGAATCCCTCCATCAAACTAGCAGACTCTTTTCCCAGATTCCACAAGAAATCAAAAATGAAACACTTGTATTTGACTGAAAGATTTATAACTCATTTTGGTTTTGATGGACTTGCCATTTATAGCTTTCACATTAAGTTTAACACATTTTAGCATGTCACTATGAGCCTGACATTCAGAACAGATATAATAACATTTCTTCCCTGATGTTCAGTCTTGGAGCATCTCCAGTGACTGCTGTCATAGCTGGACCGCGGTGTGAGGTAGCTCATTTTGCATGTGTCACAAACACACACTCATGCCTACATATGTGCAGAATCCAAGATTGTAGAGAAGTCTGGATGACTCACCTCCAGCTTCTCTTTTTTTTTTTTTTTTTTTTGCCAGCTAGGTTGGACACAGATGCCTCTTTTTGTGCAAAGACTTCCAGGATCTTCCTCCACCTCCTCTCTTTCTCACAATCTCTTTACTTTTTTCATTTTTTTCATTTTACGTAGTTCATATGTCCTGGTTTTGTTTCAGTCATGTTGTTTTTCATGCAATCCTTAAGGTACGTGAAAACAATGTTTGTACATAAATTAATTAAAATGTCTTTTGGCAAGGTGACACAAAAAAATTTGGTCCATTGATTCTCTGCCTGTGACAATACCAGAAGATCCAGATCTTTGGAGACAGGATAATCTGTCAATGGAGAAACAAAAACAAACAACAAAGAAACAAAAAAGTAACAAGTTGAAACTGCAGTTAAAGGTCATATATTAAACTTTACATAATGTACTCTATTCCCAATATATCTGCAAGAATTTATCACTAGAAAAAATTGTATTCCATCTTGACAAAAATAAGGAAGGAAATTGTTCCTACTTTACAGGAACAATTCTGTCCTACTTAATTAACCCAAAATCTGATGTGATGGATACCCTTTTTTTCTGTAAGTCATTGCACTGAAAACCATTGAATAGGAAACAAATGGCAGGATAACATGCATATATATTCCAGAATCAGGAACATAACATACGCACATAATCTTCACTTTCAAGCCATGATTTTGTTCAAACAGATCACATGCATCCATATAGCTTTCTGTGTTTCTCAAAACTAATTTCATATTTTTAGAGAGAAGTAATAAAAGTAATATTCTTAGAGAGAAGTAATAGGTAATAAAATATATTTTCACAGTTGAACACCCAGAAGACCTAATTTTATAACATTTTGAATGAGTATGTAAGTTTTATTGTTTGGGTTTTTTTGTTTTTTCATTGCCAAGAAATCATTTGGTAGGTGTCCCATGACATATTTCAAATACTTTGCTACAACAGTAAATAACTTTAGTGTTACTTGAATAATAGTGGTGAAATCTTTTTCTTTGTGTGTGTACTCTCTTCTGTTTCTCATAGTGCTTCAATACAACTTTATTGGCTCAGCTTTTTCTGCAGGATGTCAACAACATGCGCATTTAAGGAATCTTTTGACAAGATTAAAAGAGTACTGGTTTTTGTGTTTTCATTTGCACTGTGGATGGTACTATTACCAAAGAAAATCATGAAACAAATAAAATGGTCATGGCCTAGAAGATGATGACCTAAAAGAAAATCAGCTGAAAGGTGTATGAAAACAAGGTAAACTGTGCATCGCAATTTAGAGTAATGCAAATTTCACCTAGTCACTGGCAGTAGAACTATGTTCTTTTCCAGGTGGAAAATATGTGGATTCATCAAAAAATTCAGGGAAGTCAAGGATACAAAGAATACTTAGAATTCGGCACAGCTACTAGTGGAAAGTCAGAAAAAAGAAGATTGTGTCTTTCTAGAAAATAATCTTTGGAAAAGATTTAATCAACCTAGGGGAAAATGCACTTACTTTCTTAAGCAATTAAAATGTTTCTGCCTGAAATAAAGGTTTTTGAATATAGCTTTCTGACCTTAAATTGCCAAATATAATCAGTGTGTGATATTAGAGTAATGATGACACCATGAACTCTATCATGTTACTATCATGAAATCAGTTTAACAAAGGACTTATTTTTTAGGGCCAGGTTGTCAATCACATCTAAGGGAAGATAAGCTACTTGTGGGCAAACTTCAGAGTCTCTAGGACAGACTTCTGCAGATGAATATGTGCTAGATTACAATGAGCAGTCAGCTCTGTGACCTGATGCTGCTTCAGGAAGAAGAGGGCCTCTTGCAGTCCTCTACAGTCCTTGATGTAGCTTATGTGAGGCCGTGAGACCACTTTTTAGAAAACTTTTCGAATAAACAGCTCTCCCTCTGTCTTCAGGTAGCATCTATTTCCTCAATCACTCTTCTTGGGTTCTGGAATTACAGCTTCAAAAACTGTGAGATTCCTGAAATGAGGAATTTGAAAAGCAAGATTACTGAAGGGCTGCCCTACAGTACCGTGTTGCAACTAATAACAAAAAGCAAAGGTGTGGTCCAAGACTTCCTTCTACTGAGCTTGGAAATGGAAAACTTCTTTACAGGAACATTTGCAACTGTACTTCTCAGTGATGGATCATCCAGCCTGCCTCACCATGGATTTTGGGGGAATGTCCACTCCAGCACGTGGAGCACCTCCTCCCCCTTCTTCTTCGCTGGTCTTGGTGTCTGCAGAGTTGTTGCTGTCCCATATTCTCACTGCTCTCTTTTGGCTGCCGTTGTGCAGATCGTTTTCCCCTTCCTACATTCCTTATCCCAGGGGCGCTGCAACCGTCACTGATGGGCTCAGCCTTGGTCAGCACAGGCTCCTCTTGGAGCTGTCGAATGTGGGGGGAAGCTTCTAGTTACACCTGAAGGCCCCCACTTCTTAAATGGCCATGAAAATCCAACTCAAAACTCCTAATCACAAGTTCAATGATCTCTTCTTTGAAGGCTATGGAACAAAGTTAAAATCTAAGCACTTCAATTCAAATTTCTAGCACAGAGCCTTGCCAAAGATGAAGTTTTGATGTTCCTCCAAGCATTTTTGTTCAACTAAGCTTGATGTTTCAGGTGAAAAATGACATTAAGCCAGATGGCATAGCTGTAAAAATATGTGAGTGAAAACAGAGTCCTAGAAAAAAAAGTAAATTAAATGCTAAAGAATAAAGATGGTGGGAAAAAATCCTTTAAACTACACTATGGGAAGGCTTGAGCAGTGCCCTAAGTAACGAGCAGAAGTCAAGCTAGTGGTGGAGAGGACCTAAGACTAAGCAGGAACGCGCAAGGGTGGGCAGAAGTGGGTAAGGGATGCCACCATACAGTGGCTGGGGTAGAATGTAGAACACTGAACACCCGCCACTGAATATATTCACTCTGGGAATCTACCCACAGAAAATAACTTAGGAGAGAAGCTTTAACTATACAGGTTATTATACTCTGGCAGGTGTACCACTTGATTGAAGCACTGCCTGTCTTTACAGTGACAGCAAATCATGAAAGCGAGATAAGTACGTGAGTTAGCTGTGCTTTGGGAAGGTACTTCTCATTCCTCTCCTTGAAACACAGCTATAGGTGTTTGATTTTTAACACAAAAGGCAATCACATCCCAAAACGAAGATGAATGTGTCTCCATATTTCTAAAATGCAGGTGTTGAAATATTTTTCTTTCTCAAAGTAAACACACATAGCGCCTGAAGTACAACCACTTGGGCATCAAGCAACACAAAGCAGCAATCCGTCAGCATGGCAGAGCTGCAGACTCGAGGCAGAGCAGCAGCTGCTAACAGGTGCCTTATTTCATACACCACTATTTGTGTTCAACCCCTTCCCATTCATTGCTGAGGAATGGAAAATTTGACTTTACCACCCCCTAAAAACTTTTCATACTTTAAATTTCTATAACGGTTCCATTACACTCCGTGTATGTTGGACTAGAAAGTACAACACAGAAGCACAGGTGTGGTATTTGCTGAAGTAAGGAAAAAAAGGACAGAAAGTTATACAAGCTATGAGGTAGGTGTGGTTCATCTGTCACAATGTGAACAGGTCAGTGCTTAACAAAAAGAAGGTTTCACATGGCCAGGGATGACTCACTGTCTGAAAACACAGACTCTAGTGGGGTTTTCTGCAAAAAGGAGCAGACACCAACCTCCCATTGCCACTGGCTATGCCCTAAAAGCACAAAATGAAATGTAGACATTACCATATACTGCTGCAGGTTTCAGCAGGCCCATTCCTCTTCAAATGAAATAGCAGCAAGACTTTTTAATCAACTTAACCATGTTTTTACAAATATTTGCCTCTGCAATGGTCTTGACTTTCAAATAAAAACAATGCAAGAGAGTAAACATATCGAAGAACCAAGGAGGACTATAACACAAAGAACATTTTACTGTGGGTTTATTTGCAGTTTAGTGTGAGGTTTTGTTTTTGTGGTTTCAGATATATTATTAAGCCTTCATTTTTTTCAAAGCAAAATACATTTTGTGAAAGCAAAAAAAGTAGTCACTAAAAAGCACTAGATCCTAATACACAAGAAAGCAAGTCCCATGGCAAGCATAAAACCCTGCCAATTCATAGCTAAAGAGCAATATCAGCTATAAATTTGAAAATTTGATCTAGCTTATTCCAACCAAGCCCCCTTTTATCTCAAAATCTTTAAGCCCCATGTTGGGCACCAGAGGATTGTCATGGTTCATGCTCAGCCAGTAACTAGGCACCACAGAGCCACTGGCTCACTCCCTCTGCAGTGGCATGGGGGAGTGAATCGGAACAGCAAAAGTGAGAAAGTTTGTGGATTGCAATAAATACAGTTTAATAGGTAAAGCAAAGCAAAACAAGGAATTCATTTGCCACTTCCGATGGGCAAGTATTCAGCCATCTCTAGGAAAGCAGAGTTCCATTATGCCCAATGGTTACTTGGGAAGACAAAAGTCATCATTTCAAATGTTCCTCCCTTTTTTTCCTCAACTTTATAGATTGAGCATGGCACCATATGGTCCCTTTCATCAGGGAGGGTCAGCTGTGTCCCCACCCAAATCCTTGTGCACCCCCAGCCTCCTGACTAGTGGGGTGCTGTGAAAAGCAGAAAAGGCCTTGGTGCTGTGTCACCCATGTGCACCTTCAAAAGTCGTGAGTGAAAAAAAGAAAGAAATCATTAAGGTAAGCAGGAACAAGCTGCATGAAGAAGCAGTTTAAAGTGACCCTCATAAATACAAGAAAAAATAAGTGTAAGGTTTCTAGAACTATTTGGTTCTAGAAAAAAATTATAAATTAGTTTGTATTCTGCTGGAAGAAAGTGTATCTTCACAAGCACAAACATAAGGCTAATCAAATAAATGTATGTCTCACTGTCTTAAATCAACAAGTTTTTCATTGAAGTCAAAAATAGCTATTTTTCCAAACAAAACTATTCGTGGCTGTAAGCAATATTAGAACACAGGACAAAAACCCTACAGCACAATGGCCGTCACAGAACAACCACAATTTTACCAAAGCATTTGATTTTGTTTTTATTGTCACAAACTTTGAAGATTCACAGTGTCTGACAACAAAATAAAACACAGCAAAAAAAAAAAAATTCACAATAACATAAACTGCCTTATGTCCTTCAAAAGGTCATATTTGGAATGAACTTGCTTTCTATACTTTCTTGCACTGTCTCTTAGGACCCAATATTTTAAGTATAATGCAATTAAGATGCAAAATCTGCATAGATAATTCTGTTAATTAATGTTAGCTCTGTAAGCTTTACTGTGAACACCTAGTTAGACATTGTATCATATAAGTCCTTTCCTATCCAAGAACAGAATTTTCCATTCCTGGAAAGAAACAGACATTTCCTGTGGACAAAATATTTCATTTAAGTCTTTGAATATTTGAGTCCAATTCTCAGGTTCTCGGGTGCATAGATCTTTACTGAAGATCTATCAGTTTTTCAGTTTACCAGTTTCAGTATGGACTTTCTCAAATTACAGCTACCTTTGCACAATATTAAGCTGAAGTATTCTAGGAATTGTTTTCCAAGAGATTACTAGAATCTTTCTTTGTGCTTCCTATAATCCCCAGTTGGAACTATTGGATTCTTATGGAAGCCTACAGGTATTAATGAGGCATTTCAGTGCTTATGTTAGTGCTTCATTTGTGATTAATCTACACAACTAAAGAGTCAACAATTTTGAATTAAAAACACCACATTATTTGAGTGGATAGATGTGCTTGTGGGCATAGAATCCTGGACAGGATATGAGCTCTTCTCAATGGAAGAAACTTTAGAGTGAAGCTTCAGGAATTACTTAACCTCTTAAACTCCACTAACTCCATCTGAGGACTAGAAATTGGTATTTCTTTCCCCCAAACTTTATAGGCCTGACCTGTTCAAAATTCTTGTAAGAGCAAAAAATCAGTTTGTGTAAATGGAAGAAATTTTCTAATTCACTTCAGCATTTTTAGATCAGGTTTTGAGACAGAGACTTTTGTGTGTGATCTGAATATTGATTCACCATGTAGGAGTTTTTCATTGAGGACAGTAAATCGTCTACATGGAGAGATACAAAAAACATTTTCTAAATATTCTTTATCTTTCTTCTGTATACCAAATATGGTTATTTCCCTATGTCCAGGTTACAGGGACCACCATGTCAGTTTTATCAATGCTCTATTCAAACAATGAAAATAAAAGGGACTTGATTCAGCATGGAAATCTGCTGCTATACAAGATGTGCTACACAAGAAGGCAAACGTGGTAGTTTCAGTTCAGTATTTATGCAACTGAAAAACTGCAGGTGGGAATTAGCAAGCTCTCAAGCACTGCTTAAGTGAAACAGATATATATGTATTTTAGTCGTATTTGCCTCTGGATATTGGAAAAGTCAATGCTCTCACCCTCTGAAAATTTTGCAAACTCAGTAAACAAGAACACATTTTCTAGCCTTGCATCTCTATCTGCCATGCAGACAAACCATTGTCAGATAAGAGCAATCAAAGGAGAAAAGAGAGATCCAAATTCAGATTGTACATATTCTGTACATTGTTGTGGTTATTTATTCATTTATTTCTAAAATAGCTGTAGTTTGCAGGATTTTGCCAAAGCTACAATACACATGTAGTCAATTCCCCTCAATCCTACTGTTTCTCTTCTTTTCACAAAATTACATTTGAGCCATTTATATGTAGAGCTGCTGATGGTTCTCACATGGATATTACTCAGTAAAAACACATGCTGATAATTAGAGTTACTAATGATTGATAAACATCTCATTGGAGTCTATGCAAGATTTGGAGTTGAAAAAAAATCAGATTTTTGATGCTTCCACCAATGAAAGCTAATGAATACCAGCCTACAGAAGAAATTGCTCTTATTAGACTCCAAGGGCTTTGTGTTCAATTGTCCCATATTTATTTTTGAGGACATAGCAAGATTATCTTTAATCTATGTCTGCCATTTTTGTGTAGTGGACCCATGCCTTCGTGTGTTCTTTTTATTTATACAGCTGAACAACCTTTTGCTATTTGTTTAATTTCCTTCACAAAGTCTGGCCCAGGAAGGCTTTTGGCATGTCTCACATTATCCCCATACTACTTGATTTTCTAAAGATAATTGCATTGCTAAGTATAACTTTTTCCTGTTCCTGCTAGGGTGTCTGCTTACTCCTGCAATTTTCTTTGTGGCTTTTATTCATCCAGTGAGATCCAGAGTCCTACCATAAAATTTCCCCTAAAGTTCAGAACATAAATTGTCCTCTTCACTCAGTAAGATTGCACACCTCCAGTTGCTAGTCCTCGATCTTTTCAGTGCAACTGACTTCACAAATCTTAACACACACATTCACATCCCAGATGCCAGCCACCACAATACTTCCTTAGCATCTGGAAAACTTCTGGCCACACAAGCAATCGAGAAACACAGCAACCTCTAAAAAAATCCATTAATCCAACCATCACCCAGATAGCTCATCTTCCACCATCAGCTTCTTGGCGTTGCCCACTTGCCCTAGCCTGAGGTGACTTGCCTCACAGCATTTTCCCCATCTAGCCTGACCTCTTTGCTAGCTCTGGACAGATCTCATGATGTCGCAGCTCAAAGAAGGATCCACAGATCCACAGACCCATAACTGAGGTCTGTTGTATACTCATTTATGAACCTTATCTAAGAAATTCACTAATAATGTCTGCCCTTGTGTTAAGAAAGTTAGGAATTCTGCTTTTCTATATATACTTGATCTTTCAAGTACCAAATTAGTGTAACTTAGGGTTACAATGTCCTGTCAATAATTCATAAATTTTAATGGTTAATTCATGTCATCAATTAAAGCTTTTTTTATCATATATATCCTATCTACACCCAAAGGGGACAATACATCATGGCCACAAACAGAGAATCCATTTTCCTGACAACCCCTAAGAAATCAGCTATGGCTAACATTTTAATTGGTCATTTTAACTTAGGTCATGTCAGTGAAAGAGGTCATATTAACCACCCTTGGATACCCATAGTACTATGACTACTTTGCATGCACAGCCAGCTCTGCATCAGCGTTTTGATGGAGGTGACTGGTCCCTTTTCAGCCAGCAGCTGCTCCCTGACCTCTCTAACACAAGTAATAAGTGTAATAACTGCTGCTTCCTTTGGTTGATGTCATTTTTCCTGAGCACTCTTGTCTGTTCTTGGTATGATAAAGGCATCCCTCACCTCTTCTCATTCCCCTTTCAGGCTTGCACACACAGAAGTCTTTATTTTTTGTAGGTGGAGGGTCCAGTACTTGCCAGCTTGCCCCCCTAGCTCATTTCCATGCTCCCTGACATAACTTTAACACCAGTTAACATTCTTTTGGCATCTCCCACTGACATCCATATTGATGAATCCCTCTCACTCCAAGGAAACAGTGAGGCCAGGAATTATCTCCAGCCACAGCCAAAACAACATGCAGAGCAGCCAGGAGTGAATTGACCCTTGATTGCTTTAGACCCCCTGCAGCATGCATGAGTTGATGCTTAGAAAATGGATTGCACATTGGGCCATAAGGTGAGGGGCACTGGAATGACAGGAGCTGCTCATTTAGGGGGGACAAGCACCAGAGGGTTCCCAGTCTGAGGGGCCACCGTGAGGGCCAGTGTTTAGATGCACTGAGTGAGTTCCCATGCTCTATAATTAATGGGGAGGGATATAACTGCTATGATGAAGAATTAGGCTGGTACGAGGAGTAGCAGTGGTCAGGCATGCAAACCTCATTTCTGCAATCATTCTATACCTGCAAGGGTGTCTTGATTTCTCTAAATAAATGAGACAAGTCTGCAAACATATATCAAAGCTTCACTCTGCAAGAGAAGAGTGGAAATAACAGCTGGAGAGATATCCATGGCACCAAAAGTAAGATTTTAGAAAGTATTTTTAAGAACTTTTCTAGCAACGTATGCTGCTGCTTGGCAAAAGTACTGAACCAATTTTACAGCCAAACTTTGTTAAAATGTCATCATCTTTAATGCAAATAGGTTTGCTTAGTACACAACCTCACAAGAAGTGCAAAGGTGGATTATTGGCTCAGAAAATAAAATTGTTAGGCTTTAAAATACAGAAAGAACGTTAAAAAGAAAAAAAAAAACACTGTGAAAATTTCACTAGCAGGATTTTCTCAAAATGTAAATATTTTTGAACAGTAAGTACTGCAAAGCTTTCATTATCAATGCCATTCTTATTGTTTCTGCTGTATAAAGACATCTGAGAAAGCACATGAAAACTATTCAGTGAACCCATTAAAAACAGAAGCATTATCTGAAAAGAAAATTCTAATGACATATAAATTTAAATCTCATAACAATCCTATAATAGAAGAAAAAGAACTATTATTTCAGCATAGACAGTGCTGGCATGGGGTGTAATTTAACTTGAATCTCACAGTTCTGTCAGACTAACCAATGCCCTGGGTGCCTTGATAAACTACAAGGAGCAGATGCATAATAAGATGACTCAGACAGCTTGCTGAAGTTTCATCTGCCAGTGGGACCCACTTGGTACAGCGAGATCCCTTTGCCAAGTCTACTTTCTCACTCTTTATAGATAGCACTACTCCAGTAGCAGCTCTGATCTATCCAGCTGCTCCACACACAATCTCAGAAAGAAATCCTTCACTATGCTTAGTTATGAAGGCTACAAAGAGCACTAAGACCTACCCACTACTCCTTAGCAGGTGGTTCAGCATTTTTAAAAGCCCCGGAGATGACAAAAGTCAGCTTCCAGAAATGGTTCAGGACAAAGTGGACCTTGAGCCCAAAAGAATGTGAGGGCTCAACATCAGAAACCAGGGTTGGGATTTAGGTTCTAAATTTTTAATAGAAAACTCTAACTGTAGAAGTACTGAATTTCTTATGTGCAGTTCCTGAAATAATTTGGCTTCTCAGCTATGATATTGCAGTTCCCTTTAGAAGGTTTCTTTCTACATGTACATTTCCATGGCACAGGTTTAACTCCTCACTTGAATTGCTCCACTAAAGTTTGCCCAACCTTGAGAGAGTCATGCTCTGAGGGCTCCTCTGAGCTTCAAGTGAGTCAGAAATGATGTCCTTGGCCAAGTATGTCTCTGCAATTCCTCCAAAGTTCATCCCAGGGTTCTGTGATTGCAGCAAGCCATGTTATTCTATCATGCCTTTGCTCAAATATAGTAGCAGAACTTTTTTGATTTTTCTAGAGGGTATTCTAGCTTCTAGGTTTAGCCTGAAAAAAAAAAAAAAGAAGTCTCTGGGGACACCTTAAAACAGCCTTTCAATATTTAAAAGAGTCTTATAAAAAAAAAGATGGAGAAAGATTTTTTTATCAGGTTCTGAAGTGACAGTACAAAAGGCAACAATTTTAAAGTGAAAGAGGGTATGTAAAGAGACAAAAGGAACAAATTCTTTACAGTGAGTGTGGTGAGACACTGGAACAAGTTGCTTAGACAAGCTGTGAATGCCCAGTGCATGGAAGTGTTCAAGGGCAGGTTGGATGAGGCTTTGAGCAACCTTATCTAGTGGAAGGTGTCCCTGCCTGTGTCAGGTCCCTTCCAACCCAACCCATTCTATGATTTTGTGCTTCTATGACTCTATTTCTTTGTGAAGAGTCACAAAAATACCAGCTTCATCTAAAGAGCTGAGTAATCATGCTAGGAGTATTTACAATAAGATTTTAATTCCTCTTTTTGTTGATGTAATCTGTTGCACAAACAGTGTTGCTTAGAAAACAATTAGGGTCTTCCTATAGTGTAGCACTCAAACAGGGAATCAAATGTCTCAAAAAGGACAGGACAGTCAGTCAACTGAATGATGCCACAAATATTTCTTGCAAGGGTCCTTACAATGGCCCATTCACCAAACTATATGTGCTGATGAATTCTTATGATCCCTTGTCTTTTTCTGTGTGGTGCAGTAAACAGTCTCTTGGGCTTTGTGCTGTGATGACCTCATTCTGCACATTTCTTACCAGATCCCATATCTATTTATCATGATTCCTCCATTTTGATATATTCCAAAATTTTCCTTCACACTTGACAGTCCCATGTCTCAAAAACTGGCAGGTTCTTTTGGTATATTTTACAGAAAGGGTGCATATCTTGCATTTTTTCATATTTCCTCATTAATCTTCAGAATATTTATGGACAAAACAACAGCACTCCATTGGTTTGGAGGTTTCTTTTTTATTGAAAATACAATCAATAATGGAATATTTATAGATCCTCATTATTCAGAGACACTCTTAATTCCTAGGAAGTAACAGAAATTCTTTTGATATTTTATATTAGTTAACAATCTTCTCTCTCTTACTTTGGCTACCAGCCACTTTTAAGTAGTGTAATTGTGAAATGGACTCTTTAGATGAAAAACATTAAACTCCACGAACAGACTTTTGTTTAAGTAATGAAACTGTGTCCAAATATTCATTTCTTACTACAGCAAATCAGCACTGCCCACACACTCAAGCTGAAGATTGTACAAGCACATGTACTTCTGGTTAGGCATCCTAAAAAAACTACTTGAGTTTCAGTTTATGGCTACTGTTCTGCTTAACTGCCCGCTTCCATATTTTGGGGATTCAGTATTGTGAAGCTGAAATGTGATAAACTGAAAATAATAAACTGGCTCCCTCTTATAGGTCATTAATGGGGCAGGGATTTTTTTTTTTTTTTTTTTTTTTTTTTTTTTTTTTGGTTAGTTGATTGGTCTTTTTTTGTAATGTGATTTCTACCCTAAGGTGAAAGACAATGCTCTGATGAATTTAGTGAAAATTATGGTTCTATAGTGAGCACAGAGTCAAGATTTCTGGATTATGGTCTTGGACATTACTAAATTATGCATAACTTTTTATGGTTTCTCTTCCCCATTAATACACTGGATTATCATAAAAATTAATGATTTTCCTACCAGATCCTTCAAATCCAATACTGTTCATCAAGTCAAAACTGAGATAACTTTCAACCCTATAGTCTCTTTAAAAACGTATCAACAGACTCCAGAAAAACAAGTTCAAGAACTTGAATATCCATGAATAAAAAGTTCAGAAACAGATTGGGAAAAATGTTTTAGCATAGGATTTTTTCAGCACAAAACCATGTCAATGACATTTTTATGTCCTTTTCATAGTAAGTTGCAGAGTGAAGCCAACCAATCTGCAAAAATTGTACATGTACCGTAAGTCAGTAAATATTCCTCCTGCTGCCTGAGCTGTTTGATCTCACAGTCTAGAAGAGAAGCAGAACTATATTTAATGACTCTTGCAGCCAGAATTCCAATTTAAAAAACCATCCCTGAGCTCTATAGTCCTTTGAAATACAAAACCCTCCTCTCATTTTCCTGTTCAGAGAGCTCGAAACAGATGACAGCAGGATCCCTCCAGTACATTGCTGACAGGTATCTGTCTGCCAGGATTCCATCCGGAAGCCAAATTCACAGAGGGCAAGGGTTGAGGTGAACGCTATGCATCCACAGACAAGCCTTAAAACAGCCAAGTGCAGCAGAGAAGGCGTTTGAGAACCTCCACAAGGATGTCAGAAGCACTGTTCAAGGGCTTGTTTGAGCAGTGTTTAAGGCAATGGGGAAGATATGCTTCAGTCCCTTGCACTTGTATTGTAGGTGATGAAGCCTATAACTGAATGAGGTCTAAGGACATTGTAAAGTGACAGAAATACTGGAAATGTTTTGTCAGTATCTGCATTACTAGGTCCTCAAAAATATATTATTTTTAAGTTGCCTATATGCTATGTCACCCCCCCCCCCCCCATACAGTTTGCTAGTACTGGCTTTACTAGCCAGTAATTTCATTTCTTGGGCTGAATAGCAGATTCTCCTCCACCACAGGAATATTCGCACTTTCTGTTGAAAAGAGAAGCTGGGGTTCACCACTCTAATGCAGCAGCACAAATATTACTTCTTCTAGAGTTTTGTCTTTACCTTTGAAGTAAAATCAGGAGTCTTCATGTAATTCCTGTGTTATGTTAGTGAGGGGTAAGATAACACAGAAGCCAAAGCCTCTTCAGCTGCTCTCACCAAAGGAAAGTTTTACACAGGTTAATGTGTGACAGATGGCAATGACAGACTGCAGAGTTGTTCAAGAAAATAAGACAACTGAGGCTAGAACAAGAGTATTTCCAACAAAGAAAAGGTAAAAATTAATAGAGTTCGTAGGCACTAAATGGAGCATTAGGAATGTGGATATTTATAGAACAAAGCAGGAGAAAAGAGTAAAAAATTTCCACTAATATTCTCTGAACAGCATGATATTCATGCTGGGGTAGAGCACAGGAACACTGATAATAAGGATTTTACCTACATTTCCTATTTAGCATTCCTCTCTATTTTCCTCTGCTTCATGTTAGTGTGCTTATAAAGATAGTTGACACCAATTTATATTAGCTTGAACTTATTCCTGCTTTATCCACTCTGCAAGTAGCTTATTTAACTTGAAATGCAAAACCATTTCACATTCCAGGACCTAAATGCCGACAGTGTAAGGAGCAAGTCCTTTGCAGTTCAGATGATGGGTTGTGATTCTATAAGCACTTAGTGACAGGAAAGAGTTTGTATATATTCCTCTCCTAGTCAGGCATCTTAACCAAGGTTAAAATTTCTGTTATAATATCCTTTAAGTATGGCCATCTCTGTTTTATAAAGATAAACTTTATTTTCTGACAGTCCGAGGTGAAACATTGTGGTTTTGTGAGTGAGGTGAATATCCTGATTGCATTTTGCAAACTGGGATTTCTGTCTCTGTCACACTTACATAAATCACATACCATGTAGGAATGCATCATTTAAATTCATATAGGTCTATGGCAGACTGACAGCTCTTTCTCTCAAGAGTCTGCTGGTAATGGTCTCAGACCCTGACATCAGTGCCTTTTGGCAATTGAGCTACACAAGACATGCACCGGCAAATGATGCTGATTGTAGATAAGGGATAAAAAATAAAATATGAAGATAATCTTACTTCCTTACTAACAGAAGAAAAAAGAAAAGTGGTTAAAGAGTGTCCAGTGTCCTCGATTACTGATATACAGAGAACCTGAAGAACCAATGGCTATTTACAGTGAAATGACAAAGTGCTGGTGGAAAATCTATTTGGCAGCATGTGAGGAAATTGAGAAGTGAACAAAAGACAAAAGAAACAGTCCATGTAAAATTTCCTGCCTGCACAAAAATCCTATATCCACCTTCCTAGCTCTACAGAAATTGTAAGTTAAATGTTAAATTCCTCAGATTTATTACTTTTAAGTGCCCCACATTTCTAAAATGTTTCCAGATCTGAGTGGTTGTTTATGTTAAAAGGCACACAGCACAATGTTAATGTGAGATAGGGAATTGCAGAAGTGCCACTGCAACAAACCATTGCAAGAGGTGTCATTTGGAATACTGTGTGCTGGGCTGGTCATCTATGTTCAAAAAAGATAAAATTGAACTGGAAGAGAAGCAGAAACAATCTATAAAAATGATTAAGTAACGAGAAGGAGTTACAATGAGACCTTGCAGAGGTTTTTTAGCCAAGGTTGTTTAGCCAAGCAAAAAAAGAAATGGAAGAGGATAAATGAGGACTCTAGATATATGTCTTTGGAGAAATAGAACAGCTTAAGCTAAATACATGCACTAACATAAAACCAAATTATGTAAATTGATCAGGAATAAATCTATTCTGGAAATTCCTAGTATCTGAGAAGCAAAATTTTAAGAGTATTTACACAGGCTCTGGGTGAAAGTGAAGCTAAATTTGTTTTAAGATGAACTTCAGTTGATGTATAGGGAGAGCTATGTAACAGAGTTACATAGCAATGTTTGGGACTAGGACACTGGTGGCTCACTTCAGTCCTCTAGACAGCATCAGCCAGTGCCATATCCCCAGGCACTGCTCCTGGCCTCCACCTCCCAGCCCAGAAAAGTTCTTCTACAAGACCTGAGTAGTATTTGCCAGACCTATGTAGATTTTGCAGGTAAGTTATAGTATCCCAAATGACATGGGGTGACCATCTTTAATCTTCTGAGTCAGGCTGTGGGCACAAGCAATCAGACTTCACATATGTCATTGGCAGAGACATACCCTACGTACGTGGAACTTTATGAGCTTGTATTGAATTTATGTGCTCTCAAGACATTTTACATGTCACATATGGAGGCATGGGAGTATTTCCCCAGGTGGATGCTCTAGTTTCTAAGAGAGGCAGATTTTTCTTTCAGTTTTGAAACTGGAAGATATTCACCATAATTGCAGGGAGGAAGTTTACAAAATACATTTGAGAGTCATAGTGCATTGTACAGCTCAAGGCTGACACTAAGGGTTAAAGAAGTTACTGATCAAGAGGTGGGGTTTTCCTTAGTTTAAAGGACTTTTTTCTCTTGCCTTTCTATATAGAGAAGAAATTAGTCAGTCCTTGAGTGAGTTTTGTTTAACATGTACTATTCTAGTAGAGAGAAGTTCTCCGTTTCTCACCCGTGCTTCCCATGGCACAGCTGTGACACTTAGCCTGTGTAAAACTATAAATTCAGTACAGGGTGATGGAGATGCTCTGCAGTCTAGGGGATAAGTTACTTGTGGAGTCTCTACAGCCTTTGGAACTAGAGATTTTTCCTCAGTTTCCCGCAGCTCTGGGTGTTTTAACCCACATGATCCAGACTGTCTACTAGACCATGACCTAGACTGTCTCTTCCAGCCATATGCTCCTATTTTTATGGCCATATTAGCATAATAATCAATGCTGAATTCTAGGAGAACTTGCATTATGCTGCCCTGAATTTTCTGTGAAGGCTAGCAGTATGTATTTTTACATTGATTTGTTAGCTCCTGGACATGTTTTTCCACATGTCAGAATAAATAGATGCTATTTTATTTTAGATGTTCAGTGTCTTTGCTGTAGTCTGGCTCTTTTCCGGAATCGTATCAACGGATTTTTAGAGTTTCTCTTTTTTTTTTTTTTTAATAAAGGTCTCATACATATTGGATGTACTACTTGAAAAATTCTCAGCAAGGTGCATAGCTACAGTTACTTGTTTAAAAGTATCCACACAACTCTAAGTATATAATAGCATAATGCACAGAGAACATAACCTATACAATATTAAGCTGTGAGCATTGTATGTGCCATCTAAGTTTTCAATTGTTTTAACTGAGGCTGCTGTGTGGTTATGAGGAAGGGGGTATAAATGGCCAGGTAGAAATTAAAAGCAAGAAATAAAACATTTAGTGATACAATGTGGCTGTAAAAAAAAATAAACCTTCAACATAACAGATGGGAGAGTAATGAAAAAAAAAGTTTAACTGACTTCTTTCTCCCAAGAAAATAATGGTGTCTTAAGATTTTAGTCCTTATATTTAAAAGCCCCCTTGAGAGAGGTTTTGGGAGAAAAATAACAAAATGACCTCTGAGACAGCCGCTGCCTCAGGATGGGGCTGGGTGAGAATGTGAACTGCCACAGAAATGCAGTGCTGAGTCAGAATATTCTTGTGGGGAATGCCCAAACCTAGGATGCCTGTGAGTTTACCAGAGAAAGTGAGCCAGCAGGTAAGCTCTGACACTGATCTACAACCCTCCTGGCCTGGGCATGAGGAAGAAAACCAGGATCCTGCTGCAGAGAGCTGCAGTTACTCTTTCCAGTATCTCAGTCATTATTCACAGCTGTCGCCTGAGACCTGGCAGCTGACTCCAGGCCAAAATCAGCAGGCTGGCTGCAATCACAGAATGTAAGAATATATTGAACGAAGCAGGAATTACACTAGATATCTCGTCTCATATTTTAGTTCCTTGCCCTGTCACTAGAAATTGAGGCTGCTGGAGCTGAAACCAGTGTACACAGATACAAATCACAGAATCACTGAATCACAGAATAAATTAGGTTGAAAAATACCTCTGACATCATTGAAATCCAACCCATGACCAGCCACCATGTTAACTAGACCCGGCACTAAACACCATGTTCAGCCTGTCCTTAAATACCTCCCTGGACAGTGATTCCACACCTCACTAGGAAGTCCATTCCAATGTCTAATCAACATTTCTGTGAAGAAATTCCTCCCAATGTCCAACTCAAACCTCTCCTGATGCACATTAATACTCTGTCCTCTTGTCCTGTCCCTGGTTGCCCGGGAGAAGACACTGACCCCACCTGACTACAGCCTCCCTTCAGGTACTTGGAGAGAACAACAAGGGCCTCCAGAGCCTCCTCTTCTCCAGGCTAAACACCCCCAGCTCCCTCAGCTGATCCTCGCAGGACTTGTGCTCCAGACCCTTCACCAGCTCCATTGCCCTTCTCTGGACACGTTCCAGCACCTCCAGTCCTTTCTGACTAGAGGGGACAGAATTTTCTTTTGGCTCTGCTGTGTTTTAAGCCACTTTCAGTATAGTAAAAAGCTCTCTTGACCTGGAACTGAAATGAGCTAGAAGGGCACATTAAGGTTGACAAGACCTCAGGTTCTTGCTTTCTGGTGCTGAATTGAGATAGAGATCCTGACTGAATCCATAAGTCTTTCCAGTCACTGACATGCCAAACCCAGATACAAATTTATCACGTTAGCAGGAACATTGATGACTGAACTCAGGGCTAAGGTTCAGTCATAAAACTATTGCAACTTCCTCTGATACACAGGCAGAGCAGAGGAAGTCTGAAGGAGGCAACTGTGTTTGGCTAAGAGCTGGACAGTGCTGAATTTTGTGTACGGAGATGGCCGAGTATAGACTGTGGTTCATTTTATTTCTGTTTTCCTACATAATGCAATGTTACTGTGAACAGCATCTTGAAAATGCTCTCCATGCTCAGAGCTCCCAGGAGCAGAACAGCAGGTAGAGAACATTTTTCAGGCTTGCTGAAGCAATCCCAGCTTAGCACACAGGCATCTGATATCCAAAATCTCTTTTAAATATGTAAGCATGACTGGATTCAATTCCAGGCAAGTAACCTTTTCTAAAGTCTCATTGAGATCAGAGCATGGTAGGGGTGGAAAGATTATATACTTTCTGTCAGAAGTCCTTTTAACTTTGTCTTAGCAAAAGACAGGTCAAATTTCTGCTAAAAAAGGCAACAACTCTTTTTTATGGATTCATTCTGTATGCGAATGAAGGCTTCAGTGTCTTCTCAAGGAAACTGGTGACATGTCTTTCTTTATTCTTCATGATAGTGACATCAATTTTAAAGGAGCTTGTCTTTAGCATTGCTTCCAACTCTAACTAGAGTGCTTTTTTTCCTATAAACCTTCTTCAGAAAAAAAGAACTTTGTATGTTCTGGGAAAGTAAAAGGTTAAGAGAACCATATCTAATTCCAGAATCAATCTAATTAGCATTTTTATGCATTCAGTTCACAAAACAATGCTATCAGGTGCTTCTTTGCATCACATTCTGGTTAAAAGAGGTCCAAGAGAAGAATTCCCATCTCTTTTACCCTGCAACAACAGAGTTCAATAAACACAGGCTGGAGGTAGAAACACACTTGAATTTCTGGAGGTGTTCCTCTTTTCTCACATCTGGGAAAGTAGGAATCAGATCACATGTATGCTTTGTACCTGGCCTGCTCTATCAGTCAGTTCATTCTGTTTTCTCCACAACTTGAATTTTTTTTCTTCTCTTTCATTCTCCAAGGAGGTCCAGCCTGCCAACCCCAAAGTAGTGCTTATATAACTATTACTATTCTACAACCATGGGACCATTCAGAAGGATAACCATTAAAGTCTTATATAAAAGAAGGGCACAACATGGTTCATATTGTTTTTCCTGTATCAGCTAAAGCAGCAGAACAGCATGCATGGTCTTCTCTCTGTACTGGTGAAATTGGAGCTTTATAACTTGAATTTGAAAATGGGCAAAGAAAACAAGCTACAACTCAGGACCTGACAATACTATGTAAAACAAAAGAGGGATCAAATGCAGAGCAAATAATCTTTGAAACTTAAATGAATTTTCAGTCTTGAATTAACTCCTTGCAATTAAATATCTTTATAGTCATATTAGCCATCATATGTCACAAATGCCTTTTGTCCCTTAATAAAAAAATGCAATCAATCATGATTAAAAAGAAAAAACAATTAGGAATTTCTTATTCCATTTAGCCAAACAATGAGCAGCAGGTTACTTACGCAAATATAATCTCACAAGCCTTATTTTCTCAAATGCCACAGTTGTCTTCTACTTCAATTTTTATTTCATGGTGCCACTTTCCTCAGACCTATGTCCCTGGCCTTACTGTTTTGCCAGCTGATGGTTGAATGAATCAGCCTTAGATATAAAAGGCTGGCTTCTGGAAGGCAGAGTTATTGAGGACAACTGATGACAAACCACTGAAGTTAGTAGGTGTTAGCCATTCAATTGTTCTTAATGAATGAATCCCACAGCAGCAAAAGCAGTATTCACCAGACAATGAGAAAAGTGGCTGGGTGTACTCATGCAGTCCATGGAAATGACACAACAGAAAACACAGTGTTCTGGACTGGAGCAGCATCCACTTCTCCTCATTCTACAAAAGCATATAGTGTACATTTATTACAGCAAAAGTAAGCACAGAGAAAAAAAAAGTGAGAGAGATGTTTGCTTCCACATGCCACAAATAAAGACCAGATATAAAATACAATGGGGAAAGTTAGGTTATAATGAAGGCTAACATCTCACAGACCTTAATTCATGCATAGGTGTTCTGGTCAGATCTCTTGGATCAGAGCCAAATTACTGAATTTGAGCCATAGAAGCTAACCTGAACTCTAGTGCATTTAAAAAGAAGAGAATCTAGGAGTTACAGGAGGTAGAAGAGTTGGTGACAAGGATGTGATGTCCACATTCTGGTTTTAATGCTTTCCTGAAAACCAAGCCTAGTCTGATCCTGCTCATTAAACACCCATCTACTGTTGGAGGGCAGGTATCTTCCTGCAGCATTTCTACCAGGTTAGTTTCAGAAAAATAGAAATCCAGTCGGCCTTATCCAAGTGTGCACTCTAAGGTCAGCTAGGGAATTCACACTCTTGCCCCTTATCCAAACTAGAACACCTAGGCATAAAGTCTATGGATGTGTCTGCCTTATATCTGCAGTGTCTACCCAGCTGTATCTTTAGGGAACTCACCTTTGTGAGACTACATTCACAGCCTCCTTCAATTACATATATACTATCAATAAGGTATTATGACCAAATAGCTCCTACATTTTTTGGCTCTGATTTTACAGTAGCCCATAAAACAGAGTCATTTCTTCCTTTCTGCTAAGGAACTGATTGAACACCTGCTGAACTTCTGTGGAAGTCTTTCTGATGAGTTCAAGCAATCGTGGAACACCTTCCAGGTAAAATGCTCATACAGTTGCTTTGAGTTGGGTTTTTAAGTGAATTTAATTGTTATTCAGTAGTGCTGTTTTGTATCAGAATCAGTGCAGGACTTATTTTGTATTGGCAGGAGCAGAGATTCCTTCTGCTGAGAAGACAGGAGATGGTACAGAGCCAACTACAGTTTCTGTAGTTCCAGCACTTTTCCAACACCTTCCAACACCAACACCTTGACAGCTGTTGCAGCAAAATCTGACGATAAGCACTGTATCAGTTTTTTACATCTACTGCTCTCTGCAGTAACATCTTTTTTTTTTTTTCACTTTTGCCATGACTGGGTATATTTTGTATTGCTCTTTTTCCTCTATTAGCCCAAGGCCTGACAATAGTGTAATTTTACAGCTACTACAAATACTATTTACATTTAAAATACTCAAAAACTCACCTGTATGAAACCCAAAACTGCTCCATGCCTCATGTTGGTCTGTATAATAGACCTCTGTGACTATATTCTTACACCATTGCATCATGAGGCATGTACCACAGTAAAGTACTGCCAGCAAAGCCACATCTCTGTCCAGGGAACATATCCCTTTTCACTCAGCAATTTCTCTGCTGCAAGGGTATGGTTCATTTCCTCTAGCTGAAAAGCAGGTCCCTAGAGGAAAGTGCCTGCTGCACATGAAAATATACTGTCAGGCAAAAGTGATGCATGCTTTGGTTTTAATGTTTAATGTGATTCCATGATGACCCTCAGCCCACACAGCAGGAACTTTTAACCTAGATGATATTGGGCAACAGAGAGAATCAGTCAAACAAATGTACTTTCTGTTCAGCAAGTCACTCCCTATATGTTCTACCACTGAGCATTTTTATTGCAAAATTAGGTTTGTTTGAAGTAAACCTGGCAGATAATTTTGTGATTAAATAATTGTTAGTCAGAAACTATTGAGGTGTCCAATTAGAAAATTATTACTGAGAAGTACTCACTCTACTTCTAAAGGACAAAGCTGGACTGCTCCAACTCAGACGGAAGACAGATGTTCACTGACCTTAAAAGAGCTTCAGGCAGGCACTCGGGGGTAAAATCCAACTATGACGTTCTTGCCTTGCGTATGTCAGTTCATGGATCTGAAACCCACACACCCACATACTCAGCAGGTTTTCTGTTTTCTGTACTATTAAGTCATCTATCCATATGCTCTCTCCAAGCAGATAATGCAGTCATCCATGTGAAGTGTAGTATCTCCCACAGGAATGACTGAGGAACAGAGATTTACTCAGAACCATGATTCAGGCATTTGGCTAAAATCTATCATTTCAGGGAAGAGGAAAGAAAGAAGAGAAAGAAAGAGAGAAAGAAAGAGAAAGAAAGAGAAAGAGAGAAAGGAAGAAAGAGAAAGAGAGAGAAAGAGAGAAATGAGAGAGAGAGAAAAATAGAGAAGAAAGAGAGAAAGAGAGAAAGGAAGAAAGAGAGAAAGAGAGAGAGAGAGAGAGAAAGAGAGAGAGAGAGAGAAAGAGAGAGAGAGAAAGAGAGAGAAAGAAAGAAAGAAAGAAAGAAAGAAAGAAAGAAAGAAAGAAAGAAAGAAAGAAAGAAAGAAAGAAAGAAAGAAAGAAAGAAAGAAAGAAAGAAAGAAAGAAAGAAAGAAAGAAAGAAAGAAAGAAAGAAAGAAAGAAAGAAAGAAAGAAAGAAAGAAAGAAAGAAAGAAAGAAAGAAAGAAAGAAAGAAAGAAAGAAAGAAAGAAAGAAAAAGAAAGATTCAATCCTCTAATGTACTTGGACAGACCAGAGGCTTTAACAGAGCTCTAGATTTCCATGGTGCTAATTGTTGAGACATTATATAGTATGGATTGTCTTTTTACTAGGAACTTCAAAATGTCCTAATGCCATCTCAATGTATAATATCTACACACGCCTCAAACCATCAAATCTGCACCAAAAAAAATCCATGGAAGATGGAAAAGATTTTTTTACTGAGTTTAACACAACTGTCTGTACCACAGGAGTGGGAAAATCAATACTGCTTTGCACTTGTGTGATCCTTTGAGAACTCATATTCTTTTTTTAAGGAATTAATGAATTCATGTTCATGGATTCCTTGAGGTAGGTATTATCCTAATTTTGAGAAAAATGTAGCATCAAGGTGAGTAGTTCTCCACACTAAATAAAAATTCATTGACAGAACTTCAAAAGTAACATAAACATATTGATCCCAGCCTTACCTATGGCATTATCCTTTACTAAAAATTGTTCTTCCTTCTGAAGGTATCCCAGTTAGAGTTGAAGGGAAAGATGCTCTTTTACCTCATCTATGCTGAGTTTTCTCCTTTTCTCCTGTTCTACCAGAGGGGTTCAAGTGCTGTCTATAAGGAAAAAGAGAATTACATAGATCATCCAGTACTCTCTATTATAAATTGTATCTATAAACAAAGCAGTTTGAAGTATTTCGGCCTTGGATCTCCTTTCCCAATGTTGAAAAATCTCTACTGTACACTAGAGAAATCATGATGGATTTTTTTTACAACTTTTTCATTAGAGCATCACACTTCAACAAACTATTTCAATGAATCACTTTCTTTTTTTTTTTTTTTCCAATGAAAACACATTTTACTGAGAAATTTCTAACCACTTGACTTTCAGAATAAGTTAATAACCTGGACCTAAATCCTGAATTTCTTCTTGAGGCATCATCCTCATAGCTCATCATCCTTTCAAGGATTTGATCTGCCAAATAAAAAATTTGGGAGTAGTACTAGAAATAACAATGTTTTATCATTTGTATTTTGTTAGGAAAGCAATTTTATTCATAATGAAACCCCCCTGCCAAGTTTCTTTTGACTGCAGTGACATCTACTGGTACTCAGAAAATTTTCTGGACATGAAAACAATCAAAATGAAACTAAGTATGGGGCCCAGCATCTTGACATTTTTACTTCTAAGGAAAGACAGAAAAAAGTAGAAGTTCCAGAGTCCAAGCATATATCCTCCCAAGAACTGCAGGCTTGCTCATGTGTCTCGATGTCAGAATACATGGTTCAAAAGGGAGAGAGAGCAAATGTAAGCGATTTAAAAGGCAATGGAACTAGATCACCTGATGCAGGAGGAGGGGATGACTGCTCGCTTTCTATTCCAAAGTGAACAAAAGAAAGGAAAAGACTGCAACAGGGAAAAAAACTAAGGAATGCTGAGCAGTCTGTAGAAGCAGTCCACAGTGCCGGCAGATGTAGCAGTGGGCTGATGGCTCGAACTGTCAGACATCTCCTCCCTGAGACTGAAATCAAGCACCACTAAAGTGAAACCAGCACAGGGCTTAGCTGAGGAGCTGAAATCTTGCACAGAGCACCCTGGAGCATCCAAACCCCATCTCCTGCTTCGTTTGAGGGGTGCACAGGTGTTTACCGCATGTACCCTCCAGGAGATTGTATCCTTAACAGCACTGGGATTGGTGGCTGCATCTTTCTACTCACTAAGATAGTCCTTGTTCTGCCTCTACCTCTCAAATATATAGTAGGTGCTTAAGAAAATACTATTAAAAGCTAAGTATTTTTAAAAGATACTCATTTAGCTATTTTTCATTGTAAAATCTCTCTTGCCATGTCTTTTCTTTTGGGGTTTAGCTGCAAATTCATAAGAAGAACATACAGCATTCATGAGGCTTTGTCAAACATGTCCTTGAAGCAATGGAGTAATACCCTCAAAAGGTAATTATATATAAGGATGTCCCCATTTTCTTTCTCAAACAAACAGAAAATCTTGTATACTTTAGCTGAACTCAATGTGGAAACATGCACAATGAAGAAAGCATTAACAAATTTGTCCTTTCTTTAGTAATTTTGAAAATCAGTACTGAGCATATTCAGGTATCAAATTCTTACTAGGTATTTCTGACATGACTGAGAAATGTATCAATAACTATTGTCCAATGCCAATAATTTAATTCTAGTCAAAGTAAGAAAGCTGTCTTGTCTAATGTATTGAATTATTCTGTTCTCTTCTGCCCTTCAGTGAAAATGAAGAAGATGAGAGCCACCTCTCTGGACTTTCCAAGTTTCCACATTATCTATGCCTCTATCCTGCAGCCATTTGGAGAAGCACTGGGAGCAAATGAGTCATGGGAAGAAAAAAAAAGTCATGTCACAAATATTGAAATTAAATGCAAAGGGAAATGACAAGTACTGGAAATATCAGCTGCCTAACAAACGACAGACAGTAAAATAACACAAGTGCTGGAAATGGCAAATAATCCAAGAAGACAAATGCTGGGAAGAAAACACAATAAAATAAGAGAATGAAAACAAATGTAGAACTAATGGCATCATTGATCCTAAGGATTCTTGAAAGGGTAAGACAAAAACACTGAAACAAGCAAAGCTTTAGGGAAGATGTTAAATTAAGGCACAGTACAAAATGAGAGATCAAAAGATTCACCTAGAAGCTTGATCAGAAGCATCATATTTGTCACTGATAAACTCTTTGTCCTTTTTTTTTTTTTCTCTGTTGTTGTTGTGATGATGGTGGTGGTGGTGTATCTTCACTATACTTTATTTCCTGGCATATGAAAGTACACTCTGATACTGTTTCCAGGACTGAGGAATTTAAGATCTTTGGCCATTGTTTTAATTTGGTCATTCAGATTTTGATTTACACCTTGATTAGTCTTAATGACTTACAGAAAGTGCACTTGCTAAGCAAAGCAGAAGCTTATTTATTGATTCTGAAGGAAGAAGAAAGAGACCATGAAAATAAAGATGGAAGGCCACAGTCTCGGCTGAGATTCATGAGTGTAGTTAGATGAGCTTCTGATTTATATTACTTAGGAATAGTAATATAATATGGAACCTCACCTTGAGGCTCTGTCACTGGGAGAGAAGTTCTGAGGGTGAGATCTGCTAACAGAGCAAGGTCTAAGGAGGAAATAGATTTGTAATTAAGAACACTATTTACTTAGTCTGACCTAAGGCAGCTTCATCAGGCATCTGTTCTGAGTCCCACTTGACTGGACACTCTCTATTTGCCGACTTTAGGTGGAACCAAGGGAAGATACAGCAACACTGAAAAGGGTTGGATAGCTACACCAACACATTCATGGAAAACCTTACTAGTGTGAAAATAATACATGAACATGAAATATTGGAGAACTTAAGGAAAAGGTAGAAGGTTGAATTACATCACCACAAAGACAAAAACAGTAAAACTCTCATCAAGACAAACACTAAAATGATCATAGTTAAATAAGTAAGAAAACTACAAGTAGGAAGACTACAATGATAATTCAACTTCCTACTATTTATTGGTTTTTTGCTTGATTTTCACTAATATAATTTCTTCCTGAATCAATACATCACCAAAAGAAGTTTGTAAGTTGTATTTCCATGATCATGGACTCTAATATAATGATGGCATCAGGTATAATAAATCAAGAGATTACTGATTTCAGCCCTATCCAAGTTGCCTTATTCACATGATTTTTTCCCCACAAAAAAAAAAAAAAAAAAATAAAAAAATAAAAAAAAAAAAAAGTTTACATAAGGAATGAGTCATATAAAATTAATGCTCACCCACAGGATTCTTGAACACATAAAACTTTTTGTCATCTGCTGAGATTACACAGCCAGATTAATGTACGTGGGACTACTTGCTTACACTCTGAATTGTATGATTTGTTAATAAATATATGAACAAACATGGCCATGTGCAATTCTTACAATTTTCCTGCAGCACAAGCCTTTGAAAATATACCCAGAAAAAAAAAATAAAGGCAATATTTAAAATGACTGTAGAACTACATTTGAGAACTTGCTTTAGTGTAACAGGAATTTTGTATAATGATACTGATTATTTATTTCAAGGACAAACTTTGAAGGGGGTAAGAGAACTATTAATATTTTAAACTCATAGAGAAGGTTACTACAATATTTCAGACCACTACAAATACTCTTACAAGGTAATAAAGCCAAAAATTATAAGCCTTTCTGTATTTCCTTGTGGTTAAATTCATATGCAGAATTAATTCTAACCAAACCAAAGGTGGCATGTCAAGATCAAAACATTTGTATTTTAGTCTTCCACTCTTTAGTGCTGGAAAGAACAAATTACTAAGTTCATAGCACCATGTCTCTTATCCAAATATCTTGATGTGCTTCATAAACTTTAATTAAGCTTCACAGCATGACTACCAGTCAGGCAGAAATCCCATCATTTTCAGAAAAAGCATGGCAAGGCCTTCATTCCTTGCACCATTGCTCTGACTACATACTGCATCTTCTCTTCCATGATGTATTGTGGAAAAATATATAATAGCAAAGAAAAAGGCCCCAGCAGGCCCAACATCTAGCAGCTTAATTTTTTTTGCTTTAATTTCATACTTTTTTGATAATACCTTTCACGGACTTGTATTTTTAACTTTATTACTCAATTTGTGGATGTATATCTAAACTGATTTTTTAAGTTAGAAAGAGTTATAATTTAGGTTGCATTTTCCTCTAGAATCATCTGTAGCAAATGCATGTGAGAAAAGCACAGAGAATTTACACAGATTTTTAAATTAATTGCTAGAGCCGTTGTACTTCTCAGAGCACAAACCCTTTTTTGCCCACATTTGCATGCATGTAAAGCAATGCAACCAAATTTTCTTTTACAATACTGGAACCCCTCAATAAAAGAGCACAATATAACTAAGTGATCCTTTTCCTTCTTCGGAGCGTGCCTAAATGCTTCTTTTTAATACAATGCTATAAAACAAGCCACCAAAGTGAGAGGGATATATTCACTAGCTTTTTGCTAATTGCTCTTGCAATTTTAGTGGTCTTGTGATACTTCTGAGCAAACATATGTTCATCTGCACACAAGCATTTGAACTGAAGTTTGATATAAATAAGAAAAACACATTTATGAAATGCTGGATTTAAACCAAAGTGCAAATACCTTGAAAGTGACACTAAATTATGAAAGCATATGTGATCAGCTTTCCTAGGTATCCATGGTTCAGAGCAACAATTAAAAAACATGACTGATATGCAGCATATGCAGCTCAGTCAACAAAATATAAATCAGAAGAAATACTGTGCTGTGTGAAAACTTTGCAATAAATTGTAATATTTGATGAGTTAATGAAAAATTCCACAGGACTGTTATTAAAGCATGGAGATGTGAGTAAAAATAAAAAGCCCATGGAAAAAATAATTTGTGATAAAGAGGTCAAAGTATTTCACAAAAATATTGAGAGACTGAGTATTGTCCCAATTTATTTGAAGTACAGATGATGTTAGCATTTAAAATTGAACTGTAAGGCAATGTTTTCTTCAAAGCCAAAACAAAACAGGAGTTGGTAGCATGAAGAAGTTTCTGTTTTATTAGACCAGGTTTTCCCAAAAGGACAGCATAAGCAGTGCTATAGTTCCAATTAGCCCAGGGTCACTTCATGGGCTCTCCTGGTGGCAAGTGGTCAGGTTCTTGTGCAGGAGATGCCTGTATCTGTCACCCTCCACGGTGTTATTCAGTGACAAGGCAAAGGCAGAAAAAGTTCACTTTCTAATGTTTTTATGGCAGCACATGTATTTCAATTTTGATTAAAATGTTATCTGTAAGAATTTTTAGCTTACATGTACTTATTGCAGTATCGTCTGAGAAGGAATATGTATGCAGATCTGTGTCTGTATATTTGCTTACAGGTTTTTTTCTGTTATGAACACTAATAACTTGAAGCTGTAATTGCTAAATTTTATTTTAATAAAAGATGCTATCTATAAAGCTAGGTATACCAGCTTTAATCAATCACAAAAAAATTTCTGGCAGGATGAATTTAACCTTAATCTCATTACAACGTAGCAGTACCTATGAAGTATAAAATGTATGCAAAAGAGTGGGCTGGGCTGGGCTGGGCTGGGCTGGGCTGGGCTGGGCTGGGCTGGGCTGGGCTGGGCCGGGCTGGGCTGGGCTGGGCCGGGCTGGGCTGGGCCGTGTTGGGCTGGGCCGGGCTGAGCTGGGCTGGGCCGGGCTGGGCTGGGCTGGGCCGGGTTGAGCTGGGCTGGGCCGGGCTGGGCTGGGCTGAGCCGGGCTGAGCTGGGCTGGGCCGTGTTGGGCTGGGCCGGGCTGAGCTGGGCTGGGCCGGGCTGGGCTGGGCTGGGCCGGGCTGGGCCGGGCTGAGCCGGGCTGGGCTGGGCTGGGCTGAGCCGGGCTGGGCTGGGCTGAGCCGGGCTGGGCCGGGCTGGGCTGGGCTGGGCTGAGCTGGGCTGGGCCGGGCTGGGCTGGGCTGGGCTGAGCTGGGCTGGGCTGGGCTGGGCCGGGCTGGGCCAGGCTGGGCTGGGCGCCTGCACCCGGCACCGCGCTCTGCCCGACACCCAGCCCTGGCCTGCACCGAAACAGGCAATCAGACAGGGGCCACACTGTTGGAATCCATAAAATTAGAGGGTTTTCAGAAAGTTGTGGAAAAGACAGGCCCCAAAAGACAGTAAGGACAGTGAAATGCCAAGGCAGCAGAAAAAGTTTTCTAAGCTGTGGTGCAGACGTGGGAAATAGAACAATAGGCCTATGTGATTTGCCCTTTTAGGTAGCAACAAGTTTATTTAGTGTATTTCTTTAGAAGGTTAATATGAATGAGTCTCTGTGCTTTGTCTCTCATAAACGAGCCATTGTGTTAGAGAATAAGTCTCTACTGTGTTAACTACAGTTACGTGTGTTTCATATGATTGGATAGAATTACTGTCCATATGTTTTTGCTCTATGTGTGTTTGGCTGAAACTTGGACTGAGATGGCTTTATGCTATGCTGTAACGTTACATTTCCTTGGCATTCTGTTTGATTCAGTGTGCTGCTCACATCTCTTGTCTCCATTGTCATAACAATGTACTGAGACTGATGTTTGAAATAAACAGCTCACGGCACTGATTCTGGTGTCGGGTCCTGTTCGTGGTTGTATATAATCTGCTGGCGGCAAAACCACACCTCCCTTCCTGTAACACCTGCCTCTGTATTGCCGGGGGGTAAAAAAGTCTTCCCCAGTCTTTCATTTCTTTAGACATAAACTTTTTCTGCCTTCAGGTATCTTGGGTTATATGACACACTTTGCCAAAGAATTATTTTATATATGGGCCATTCACTTAAGAGTTGGATTTGATGGTCCTTGGGGTCCCTTCTAACTCATGTTCTGTGATATATGAGTATCATAATACTGTGATCATGAGTATCATGAGTTTTTATTTTTAAGTTCTTTTGCATGCAAACAGAAAGATTGCATTCCATAGCTTCTGAACGGAAAAATGTAGATCTCCAGATTCTACACATATGCTATACAACATATAGTTTAGCCTCTGTACAGATTTATTTGACCCTCTTAAGACCATTTGGTTGCTGAAGAGATAATAAGAAATCATTAATAATTTTAAAACCTGTACATTTTAAAAATACTTAAGAAGATGCTGTCATGGCAATAACTGCTTGTTATAGCAGCTCCTAAAAATACTTCTGAATTTATCATACAATTAGCATAGACATGATTCCCAAAAGAACCATTTTATAGGGTACTTTTGAGGGCCTAGTGCCAGGGCATTAATGTTTTTGGTGCTATAAAATCACTGGAAGACAGTCTCTGTTACAGATAGAGACATTTCCTTTGCAGTGAAGGAAAGTCTAACTGATTTTCATGATCAAACCTTTCATGGTTTCTTGTAAAATCTGCGACATAATAAAATTATATATTAAGGGATGTTCCCCCACGTTGTAATTTTTTATCAAAAATAGTAAACTTTCATCTATTTCTATTAACAATGTCTTTAAAAACAGATCAGACATGGTTTCCAAAACAATTTATTCATAATTTAAACTCACAATAGCGCTAACCTGTAATATTCAAGGAATTCTGCTGCTTTATTGACATACAGGATAAAGAAAAAAATTGAGATCTCATTTAAAAATTGGCTCCAAAGGAGTATTCTGATGTTCGCCTGGAGGAGTATGGCATAATTTAAATGTGATTTTTATGTGCAGAGCTAGAGTTTCAAAGCAAGGAATATAACTCCTCACTAAATCATCATGAATGCTTCACTTGTAAAAAGCTGCTTGCCTGAGCATTCTGTCAGTAGCTTAGTTATGTCCTTCTGCCTGACAGATGTGGAATGGTGTGTAACAATACTGGTGCAGCACAAGCTTACTCAGCACTTTGCTGATGGCAAAGTGCATTAATGGTGGAGTTGTCACAAAGTATCCTGAGACAGACTGGAAACCATAGCTCAGATTAGTGCCAGATCCATCCATCCTACATCCTTACATTGTTAAATGGAAGCAGCATTTCAGGCAACCGTTGAAATGTCTCACAAGATTTAACTGGAAAAATGAGTTATTTTTTCATGCTTCAGAGAAAAGGAAAGTTTAAATTTCAAACAATATTTTTTTTATTCATCAATCAAGGACATTTGCAATCATAATTGCTAATCATCTGCTTCCAGAACAGCAGGGAACAACACAATCCCCTTTTTTATAGAGTTGCTGCCACAGCAAAGCCACTGCTGTGTTTCATTGGAAATACAATACAGGGCCCTGGAAAATGTGTCTTTGGAAGCCAGGCTACAGATATTCCAGATACTGCTAAGACATTAAGAATCAACAGTACTAGCAGGTTGTCAGTGGGCTATTTTAAAATTTAGCAAGCCCTTCTACATTGACAATTAGGAAAAGAACCCAGTCTCCAAAAATTCACATTACCAAAAGCAAGAGCAGCAGTTTACACTGGCTGTGAAAACAACAGTTATAGTTCAATGCAGGTTGAATTATTTCACAAACTAAATATCCCTCACATTAATTGTTTGAATTGACATTGCTTAACAACAGATTGAATTTACCTCTGTACAGGTATCAGGAAAATGCAGAAATTACACTTTGAAAGCATGTGTCCTAGGCATCTATTTTAGATCGGGATAACTGGATTCAGAGGTGGTGATTTCTCTAATGAGACCATAAAAGGAATCTAACTTGTTTAGATGAAGACATATCTATATTTGTTTAGGTTAATCACAAATCAAACTCTACAAGAAAAGAAAAAGAAAGTCAGTGGATACTTACAAGAATGGGGCTTTGCTGAAAAGCAAAATTCTTAAAACTGCAGATGACTTTTATGTGCCCCTTGCTTAGACTTATTCAGTACATTGAATGAGAAGCATATAGGAGTCAAAACCACAAACAAAGACAAACACAAAAATCAAAAACAAACAAACAAAAATCCAAAACAAACCCAAAAACCCACCACACACACAGCCTTTATGGTTGATCTTATACTGGGGAAAGCCTCAGATAAAAATTAAAATCGAATCTGATAATTTATTTTACAAACTGCTGCTTCTGCTCCTGTTCTTACAGAAAGTATTGACAGTCAAATAAAGAGCTTTAGGGTTTATTAAAACAGGATATAAGTACAGGTTATAACTATAAAGAAAGAGATCTCCCTGCTTTTCAGTGCTGTGACATGCCTACATATCCAAGCCTTTCTATGGGCAAACTGTGCTGGCATTTGCTGTCACAGGCACTTGAACTAGATGATCAACTGAAATATTCTAAAGCTTTAAAGACTTTTTAGAAGGAACACAAGGCTTTCAATGAGTAGTCAAATAACAGACATTTGAGACCCTCAAGGAGTCAACAGAAAGAAAAGCAAAACTCACTTCCTGCTCCTTGGAAAATCAGAACAATACAGTCCTAAAAACAAATACATACCTTCTGGGAAGAGCACACAAACACTGAGAAACACAAACACACAGAGACGCTGTGAGTGCACCCAGCTAGAATGGCATTACAGAGAAACATTAACCGACCTCCTCTGGGCCAAGGGGCTTCATAAATGCTCTGAAACACCTGTCTGGGACAAATCTACAACTCATGTCTCTTGAGTAATGCCCAAGTTCATGCAACATATCCTCCTCCTGCTCCTCCAGCTGTTTTATTGCTTCTGTCAGCTGTCAAGGCTCAGGTGGTGGTGCTGCAGGCAGCACTTCCAATAGATGCCAAGCTTAAATAAATCAGAATATTTTACCCAATTGATGCAATGCAAGCACATGAAAAGTCTAATGCAAGCGCATGAAAAGTGACTGACAGAAAATTGCCACCAAGCCAAATATTGTATTAGCTGTCAACTTATGGTGGTGAAGTTTTATTTGTAGAATACCCTCACCTGCACTGTTTTATGATGCAGGAGATTCAGCAGCTTCCTTCATTAATTAAGTCCCCCCAAAAAAAATCTTCTTTCAGCACAGAAAGGCCACAGGATTTTGGAAATTTCTTTGTGATCTTTATTCAACAATGCTTTTATCAAAATCATGAAGAGAAACATTTCAGATATAATATAACATTTCAGATATATTTCAGATATAAGGCTATGCAATTTTTAAATTTTTTAATATTTTTTTCCAAAAGAACAAGTCCCTCAATTAAATTGAATGCTCATCTGGAAAAGACAAGCTATTAAAATTTATCTTCTTGGCCTTAAAATGCTAGATTTTCATAGTATGGCAAAACAAAATGTCTTCTTTAAGAAACACTTCCTAGAGTTTAAACTCTGTGAGAATATAAGATAAACCAATGACAAAGATGAAAAATTCACTACCCCCAAGGCTGCTTATTTCTGTTTTGCTGTCCTTTAACTTGAATCTTTATGTCTGCTACAGAGGCAACAGGAGCATCTCAGCAGGGAAGTATTGGCTTTTTTGTAAGGTGTTTGGGGTTTTTTTAATTTTATTTTCAATAATTTAAATGAGATGTCTCAAGTTGTGTACTTCCAAATTGCACTTTGTTTTTCCATCTTTACTAACAAAAGGTATGGAGGGAATTTCAAACCTTATTTTTGAAAGCATTTATTAACAGTATTAAAACTTCTGTTACTGATAAAAAATAGAGCAGTACATTCATATTTTGAACACCTGCTTTAAATGCACACTCTCAGATGTCTAGAAAGTTCAGCATGTTTTCTTAATGAAAATTTTTTAAGGAATGCAATTAAAGATTTATTTCCAAGATATCCTTCAAGATGTGTTTCATCAAACTGCCACAGAACTTTGCACCTTTCCCTTGGTGGTTATCCTTGTTTTGCAAGACTATGTGGCTTCCAAGCTGTTCTGTCACTGATCAAGACAGAAACATAACTAAAATATCCCCCTCTTCAGGATAGAGCTTCTTTGGCAAAGGCAGCACAAACTCTCTGATACAAGCTTTGGCACCAAGGGGAAGGGAAGGACAGAGCCCTTTAAATATGGATAAATAAGGTCCCCAGGGGCTCAGGCTATGCTAAGAGTGAATAATATGTGTCAACAAGTGTCTCGTCTTCAAGACTTCATGCATTCTCTGTAGAAGCCATAAAAGAAATACCTGACTCAGAGAAATGTATGAAGGTCTGAAATTTCTTCACTCTTTGTAAAGTTCTTCAGGGATTTACAGTCATACCTAAATGGCTCAGTCTTTCTGGCACTTCCTCCCCAGGCTGAAATTCATGAGTACACTGAAAGAGACTTCTCTTTAATCTCTTTCTTGGCCTCTTAAACCCTCTGTACTGACCTGAAGTTAAGAAACCCAGAATTTGGCCAACTTATGCAAAAGCTGATCAGCCTTTACTTTGATTTTCCTTTCAAATGCAAATTATATAATATACCAGGAGAGAAATAATATCTGAGTGATTATATGAAAATAATTTTCATATCTTTTAACTCTAATACAATAATTAATATAAATTTATGGCAAATAGTTACCAAAGATGATAATAATTTTATCCAGTTGTTCTACCAAAAAGTCATGTGTTCCTCTCCAGCACTACAAAATGTACATGAATACTTAAAACTGCATCAAATAAACATCTCTATAAAAAATTAAAAGACTGAAAGATTTCTTGGAATGTGCTTGTGTATGAAGGATAGTCACTAAAAATATACTGACATGTAAAAGCTTCTACCCATAGATTTGTAATACAGATGGCACCTTAAATTAGCCTGTGTATATTTTAAAGGGATTCTATGAAAAATAAGAAATGTAGATCAAAACATTTTTATACTTATGTTCTACTAGTACTTGAGGAACACACAGAAGAAAAATCTGTCCTCGAGTGTGTTTAATAAAGCTGATTATTTAAACATCAGTTTGACAAGATGTGTCACGCTGCTCATCTGAAACGCCACATCCTCGCGAATATCAAAACACAGCGGAAGTCTTTTCAAGTACGGATTTGAACGGCAACAGTGACATCGAGTGGCCATTGTTAAACGCTGCTGTGTATTGGCACGAAACCCTGCTGCGGTGGCAATGCCAATGTGTGGACAATGTGGGTGGCACACGGTGCTGGACAGCTGGCACTGCTTGCACAGCAGCTACAGATTCATTACAGATTGTCAGTTCCAGTTCACAGTTTGCTCTCTTGGGCAGCAGGAGAGGGAGACCACTCAGTAGTCAGTGACTCATTGAACCACTCATGGTTTTGGTGCTCACTAGATCATGTTCCTAATATGCTGATTCTTTCTTCACTCCCTTCCCAGTGCCCATTGCCACAGTGAAACGGGATTTATGCTAAAAATTCTCAATCCTTTTTACTTCTCTGTTTTTTCATTAGTGTGTTTCATTTCTACGCTTAAAAATGCTGCTCACACATTAAGGCTTAGCTGTGTAGCCTAAGGCTAAGGTGTGTAGCCTTAGGTGTGAGGGCAGACACCTTCCATCAGGGACAAACTTCAGAAATCACTGGAACTCTTCACAGGTGTGAGTGCAAACATGGCTCTCATTCAGAGCACATCTCAATAACATACACTCTGCTCAAACACACTGCCATATCATGCCCTGCATCTGCAGGCTGTGCCTTCTACGGGAAGCTTTCATCATTATCTAGAGCTATAGTGGGGGAACATGCTAAGAGTCCAATGCAAAGACTTTGATCTTCAGATTTCAAGGAGGGAGTGGCCTGCATGACACGTAACAACTTCTGCATATGGTGTGAGATTTTGGAGGAACTGAAGAATAATTCAGAAAAGGAAAACCTTTTTACCATTGTAATAATAGCCCATATGGATAAGCAACCCCCTTCTCAAATTCATATGGTATGCACAAAACACCCTGTTGCATTTGCTTGTTGTTTTCTTGTTTTGATGTTCCCAAGTCATCATTGCCTGATATGCTACATTGGAAATAAATTATTTCTACTGCATTTCTGTAAGAAAACTAATTGAGAGTACTAAAGTAATGGATATTTACAATGGGGTTTAAGCAGATGAAAAACACAGCAGACTTTGGTAAGTAACAGGAGGCTGAAGTATCAAAAGACTTTCTGCAGCTGACAGGATTCCAGCACACACCTGCAGCAGTGCCCTTCCTGGAGCACCTCAGTGCACTGACACAGATAAACAGCACAGCAGGCAAGGGAGATGTCTCTCAAGCTCCCAAAGAATGTACAAAGATGTAAAATGACAACTGCTCGGCCCAAAACATAGTCTGTATTTATAAACATTTGGAGGAGCAGAGGAGGCCCATGGAATGGGAGAATAAGTGTCTGTTAAAGGACCCAGGATAATACTTAATGAGAATGTATAAATCTGTACATTGAGTATAAAGATCATTTAAATAATGTAGCATAAGCTGTGTTGCTAAGAAGAGATTTCAGTAATGAGATTTAAATACAAAAGGACAAAGTATGTATAATTGTATTAAATTATGTGGGACATAAGCAAGATGCAAATGGTATGGAATAAGGCATGGAGACTGTGTTGAGTGTGGCTGGGATGGAGTCAACCTTCCCACAGCAGCTCTCAGTGCTGTGCTTTGTACCTGTAGCTAGAAAGGTGCCAGTGTCATACAGGAGTGTTTTGGCTACTCCTGAGCACTGCTCCAGCATCAAGGTGTCTCTCCAACACCCCTAAAAGCCACTAGGCTGGGGGTGGGCAAGAGGCTGGGATAGGACAAAGACAGGACCGCTGACTCAAGCTGACCAAGGAGATCTTCCATACCAAATAACATGGTACTCAGCAATAAAACTAAGAGAGAGAAGAAGAAAGAGGGGCATTTGGCATTTAATTATTTATCTTCCAGAGAATAAAATACACATACCAAAGCCCTATTTCCCAGACATTGGCTGGATATCACCTGCTCATGAGAAGTAGACAATAGATCTTTTTGTTTCCTTTTTGCTTCCTTGTGTATCCTTTCCTTTTTCTTTATTAAACTGCCTTCATCTCAGCACATGAGTTCTTCATTCTACATTCCTCCCCTGGGCCCTGCTGAGGAGTGACAGAGCAGCTGGATGGGCACCTGGAGAGAATAAAGATCATCCCATCACTACTTTATACAGCACAAAATCAGCTCCTCCCAGCCAGCCCTTCCCTGTGAGAAAATTACACAAAAGAACTTCTGAAAGGTCACAGACCAATTACAGCCCAATTTGTTCTTCTAGATGTGTCTCTCTAGGTTTCCTGGCCATTTCCATCAATAAAGCAATTAATCATCTGTATTTTTTGTCTAACACCAAATCAGACTGCTGCAAAGTATCCAAAAACTTAGAAGCAGGCATCTACTCTACAACAGGATAAAAAGAAAATCTCAATTTGTACTCCAAAATGTACAATGATCATGGTTTTCAAAAGAGTATGAGACACTTAGATATTAGAAAAGGCTGATAATTCTTTTTTAAATGTCAGGCAGACATAGCACATAAAAAGCAGACTTTTAGAAGTGCAATGTATGATATTATACATTCATAAGCACAGAAATTTTTAGTGAGTTTAACATCTTACATAAGCCAACCTAAGGCTAATGTCTCCTTCCTGTCAGTCCAAGTTGATGGTCTTACTAAAAAGAATTGGACAGTTGCAAAATAAGTGAATAATCAGACACTGGCAGATTTTTTTAAAATATCAGATGCATAAAAATCATCTTACCTGTCCTTCAATTATCTTTGATCAATTTAAACACTATTTAAGGAAACAATATATCTTTTGGGTTGTTTGTGTTATTTGAAGTAAAAATATTTCTAATACAAGCTTATTATCTTTGAATCCTAAAGAAATAATGAATAAAAACAAATTATCGGGTATTTTCCTACAAGAACTTTAAACCCTTCTAGCCTTACAGAAATAGGTTAGACTAAATTTTCCAATCTCAACTTGTCTCAGAATTTCTCTTTTACCTGAAACATAGATGAGATTAACTTCCCATTTTGACACTCACTCAAGGTACAACAGGAAAACAAACTTCTTAATTGTCTTAAAACTACAGTGTTTTCCAGTTTGAAAATCGAACTCTTTTTTAGGTAGTGAAAATCTTCTATAATCATAACAACTTGATAGATTTTCCAGAATCAATTTCTCATGACAACAGCTCCTGGAAAGTCAGTGCTCCTGGAAAGTCAGTACTCCTGACTAAATCACAGCTGTTTCCTTGCCCATGCTTCTATGCTAGAGATGAAAAGGATTCACATCCTGCATATTTCCTCTTTTATTTTGCATATATGTACAGCACAACTACTACAACAGAAATGCCTTCAGCTTGAAGGTCATGTTCTAAACTAATTTGTGTTTGATACTCTTAAAAGGTACTCTATAAAACTCTTGAAAACTTGGCTGCAATAAATTTACTGAGATATGAATCTATACTAGAATTTTTCATGTACTGAAAATATCTACACAGAAATGCATTTTCAGTTTGCCAAATCATACCCAATTTCTCTTTTTCCTTGAAGACCACAAGGTGGCATGTGAAACATACAGTAGTAGACAACATACTTGAAAAAATACAGTAGAAAAGTGCTATGCAGTTCTACCAGATGACCACAACATGAATACTCAGTTTTAAGAACCAGTCTAAGTCTTTTGTAGGAGTTTGCCTTTTTCAGTCCAAGCTCTTTGCACTGGAAAAGGAACAAGATGTTCCTCTTATTAACAAGAAGAGATTATTTTTTTTAATGTAAAACTGTATCAAGGCACTCTAAGAGACAGTGGGCCTTGTTACCCACAGAATGATCAGAGTGAACTCCAGCAAATTTCTTCCAGGATTTCCATTTAGCCATAAGAACTAGATGACCATCATGCATGCAGCTGTGGTGTGCTAAAGCTTCATTATAGTGAAAAATTACTTAGGAGGTTTTCTTAAGCATAAAACTGTATTTTATAATGGAAAAATATGGAATCTGGTACTGTTTTGCTACACCATGGAAGTTCTGAGCCTGTTCACACTGATGTCTGAGTACAATGAAAAGTTTTTCACTTATCCCACATACTTCTAAATTCAACAGATTCAGGAGATGCCATTGGGATGCCTAAAGGACACCAAAGATCTAACAGTGTTAGGAGTGATTGTTGGGATATCTTCTTCTCATGTGCTTTACCCAAGCTGATAATATTACATTTTTGCCATTGCCAGCAAAAACTGAATCATGTTGATGTGTCCAGTTTTCTGAATTGCACCCCAGAGAAACACCTTCATTCTTCAGATCACTTCAAATGCGTTCCTAACCAAATCTTTCTGCTCCAGCCCAAACACAATCTCAGCCCTTCTGGGTTATTTTACCCTGTACAAAGGTGAGCTGTGGTGACCCCAGGCCAGTTCACTCTTTACAGGCATTTCCTATATTGACCAAGTGTCAGTGCATTCATGGAAGACAGCCACAGAAAAGTTCCTTCTGCTCCACTCTTGTAAACACTTGTGAAAGGGTCATGTTAATGACCTATGGGCGTTCAGACAAATTGAAACTGTAAGAGTGTTGCATCCTGTGTAAACAGAGCCCTCACTTAATACAGGTTTTGCATATATATTGCTCAAGAAAATATTCCACCTTCATTTCTGTTTTGGTTTTTTGGTCTGGTTTGGTTTGGCTTTTTTTGGCTTTTTTTTTTCTTAGATGAATTTCTAGAATTTACCTCACCGCAAACTGTTACATCTGTGATGAAAATATGCCTTACGTTATTCTCAGATGACACATGCTAATTGTTTATACAAGCAGGAAGAAAAGGCCATGTGTTTATGCCTGAAAAAATGATTAACACGTTGATTCATTCTGGCTTACTATAAATTCCTCGAAGCGTCAGCACTGTTGCTAAAAGTCAGACTTTCAACATAATACTTATCAGGAAATACCTGCTCCTAAATGAATGATAAATAATTGCACTTACTAAAAAAGTTACTGAGGCTTTGACTATCAGAATCAGAGAATCTAGGCAAAATTTTTCCTTGGAAGGTTTTCAAACCTGGAGCTGGAAATCTGGGCTATTTTTCCTGTTATGAATGCAAGGCTCTACGCTACTAAGTATGCTGAGTTCTTACAAGTCTTAACTCCTCATTTCATTTAGAGATAGGCTGCACCTTAATTTGATTTCAAAACACATAGATGTTGTCAAATAAACATGCCAATTTTCCCCTTATTTAAGTGCCAACACAAACCACAAAAAAAGTAAATGTAAATGCATAACATTTCTAACTCCCACATTTCCCACCTGGTTCTGTGCATCCACTTGATTATCTAGACCTTGCCTTGCATTCTTGTAGTTAAGTAATGAATGTTGTTCTCCTTTATGACTCTGTCATGAATGACAGCTTGACAGCTATTTGGAAAGAATTGTAGCTAATCCAGCTAGAGGACAGAGCTTCAACACATTATGTATTTCTGGGAACTGAAATTACAGACCTAGCAGATTTTTACACTCCAGGAGCTGCCTTGAATCATGAAATCATAGAATGGTTTGAGTTGGAAGAGACCCTTAAAGATCATCTAATTCAAACTCCCATGCCACAGGCAGGGACACCTCCACTAGATCAGCTCACTCAGATTCCATCCAACCTGGACTTGAACACTTTCAAGGAAAAAGCATCCACAACTTCTCTGGGCAACCTGTTCCAGTTCCTCACCATCCTCACAGTAAAGAATTTTTTCTGATATCTAATCTAAGCCTACTCTCTTTCCATTTGATTCTATTTCTCCTATAACTACATGCTCTTGTAAAAAGTCCTTCTCCATTTTTCTTGCACAGTCCTTTCAGGTACTGGAAGGCTGCAAACAGCAAAAAGTCTTCTCTTTTCCAGGCTAAACAAACCAAATTCTGTCACCTTTCCTTGTGCGAGGGGTGTTCCATCTCTCTGATCATCTTGCTGGCCTCCCCTGGGCTCACTCCAACAGGTTCATGTCTTTCCTGTGCTGGGGATCCCAGAGCTGGATGCAGCACTCCAGGTGGGTCTCAGCAGAGCAGAGCTGAGGGGCAGAATCCCCTCTCCTGACCTGTTGGCTTTGCATCAATCTGCTGCACTTGCATAATAGTTTAAATTTTGAAAGAGAAAATAAAAGGGAAGAAAAACTTGCTCTAATTCACTGCTGAAAGAAATTTTTTCAGCTTTCTCTCAGCTGAACTAATTTTATGGGAAACACAGCATCATTTTAGGCTGAAAACCAAAATAAAGGTTAAAACCTAGGAGTATGGGGAAGCTGAAGCTGAAATATTAGAGGAAATACCCAACATAAAAAATGCACATAGACTAATCCTGAATGCAGCAGACCACTGAATACCTAATACTACCTGTGCTTGTAAAGTTGGAGGTGTCAGGGAATACTCCTAGGCCTGGCACTCATCTTCCAACAGGAGATAATTCTGTAAGAATTCTTTTAGAATAATCTTTTTTGGCTCATGAGAAATACTGCTCTCCCAGTAATCTCTGTGGTTCAAGAATTAGAGCTAGGAGCTACTTTTAACAGGCATTTCTGATGCAGGTTCTGTTTCAGATGGATGACAGTCATCCCATGATAGTCATCCTTGTTGCTAAAAATGGATTCAGCAGCTAGGATGGACCCGGGCTTCACCTGGCCCCAGAGAATCCACATGCTAAGAAAGGTACAGAAGAGTAGCACAGTGTTATTGTGTCTAAGGAGAATCATTCAAAATCACCCCCTCTTTTCCTTCCTCCTCTGCCAAATGTAGTAGATAGAGTCAGGCGTTCGGAAAATCTCGCGATGTCACAGAAAGCAGCAGGATTCCTCTCCCCCTAACGCCTAGTGATAAGGGATCACCCAAGAATGTAGACCTCCCTAACATTAGTAACTTTCTACTCCTTATTAACCAATTACAGTAAGGTAAGACCCCCTGACGCAGAGAAAAAACCTCCCCGATTATAAAACCCGACGAGACGGGACAATAAAGGCCTTTGAACCATCCACCACGTTGGTGCCTGCGTGTGTTCTTGGCCCGAGCGACCCTGGAGAGTTTGGGTCACCGTGCCGTTTCCTCAGAACCAGGTCGCCTTGCCTTGCATCAGAAGGCAACAGCCAAACTTTTGCCTCTGCATTTCTTCCACACAGAAAGCTCCACTGGGTCCAGGCAAAGCAAGGGGCTAGGAAGAGGACCACCTTCATAAAGTTGCTCAAGTCCCACAAGCAAGTGGAGAAAATAGGAAGCTCAGTGAAAATAGCAAATAAGCATTGAAATGTTTCAGGTGTGGGGTGTCTTTGTTAAACTGCTAGGGCTGAAAAGAAATGTCATTTACGTTCAAAAGAGCACTAGAGTTTATCCTGGTGTTACACTTATGATGTGTCATCACCACATGGGCACCAACAGTAGCACAACACTGAAATAAAAATTCTGAATCCAGGTGATTCAGAAGCATCAAACTCCAGGCACTCCCTCCCTCCCTCCTTCCCTCAAACTGCCAGAAAAGCTCTCAGCAGCTCTGCTCCTCCATTCAGTCAGCTGGCTAGTGTCAACATGTTGTAATACCTGGATACAAGTACTTTCATGCAGCTCTCTTAATATAAAATTGTGTCAACAGACATCTAAAACCATAGGTAACAACTTCCAAAAGAGCTCAGATGCTCAGGAACAGCTCACCTAGAGTGTGGCACATGCTAACAAAGAAGGGTTGGTTGAGGCTGGCAGGAGAATACACAGAGGATTTCAAGGGCTGTTGGTTTCCATGGCTGTAGCACTCATTACCAATAGATCTGAGTGAGTGTATCATTACATTGCCAGTGTGACAGCAGGCAAAACAGGATCTCAGCCAGAATCTAAGCGCCTGATGCATTTCAGAAAAAAATACTTGCTAATTGAAGAGGTTACTGCCCAAGTCCTTCATTCCTGCAATGTAAATAGTACAAAATATTCAGGCAAAATATTCCTTTTAAAAGGCTATTATAACAAAATATCCCTTATTTTTTAATGTAAAAGCTTGAAAAAATCCACAAAATAAGAAGCAGGGACAAATGCATTGTGATTACTGAATGAAAACTCATTTTCTAAAACAAGGTCTTTTATGCAGCTCCAAAGACACAACTAAGAATCAGAGACTATCAAGTGCTAAGGGAAAAAATGTGTCATTTCCCCAAATTTTTCAGAATATTTAGTAAGTAACAGGGTCTGTCATGTTTAAGTCCAACAGCAAAAATATGGGAAAGTTGTCTGAGATATAAAATCATCATCATGCAACCATAGCTTCTTTCAATCTGAACATCTTGTCTTGACAACAAAGAGATTCCTGCCATTGTGGAAATATAGTCAATCTGGTGAACTGCAAAAAAAACACAACTAGATTTGGTGCTTAATATCCATAAAAATGAAGGCGCTAAAATTTTTTCGTGGAGGGATAAGACTGAAACAAACTGAAAAAAGAAATACTTTATACTAGTAAAGACATGCAGGTAGTGTGAATGTTTTAAAACACACATGTGACTGTAAAAGGGTGCATGTATATCTGTGTATAAGAGGCCTGGTTTTCAGGGGGAGATGCACAGGGAGAGATATGTATTTTGTACCCTTTTCTCAACATCAATGTGAATACCTGTTTACAGTAGAAATGTGAAAGCTCTCTCCAGACTATGCTGCCTACAGGGAAGAATGTCAAAAAGCAAATACCACCTCAGTCTGGAAAGTGTGTTTAATTTCAGTTGTTATTTCACTTGATCTTTTACAGAGATACAAGGAATGGAAAGTGTTTTACAAGTCAGCATGGTGATGTACTGATCACATAGTAGCTAGCTGCCCTCCTAGATTTCACAGGCTGAAGGAAGACTAAGCCCACCATCATAGTTTTCACACTTTCAGAACCATTTCTTTCCAGTTTAAATTCAAGTAAATTACAGTCACAACAACACTAATCAAACCACCAAATAAATACCACACACAGAAAAAGTATCCTCTTTGCTGTGGACTTTGCTTACTCATTATCAGTGGGGACATTCAGGAAATTTCCATGTGAAAGGACGAGTCAGATCCAACTCTTTAAAATTAAAAGGATTATGTGGGGAAACTCAGCAGTTAAAATTTTCAAAGAAGTAAACCACAGGCAGCTATTTATCTGCCTTATGCTATAAATACTACTTCTATCATTTAGAAACTATTTAACCAAAACTTTATCAAAATTTAGTCTACCTTAAGACCTCAGCCTCACCCCCAAGCTGCCATTAGGGTTGGAGTTAGGGTTTGGGGTGTCAAAAGGACTGCAGCTCCAGGAACACTGTACCTGGGATAGGCATGACAAGAGAAACATGGCACTGCTCCAACAGTCCTGCCTCCACATCCATTTTTAGAACTACAATAATTTTCCTGGGGTTTAAGTCAGTGTACTTAATATATAAATATACATTAAATCAACACAGCACACACTAACAAGCTGCACCAATAAGTCTTCAGTATAGTGACATTTTAATGGCAAAGACTGTAAGTATCTATTTACACAGTGGTTTTATAATGCAAGCTCATGGTAATTGTCCTTTGCATATTACTTTCTTTTGGAAACAAAATCTTCCTTATACACCAAATTTAAAATTGTATGACTAATGGTACTACCCACATGATTAATACAGAGAGGGATATGCATAAACAGATACCCAAAACTTGCATATTGTAAACATTGCCTCAAGATTACAGTTTTGGGAAACCACCTACTGTGTCTAAAGGACACAGACTAACTGAAAACTGAAAGTAGAGTAGAGTAAATAACTAAAAACTGAAAGTAGAGTAAGTCACTGGTTGCTTTACATGGTTGCTCACACGTTCATAATGCTGACGCATTTGGAGGATATAAATCATCCAAAATACAAGACAATTGGAAAAGTCATAAAGCTAAAGATAGATCTAGATAGAGCTGAAGAGTTGTTGCCATGTCTTAAAATAAATTCTGTGAAATATTGAACATATTGTAACTTGAAAACTTAGGTCTTTTCCCTCATTCTCTGGTCCATATCCATGAGTGGGAGAAAAGAGAGGTGAAAAGCCAAAGGCGCTCAGCCCCCAATCCGCACACATGGAAAGGCAAGTGAGTTGCTCTATTTACCTGTATTTCATCCTGTGGAACTGTCACTCCTTGTGGAAAACTACAAATCTCTACCTTTAGGTTAAATTACTCTGTTAGTCTGTGAGAACTTGGTTTGGTGAACAGGCTTTATTTAGAAAAGCTTCCTGCGCAACTTTCACATAAAGATCTCATAAATACATCCGAGCATCAGCATTGGCAGCTCGCTATGAGCATGGGCAAGGATCAACTTGCACTTATTGGAAATTTCGAAATTATCTTTTTGAAATGCCGCTATCCTGAAAAATCGTCCTAGGACAAAAGCAGAGGAGATGAGCAACTGCATGAGACAAAGCTTTTCTCACTTCTCTTGAGCAATGAGTATACACCGCATGGGGCTCTGAGCAGCCTGGTCTGGTGGAAGGTGCGTCCTGTCCTGGCAGAGGGGCTGGGACTAGATGACCTTTAAGGTCCCTTCCAACCCTCATCATTCTGTGATTCTACGCAGTGAGCTATTCGCCGCGGCGATCTGCGCTCGGCTTTGGCATCCTGCATCATTTTTCGAGCGCAGAACTCGCCCGCGCCCCGGACGGAGCGGGATGCCTCCTCCTGTCCAGCGCAGGGGCCGCTCCTTCTGACGGGATGGGGAACGCTCCATGCCCGGCCCGAGGGCCGCGGCCCGCCCGCCACAGCGCTCCCGCGGTGCCCGAGGGCGAGGCCCCGGCGCGGCTCTCCGGGACACGCCGGCACCGCGCTCCCCCGGCTCGCTCCTCCCATCCCGGCTGCTCCGCCTTCCCCGACCCGCGAGCCGTGGGACGCTTTTCCGTGAGGAAGTGGCTCGTCGGTGGGGTAGAAGGAGGAGAGAAGCGCTGGCCAGGAGAGCAGGCGGGGCAGGGAGTGCGGGGGGAGCGAGGGAGTGGGGCCAGAGGAGCGGCGCTCCGGGCGCCGCCGAGCCCGGCGCAGTGCGAGCATGAGCGGCGGGGATGGCGGCGGCGGGGGCCGGGCGGGCGCTCTCAGCTACGGCCTCCCCTCCATCCCCTCCAGCAAACTCCCGGACTTGCGTTTTATCAGCCGGGGCGCTTACGGGACCGTGTCCGCCGCCCGCCACGCCGACTGGAGGGTCCCGGTGGCCCTCAAGTGCCTGCAGGGGCCGCTGCTAGACAGGTAACGGGGTGGGCAGGGGGCCGCCGGCCTGGGGCATCGCCGGGGCCAGGGCCGAGCCGAGCCGCCTTTCCCTGAGGCAGCCCCCAGAAAGGGGCGAGGTGCCGGTCCAGGATGCCGGAGTGAGTTTCTGAGGTCTGTGGGTTAGATGCTGGTGTTTCGGTAGGCAGCCTTGCTTTAATTCCACGGGGAGAAGGGATTTCACGAGGATGATTCAGCTTGGGCCAAGAAAAAACACGGACCGGCCCCGGAGCTTCCTCACTTTCGATTATTGTAAAGGGCTGGTTTCGGTCTCGGTCTCTGCGACAATAAGTTGTTTCTTTTGGAGTTTTTTCCCTTCTGCACTGTGCGCCTTGAGCCCTCCTCAAGGTGAGATTGACAGAGTTTGGCTTCTTGCTGGGTCTGTTGGTTGCTAACCATTTTGCTGAGGTATCCACAGGATATTAAAGTGCAGCGATTACTGTAGATTTGGTGTTTACATAGAGAGAGGCAAATCGGGAGTATACTGTTCTATCCACTGGAGATTGCTTCTAGAAGAAGCTTCTCTGAGACCACGCAAAATTATTATTTTTCTCCAGATCTCATAGTACTGAGAGAAGCTGTTTTAAAATAATAGGCTTGTAGACCCCCCCCTGCAAAGCTGCTGTTTTCTATGCAGCACTTGGGTTCCCCATTTTCCAGGCATCCAAGTGGCAGCGTGTTACAGGAGCTGTCACTCCATGCAAGGACACAGCAAGTTATAGTTTTTCATTCGTCATTGTCTTAGTCAGTCCCCATAGTTAAAATTGTTAACGAATCAATGCAAATTTGCCTCTTCTTAGGCTGTCTGAAGCCTACCTGACTGTAAACCTGCCTCTGAGTCATATCTTGCTGTCTTCAAGCTTTTGCCTCAAGTTTCTTTGATGTAGTATTAGGCCTTTAGGTAGGACAGCTTCACCCAGAAAGGCTTCTAGTCTTGTGACGCAATATACTTGAATACAAGGCAAGTTGTTTTAAGGTCTTTCACCTCTTATTGCTCAGGTTTGTGTATACACAGGCTTTATCTCTGAAATCTTGCCAGAAGTGGAATCTCAGTTATGTTGTGTTTTCTGATAAGCTGTGGGAGGGAGGGAACTGACTGATTGGTATTGTGGGGGATTTTTTGTTCTGGGATTTTTTTTTTTAATGTCTGCTTAAATCCCAGCTGGAAATACAGCATTTATCCTCAGAACACAGCTGGGAGAAAACACCAAGGCTAATTTTAGCTTTTCAAGAATTAGGATTAGTGGGACATCTAACCTGTGAAATTATGATTAGAAGGCCAAGTGAGGTAATCAGAATAATTCAGTCACTTACCATGATGCCTTAGGTTTTAGCTTTTATATTTCTCAGATTCTGTACTGCTTTAGGATGTAGTTCTGAGCTTCATATTAAGGAATAGTAAGCTCTCGCTTCACAGAGAAGCTAGACAAAACAGTTCTTTTCCTAGCTTGGAACCGAGTACAACCACCCAAATTTCAGGCCCAACGGGGACTGAAGAGAGGAAAACAAAAAGGATCAGACTTCATAACCTAAAGCTATAAGTGGACAATTAACTCCAGTATGCTAATGGACCAGAACTTATAAAAGTGAGAGACCTCGTGACTTGTTGTCCATTTTGTGACCATTTTCATCTTGGGTGTAGCCCTGGCTGGGCTCTTGTACTGCCCAAGGTGTGTCCATTGAGGTCTTCTAATAAGTACCTACCTTAACTCTGTCTAGCCTCTAGGTCTAGGTCAGCCTTGATAAAGCATCACCCTATGTCACACAAAGCCCAGAAATGCTGTCAGAAGACTGAAAGTTATAAAAAAACCATTATACCCGAGTCTGAGCAGCAAGTGCTTTGTTGGCCGTGCAGTAGGCAATATGAAATGCCAGTCTGTAAGTGTTGTCAGGAAAAGGGATGAGTTCATGATGCCATTAATTCCCCGAGTGGGAAGCATGTGCTGTGCATCCCAGAATATGGTATGTGACCAGCCAAAGAGCAAAGCCAGGTGGGAAGCTGTTGTGGGAATGTGCTCATTCAGGCATTACTCAGTGCACGGAGCAGACAAAGGTGAAGTGACTGACAGGCACGGGAATAGACTGCAGGATGGCGCAATTCATTTCCCAGCCACAGCTGAATCCCATGCTAATGTGCCTTACTGTCTTGGAAAACCCCAAACTTTCTCAGGCCTAGTCATTTCTGGAGAGAGGGAGGAAAGTGTAGGGTTGTCTGTTTGTTCCCATGCTTGTCTCAAAGGCTGCTTTTTTACTTCTGTCATTTCCTAGGGTTTCCTATAAGTCTTTTTCCATCACACAGATAAAAGGACCTTAATTTCATATCTGTCTAAATCAGAATTTCCTACTGCTAAGAGCTGCATGCTTTACTTCACAAGGGTTCCTCTTTTCCCCATATATCCTGACAGCCTTTTCTTCGTGAGTGCTAAACCCACCTTGATGGCTCCAGCCTGCCCTGGATGCTTTGGGGTGTGCCCTGAGCCAGCTCTCACCCTGGAGCTGTGCTGTGCACGTAGCACAGTGCTCTGCTGAACAAATCGTGGTGGGCATGGCCCTGGCCCCAGCACAGCCCTATTGCTTCTGAGTCAGACGGGCTCACATCCAAAGGATCAGTGTGCTGTAAATGTCCTGTATTTGAATATCCTAGTCATATACTTGTACCTGTACCAGTCTCCACTAAGGTCTAAATGGTTTTTTCACTGACTTATGCTTTATGGTCTAACTATCCTCATTGACAACAAACCCATTTTTTTCAAGACTGTTTGAGATATAAGGCATACCATATGGTTTCTATTTTCAGGGATGGAATCATACTCAATCTTAAATAAAACTTGACCCTCTCAAACCCACATGCTGCAAGGCCTAAATTTGTAATGATGCATCAAATCCACATTTATGAGGAGGTTTGAGGTAACAGAGTGCATCCACACAGTCAAATTCATGCATCCAAAGGCACCCATCATGAGGCTGGTCTATTCCTGCTTCCTGTGCATCTAGGGGATGTTTTTTCCATAGAGCAATTCAAAGCAGGACCTGTTTGAGGGAATAATTTATGTGAAAACAAAGCATAGTTAATTGTTCTTTTTCCTTCAGAATGGAACTTACTTTCCTTCAGAAGTCAAAAGCCTTTAGCCCCTGTATATTAGTGTACATTAGAGTCGACTAGATTTAAATGGTTGGAGAATCGTGTATTAAAATCTCCACTCTCTAGGAGATAAATATTGGGCTTGAGTGAAAAGTTGGGTTTGAAGGTGTTCAGTAAAGTGGGAGAAATGCAGCTGGTTGTTACCATTATGGTTCCAAGGAATGGTGGAAGCTGGAAGTTCTAACTTTATCCTTATTTCTCGGAAACATGGATGAAATGTGTGATGGAAATAAATTTGTGTGGTACAACAAAACCAGGGAAGCTGTGTTGTCTGCATTTGCAGGTTCTGATTTGTCTTACACTGTGTTGTTCTCAAAGCAGCATGGTAGAAATCCAGTGGTGAAGATGTGGTGCATACAAGGAATTGACAGAGAATATAGTGACCCCAGCATTTGCTTGGAGTTTCATAGTACTGGTATGGTAATGCATTTTATTTGTTTGCTTGTTTTCTTTAAGCGATAGAAACCACCTTCTAAAAGAAGCAGAGATATTACACAAAGCCAGGTTTAGTTACATTCTGCCAATTTTGGGAATCTGCAACGAGCCTGAATTTCTGGGGATAGTAACAGAATACATGACCAATGGGTCATTAAACCAGCTATTGCATGGGGTAAGTAAATATGATATGATATGATATTTAAATATGATACCTGGCTACTCCAAGTGGATTGCAATCTTCATACTTAATTAATATAGTAAAATATTTTATGTATAATATTTCATGCTAGAAGACAGTCAGTATCCCTAGTAGTTTTGGTGCTCAGATAGATCTTCTGTATCTCAAAACCACAACTAAACTCAGCTGACTTAATGTTGTGATATTTTTTCTTTAATGTTGTGACCTATAACGAGTTTTTATGTTGAATTATTACATACAGTTTAAAAATCTCAGTTGTTCTCTAATTAAATTCTGAAATACTTATGCTTGTTTCAGTCTGGGTTTCTGAATTACTGCCAATACAAATATTGATTTTTTTCCCATGAGTTTGAATATTTAAAAAAAAGAAAATTTTTACTTTCAATTATAGAAGCTAAATATTGCTAATATAAACAAGTATGATTATTTCTACTAGACCTTATTCTTTGAGTAACTTCTCCTGTGCTGAACTCTCAGTTGCTCCCATTAGTTTGGCCTGAGCAGTGTTGCTACTGCAAAGCTACTGCAGTTGTGTCTCAATAGCACTAAACTCCCTTCTCTACCTTTAATCCATACACATCTCATGCCTAGAGAGCTCAATTGTGGTTTTAATAAAGGCATTAGTGTCAATATAACTTCTGAGACCTCAGCTGAGTTTTACAACATTTTTCTTGTTGTATTATTATTTATAAAGGTAGTATTTTGTGCATAGTTTCGATACAGTTTTTTTTTGTTCCCCGGTGTCAGCTGCAGATATGATTTTTGTCATTCTTTGTGTAGGAGTCATAAATTGTGGGTTACAAGTTTGATGCCCAAGTTCATCTGTTATCCATATTTCCATAGGAATGAGTGGTGTAGTAAATGTTCAATGTCATGAACTACTATGTGAATGCCAGGGAATGGAAACATAGCACTGCATAATTATTATTTTTTTGAATAGGCTGATAATGTTTCTTTAACAGCTAATGAGTCTTAATGGACCATTACAATTTGAGCATTACAATTTTTTCATGAGTTTGTATGTTTTCAAAGATTATTGTTTGCCCAAGTAATTTTCTTTTTCTTTTTATAAAAGAAGTCTTTGTGTGTGCTGTTAGAAGAGAGGATTATATTCTGGTTTTGTGGTTTTATCTTGGCAGAAAGATGTATATCCTGACATTCCCTGGTGCCTGAGATTCCGCATTCTTTATGAAATTGCTTTGGGAGTAAACTATTTGCACAACATGAATCCTCCATTGCTGCACCATGACTTAAAAACACAGAACATTTTGTTGGATGATGAGTTTCATGTCAAGGTAGGATTATTTAATTCTTATGTTCTTCGGCATGCAGAATGAGTGAAAGTGTTTTCATTATTGTAGAGGAGGAAGGGTGAGGTTGTGGCCTTACAGAGAGGATGTAATTGTATGGTGGATTTTTATTTCTATCCTTGCAGACAGAACTTTGGAGTATTTCTTTTGGAAACTCTGTATTACTCAGTTGTGGATTTTATCTGTCTGAAAAGACCAGGAAGACAGAAGTTAGGCTGTTTCTGCTGTAGCAGTAGCTGATACTCAATAGTGGTGACACTCTTGTTTGTCAGCCTTCCAAGGCTAGCTGTATCTGGTCCTTCCTGAGAAGAAAACAGAAAGTGTTCTTGCCTGAGATGCTCTGACAAGTTACTTCTGATAGGCAGTAGGTCAAGTTCAAATGTTAATGCTCCATTTGATACTTACCATGCAATATGGACATTTCTGTTCTGTAGGGGTAGTAACAGAACATGCAGAGCAAAACTTTGAAATCTTACTATGTTTCAAGGTGGCTTTTGTGAAGCTCCTTAGAACAAGCAAACATACATGCAGAAGTATCAGTAATTACAAACTTTAATTCTGCATGTAAAAATATCACTGTCGTGGTGTGAAAAAGAGACTGAAAGTACTTCTGACAAAATGTTTAGGTGCTTCCATAATTGCAAGAGTTTTTGTTTCTTGCTATTTTAAAAAGATCTGGTTTTATAACTGATAGAATATGTTACTCAAGTAAATAGAAATAAGATATTTTGCACTAAATTTATACTTGAAAAGTGAATGTTTTAGTTGCTACTGTAAGTTGACTCTCTTTATGACTCCTTTGAGCGAAGATCCACTGCTGGTTTCTTCTTTCTCCACTGCACAGAAATTTTTCTTGGCAGCAAAGTGCCTCACATGGCTTTGTCTCTGCTCACACCCTCAGCTGGTCATACTTCCTCCCACTCAGTTGTGCTGGTATTGCCATCTCCCGAGCTTCCTGATAAACCTGATCAGGGAGCTAGTACAAGTCATTTTTTTATCCACTCTGTTTTTAATCCCTAAAAGCTTTGGTGTGGCCTGGTGCTCTGCCTGATCATATCTGAACAGTTTCTTTGCTGAGGCACTGGAAGGGAAGAGGTGAACTCTTGCATACCTGCCCTGCCTCCTGTAAGGAGTGTCCTTGGGGTTTTAAGTGAAGCAAGATTCTCTAAACTAGTACAGTGACAGGAAATGCAAACAAGGTTTATCATGCATGCCACACAGAAGAGATACTGCATATGTATAAAAGTCACAGCATTTACAGGGTGCTTCTGACTGTCTCTGATCTACTGAATGAGCAAGACTTAAGACCAATTACAATTAGGAAGGCTTAATGAGAATGAGTTGTAGAGAAGAAAGGTTACTTTTCATTGTGGATTTTGATGTATGCTCTTCAGAAAGCTTGTTTCTGTTGTCTTAACTGCCTTAGAGCTTGACAGGCGTCTTTGTTGAAAATGTTTTTGCTGTTGTGCAGATGCTGGACAAGTGCAGAGCTGGTAGCTGGCTGCTTATCTCCCATGTATGCCAGACACTGCAGCTCAGTCAGCAGGTGCATTCTGCTAAGTGTCTCTCTCCTTATCCATAACCTAATCAGACATCTGGTGCCCTGGCTTATGGATGTCTGAGGATGTAAAGGGAAGTCAGTTACTTCTTCATGTAGATGCACTGTATCGTATAGAAAGGAGCAAGGCTCCAGAGTGCACAGTAAAGAAATTATTCAGCAACTTTTTGCAGCACAGAATTTCAGAATATCAAATTTATTAATTCAGGATTAATACATAGTTTTGGGAATGAGGTGAAGTGCCCTAAAATTGTTCTGTGAGAAGAACTGCCTTTGGATATTAGCAAGCTGAGTTATGTACAACTACTGCGATTTATACTAAACTTGTGCTTTCTTCACAACCAGGGAGCTACAAGTAATCAATGATTTTTTTGTTTGCTTTTTTTATCATAAGAAAGGGATTTTCTTCATATGGCACAGCTATCTACAGCAGATTCCTCATCCATAGTGTACATGAGTCCTTCCTTAAAAGAGCAGGTTAGGGCTGTGCTATAGGTATAGCACGAGTCAGGACCTGGGAATGCTTTATGGACTGGAGCTGATGTTCCCTGTTGCTAGGAGAACCACATACTTTTTGTGTGTCAGGTTAAGAGCTTTGGGTGACCCCTTTTTCTGGGTGTATTTCAGGAATTTCTAGCAACTGTCATCAGATAAAACCGGTTTTTCTTCTCAGAACAATTGATTTGACCTTTGCAGATTGCAGATTTTGGCATGTCCAAATGGCGTGTCATATCCACATCCCAGTCCCGAAGCGAGTCCTCCCTGCCGGAAGGAGGGACAATTGTCTACATGCCACCTGAGGATTACAACCCCAGTCTGAAAACCCGGGCAAGTGTGAAACATGACATCTACAGGTAACTCCTGTTGATCTCTAGTGGGGCTTGAAATCTGAGCTCAGATATGATTCACTGAACTTAGATTTTAGCATATTCTCAGCAATTCTATTATTTTCAATGATAATATCACAGCTATATAGGCTGAATGAATTGGGAAATGAAGAATTGAGTGATAGCTGGATTTAAAGACTTTTGTGCTGTGACAAGTGTAATGCTCCAAAACTAAGCTGAGACTACAGAAATAGGTGGGGGACTGGTTTCTGTAAATGAACATACACATGCAATTCAGAAAAGAAGAAAGCCATTCGCATCATCAAGTTAATGCACATATGCTTAAAATTTGTGTAATCAAATAACATAATTTCAGAATGTACTTGGGGGAAAGAAGAAAATGTATTTTTGGAAAGGAGGTAGATAAAAACAGGATAGTGGGGTTGGAGAAAGCAGTTACAGTAATCTTGTTAAGGAATAATTTACTTTGTGAAAGTTGTGGTAGTTTTGTGTTGGCTGAGTACAAGTAGTAGAACAGTAAATAGAGTAGGGGTGACCCATGTAACAGAAGGAAATCTCTCTGAGGATATTGGAATTAAAATAGGCTGGTCTAAAATGGTTTGGAGAGCTCAGAGATTATGTTAAGAATTTTGGGAGGAATTATCATGTGTAAAGGAAGATTGAGAAGGCATGAACTTGCCAATCACTGTGACAAAGTCGTATTGTCACATCATTCTGGTGCAGTCTGCCGCCTTTACCTTCACTGATCTCTGACATGGTTATATCTTGGTGAGAGATGACTCAGGCTCAGAGGGTCCTACTGACTTCCAGGGAAACCACTGTTTCCCTTAATTATCCCTTAACCCTAAGAAGCACATGAAGTTCCTTGACATCCCATCCAGATGACAACACACCTGCTTTCTTTACCCTTTGATGAGAAGATATGGATAAGGAAAACACTGAAAAGAAAAAAAGGTGTATTGAGAGGAAAGAAAGGGTGACTGACAGCTTTAATGAATGGGTGGAGAGGAAGAAGACAAATATTTCTTAGAAAGAAAATAATATTTTCAGAGAAATAACAACCAAATTGGAGAAAATATGAGAACACATCAGAAGGGCATAAAAACCAGATAAATTAGGAAGGAAAGAGATTATGTGAGAGGAAAGAAGAGAGACTGAGACAACATTGGAAAGAGAGGTGTTCAAGGCAGGAAGACATGAAGGTGTAGAGACAGTGAAGAACCACCAGAAACACCACACAGGAGGTTCCATGCTCACTATGAGCAGGAGATGCTACAAAGCAGAAATAAGAAAGGAAAACAGGAATAGTGTAAAAGGGAATGCTGCAGTGGTGTAGAACTGAGAAAATAATCTTTAACTGTAGAGAGATTCCAAACTGAATGAAAGATATTGTTAAATAGCTGGATATTTTCTGGATGTCAAATTAGTTGATCATAGCTGAGTGTGAAGCTAACTTGTGAGAAAGGAACTTTCTTAAAGAAAAAAATTATTTAAACAACAATCAATCACCTTAACTTCTACAAAAAGGATGATTTGCTATACCAATTGCATGGATTTGCCAGGAATACATCAAAAGCAGACTTTTCTAACAGGGAGGACTGCTTTTATTAAAAGCTACATAAGTAAATTTTATCACTGAAGAATGTTAAAATGTAAACAGGGTAAATAGAAAAAATCAGTTTATATGATTTGATTTTAGACATCAGTTATTTGTTTTTGCTTTATTTTTTGAATTCTTGTTTGGTAGCTGTCAAATGGTACAGTGCTTTAAGGCAGTTCATGTAACCAATGTAATTGTATACAAAATTTGGTATTCTTAGTGATGTAGGAAGGAAGCTCAGTACATTCATACCAAGGATGGGGAGCAAGCCTTAGCAGCAGTTGATCATGGTGGTTATTTTCTGGAATGACACTGCCACAGTGCTTATAAAGACTTGGACTGAAAACATGGAAATACACCCTTGTCAGCATCTTGAGTGCATTCTGAAGTTATGGAAGCACTGAAGCTTTAGCCTGGATTGTCCTTTCTAAATCCAGATCCGGATACTTGAATACAGTGCTGTGATTAATACTGGGATCTTTTCATGGAATAGAGCTTCATTCAGATATGGTAGAGTCTGTAAGGAAAAGTTGCAGAGAAGGACTGAGAATTCAATGCTGCTTTTATATGAAATCTGCTAACCTTATTTAAATTACAAAGTTGTTTAAAGTTACCACTTTCTGATATATCCTGATGACTGAAGTGACTAGTTTACTAAAGATGGGGCAAGTTTGTGTTCACTGAACCCCTTGCCATTCCTGTTGGTGTGAATGGAAAAGAAGGTCACTGAATAAGCCACATGTGTGTTACACCTTGTGGCATTAGTTCAGAGTAGTCTTCCCAAGTGTCTTTTTTGGAAAGCGAATGCTGTGTGTAAGTGACATCTCTCCCTATGGAGAAGATTGCAGGTGTTGAAAGCATATATGGGGAGGGAAGAAGCTGGAGTGGGTGTCCCAAGTGCAAGTTTGTATCTTGCCTGCCTCTGTGAGGATGTGTTGGGATAGAGCTGTGGCTCAAAGCCATCCTCCCTGCTAATATCCAGCTTCCCTTGGGAATGTCAGGGAATGTCAGTCCATACTGGGAAGATGCCAGAATATTGCAGTTAGGACAGAGCAGTTGGCTCTCTGGGGCTCACTTTAATTTGTGTGCTGAGATTTAAACTCCATGTACGTAATTCACAACATATTAGCAGAGCCAAGTTGATACAGATTTGGAATAGGACTTTATATGCCATGGATTTTGTCTGTACCTAATAGTATTATTTAGTTCAAGATGAGTTCACCTACTAGTTTTCATATATTCATGTCAACATTTTAGTTGGCTATAGTCAGTCCCATGCATGCTTACAGGATCATTTTACCAAAATGTTTTAAATACAATGTAAAGCTGAGCATATTGTGTTGTTAACTGTCTGTAGTCTAAAATAACATCTTCTGTACTTTTTATACTGTAAACAGCTATGCAGTTATCATATGGGAAGTGATGTCAAGGAAACAGCCATTTGAAGGTAAGACCATGTCTTCCTTTATTTTTCATGCCTTACCTAGAGGTTAAACATGAAACCCGGGGACTTAATTATAGGGGTTACTTTCTATTAATTCAACTTTTAAACTTATTGAAGAACACTTTTAAATTAGACTATATTTTTAGTATCTTTTTCAATTACAGTGTTGTTTCATAAATTAAGAATACCTTTTCCTAATCAAGAAATGTAACCTTATTATTTACATTCTGTGTGTGCAAATGGAATTACTTCTCCTATACAGTAAGCTCTTTATATTGCATATATTTCTAATGACTTCACAATGTCTGTTTTGACAGAAGTTATAAACCCCTTGCAGATAATGTACAGCGTGTCACAAGGACAGCGACTAGACTTGAGTGAGGGAAGTCTATCAATGGACATTCCTCATCGAGGGCTGATCATAAGGCTGATGGAAAGTGGATGGGCACAAAACCCTGATGAAAGACCATCCTTCTCAAGTGAGTTTACCTTGCCAGGTTTCTGTTGAACATAGTACTTATAGTGCAAGGCTATAGTCTAGAAAGGGAAGTGTTGAAGATGTCAGGAGATCTATGTGCTTGGTCCTGCTGCTTATCATAAAGTGCTTGGCTGCTTCCTTCATGTCTGTAAATAAACTTTTACGAATGGAATTATGTGTGTGCCATAAAACCAGGTTGGCTGTTGGAGTCTTTTGTATTTACCATCTCTTAATTTACTTGTAAAAAAGGAGCATGTTTTGTTTAACTACTTGTGTTTGGAAGTTTTTGTTTATTGTTGAAGATAATTTGGGGTTTTTTTAAGAGGGGATGGGAGAAGTGAAGTAGTGAAGTATAAAATGAGTACTGTGGGATTTATGAGCATCCAACCAGCACCAATGAACCACTGCACATCAGATTAGTTGTAGTGACTTCAGCTTGTATTTGCATCTCAGTGTAAATCTTTCACTGACACTTTAATTGTTGCATCTCCTTTATCAAGCAAGAACTGGATTTTTTTTTTCTAAGCAAAGAAATGTATCTTAATACAATATTTTCTAAAATAAAAAATAGACACATTTTGACATTTACGTATGCATTCTTGTTTTCCTATGCCAATTAACAAAAAAAAATAGTAATTTAAGTATGTGGTCACACTGAAGGGAAAATTATCTGGCCTATGTACTATAGTGTGGGCTAACTTGGATTCTCTTTTTAGTGCCATGTGTGTAGTAAGATGGTCTTTGAAAAAAAAAACCTGTTGCTTTTGCCACTACTTTACTATCATAAAAGGAAAGAAGAAGTTGCAAAACTATTGCAAAATTAGGGGAAGTGCAGCTTACTGATGGGGAACTTAAGCAATTACTGTAGCATAGGAACACAGACACACTGAGGCCAGTGTCATTTGGTTTCACTGGGTGTGATAGGTCAGTGCTTTGACTATCCCATCTTCTCTGGCCCTGCCTCATGCCTTAGGCATGTGTTCTGGATATTGCTGTGTTGGAGGTGTGTTTGTTTATTTTTCTGGTATAAATCTTTAACACCTCCTCTGGAGTGAGAAGACAGCAGCCCACTCTGAGGTCTTATGGTGTTTGGGTCCTATTCAGCTAATCAGGCGTGATGGGGCTACTTTAAAGCACAGCAAACCACCAATCTCTCCATTCCATGAGTGTGAGACTTGCATTATCCCAGGCCAGCATTATTCTGGATCTCTTGTGGTACACATTTCTTTTGGCGGTATGAACTGTTCTAAGAGAAGCAAGCAGCTTCTGTTTTAGCAGCATAAGTGGTTTGATATGTGCCAATAGAAAAATTATTTTTGTGAATGTAAGAAAGACACTTCAGTACAGTGACAACTTGATTTCTACTTCAAACCATTCACCAAGTACTCTTGCTTTGTTCAGAATGTTTAATAGACCTGGAGCCAGTTCTGCGAACATTTGATGAAATAGCTATGCTGGAAGCAGTACTTCTCTTAAAGAGATCAAAGGTAAGTGGCTTTTGTCACAGTCAACTAACTTGAGTTGGTCAAGTTAGTTGGTGACTTTCACTTTCTAAAAGGAGTCTTATCTCCTTTGTCATTTCTTGTGAGTTTCCTTTTTCTAATCTTTTATCTCGTTGAAACATGCATTTGTGTGGGGTTGTCGTCTTACAGCAGAAATTTAATACAGGAAAATATTTCTCTTCCAGTCACTATATGAATCACAAAGTATTTACAAGAGTGGAAAGAAAGCAAATGTGGAGCAGATACCTCTAAATATACCTCTGAATCCTGAAAAGGTAAATACTTTGCATGTTGCATTTGGTATGTCAGCATCCTGAGAGGTTAAAGGAAGTTTAAGGTGGTAAGGGGAGCTGTTCTGCACTTTGCTTCCTGTACAGTCAGGAAAGGCATAAAATGCATTACTTGAGCCAGGGTGTAACAAATGCAAAGCCATATATTTGAAGATAGAAAAAGGTGAGTATGCAGAAATTAGAAGGGCATCTAAATATGGGAAAGCGCTAAATATGGCATGGAGCTGTCCAGGGGAGGTTTAGGTTGGATATCTGGAAAAGGTTCTTCACCCAGAGGGCAACCAGGTACTGGAACTGGCTCCCTAGGGAATTCATCACAGCACCAAGCCCAGCAGAGTTTAAGTGTTTACACAATGCCATTGGGCAAATGATTCTTGGGGTGCTCCACCAGTTGGACTTGATGATCCTTGTGGGTGTCTTCCCACTCCACATATTCTGTGAGTCTGTGATCCCCTCAAAGAGGAATGCACACAATGCCTGCCAATAGTAAGAGATTGTCTGCTACTCCCTTACACCTCTATGTAGCTTGCTTGTAAAGGGTAATATAGATTTGTATTTATATTTTGATTCCTAATGCTGTTGCTTTTGGTTCTTACTAGTAGTTAACCTTGTATAAAAAATTGCTGTCATATTTGAAAATATATAAGTATTGGGATTACATTCTTTCTTCTGATTTACCATATCTTAATTGTGCTGTCTATTGAGCATTTAGATAGCAGGGAAAACATGGTGATGGAAAAGATCTCTGTAAAAACATTGCAACTTCATATTTGTTTAATGTGCCTGTTCAATATGCACCTGGATTTCTTTCAGCCAACATATTCTAGCTCCATAGAGTGTGATGCACTTCCCCTTCGGAGCATCCCTCCAGATACATCAAAATTCAAGTCTATTCCCCAGTGTAATATCCTCTCATCAGGTGAGATACTCTTGACTTTGTGTAAATTTAAGTTGCCATTGCAGCTTTACATTCACTCTGTGACATTGCATTTGTGTAGTAGAAAATTTGGTCTCTGTATGTCAGGAAAAAAATGTCTTTTGTAAACTTTGTTCTCTGGGTAAAAAAATAGCCCTTTTAAGCTCTGATTTTCTGTTCCTGTCACCTGAGAAGTCTTTAGAGCTCACAGGTTCAGTTTTCCTATTCAGAGTTGAGAGTGCAGAGCTAACATTTTCTTGTCTCTTCAGGCTCTTGGCAGTTTAGTTAACTGGGCTTGTTTGTTTGTTTGTTTGTTTTTGTTCTTATTTGGTGTTTTTGTTTTGTTTTAACTAGTTCTGAATATAAAAAAGGCTACACATTTTAAGGCATTCTAGAAGCTGAGTAAACTCAAAGTTTCTAGTGCAAGTTTCTAGATAATTTTTAATTCAGTAAGTAAAAATGTCTTTAATAGACTGCTTTGCAAAAGTATCTGCACAGACCTTTTGTAGATGTCCCCTTTTATGAATAAAAGTTGGCAAAATTCCCTGAGAAAACTCAATTTTGAGGTTTTGCTGATATCAGAAGCATACAATAGAACCCAGGTGGAATAGCAACACATTGTGAAACTAAAACTGCATTTAAGTTTCTTCCCTTGGCAGAATGTAAACATATTTCAAAAGAATAGAGTGTTCTCTGGCATTACAGGGACCAAGGGTATGAAAGCAGACAAGACTTTTCACTTCACTGCTAAAAAAAAGGTCATCAAAAAGTATTCTGAGGTGCTGCAAAACCAGAGATCCAGAGATACTCTGGTAGAGGTAGGAGAGCACAGGCAGTTCCTGTTTCAGCTCCTGTTTGAACACATACACATTTTTCAACTTCTGCTCAGAGTACTAGAAAGGTATAAATACAGGAGGAACTTGGGTGAAAAAATTACAGGAGCCTTGAAGACTTCCAGTTACTGGGGAAAATGGCAGAAAGCAAGAGCAGGGTCCTTTGGCTGTACCTCAACTGAAGCATTTATCTATACAGCACAAAAACCTCAAAGATGAAGAATAACTCATATTTACCTAGCTTAATAAGTGTGTTGTGATGAATTTTAGAACATGGAATGTTACTTTGAGCATGAGCATGGACTGTAAGGGTAATTACATAAGATAATGATAAATATCAGCCTTTCTTGCTGCTGGTTCCTTTTATGAATTGTTGTGTCTGCCTGTGGAGGGAATCAATGAAAATTTATTGATTTATTGGTACAATTAATCTGATTGGTCAGCTGGTGGTTGTTTTATAGAATCATTGCTCAGACTTTATTGTGTTTATGTATAGATACTATAAAGCTTGTAACAATAGTGCCTACAAAACTCTACTGCAGAAGAGTTTGTTATTACTTTGCCAATAGCTGCAGCAGGTAGTGTTGTAGTGGGAAGCAAGACTGACATTCATCTTGCTTTTCAAACTCACCTGCAATTGTTTTAGGTGAAAATTCTATTCCAGGTAGCTGTTAGCAAGAGAGGAGTTTGGCATGGCATGAAGGCAGAAGTTAATGACTATGGAGTCTAGCTGAGTTAATGACTATAGATTCTTGTTTTTTCCATCAATACATTTAGAATACTTTTTCAGAACATTGCTTCTTCAGAGTTAAGACTTGTCTTCTAGCCTTCAGCCTTTCTTTTCAATTTTACTTTTTTTTCCCCCCTTCCCTACTGAGCTTTTCTTGGGTATTTCCTTAAACAGCTCTTTTCCCTCTTCCCATTTCATTTCTGATACAGAGTAATCCTTTAATATAGTTTGTTTTGCTAGATGAACAGGATGCACTCTTTTGAAATCCTTTTGTAAAATAAACTTCTTTATTCATGTAGTATCCTAACTAGTCCTCCTGGTAAATGTTCTGACTTAAGTGAATTAAGGCTACGTAGTATTATGAGAGACATGACAAACTTTTTTTGTCTTCAAAATCCCCCTTAATTACTGTACCTTAGAATTTTATTTTTCCTTTCTCACAAGACCCTTCATTACAGAATAATCTACTTAGGGGTTGTTTTTATTCCTCATCCCACTTCTAATCATTTGCCCCAGCTTGAAACAGAAAGTCTTTATCTCATATTTTTCCTTCTTTTTCTATTTCTGTTACTCCATTCTTATAGGTCACGTAGGTTCTTTTTGAGTAACTTGAGTCAATCTGGATTTTTCTGAATAACATTTGACTAACTCTCAATAGCATTTTTTTTGAGGGAGTTGTTTAGCATGGAGAAAAGGAGGCTCAGAGAGGAAATTTTGCTCCTTTGCTCTCTGCAACTACCTGAGAGAAGATTATGGCGTGGTGGGGGCCTCTTAACTGACAAGCAACAGCAGCAAGCAGTAGGCTAAGAGGAAATGCCCTGAGTTGTGCCAGGGAGGTTTAGATTGGATATTAGAAAAAATTTCTTCATGGAAAGAGTTGTCAAGCATTGGAACAGGCTGCCCAGGGAAGTGGTTGAGTCACCAGCCCTGGAGGTATTAAAGGATGTGTAGACATCCTTTTGGATGGCATTCAGGACATGGGGCAGTGGTGGACTTGGCAGTGCTGGACTCGATGATCTCAGGGTCTTTCCAATGGAAACGATGGTGTGATTTTATGATTGCATTTTCTTATGCTGTGTTCACTGGTCTCATTCTCTCATACCAGTACAAACCCTGTAGTTTTGTCTTTATGTTATGAAATTAAATTTGTGTGTCTAAAAATGTATACCATCCCAGCACAGCTGCTTGGAATTCTTTCCTGAAATGATCTTTCACTCACAGTGTTGTCTCCTAATCCCCTTTTTCATGCCGTAGATAATATCTGCTGCTTCACAGTACATAGCTCTGCCCAACTTTCTGCCTTGTTCATGAAATAAAATACTAGTTACTATGAGTTCTAGTCCATCATTTTAAAATACTGGGAATGGAGTTTCTTCCATATTTTCCTATTCCTGCTCTGTGTACTTACAGACATATTCTTCTACAGGTCAAGAAAGAGCTGGGAATACAACTTCAGATTTCCCCATTGGACAGGTAATCTCGAGTTGTCCATGGGGCTACCTCACTGTGTTTAGATGCTCATGTGAATTTTTGCATCTCTGGTTCTTGGTTAACGTCTTAGTTACTGTATCTTTATCAAGTGACACTGTGAAAGTCTAATCCGAGCTGTTTGCAGAGCTAGGCACATGTCCTGTAGTTTGTTACTCACCAGCTCTTTGTTACCTGCTCCTTGTGTTATTGCAACTGCTGCTTTCATATCCATCACCATTTCCACTATAAAAAATTGTAAAGCTAGAAACTGTTCAACTTCCCCCCAATAGAAATCCTTTTTACTTTTCTTTGCAAAAGTTTACATGAAGCTTTCATGAAGTCATATCCTGTTTTGATGGACTACAAAAAGCTTCCATTGGCCTCCCACTGAATGTTACCTTCTCCCACTGCTCTTCATGTCCTTTTCCCCCATCTGAATCTTTATTTTAATATTTTCGTCTTTGTTACACTGCCAAACTTCATCAAAATAAATTAGTCTGCTTTCTTGCTGACTTTTAGTGACCTTTCCAAATACTCAAAGGATTTATTTTATTCTTCTAGTCCCTATGAAGAGCTTTTTTGTTGAAGTTCACATCTACCAGATTTATACTCCCATATACTCCTATTTCTTTAAAATAAAGCGGGACCCCATACCATAATCAAGCCTTGGTAAAATACGAGGGACATAATGTATCCAGAATTTGAGTATAAGGACTAATCTGTTGCATATGATATAAAAGTAGTTGGTTTATGACTTCTTTGAAACTGCTCTAAATAGTCTCCAATGGGAGTATTTTATTTGTACACAGAAGTAATACAGCTTGTTCTTTTTCTCTTTTTTTTTTTTTTTTTGTCTTTTTTTGTCTTTTTTTTTTTTTTTTTTTTTTTTTTTTGTCTAAGATGGAAATTCTGGATGTCTACACTCTCTTAGCAGCCAGAGCACAGATGAAAATCTCTCTGTAACTCAGAGTGCCAAACTGCTTGTGCATCCATACAGTGCTGGTCTCTCACCTGCCAGGGGTATTTCAGATGCCCCAAGTTCTGCATCCCATGTGCTGCGGTCATCGCCCATTCCTCCAGGTACAGCAAACACTGTTTGACTCAACACCCACAATAAATGTTCTGACATTGAATGTCTCTCTGTATGAAATGGACACTGGAACTGTTACCCACCAGCACATGAAAACAAAACATTGCAAATTAAGAGTGCAAAATTAAGTAATTCTGTCCTTCTAGACTTACATTACAAAGTAAGCAAAAACAGTGTAAAATGTGGCCAAGTACAGGTACCTGTACCTTCTAGCTTTTTTTCTCTCCTCCTAATCAGATTCCTGCTGCCATCAGTCTTCTTTATCCCATTCCCTCTGCTCATAGTATTTCTATTTCCTACTGCAGTTGCAGTGCTACAGTCCAGCAGAACAGGAGGAAAACTTAGCTCAAACTTAGTCACTTTGTTGCCTGTCACATCTCACTTTTTAGGCTTTCCAGTCTTCCATTTAGCAATGGTGGGGCTGAGAGAAGCAGCAACTGTGTCAGCATCTTACCTGTAATGATCCTCTGTGTTAGTTGGGAGCCCACTACATTGTATTTTTATGTATCGAATAACTGTTAAAAGTTAACACAAAATTTAGCAAGAGGAAACTTCAATGAGTGATTTTTCAGGTATATTTTTTTGAGGGGCCACACAATAACATGCAACTTTTTAAAGATCTATTGCATCATCCCTCTCCTGAAAATATGAGAATCAACACCCTTTCACTGTGTGAAACCTCACCTTGAGAAAAATTCCAGGAAACCACAGGGATGTTTTCAGTAATCTTCAATAAAAATCCCCCTGGAAAGTGAATTTACCACCTGTCTCTTTCTAGTACCAGGTCGGGTTGAACACTGGAACAGGGTGCCCATGGAGGCTGCAGAAGTACCAACACTTGGAGATGCTCAAAATTCAGCTGGACAAGGCCCTGAGCAACCTGAGTTATCCTTGAAGTTGGCTCAGCTTTGAGCAGGCCATTACATCAGATCACTTCCTTGAGGGTCCCTTCTAACCTAAATTATTCTGTAATTCAGATAGAATAAATACTCTAACCATTAAATTTGTCAAATTGGATCATTTTAGCAGGTTTTTTTCAGCTTGTTCTTTGTTCTGTGGCAATATCTGTTGACAGTTACCATCCCTTCCTTTTTTTTAATCCTTTCCAATCGCAGATTTTTTATTGGAAACCATACAAAAGAATGTAGCTCATCAGTGGATCCAAAGTAAAAGAGAAGAAATTATTGATCAGATGACTGAAGCATGTTTGAATCAATCACTGGATGCTCTTCTATCAAGATTTTTACTCATGAAAGAAGATTATGAACTTATAAGCACCAAACCTACAAGGACATCAAAAGTACGACAACTGCTTGATACATCAGACAGCCAAGGAGAGGAATTTGCCAGAATTATAGTACAGAAGTTGAAAGATAACAAACAGCTAGGACTTCAGCCTTATCCAGATGTTGTATCTAATTCTCAAAGACTGCATCTTTAAATTTATTCTTTCTTTATGAAACCATGTGAATATTTCTTACAACATGATTCCTGTTTCTAATATAGTATTTTATTTATGTTTAGCTTTGTCTTTGCTGTGCCTTTGTAAGAGTATCAGAAATGACCCTGAGTTCTTCTAGCCTGCATTTGTTCAGTAATCAATTAATAATTTGGAGTGCAATCATAAAACCAAACACTTGACAGTTGCTGACTCATTTTGTAAAAGTATTTTGTTTATACATGACAAAGAAAAACATTAAAGGTTCACCATTTTACATATTTGCTGTTTATACACATCCTTTCCTTTCATCTCACAGGATTGAGACATGTAATCTTAACATTTTTTTCTCATTCCATCTGCTCTTTCTCACAGAGGAGGGAAAAAAACACCTAGGTGCTCTTTTCCAGGGCTGTTCTGCTCTGTGTGTAATAAACTTCCTTCCTTAAGCCATGCTGGTGTGCATACAGGAGAGGAGTGGTAGGTGGGAGGAAGTTTATATTGCATTTCTGCATGATTTTTTATGGTTTTGTTTTGTTTTTCCCATTTTGTTGCCAGAGCAAGTGCCTCAGACCACAGCATAAGAAGAATTTTAGTCCAAAGAGGAGCCCAAGGGGAAGGAGGACGTTGTGCTTGTCATCTTTGTTCTGCTCAGAAGTGATATAGGAGAAAGGCTGCAGCTATAGCATTTTGCATTGTTTGGTTATAAACACTTCAGCTATTCTTGAAATCATTGTAGGATGAGATCCAGGAAGAACTTACATAAGGGCATCCTCACTTAATACCTTTTAACATTTCCTTGGTCGTCTGCCTTGCCTTTGTCACCTGCCATCTTACCACCCCTTACCTTTGTCATCTGCCATAAATACTTCTCATGTCATGTTGCTAGATCAAACTTCTAACTCAATTTTATGTTTGGTATTTACATGATGAGCTGCATAAGTAGTTGGGTCTGTACAAAGATCAATCATGTCCTGCTCTGCCATGCTGGAAGTAATGTGCAGGGGTATCTTCTGCTATCACCTGCCTTAACCTCCTTTGGATCACATCTCTGCTGTCCTGTTTGTCTGAAGGATGGTAACATGTTGAGGCACAGGTGGGGCCACCTGAGAGGAAAAGGTATGTGGTATTTTTTCAGTTACTTTCACAAGACCTTAGTGACTTTGTCTAGATTACTTCAAAACTAGTAAAAAATGACTAGTTTTAATTTGTCAGAACACAGCACAGGCAGATTTTTTTTGCAAGCACTAATAAATAATAACAATTTCTGCTCAGGCTATTTAAAATTTGGGAAAATCCAATCTCCACAAGATTGGATTGTATTTCACCATTCTTACAAGAATGGTGAAATATACCTAAATTACCACATAAAAAGGAGCAGATAAATGAAAAATCCTAAGGAATGGTTGTTTCAAAACCTATGGAGATGTGAGACCTGCCCCATTTCAATGATTCAAGCTTCAGTGTCATTAGTGATTGCCAACAGCTTACTTTTTTCAATATCTTTATGATTTTGTGAACTGAATCACAAGAATACAATGTATAGTTTATTGAATAGGAGAGGTTTAATTTTTTTTTTTTTTTTAATAAAGAAAGTTTTTGACATAAACTGGGTATTTGCCTTTTATCCTGCTTCCCTCTGGAAGCTGAAAAATTCCCGTTAAATAGCTGAAATCAGGGCTATGGTGCAATGAGTGGCTGTGCTTTTCCCAGAGTAGACCTAATGATGTCTAGCAGGGAGAGGTCTGAGGAAAGCTGGTGCCAAAACTGTGTGTTTCACTGCACATCACATTTTAAGCCACATTGTTCATTATTATTGGTCCTTAAAATAATATTTGTGTCTTGCAAGCTGGGAAGTAAGATTTCTTCAATGTGTGTCCAAAATTGTTCATGTATTAGGAACTTTCCTGAGAACCCACTGTAAGACAGCTGTGTCAAGGAAAGGAGCATCCTGCAGCTTTCAAAGTCTCCCTGTTGACTCCTGCCTGTCAGTACAGAACTAGTTTGGTTTCTCTTAATTACAATTAAATGTGGCCCTATGGAGTCACATTCAGGAATGGTGCTGTCACACTGCTGCAATCACTATGGGCTGCTCCTCTTTGTGTGCCTTCCCTGTGAGGTGGCACAGCTGCAGAAAGAGTAATTTTCTACCCCCAGCTCTGAATATATTATACCCCCATGTCTGTAAGGCCATGAGCATTCCAGCCAAAACCCAGCCCTCCAAGGAAACCCTGAGGCTACTCAGTATGGAAACTCAGGCCAATCTCCCTCCTCTTTCCTTGGACCCTGATTCCCATGATGGAATACACTCATGGAATAGTTCTGGTTAGAAGGGGACTGCTAAGGGTCAGCTTGTCCAGCCCTTCTGCCATGGTCAGGGACACCTTCAGCTGGATCAGGTTGCTCAGAGCCAGTGTGACCTTGAATGTTTCCAGGGTGTCAGACACTACCACTCTGGGCAACATCAACCAGCCCTCTCCAACGCCTCTAACACACAAATCTCCTTGAGTGAAAGGGAGGAGGAGGAGGCAGCCACAGTTGGAGCTCAAGAGATACAGACAAGGGCATAATGAGAATGATTTGGGGTCAGCATGGGGGAAGAGAGGTGGAGGTTTTGTGCTTGGCCTTCACACAGAGTAAAGGGTTTATGGAGGTGACACATGTGAGAGTCAGTATGAGCCGCAGTCTGACACTTCTGTTGTTTTACAGTTGTTTTAACAGTAGTTTGTACATTCCTCATTTCTTCATTGCAATTCCTAACAGATTTTCCTGCTTTTTCACTCCAAGGGGAAATGATGCTGATGTTTCAGACTGACAGTAAAAGCTTTTCTCTGAGTTGTAACAGCTCACTGAAAGCCTTTTAAAATGTGCACGTAGAAATGTATTTTTATATGTAGACAGGGAAAAATAGAAACACAGGACTACACATATTATTTAGTGTTTGTTGGCATTAGATTTTGTATGGTATTTTAGCACCTTGTCACTGAGTAGTGGCTGCTCCTTGTGTTCTGCTGCCACACCTGAAGTTAACATGGTTGGGAGAAGCTTGTTGGTCTGTGAGCTACATTCTCTCCTGCATCAACTTCATGGCAAAGTAAGTAAAACTCTGGTTTTACCAAGATGACACTAATGGTGGCCTTTGTTTGCCATTCAGAGTCTTGCAGCTGATGGCAGAGGGTGTTTGGCAGTGTGTTTTCAGTCAGGGGTCAGTGTAAGTGCATCTGTTGTGGATGAGCACTGTAGGGGCCCGGGCTGGCTGAGGCACAGAGGGCAGAGTTATGGAACAGGAGGAAGCAGAGCACTTGGCAGGGCACCACTGAGCTGTTTGCTGCAGCTGAGCAATGGTATGAATGAAGAGGGCTCTGGAAATAATTGAACTGGCCTTGTTTCCAGTGCAAGTATGAAAAGCTTTCCTGAACAGTAATGGAAGCGTGGGCAGAAAATGCCACAGGTTTAGTCAGGCAAGCATGCCTTACTTTGCTGTTCAATCAGGAAATGTGTGTTTATATGTAACTGAGACACACAGAAGAATTACTGTGAACAGTAAGTTGGTACAGGAGAAGCTTCACTGCAAACATTCTTATCAAGTCCTGAAATACTGTAAAAATGAGTAAGAAAAACTTGTTACAAAGGCATTCACATTCACTTCTTTACATTAAAATGCAAGATTTACATTTAATCTTCCTTGGCAAAGGAACTCGATTTTGTGTTTACAGAATAAATGTTCAGGAAAAATCCTTTTTGTGCACAGTGCATGCTTTATGATTGCTCAATGTTGATTTATGTGCTGTTCCTGTAAATCTATGGCAAGTGTCCAGTAGTGTGTAACCATGAGGGTCAGGCCAACAGAAATATGGGAGACATTAATGAAGAAAAGACTCTGTTTCATGTTTGAATATACAGCTTCTACAGACTTGAAACAAAGGGCTGAGGCTGGCTCAGGAGCAGGATAAATGGACAGTATAAAGGTGGTCTATAGCAAAGCCCCTCAACATAACACACAATCAGAAAAACAGTTTGGTGCCCCACATCAGAAACAGGACAAACTCAAGTTCAAATTTCAGAGTGAAAATAATTACACATTCTTGAAAATATACATTCTGGGCTTTAGGTTTTAGTTTGTGAACAATTGTCCTGGCAGAAGGAAAAGAATTTAAGATGACAGAGGCCCTGATTAAGGAACGTGGGGCTCAGCCTCTGTTTGTCCAACAAGGAAAAACATCCCTGCAAAACAAGCCCATTGCCAAAATTGCTACATTATAATGTACGTAACCACAAACTTGCAGGCAGCTGGAATTGTGCAATCTTTTCAGGCAGGCAGACTTAGAGAGCTCTCATCCTTCGTAGATAAAACAACTTGAAAACTGTTTATTCAAAGAATTTGTCCTACACCTGCTTTGAATAGGGTTTAAAAGAAACACAGCCATTTCTGTGTAAACATTAACTGTATAGCTGTCTCAGTCTACCATAAAAAGTATGTTTATACAAGATGTTACTTTAAAATGAAGAAGCAGGAGGAGCGCTGGCTTTAAAAAGAAAGATTTGTATTTTGTTTATTATTCCTTTTGGTCACCATGGGTTACAGGATGGAATGTGCAACGAGATTCTATGCTCCTGCTTGTTTTCTAGTTGGGCTGCTCAGGTGTGTTGGAGGAATATCTGTGCTTGGATTCAAATGTTTTACTTCTCTGTGTGATTAGTGGTCCAGTCTGAGGAAGTGCTGTTATCTGGTGCTTCAGCTCTAGTGACAAGACTCTTGACCTGCTGGATCAGCTCCTTCCAGATGCCCTTTGGCACATGAGTACATCATTCTTCACGGAAAACAAAAATCCCGGTTAAATCTTGCATTTATTAACTTTTCACTCTGCCAAAAAAGCAGAGTTTTATTTTCTGGATGTTTACTTGTATGCTGTATACCATACTGGCTTTGCTACAGGACATCACAGGACAACCTATTACTTCAGAAGACTAACTGAATACACTGGGTAAATAATTTCTTTCTTTCTTTGCTTATTCTTATCCTAGGGCTTTTTTTTAAAGCTTATTTAATTAAAGTAAGATCTTAACGCCAGATCAGCCTGTTTTGTGTCTCATGCATCATGTCATAAATTACTATAAAAGACACAAATCTATAATTCTGAAAATAAGAAAAATAATCGAGTTGATTAATATCTAACAAAGCATAAACTTAGAAGAAAATTTGGAAAAAAAACCCCAGAAAAACATTTCGTAGTTTGAAATTGAATAATGTCTATTAATTTCAGTTTACAACTCTTTGCTAGTCTATCCCTCTGAAAGACTTTCTGATTTAGCAAGTTATGCCACCAGAATAAACATTTTTGTGTAGTGTTAGTAAAAATTCCACTGAGGCTTTCTAAATCGGCAAGAAGGAATTAGTCTGCATTAGTTATTCATGGTTTCAGTGACATATGGATGAAGGATTTTTCCACCCCAGCTTTCCTTTTTTTTACTTCTATCACAACTTTCTTAGGAATAGATAGCAGCAGTTGCCTGCTTCTGCCTGCTAATGACCTCAGCTGAGGCTGTTTGGGGAAACCACATTCCAGGAGAGTCTGAGATCTTTCTTGAAAGCTCTCATTGATTTTAATATTCATGCTACTGTAATAAAAATAGCAGGTAATGCAGTGAGTGAGAGAAGTGGCTATTCATATGGGTATTAACTTAGCTATCCTGGTTAAACAGAGGTGTTTACTTAGAGCAGCAGCCCTAGAGAGGCACTGTTCTATTCCAGCAGCCCTTCTGCTAAAGGAAGCAAGCATGTCACCTACCCTCTGGTAAGGTGCTAGCTTCTCTTTTTAATACTTTCCTTAGATTTGGGCTACATAGCTTTTCTCTCAAATCTCCTCTGTGATTTGTTTTGGGGTGGGAATGTAGTGCTGGGGGTGGAGCAAGTCCCTTCTGTGGGAAAGGCAGTCCGTGACCCTAGTAATGCATGTGAAGCAATTATTCATTAAATGTTTTATAAACATAGAATTTGAAATCCAAAAAGAAATATGCTTGTTTCCTATTGAGTGAGAAATGTTTGCTTCAGATGAGATCAAAGTGGATTTTTTGTTGCTGTTGTTTGAGTTTTTAGTATTATAATTTCTGAGAGTATTTTATTTTATGCTGTTTCCTCATACTGCATAATCTTGTTTTGTTTGCTTTCCTCATTGGGAAATGTCCAACAGTACAAGCTGTTATGAATACTCCCTTTGAGACCTGTTGATGCTCATACTCAGTAGTAGTGTTTTGAAGTCTGAGCTACACATTTTTGGTCATGTTGAAAACTGCTTGCTCATCTGATTTCATGTTCCAATAGCTATTAATATAAATGTATATGTTTGGATTTTTTTAAGTTTTACAGGCAGGAGAAAATTGCCCAGAATGTACTTAGAGAAAATAAGAGATTGCTCATGACTTTTACATGTGCTTTCTACATGCACATTGATTTCTAATACACACATAATTAAAATGTGCTAGATTTTAATTTTAAATGTTATTCTTAATGTCACTAATTTTCTGAATGAAACTAGAAAATATTGGGGGTTTATCCGTTTTCTTAGCTGGTTTGACTTTGCCTGGTTCATTGGTGGCGCTTTCATTATTGAGAAATTTTGTGGAGGTAGACAAAATTCACCAAAACAAAAGACCATGAAATGAGGTGTAAATCTGATGGCCAGCATGTTCCAACATCTTTCATAGCAGTTGACTTTTTAAATTACTTTCCTCAGCTTCCAACAGAAGCTGCTGAAGGCAGCAATAATTCATCTCTGAGATCTTATTGATTTACTAATATTTCTTAAATTAAAAGATGAGAATTGCTAAATACTCTTAAACAGAGGCATCTCAGTCCCTCTGGAAGCAGTTTTGCACAAGTCCATAAGTTCCTATGGAGGTACATAAGCACTTCCCTGGCCAAGCCTTCTTGAATCATTTGGCAAAGTTGAATTACCTCCTTAAGAAGGAAGCAATCTTTCATGAAATGTAGACCCCTGAAGAATGGGAAGAGAAAATCCTGCCCTACCAAACCAGCCCTACAGTAATTTATGGAAGAACTGTGTTTGATTTCAGCTTTAGTTTTCAACTACTATCTACTTGCCACTTCCTTCACTTTTGTGTATGACTTTTGGCAGTAGCTTAAGTAAGAAACGACCTTTTAAGAATTACCTGTATGTAATTAACTTAACTTCTCAGGCATTGGTCTCCAAGGTCCTTTCTCTTGCTCTTTGCATATCCAGCTGTGAGATAAACATGAAGCTCCAAAGGATTTAGGGCCATTATGGCTGTCTGGACTCTCAAGGCATTGTGTTTCCCTGAGAGGAAAATTTGCCTCCATTTATTGAGACAGTGCCTAAGAAAAAGGAAGACCTGAATGAAAATAGGTTCTGAAGCTGTGTAGCAGAGCTCACTTGCTGACACGAGGCAGAGGCAAGTGCTGGCAGCTGTGTCATTCAGCCTGCTGTGGCCTCTGAGGCACATTGATTCCAGAAACCAATACCTCCTTCTGCTTGTCCCACTCTGTGGAACCAAGATACCAAGGACCTTCTTTAGCATCAGAAAGCTTTTATGCTTTGCTCTTCAGACTTCATACTCAAGAGTTACTAAAATACCTGTACTGGTAATTTCGCTGCCATAAAGTTTTATCATCACAACACCCAACCATGTTAAAACTGAATGCGAAGAACCTCAGCTTTTTAATTACTACATAAATTAAAACTTTCTGGTCTCAGAAAGCCACTTTGAATGCTAGATGATTCACCATAAATATTTTTCATCTATTATAGTACAGGATTTTAAGACTGAAAATGGGCACCTCTGTAAGAAATCACCTTATTACAGGTCTGATGGCTGTCCCCAATAAGCTCTCTCAGTTAGTAGCTTTTGCTGTCTCTCACTTGGATTGGTGCACCTTCAAAATGGTGGAGAAGAGCTATTGAAGCATTCTTGAACGTGCAAGCTTCTCAGCTGAAGCTTCTTGGCACACCAGTTCAAGGCAGAAGCAACGGTGATGGTCCCAGAAAGGGAACATGGTGGCATGAGGATGAAGTGATAGTGACAAGAGTAGGACAGGACTATTGACCAGATTCAGTAGGAAAAAAATAGCAGAAGCTATAAATGAGGTAAAGAATTAGACAACAGACACTGGGCAAATCTTTGAATAGTTTTCATCATTGCCTGGAATGTAAAAGCATTCTTTAAACATTTGACAAAAAAATTATTCTTAAGCTATTATACAGGGAGATCTGTACAGGAGATTATGTCCTATATCCCACTAATTTTCTTAATAGCATGAAAACTTTGCTGAGAACTAGCATCAGTCACGACTCAGTGAATCTTGTTTATTTAAGGACATAGTCCTGAATAAAGAAATCAGTAACTGCTCCAACAATGTGGTGGCACTGAATGAAATCAGTGCACTGTCAAAGCTGCTAGAAATATTAATGTTGTCTTGGTGGAGAAGGACAGGCAGAAGCTGTTTAAAAAATTTTGTCCAAAAATTTCTACTTTCAGATTATATAAATTAATTACAGTGAAGTTGCACATCTTGGTTATGGAAACTGAATCTCTTTCCCTTTGATTCTCGGGCCATACCTATTTGAGGACTTATTTGAGGGTCTGGGTAAAAGTTCTGCTAATGTGACATGTCTCAAAGTACTGAATTTTGAACTGTTTCTTCTAATTGTTTTTCTTTCATAATGGTTTAATCAGCAGTCACTTATTTATGGAGGAAATACTTCCCTACACAGCTCCGGTTACAAATTTTTAGAAATTGGAAATAAACTTTTGGTAGCACAAGAGATAAGAGGAAAATATGCAAAACATTGTGTTACTTAAGAATATAATTTAAACTTTACCTTAGTGCTCTCATGAAAGCCGCAGATTGTAAAAGTACTACTAGGCTTCAGTAGCACTGCCAGTTTAAATGATCAAATTTCCTGTAGCTAGCAGGCCCTCTGTACGAGACATCCGAGTTCAGGTTTGATACCATGTACACAAGTTACCCATAGCTACCAATTACTTGATGTATTCTTTTTTACAGGAAAATAACTGTATCCTCCTTACCAGGGAGACTTCATTTCAGGAAAAGTGATAGCCCCTGGGTTTGATCACTGCTTGCATAGCTCCACATTAACATCACCTGGGTAACAAAGGTTAATTTTGAATTCCCACACCCTTTGAGCTGTGCTGACTGAAACAGTTGGGCATTTCAGCTCCCAGCCAGATCTCGCATTTAAAAATCTGAAAAAAAAAATTAAAAATCATACATCAAGCATAAGAAGCGTACAATCATTTTAAATCAGCTATGCTAGAAAAGGACTATTAATACAGAAATATGTCCAGATTTTAGCATGTTACTATCATGATGAACACTCCAAACAGCTGCCATCATGGGAAGGGTTTCTGCTGATATTTTATGTAGCCATCAAGAACAGAAATGGAGACAGGAGGTTCTGGAAGTATTGGCCTATTGGCCTGTATTTTGGGGTGGGGAGGGTGACTTTTTCCTCCTTTCTGTCACACAGAAGGTAACAGTTGAAGCTCATCAGGAATCTGAAGGAAGGTATATGAATGGTGTATTGGATGCATGAAATTTCTCCCTGCAAAACAGGATGATGTTTTTTATTCCTAGAGGGATGATGTGACAAGTAACAGGAGTCACTTGTGTGTGTGAGGAGGAGGAGGCCAAAAAGTCAAAAGGGAGACTGCAGTCATGCTTGGACACTTGACAAGAGTTAATGTTTAAGTTTATACCAGTGTTCCCACAGTGTTCCTGTGGTTAGGGAAAGTGCCATTGGGATGAGAAAAGCATTTAATCTTTAAAGAGAGTTTGACATCTTTTACTTTTTAGTACTCATCAGGCCTAGTTCACTATTTGATCAATTAGGAAAGTAAGTTGCATCAAAAAAGCTGGGAAGGAAGACATAGAATTATAATATATTCAAGGTTGCTAAACCAGCCATACTTTACAAGGAAAGCAAACCTTTCAGGAAGTTTGGGGAGGGTCGATTGTTTTAAATTGGCCATTGACCCACGTTTAACAACACAAATTTATGAATCACATGTAATGTGTAAACATTTGTAATCAAATGGGTTTTGTTTTGCCAGTGTTGCATGGATGAGCTTTGTTCTACTCAGGGAACTTGGATCTAGATCATAGGATTTTAAGGAAATGATCTTCAGAAGTGCTTTAGAGTGTGTGTGGAGGAGAGAAGGGAAGGAGAAACAGATATCTTTTGAGATAGATACCAAAAATTAGCCATTGGTCTAAGCCACCTTATACATCAGCAGGACTCAAGAGCTGAGGCAGTCCCTGCAGCCCTGGGTTCCTCAGCCCCAGAGCTGGGCAGGTGTGCACAAGGCAGGCTGATCCTGTGCAGTCAGGTCCTGCTTCCCAGCTCCCAGCACACTTGGATCTTGTCCTGCGAGCAGCAGAGGGAAATGCTTTTACAGACATGTTTTGTTGGACTCTCTTACACAGAAGCATTCCAGGGACAGAGTGTCCCAGACTCAATCCCTCTGAATGTTAGTGGCTTCTCCTGAGTTAAGTGAGGTTAATAGCTAACCAAGCTGCATTATTCACTGCTGCAGTAAAAGATTTTTTTACCCTCATATGAACATTTATTTTGTGAGATTAGAGGTTTTGAGGCTCTTTTTCTGTCTTTGGTGTTCTCCAGCAGAACAGTTTTCAAGTGAATGTCATTTGATAAAACAAATAATAATGAAATTGAAATTCTTTGTGAGATAAGAACAAATTTTAGGAAGAGGTATTCTTGTAGAAGATACTCCAGCTGTATTAGAACGTGTTTCCTGGGATACAGTGTCTCTTCCTTCCTTAAAATATTTTCAATAACATAACATAAAATTACAATTCAAGACAAATAATAATAGTGAACTGCGAGTTAACAAAAGCTTCAGAATCTATAACCAAAGACAGTGGCCTCATACTTATGCATTAAAAAGGTATGTAACCATGAAAGTTAAAAAACTTCACTAGTGTGCTATTCCTGAACTGCAAGATAAAATCAGGCAAAATAGTTGTTCTTTGTATCATTTATGCCTTGTATGTTAATTTTATTATCCATGTCTCTGATGCCACATGCATCAATAATAATAATAATAATAATACAAAAATGTTCTCTCCTCTTGTTTTCAGATAACGTGACTTGAAGATGCCAACCCCTTGGCAAAAATGCTGCAATAAAAAGTCCAGAACTGAGAATGCAAAAGCTGAAATGGACAATATGGCAGAGACAAGTGAAAAAATGCAGATGAAAAAAGAAATCACATTACTAAATGGAGTTTCTTTAATTGTAGGGAACATGATTGGCTCTGGTATATTCGTATCACCCCGAGGGGTTTTAATGTATAGTGCTTCCTATGGACTCTCACTGATCATCTGGGCACTTGGTGGGATTTTTTCCCTGTTTGGAGCTTTGTGTTACGTGGAACTGGGAACATCCATCATAAAATCTGGAGGCAGTTATGCCTATATTCTGGAGGCATTTGGGGCCTTTGTGGCCTTCATCAGACTCTGGTCTTCCTTGCTAATTATCGAACCAACAACTCAGGCAGTGATAGCAATCACATTTGCTAACTACATTGTTCAGTCAATTTTTCCCCACTGTGAGCCGCCGTATGACGCAGTCAGGCTGATTGCAGCTGCCTGTATATGTAAGTAGTGATTGCCAGAAGTTAAGAACTGTAATTATGCGTGGTCAGAGAAGGTTTTTCTAAATTTCTATTTCTTTGTATTCTGTGAAAATAATTATTACCTATCAAAAACACGTTCTTAAGAACTAATAATCTTTTATTCAGATGTATTGTGTTTGGAGCTGGTATTACTAGAGGGGAGAGGAGAATTACAACAATTTGGCAGAGAGAAATTGTGACTGCTGATTAAAGGTACACAATTGTCTATGGGTTCACTGGCCTAACTGGCTGACAGGACACTGTCACATGCACAGCTTCATTTATGAAAATGAAGGCAAGAAGTTCTATGAGCATGTGTGGTTGCATGCTAGTGCCCTAACTATATAGAATGATTTCTAAATTATTTTCATTTTGAGAATTACAAAACCCTTTTTCTTCCTTTCAAAACTGAAGTATAGATTATAGGCAAGTCAAGGAAACAGAAGCAAAGACCAAAAAGATTTCTAGATAAGAAAAAGCCCACTTTGATCCATGCTTGAGAGCACTCTATGTGACCATGCCATGTTTGTTCTGCTCTCTTCTCCAGCAGCTGGGCTTCATACCTGGTGCCAATGCACACCATCGCCTTTCCTCATCTATCTCTGTTTTGAATCAGGGGGCGGCAAGAGGGAGAAGTTTGCTGTGTTGCCCTGTGTGTGCTGGAGTGAGAGCAGATGGGCACATAGCTCAGCCCCTGGCTGGACCTGCTGCCAGCTGAGGGACAAGCCTGACTGCAGAGAATTTGGGAAAAGGAGGAAACTTCAAAACCACGAGCATAGAGTAATAGCATGCTGGCCTGGCTCAATTCAGTATCTTCTCACAGCATGCAAACTATGTTTGTGCAGAAGTTGTCCTTATTCTGTACCAAAACTGGAGCTTAACTCGGCAGGAAGAAATTTTTGATATACAGGATATAAAGAAATACTATCATTTGTATGCAAATAGTTCTTGTTGAGTTCAATAAAATGTAAATATTATTTAAAAGGAGAAGGAGCTAGTCCTAAAATTCAAAGATTGGTGTGTTTTGTCCTACTCACTGTCATGAAAACAGAAAACCATTGTGTAAATTTTAAACCAGGTATTTCATTTTAGTAAATCTGGGAAGTCCTGAAGTGGTGAAATTTAATTCAGTTTTACTCCTTGAAAGAGTAGTAGTATCTGGATAGATGGGTTTGAAATATGACTTAAGTGATGTTAAACATCCAGGGCTCCTTTCATGCATATTCTATTTCTCTGCAGGTTCCTTAACATTTATTAACTGTGTTAATGTAAAGTGGGGTACCCGTGTACAAGATATTTTCACATATGCCAAAGTCATGGCTCTTATCTTGGTGATATCTGTTGGCCTTTACAAAATTGGCAAAGGTAAGAATCATTTTCATGTACCTAAATTCTATGAAATGAATCATATATGACGATTTCAAAATCCACGTAGGGAGATCTTTAACACTTATATATGAAGTGTTGTTTATTCTGCAAAGAAAAGTCTGCCATAGGAAGATCAGATGTATTTTATGGCTTGTTAAGCAATAGAGGGTTAATTATTCAGGCCAAGTCCTGTGCTGCTTGGTCTGAATAGCAAATAGCAGCTAAATTAACATCACTTTACTGCTGAATAGTTAAAGTCAGCCTCGGTGTCTGACTCATGCATTACTACCTGTCCTGTAACAGGACAGGGGAACAGAAATTGCATTGCTCCTCACAGTTCCCCCCACCACCATTCCCACCCCACTGGCACCACCCCCCAGGCACAGCACCCTGCCAGAAGAGAGCCAGAGAGGGTAAATCATGGGTGGGATTTGTGGGAGGGCATCTTTGTTCCTAGAAACAGAGGAGAAGACTGCAACAGTGCAGTTGTGTGAATCACTGTGGCATGGTGTTACTGTAAGGCATCACAGGGCAGATGAGCCACCTCCTATCAGCAGTAACTGGACTGAAGTGAACACACTGCAAAGCTGGAGAGCAGTTTATGCTGGTGCTACCTCAGAGCTCGGTATATAGCAATAGATTTGATTTTATTAATTGGGCCTCTGGTACAGTGAATTCTCCTCTAGTTCTAGCTCTGCTGCTTAGATTACTAAGGGTTTTGCATTTTCATTTTCTCTGAAATTCTTAAATTGCATAGCCTTTATCTTTATTCCATTGAAATAAAGGTGGTTTTCCCTCTCCAGTTTAGGAATTATATTTTTCTCCTGCTAAATTAACTTATAAAACCTAACAAGCATGCTTTCTATTCCATTTCTGTTTGCTGGCCTCCTCCTTTCCTTTGCTGCAGTTGCATCAGGTGTTACACCATAAAGCTGCATTAGACTTTAGGAAAGCTTTCTGGTTTAGCCATTACCTCTGCATGTCAGTTGTCACCAGCTGGTTGAAGTCTAAAGGGACCTGGACAACCAAACCCAGTCCCAAGGGCAGAGAGGTGAACATTCCGAGAAGAAGCATTGCTTCAGGGTCACAGTTGCATGAAGGAGTAGTTCCCCTCATGAAACTGCTGCAGCTTTGCAAAAGTGTGATTCTGTGGCGTCACCTCTGTAGCAGCACCGCCCCTGCTTTCAAATTGCCTCCTTCAAAAGTGCCTCCCCTCCTGCTCACTGCTGTGCTGCTGGGGGCAGGGGCTGCTCCCTCTGGTCCCACATACTGCCCATTTTGTTTCCTCTGCATTGCTCTGTGGGCTCAGGGAGGGTTGAAGCATGAAGGGAACATTATGGTGAGGCACACAAAGTGCTGAGGGCTTTTACTGGTAGCAAAGGTCTCATCTCTGCTTTGCTTAAGCAGAACTGAGCACTTAAATACGGGAAAGTCTGGGAGGAGGAATGATGCCAATTTCTGGAGGAAGCTGTGATCAGGTCAATGACCCTTTTAAACTCAGCAGCTGTTTTAATGAAAAGAACAGTTATGATGTTTTAGCCCTGCCTTATTCTTTCTGATGTGCTTGGATACACTTCTTGTGTTAAAGGTCTGTAAATATAACTGATTCTGAATATGAACTGTCTTTACCAAAAAAACAACTCAGAAAACTCTTCTTGAACATTTTGGATTTTTCTTTCTTTTACCTTCCAACCGTTTTCTTCTCCAAAGTATGTGTACATCTCATATCTTCTCTTCTTTGGTTCAAACAGTCTCCTGCTCTTTGGTGACTGAATTGCATTTGTTGTACCTAAAAACTCCTTAGTGGAATCAGTGCTTTCATTTTACAAAAAAAGCCAACAAAAAGACATTACTTTCTTTTCTAATTGAAGTTTCAGCATGTTTCTGTCTTCTCTTAATACTTAACCCGCTTCCATTTTGATTAGATGGTAGACTTTCCTTCTGCAATCTCAGTAAGGCCTCTCTTCCCCTTTCCAGCTCGGCAGTGAAGGCTTGTGCAGTTTCACTAACATTTGGCCTATTTTTCTGCACTCTGCACGTTCTCATCTCAACCAATGGAGCTTAACGAAAGCAGAATATTGAAAGGAAAAATTTTTAATTTCATCCCTTAGTTTTGGGGAAGCCCCTTGTCGGTCAGAGCATCCCACTGAAAAGTAAAGGAGGTCCCCCTCTAGTGGCCACTAATTCATCTGGGGAAAATAAAAGCACAGCTGTTAGGAAGGAATATGAGACAGATTCAGGAACTGAAACTGGGTTTGCCAAGCGCCTCATCCTGGCTGACAGGGCACTGCATGCCCTCGGTATGGCTCCCTCCTTCGGAAGGGTCAGCAGTAATGTCAGGAGGGGACTCTGTGAATTCTGGTAGAATTACAAAAGTCACATCCAAATAACAAACGTGAAAATGTTCTCTTTTCTCCCTGTGCAAGTGTAGCTGTCTGAACATCTGGTTGAAACTCTCTTGTTTGTTAATTAAAAATGTAAGTTGTGCAGTTTTAGAAACAGTAATGAAACCCGGATGCAGTGGGGTGTTATTTCCTTTTGGTTAGCTGGCACTTGAGGTGTAGTGCCCGTCTAAGTTGCAATCCTTGAAATGTAACAGTCAATTGGCACCTGCCATTTGTACAGGGGAAACTGAAAACCTGAGAGCTCCGTTTGAGGGCTCAGCAACAAACCCAGGGATGATTGCCCTGGCTCTCTACTCTGCCCTCTTCTCCTACTCAGGATGGGACACGCTCAACTATGTCACCGAGGAAATGCAGAATCCTGAGAGGTAAACACAGGCTTTCCCTTTGAACCGCTGACAGGTGATGGCAGGACAAGCCACTCTGTATTTGTTTCTGATTAGTCAAATTATTTTCTCTTCTCTTCAAATGAAGGAGTAAGTAGGAGAACTCTTTCTGATTATTGTGCTCATTTATCAGTTATATCACACTAATGAATCATTTACCTGTATATGTGTATTTTACATCTTCCACTTCAGACTACAATTTTTAAAGAAGAAGAACAAATCCCTGCTGGAAGCAAGGAAAAGCAAGGTGCATCTGGCCCTCTAAAATTCCCTGCATCTCTTCAGTTAGGCAGAATTATTTTCCCAAGACATTTTTGCCACCAGTAGAGTAAGACTGTGTCAGATTTGTGGCTTTTATGATGTGATCTTCAGCATTATGGTTTATGGGCAAATATCATCTCCCCCCTTCTGTAGGGACGCCAGCCCTGTGGGAGTTGGCTTGAGTCAGCCACTCAAGCTGATATAGTCCATCTTGTCTTGGGACATGCATAGGTTATCAGTCAGGGAAAAATGCCACAATCAAGAAAATACCTAAGTCTGTGCTTAAATCTTATTGTTTCAGAGCTCTCTTACATTGCTGCATATAACAGACAGTGTATTAAATTTACATGTATGAATGTTTTAAGGCTTTTTCTTTTAAACTTGTGACAGACACACAAGCAACAAACTAAGCTTTTCATGGCTTTATGGCATTGTTTCACACATGGCTGCTTGTTGTTTTGTAACACCATGATTCAAAATGATGGATTACAAGACGTGATGGAGGTATCCATTCTGGGAACAATCTTCTATTTAATTATTTCTTTTTTAAATAACATGGACTAATTTTTCCATTTTCCTTTTGCAGGAACTTACCTCTTTCTATTGCAATTTCAATGCCTATTGTAGCTATTATTTACTTGTTGACTAATATAGCATACTATGTAGTGTTGGACATGTCAGCTCTCCTCACAAGTGATGCGGTGGCTGTGGTAAGTTGTGGAACATAACTCAAACCAGAGACACTGCAGGAAAATTTCAGGTAGCATGCTTGGCAAACAGCTGAAATACTATCATGTTGAAGGCTGCTTAAAACATTTTTTTCATGTAACAGTACCAGAAGGTGCATATCAAGAATATATCAAATAAATATGCTCTTGAAAAATTGTCTTTTATACTCTGTAAATCCTGCTCTTAACACTACATCATAGGAAAGATGTTTTTGCCAGGACCAAGGAGCTATAGAAAGTCTGGGTTGTTGAAGAACCAGTTTTTTTTTGTTATCATTCTAATGTACAGTATGTAATGTTTAATGCTGCACAACCACAGCAATATTTTCAGTGCAGAAATGTGCACTGAAATGTTTTTTAAACCTTATCAATATTTTATACAAAAATAAAATAATAATTCATGGATTACTACAGTTGGGATTTGTCAGAATACTTTAAAGCAAATACATCATCCTCTTTTCCGTCACTGAATTAATCTAGGCTTAGATTTTTTTAAAAAATATTTTTATAGTATCTGCCAATGTTATTTTGATGCTGATCGGCTTTTCCAAATTCTAATTTCCTAAGTCATTTTTGGGTGCCATCAAAAAGCATGGGCTATGACACTACATTTGGAATAATGTGTTTTCCTGAGAGTTTCTCAGAATTATCCATATTCCTAACACAGTGGGCCTCACCATTTTCTTTTTTTCTGTTACAGACATTTGCAGGTGAAACCCTTAGTCATGCCAAGTGGATAATTCCTATAGCAGTGGCCATGTCTTGCTATAGCGGCTTAAACTCATCAATTATTGCAGCATCTCGGTATGGAATAGAAGATTTATTTTAAATAATTGAAGAGGAATCTATAATCTGCCTTCTTTACTAGTTTGGTAATTTTTGCCATGTCAAGTCATACATTTATGATGGAGGTGTTGTTACAGTCAGATGTCTTCTCATGATTAGCAACATTTGATAAACTAAAGCCACTTAAGAAGAGAACAGCACTTACAACAGAGTAATAAAAGAATTGTTTCTTTGCTTTGTCAGGAAGCAAAAAGCTCTTCCTATGGTTGAGTTTCCTTAGTCTATTTTTAGGCTGTTCTATGTTGGAGCCAGGGAAGGCCACCTCCCTGTCAGTCTGAGCTTGATCCACGTGAAGTGCTTCACACCGGTGCCCGCTCTCCTGTTCAACGTAAGTGACGCCCAGCCTCGCGCCTGCCTGGCACCTGGGGTTTGCACAACATCTCTGCTCTGCCCTGGATGTCTCACAGACTTCTCCTGCCCTGGAGACATCTCCCACAATTTAAACTCATTGAGGGGGTGGGAGGGGTGTTATTTTGTTTGACCGAGGGGTTTTTTTTCAGTGGAAAGAGAATGGCTTGATTCGTTCATGGGCTCTCCAAACAATATTAGTGAGAAGTACAATAGTATTGGTGAGAAAACAGAGAATGGCTAAAGATGTAATGGTATAGACAAGAGCTGTTTATGTCTCTTATGTGAGCTTTTAAAGTTTCACTGGAGGAGAACATGTCAGGAGCATCTCTTCGACCCTGCTGTAGGCTGATGTTCTACAACTGTAGTTATAACAGGAATGACAAAGCTCTTAAAATTAAATTTCTCCCATTGGATGCCTATAGTCCTGTTGACTTTTTTATTGTTGCCACTATACAGATGAGATCTTGTGTTACAGAATTACTGGAAATTATTTTCATAAATAATCTATGTATTTAAGCATGCATTTTATTTGATGTCTGCCATTGCCATGTGTTACATATCATTTATGAATAGATTATCATACTCACCCTGCTTGACATCAAATAATTTACTAAAAATTATAATCTCATTATAAAGACTCTTCTCACAGGGACTCTGTTTGCACTAGCAAGTTGATTTATACTCTCTGGGTATACCACCATTCACATTTTTGATGTGGAAAGTGGAAGTTTTTCTGCTCATCTGTTAAAATAGACATGGAATTCCTGGTGGTTTAGGTCTTTCTGTGCAGGCAGTATAGCACACCTGCAGGGCACAGAATTTTCTCTAATGGTTTCAGTTTATGAGTGGACTTAAATCCTAAGCTCATACAAATAGGTTGGAAACCGGTCAGTTTATAACTTTACTCTGTCCTTGTTTTCACATTAAAAAGTCTTTGTTTTTTATTGTTTCTAGGGCTTAATGACTTTGCTTTATCTCCTTGTGGAAGATGTTTTCCTCCTTATTAATTACTACTGCTTCAACTACTGGCTCTTTGTGGGTCTATCTATTGCAGGACTAATCTATCTGAGATATACTCAGCCACATAGACCACGACCTGTTAAAGTAAGTAAAAAAGTCAGGAACAAAGCTCTAAAAGCCAGCTAATGCATGTGTTTATAAGACTTTTAATATATATCACAACCATAACAGTACCAGTTATATTATAGATTATTTATTAGCCATAGAAATTCTTTCAAAATACAAGATGAAGGAGCAAAACCCATTAAGAGCCCACAAGAACATCTGATGTGGTAGTTTTGCTGTGAGATTGAAATTATATACACCATTTATTCTTCTTTCATTCAGACTTATTATAATTTTTGTTTCAAAACAAATAAGGTATAAATAAATGTCTTGGGTTTTTAGCCCATCTTGGGAGAACAGCAGACTCAGTAGAGCTGGTGATGGAAGCTCCAGAGAGGTTAACACTCTGATCAAACCTACATGATTTAACAAGCACAGTAAAATCCTTCCAAAGCCCATAAATGTCCAGAATTCTGCCCACACAGAAGTTAGCTTAAATTATCAAATATATTTTGAATGTTCCCTCCCACTGGGTAGTGGTCATAAACAGTAAAATGCAAGTTTGATGATTGACTTAGAAGAGCATTTGACTATCAGTTAGGCAAGGGTGAGTGCACAGAAACAAAGTGTGCCTAAAACCTGTTTCTAGTTTTAATCCAGTGATTGTCCAGGAAGCAAGGATGGAAACACACAGCAGGCACACAAAACCATGCACTGGTTCCTGTGTGTTGGCTCCATGACCTGCATTTCGGCTCTGCAGTGATGCAGTAAAAATCAAGAGAATTACAAATTAACACCCCCCAAATATTTCTTCTTTGTCAATCTCTCTTCCTAAACTCCTCCATCATTTTTACAAACACATTTTCTTTCCACTAAAGTGTAACATCCTGATTAATTTTAAAAAAGTTCAAACAAAGGCATAAAATATTCTAAGCACCTCCTGCTAGAAACCTTCCTAATTTTCCACAGCACACCAAATTTTCCTGAAGCATGTTCACACTCAATTTCCAAACTTTCCCACAAAATATGTAGAAGATAAATATTAAATCTTGCCTTATTGGCAATTTTGCCTCTGACTCTACTAAGGATTACATTCAGATTTTACACAAAGACTGTTTAATTCCTGTCAGCATTTGCCAGCTTAGTCAACACCACAACTCCACATACACCATTTCCTTTTCTGAAATGCAGCAGTTGGTTTTCATCAACTTATATTTTTATCCTTTAAAAGGAAAAAATAGTATTTATAACAGTAAACTCTCACCAATTTCAGCTGGAATTCAAATGTCAACTCCTGGACCCTTGAGAAGGCTCACTACTAGAGACAGGAAAAATAAAAAGTGAAAAATAAATTCATAAAGAGGTTTTTGAAACCTTCATAGAATCATAAAAGGTCAAGGTTTGGAAGGGACCTCAAAGATCACCTAGTACTAACCTAGGGACAATTTCCACCAGACCAGGTTGCTCAAGGATTTATCCAACCTAGCCTTGAACTACTGCCAGAGTTGGGGTATCCACAACCTCCCTGGGCAACCAGTCCCAGTGTCTCGCCACTTTCACAGTGGAGAATTTCTTCCTAATACCTAACCTAAATTTCTCCTCTTTCAGTTTGTACCCATTGTTCCTTATCCTATCACTACATTTCCTGGTGAAGAATCCCTCTCCAGCTTCCCTGTAGGCCCCCTAAGACACTGGAAGGTTGCTGTGAGGTGTCCATGCAACCTTTTCTTCTCTTGGCTGAACAGCCCCAGCTTTCTCAGCCTGCTGTCACAGGGAAGGTACTCCAGTCATATCAGCTTCATGGCCCAACTTTCCTTATTTGTGATATGATATTTGTTAAGTGCCCACAAAAAGGGTTGTAAATCAGTCCTTTAGTTCTACAACATCAAGAATGTAATTGAAGGTCTAGAGAGGTAGTTCCCAACCAAAAATACAAGTAACAATTCTGAACGGAAGTTGGAGAGAAAGCTACCAATTACTTAAAGTATTTCTTTCAAAGGTTGATCTTTTACCAATTGTAAAGGAACTGAGTTTATGCAGGCCTGAAAAAAATAAAATAGATGCTCAGATGTATACCAAATAAGACTCTCAGCAGTGTACAGAGAAGTTAATAAATTATGCTGACTGCAAGCAGTCAAAAAGATTCAGTACATACTTTTATTATTGACATGTCTAACTTTAATCTGCAAAGCCTGAATTTTTACAATAGAGTGTTTGTTGCATCTTTTAACAAATGCTGTATTTTTTTTTTTGTCTTCACAGCTTAGCCTCTTCTTCCCTATAGTATATTGCTTGTGTTCCCTATTCCTGATTATAGTGCCTCTCTACAGTGACACAATCAATTCCCTTATTGGGGTTGGGATTGCCCTCTCAGGCATTCCTGCATATTATTTGGGAGTCTATCTGCCAGTTGAAAAACGACCTAAATGTCTACTTTGGCTCTCTGGTAAGCAACATCATGTCCCAGTCACCATGTCAAAACCTTGGTCAGAAGAAGGAAAGAACAATTTTTCTGAAATCCTTATTTATATGAAGTTTGGCTGTGCTTTGGTATGTGGCATGTCTGAGATCATCTGCTTTATCACATGGTCCTGAAAACAAAACCATGCTTACCTGTACAAAACAACAATATGTAGGTGTCGTAACTGTGTTGGCTCAATAAAAACCATGTAGGATTGTGAATACTAAACCTAATCTTTTTAATACCCTGGAAGGTATTCTGAAATACCAGAACATCTTTGCTTCACTTTCCATCCAAGAATGGAAAAATCCAAATCAAAGGAGTCCACAGATTTTCAAAAACAACAAAATAATTAATTATTCACTTGAAGTGTAGTTGCTAGTCCTCAAATTCAGACAGTCTGGAAAAACAAATTTTTAATATTTTTGTTTATTATACTTTGAATTCAGCTATCAGCAATGAAAATGTTGATGAAAACATGATTAAACAAGAATTTCAGTTTAATAATTGGCTTCTTTTGCTTTTAGCTATTTATAACTTATGCCTAATTTTATTGATTAATGTGTTTCAAGATTTTTCTGCTATCTGTGTAATGTTTTCAAATCCTCAAAATCCAGATGTATGTCTAAGATATATTTAAATTTCTGTCACACATTTTTGCCACTTCAGCTACAACAACGAAGTATGTTCAGATGCTCTTCTACTGTGCTCTGTCAGACCTGGACATAGATGTGGAACCCACCGCAGCCAAGAGTAAATAGAGTTGCCTCAACATTGAGAATTGTGCCTTGACATCTCCTATCTGGAACAATTTTTATCATCTGAAGTTCTCCCCACATGTTCAGTCATACTAGAGTGCCAACCACTGTACTGTGCATCAGTTTGATGTCAGTTAAGTTGTGATGGTTTTATAAAACACTCTGTTTTCCAGGATTTCTTTTTAAAATTCTGTTTGTTAATATTGAGTTATCATGTAACATGTTGAAACTATAAAGCACTTTGTTGGAAAGGATGAAAGTTTGACAAGAAAGTTTCACAGATATGTGTGCTTGGCGGAAAGCTCTTTGAATGTAGAATCTGAGAATGAAATAGAGATGGAAAGCAAGTTTTGATACAGAAGAACAATAGATGTCTAAATTGACAACTGCTGAGCCAGTCGTTACTGGACAACTAACAAAGCAAAGGTTAAGTCGTGTTGGAAGGGTGTTTTATGACTAGAGCAAAGGATATGTTGACCACAAACAAAAAGATATTTTTACCAAGCAGAAATAGGTCTTAGGAAAAGCAGAAAGATAGCACAGGCAAACAAGCATGCCAATGTGGCAAGTCGGAAAAACGTCTAAGAATTTTTCGCTGCAAGAAAACTGAAAAACAACTTTAAGCTTAGACTGTAACATATTAACTCATGTGATTGGATAGTATTGACCATAATATGGTAATGATAGTAGTTATGATAGGCTATAGGTAATAGTAAAGGTATTAATTGGTTATGTATTAGGATGCTCAGCAAAGAAAAATATATAATGCAATATAACCAAAACTAAAGTGTCTTCAGTCTTGTCTATAGCTGAAACTGACAGCTGTAGGCATGGCTCTGTCACCCACAACCCAAGACTGCTTTAAAATCTGGTGTACAATAAACAGCATTTTGAAGAGCCACCTGGAGTCCTGCATCTCTCGTCTCAGGCTCTTACTAATGGCGCCCACATTTTAGTAGGCAAACTCGGACTTTTAGCAGTAAGAGACCTCCTGGTGAACTCAGAAGGAAGAGCCCACAAGGAGGAACAGGCACCTGAAAGGAAGGTGACCGGAGGCTGGACAGGTGTTGCTGCAGGACAGTACCTGGATTGGAGCTCAGTGTACAGCAAGGAGGACAGCAGGTGAGCACTGGGGAATCAATGGGGCAGAATGTGTCTGCCGATCAGAGACGTGTATCAGCATTTAAAATATCTAATTAAATCCAGTCCAAGGAAATTACCAAAACAAGAGCTTAAAAAGCTTCTACCATGGACTGAGACCAAGTTCCCAAATGCCGATTCTACAGCTGTGTTTACCGGAGACCTTTGGGACTCTGTGGGGGTCAAATGATACAATGCTATTTCTCACCACGACAAAACAGCAGCAGATTTACTCCCCACTTGCTGTGTGCTTGTAGAAATGTTTTCTGGGAAACTCCCGCTTCAGTGCCCTTTCCCCCCACCATTCCACCTGAACCCTCCGCGCTGCCTCTCCAGCCAAGAGAGGGGAGGAGGAAGAGGGAGAGGAAAACACCAACTGCAGCTGCAGTAAGAGAGGCAGACCAAGCTAAAAGCTACTCTACCTCAGAGGATGAGGGGGATCCCTTAAATCCAACACCAAATCCTTAAATCCATCACCAACAAACGCCAAAAACCAACCAGATTTGTTTCCAAATAATCCCAGGACTTCTGCTGTGACTGGAGGAGATCTTTTAACCATGTCACCGCCGCCAGCAGGAAGCACTGAGGGACCCACTAAATCATCCCCCAGATTCCTTACACCTGCAGCTTGCAAGGCTTTAGAGAAAATTACTGATGCTCTGCCAAATAGACCAGGACATCTCTATGTTCCAGATAAACATTTTTTCCTTGCAGTTTTAGGAGAAACACTGAGACTGAATGCTCTCATCTTTTAATGGGACTCCTCTCAAAATTGCCTTTGCTAATAACTGAATGGGTTTTTCTTTCTTACAGGTCACCAAAGACAATCTTTACATCTTTAGAGATGATTTCTCAAATCATCATCAAAGGCAGAGCAAGGCTCTTCTTTCTACAGCAGGTTGCAAATCTACAATCATCTACTTACCTATAATTAAATCCTATTTTGATTGGGCCATGCAAAAGTCAGATTTGTTGTATCCCTTGTTAGATTTTCCAGGTGTTTGCTCCATTCATTATCCACCACACAAATTGATCAAAGCTAAATTATGCTACAAAGAGAAACCCCTTATCAGTGAAGAAACTTTAGAATCTCTTCAGTTATGGGCCAGGACAAACACACAAGGCAGTAGTTACATGGCAAAATAAAAATACTAAATCCTGGGAACAAGATGTTCAGACAGTCAAAGGTTCTCCTCAGACTGTTAAATTGGCAGCCATGGTAAGAGCATTTCAGCTCTTTCCAGAGCCTTTTAACTTAGTCACTGATTCAGCATACATTGCTAACATTGTTAGGAGAATTGAAGGCTCTGTTATAAAAGATGTTAGGAACAACAAATTGTCTTTAGCTCACCTGTCTTTATCAAATTTTGTCGCACAGAAATAATCCGTATTTTGTTGCCCACATTAGAGCTCACTCTGGTCTCCCAGGATTTATGGCAGAAGGGAATGCACGAGCTGATGCATTGGCATCAGCAGCATGTGGTGGGGCAACTGCAGGAGACACTGAAGATTCCACTTTGGTGCTTCCTGCAGCTACCTTGCCTAACATTGTTGAACAAGCTCAATTGAGTCATGCCTTTTTTCACCAAAATGCAGAGGCGCTCAGATGAGATTTTCACATTTCCCTAGAGCAAGCACAAGCCATTATAAAGGCTTGCCCTGACTGCTAGCTTGTCCAACCTAGCCCTTCTACATATGCCACCAACCCAAGAGGGTTGGAAAGTTTTCAAAAATGGCAAACAGATGTCACAAAGTACCCTTCTTTTGGGAAATTTAAAAATATCCCTGTCTCTACTGATACATTTTCAAAAGCAGTTTTTGCATCTGCACATTTAGGAGGAACAGCTGAACATGTTTGCCAGCATTTTTCACAAGCATTTTCCTCACTGGATGTCCCTCAAGAAATCAAAACTGAAAATGGTCTTTCTTATGCTTCACAAGAATTGGCCACATTTTTAAATGACTGGGGTGTTTGCCATACATTTGGTATTCCCTACTCTCCCACAGGTCAGGGAATGGTAGAAAGAACACATCAAACTCTAAAACACATTTTAGATCATCAGAAAGGGGGGGAGCCCAGGATACACCTCAAAGGAGTTTGAATAAAGCTTTGTATGTTTATAACTTTCTTTGAATAGCTCTGCAGAAGAGCTTGATCCCCCCCCATTTACAGATATTTCATGAACAACAAAAAAGCAAAACTGAAAGAGTAGCCCCCAGTTTCAATTAAAAATCTAGAATCAGGACAAATTGAAGGACCATATGATCTTATAACATGGGGCAAGGACTTTGCATGAATTTCTACAGATATAGGACTCAAGTGGCTGCCAGCAAAAAATGTGAAACTGCACCACCCATCAAAGCCCATGGATGCTTCCACACCAGCCAGTGACCCTGCGAGTGGAAGCCGAGAAACCAGCACCCAAACATGAACTACACAGAATCACCCAGAGAAAATTGTCTGCCAGAAACAGTTCAAGAAAATAATGGAGTTTTATTATCATTTGTGTGGGTGAATGCAGCTTTTACCCTTTTGTTTTTATTTTGTGAAAGTGAAGCTTTACCTGTAACTCAACCAAAGACAAATGTTTGGGTTTGTTTAGCCAAGTCCACAGGCTCCGACACCATCTGCTTATCCAACACAATCCCCTGATAAAACTCTTTCAACTTGTTTGGTTGTAGTGCCTTTCCCAGAAACTTTTGATAATGTCACTTTTGATAAATATTGGCCATATGACAATCATGACATTTCCCCAACTCCCAGCCTGAGACACCAAACTTATATTGGTAATTATAAAGTTGATAAATCTGACATTCAAGAATTAGAATTTTTAGGCTCATTAACTATGGACACTTGTTACTTGTTTCATTTTGTGGGAAAAAACAGCCCTCATCTAAATGTTACTCCTTATCACCCAGTTTATAGTAATGACTTGGTGTCATCAAACTAAGCTTCTTACATACAATGAACCTCACACAAATCATTTTAACAAACTTCCTATTCAATTTCCTAAAGGAATTGTCTTATCTGTGGAGACAGGACTTGGCAAGGTATTCCCTCAAAATCATATGGTGCCTCTTGTGCCCTGGGAAAACTTACAATAATTGCTCCCAGTGTCAAAAAAGCAATCAAAAAGAAAAATAGAAAAATAAGATCTTCCTTGGGGCATCATTATGACAGCAACTGTGATAGTGAGTTTCACCCTTGGAACTCTGGAAAATCAATTGTTACAAGCATTTTTTTGCTTCCGCTGTCCTCAATTGCAGTGAAACAGTTAAACAAATTAGGGTGTTGGCTCAGTAAAGAAATAAACTCTGCTATGATTAGTGATTTGCTGACAGATGAAGTCAGACATGCTGCTTTATGAAACAGAGCTGCTATTGACTTTCTTTTACTAGCACATGGGCATGGCTGTGAAGATTTTGAAGGATTGTGTTGTATGAACTTGTCTGATCATTCTACTTCTATTCATAAACAGCTGCAAAACTTAAGAGATTTAGCTAACCAAATTTCAGCAGATGAAACAGTCTTGGCTAGACTGTTTGTTTGATGGTTGGAGCTTTGCACCTTGGCTGAAGGAACCCTGTAAAGTAGGCTTGATTGTTTTAGTGGTGATAATTGTAATTATAGTAGTGGTGCCCTCTGCACTTCAATGTGTGCAGAGAATGATGAATAAGAAGACAGTTTCTAGCATCTTTGTTGTTCATCAGAATGGAGGAGATGTTGGAAAGGATGAACATTTGACAAGAAAGTTTCACAGGTATGTGTGCTTGGCAGAAAGGTCTCTGAATGTAGAATCTGAGAGAGAAATAGAGATGGAAGCAAGTTTTGATATAGAAGAATAATAGATGTGTAAATTGAGGTTTGCTGAGCTGATCTTACTGGACAACTAAGAAAGCAAAGGTTATGACAAGTTGGAAAGAGATTTTATGACTTAGAGCAAAGGATAAGCTGACCACAAACAAAAGGATGTTTTTACCAAGCAGAAAGATACCACAGGCAAACAAGACATGTCAATGTGGCTAGTATAAAAAAGATCTACGAATTTTCCACTGCAATAAAAACTGAAAGACAACTTTAAGCTTAAACTGTTACATACTATGTTGTGATTGGATAGTATCGACCATCATATGGTAATGATAGTAGTTATGATAGGCTACAGGTAATAGTAAAAGTATAGATTGGTTCTTAGGTTTTAAGATGCTCAGCAAATAAAAGGATATAATGCATTGTAGCCAAAACAAAAGGGTCTTCAGGCTTGTCTATAGCTGGGGCTGACAGCTGTAGACACAGGCTCTGTCACCCAGGACCCTGGACTGTTGTAACATCTTGGATACAATAAACTGCATTTTGAAGAGCCACCTGAAGTCCCGCATCTCTTGTCTCAAGCTCTTACTAGCCACACCTGCTGGAGGGAGGGAAGGAGGGCAAAAAGAGTTTACACTGGAAGAAAACCTGCTTGATGATGTTTGAAAACATTCTACCTACATGCAGAGACCAGAGGGGGGGGGGAAAGAAAAAGCAAAAGAGCATGAACTGGTTTAAAACTGTAATAAATCCTTACTCCCTGTACAAGTGCAAAGAGTCATTTAAAAACAGAAGAAAGGCAAATTTGACAGTAATGGTCATAAGTTAAGGACAAGCTGCTGAACCAGATGCCTGATGTGCAAAACAATTTCAGAACTATTGCAATGCACAGTGTATGTTCAGGTCAGAATACAGTGTTCATGGTGATATTACCTTATTTCTGATTAGACCTTCCTCTTGCCTGTATTGTGCCATCATATGAGGAATCCTGCAAATTGCATCCATCTTTCTCTTGCTGTCTTAGGACTTATGTCCTGTCTGTCTCTGAGACTGGGTGATCATGGAAGCAGAATTTAAATTGCCAACGGAGTCACATTTGACTCCACAAGAGGGAGAACTCCTCTGCCTGGTACTCTCAGGAAAAAGAGCTTGCTCTTTTCAGATCTTCTGCTCGGAGCAGCAGAACCAGAGCCATGTGCATATTCCTGCCCCCAGCAAAAGTCCCGAGATGTAAAGGCTTAACTCCAATGTAAAGTGTCACCTACATATTCTGACTAATATGTATCTATAACAACCTGCAGTAAGTCCAATGAAGATGAGGTTAAAGTTCAAACATTCCTCTTTCTTTACAGGATTGCCTTGGTGTCTGTAGCAGCAGACAGATTTTTTTCATTCTGGCTGTTTTCAATATGTAACAGCATGAATGAAAAGGATCAGAATTTCTACAATAACTTTTCAGAATTTCTACATTAACCATAAATAATAAACGAACTAATCATAGCTAATAGATAATAAATCAGCTATTTTATGGAAATGAAAAAAATTGTTCTGCTTGAATGTCTGAGTAGTTTTCCATCCTTATACTCCCATTTTTTCCTCTCTATCTTTTTGTCAGATAAAACTTGTGAAATATCCAAGTCTCTCTGCTATTTGGTAGTGAAGAAATATTTATAAAGTCACTCTTTGGAAAATACAATGTTGGTATCAGATGCCTGCTGACCTGCTGCCAATATGATGTCAGTACATGGACAGCTATAGCCTTTGTTCTATATTTGTTGTTTTTCTGTATCACTCTGTTGAATTCACTTCCACTTTAACTGCCTTCTAGAGCAATCTCCTTGCTCTGCTCACTTAGTGGAATACCAAGCCATCCTCACCTTCCATCTCAGCTTATGATATTCATCTGCTGTCAGTAATTCTCTTGATACTTGAAGGTACTCTCAATCAGCTCCTCCTAGTAATAGCTGCAAGTAAACAATAGGCACAAAGTGGGCAAGATATCTGTAAGAGGTAGGCAGCAAAAGGGAGCAAAAGGGGAAGGGTATGCAAATTTCATATTCTTTTCTTCATTTTGCTTACTTTACTCCCAGGCAGAGTATCTGCATTAGTTGTACTGCTTGCTACAAATCCAGATGGTAAAGAGATGGAAGGAGTAGGGGGATGCTTGTCAGTTCTGTATGGGCAAGGTCAGGAAGGTCAAGATGCAGCTGAAGCAGAATTTAGCAAGGGATGCAAAGGGAAATGAAAGGGTTGCTGCAGGTGTGTCTGCCAGAAAAAGAAGCTCAAAGAAAGCCCCATCCTGGAAACATTCAAGAGCAGCTTGCAGGGGCTCTTAGCAACCTGATCCTGTTGAAGATATCCCTGACCATGGCAGGGTGGTAGGGCCCTTAAAAGGTCCTTTCCAACTCAAATTATTTTATGATTCTATGAGTCTGAGTCTATGATTCTTCATTATGGCTGAATTGCTGACTGGAGCAGAGGGAGCTCCTGTACTGTAATGTTTTTTGTCCTGTTGATATCCATGGCAATAAATTATTAAGTTCCTGGTTAGAGAAAGGATGGGGACTGACAGCTCAGCCTCCTGTGTGGCTGGGAAGATGTATCAGCACAGGCCAGGGTGGCACAGTGCAGCTTCCTGAATACAGCACAGCCAATCAATTTCCACTAATGGTTCAAAGCAGGGTGCTTTTGCAAAATCAGTTCCCTGGAAACAGGACATAGGGCAAAAGATTTCAACAGTAAATCATCTTCATGGCTTCAACACTCTGGGCTCAAGCCATGCTGCTTTTCAGCTGCTCTGTGGCTCTACCACATTGCTTTGGTAGAACAAAATAGGCTGTAACACAGACATGGGCACTAGGAAATAATCATCCAGGAATGATTTCTGTGTGAAGTAGAGCCACAATATATATTTCTCATCCCTAATTGGCACTGTCAGAGAAATGCTGTGCTCTGGCTGAGCACAGGCATCAGAACAGTCCTGTGGTGCCAGGGAGATCTGAGGATAAATGACAGTGGCTTGAGCAGAGCTGAAGATGACAGCCAGGTAGACAGAGCAATAGCATTGCTGAGGACGTGAGGAGGGGTACAAGTAGCTTTCTGCACAAAGGGAACAGACTCAGCATCCTTCAGCCAGAGCAGGAATATCCACACCCTGACATCTACCAGGATATAAATAATCCTAATGAAGTGGCTGCTGCATTGATAGACTGGAGGTTGTCAGCCTTTAAGTGGTGTGAGCCCTCTGTGAGAGCCAGCATGGCTGGGCAGTGCCTGTGGGGAGCAAGGCAGGACAGAGCTGGTATTCAGGCTCTCAAATTAATTAACCTAAAAAAACCCCTGTGATCTAATAGGGCAGTGCTGAATTCTTTTCTGTCAGGCCTTTTAGTTTCTCTGTTTATTCTTTAGCTGCATTTCAAACCTTGCACTGCAATAATGGGGCATGGAAAGGGCATTTGTTCAGGTAGGTTTGTCCTTTTATTAGTTACTTTTTGGTTTTAAAAGGAAAAAGTACTATAGAATCAAAAGATTCAAGTTGAGGTTTAACCACAAATACGGAGCAGTTAAAAGCAGAAATGCAATTAACAATTGCAGAATGCAGAGAGCTGATACAAGGGAAGAAATCAGCAACTGGTGTGAAAGGACAACATCAACCTTCCTGCAACAGTTATGCCAGCAGAAAGCCGACAACAGTTTTAGAATGCCATATGCCCGGGGTTTTTTTCCCTTCCTCCTTTCATATACCAACAGTTTAATTCTTTTTTTCTTTCCCTTGCTTTTCCCTTACTTTTCCTTTCCTTACTGTTTCACTACCATAACTAGAATTCACATGAGAGTGATTTTACTTTGTACAGAAGTATTAAGGACAGCAATTTCTTCTCATTGCCTCCTTTTTCCCCTCCTCCCCCTCAAGATTTGCTTTAATGACTTGTCCTAATTAAGTTTGAAAAAATTCTTTATTATATTCCCAGATTTTCTGTAGTGTGATCACTTAACCTGTAAATTATAATTGCAGATTTGGTACCCATGCAGACTGATTATTATAATTAGCACCTGCGACCTCCCTTTTAGCTTTCATTATATCTTTGCACTCAAGGAAGCTAAAACAGTTACATTTTAAGAATAAACAGGATACAAAAAAAAAATATGTTTGCCTTTCAAGTGCTTATTGCTTTCATATAATATCATTAACTATTAAAAAGAGAATCTGTTGAGTACTGTCTGGGTATGGTAAGAATTAGGCCACAGTTTGAAATTTAAAAAATACTTCTGAGCACATTACAAATGGACCAAAAACCAAACCAATGTTTGTGGGGTCAAAATGAGCTATGTTACCTGAAAACTTGACAAAATATATTTTCAAAAACAGCTCTGCCTTCCTGTTGCATTGATAAATCCAGTGCTTTTCACTGAAAGATGAGTGATGGATGGTACAGGTCTTCTTTCAGTAATTTAGCTTCCTTGAAATCTTCCACATAATGAAGAGAACTGTACGAGATCTGAGCTAAAGAACTTGTAGGAATGCCCTGCAAAGCAGAAAAAAATCAATACAAATTGATCTGAGTTTGGTCTAGCAAGGAAAGGATGAAAAGAAAAGTGAAAGAAGGCTCTGAAACAGTCAAAATAGACTGGTTACAAACACCATTAAAACTGCCACTCCTTTTCATAAAAATCATGCTCCTGTAAAAAGTGTTGGACATGAAAAATTAATCAAGTAATCTTCACAGAATTTGGCTAAAGTTTTAATTGGTGAGCATTTAAGATTTTTTTTCTTTCATTCACTCTGAACTTGGGTAAAAGGGTAGAAGAAAAGTTACTGAATCAGAAAATTATTTTAGGCTGTGATATTTTTAATTACCAGCACATCACGGTTGATGGGTAAAAACAGGAGCCCATTTTCATCTGCTACAAATGGCAGAAATCAATACAAATTGACATTATTCTCTTGCTACCTAACAGTATGTAAAACCAAGACACAATGATTTAGTTTATAACTTTTTTTGGCTTTGTCTTTGATTGCTTGTTGTACCCCTTGTGCATTACCATTTCATTCACAAGAGCACTTAGGTACCAGCTTAAAGGTTTTAAAATGTTATTGACTTTGTATCTATATCTTCATTGACCTATCTGATTTGACTCCAAACTTTTATCAAACCTAGCCTGACAATTTTGCCCTGCATTCTCATTCCTGAGGGTGTTTCACATTTCTGTCTGTATTCAATCTTAGGAGATGCAGATTTGCCAGTGGAATGGAGAGCTACAAAGGCTTTCTATTGCCCTTGCCTGTGACGGTGTTCACAAGGGTTTTTGGATGAGGCAAGAGACGAGAATGTTGACCCCATGTTCAGAAGGCTTGATTTATTATTTTATGATATATATATATATATATATATTACATTATAACTATACTAAAAAGAAAAAGAAGAAAAAGGTTTCCTCAGAAGCTAGCTAAGCTAAGAATAGAAAAGAAAAGAATGATAACAAAAGGCAGCTCTCTCAAACTCTGTCCAAGATAGCTCCTTCTTGATTGGCCATTAATAATAAACATTCAAGATGGCCCAATCAGAAATCCACCTGTTGCATTCCACAGCAGCAGATAACCATTGTTTACATTCTTTTTCTGGGGCCTCAGCTTCCCAGAAGGGAAAATCCTAAAGAAAGGATTTTTTAGTGAAAAAGATGTCTGCAACACTTGCCAACACATTGTTTCCAGCACCAAGTTTCTCTTATTTAGTTCTGTGCAGATTTGATTCAGATGGGGCTTTTCTTCCTTAGAATGAGAGAATCATAGAATCATTTATGCTGGAAAACATCACTAAGACCATCAAGTCCAACTGTTAATCCAGCATTACCACTGAACCTTGTCCCTGAGAACAATGTCTTCCATCTCTTCAATAACTCCAGTAATGGTGACTCCACCACCTCCCTGGGCAGCCTGTTCCATTTTCATCAAATTAAAATGCAATACATAAAATAAAAGTAAAATGTAAAAATAAAAAAACTGTAAAAGTAAAAATAAAAATAAAATTATAAAAGAAGATAAGTGAGAACTACGCTCCTACAGATATGTAGTACCAATATGTACTGTTTGTATAAAAGAGAGATATAAATAAAATATAGAAATACATTTCAGCCACTGCTATTGAGCAAGCCATTTAATCCTACTGGTGAAATAGTTCTTGGTACCAGCCCTAACTCTGCCCTGTGGCTGTTTTATGTGGTGCATTCACAGGCTAGTGCAGCTTTCCCAGCGCAATGATAACAGAGACATTCTGCAACTCATCCAGCAGAGCTCAGCAAAGCAGTACCATGCTCTCCCTTCCACATTTCCTTTTCTGTGCAGCTATTCTCCCTTCCTAGGGAGCTTGTAAGGAATCTCTCTGCTTCTCCTACCATTCCTGTCTTGGTTTCCTAATTCCTCCTTGCCCTGATGCCTGTCAGCCATCACATCATTCTCTATCCAGCTGTATTTCAGCCCTCATCTCCCCTTTCACCCAGTCTTGTTTACAAGCTCTGTGGGATGTGGAAGTTCAGGGTTTCCACAAAGCATTGCACTTGTGATTGTTGCAAGCCTATTGTTTATAATGCAGACAGCCTTCTTTAGCTATTTGCAAATTCAAAATTCACTGTGTTGCTGCATATTCACAAACCTTCAGCTAAAAAGCATTCCTGACTGTTGTTGTAAGCATCAATTCACCCCAGGGACATAAGAAATCACCCTGATGAAGAATACTGTTTCCACTGGTGGTCATGCTACTTTAAAAGGACAGAGACCCTGTTCTATCACAGAATATAGGCACATTATGGACACATTGTCAAGATTAATTTCAAGCTGTGATAGTATAGACTGTGCCAAACTTTTCACAATGGCTAATGTGCTAAAAAAATAAGAATCAGAGTGAGGAGTGAAATCTGCTGGAAAATTAGTTTTAGCTGTTTTTACCTAAGGAGCAGCCATGTCCTGCAATGCTGTGGAGGGAGCTCTCCTACAACCACTGGCACAGAGTGGAAAGTCCCCTTTGCAACCCAGGGAGGGCCACTGCTGGGACCAGATGAAGAGAAGAATTGACAGCTTGGAGAGGTGGGAGGGGAAAAGTCCAGCTGCCAGGGAAGAAGGAGACATGGGGCTAGCAGGTCCCCACAAGTGAGGCACAGAGCCATACCAGCCCTTGTTGGGAATGGGTGGCCATCCCAGTCCAGATGAGGGCATTCAGAATGGATTTACACTCTAAGAATGGCCATGAAGCTGGACTTGTGCTAATAAATGGTAAAAAGTGGCTGAGAAAGGCCTGATATCCACTTGTCTACAGTACAGTTGCCTTCAGAAAGAAGTAGGCTGCTAGGTCATGGAGCTTGGTTTACTGATTGTATTGATGCTGACTTACTCAACTAATTAAAATCCTCATTAGTGAACTTAACTGAAAGTCTGCTATTTCCAGGTCAGGCTTCTGCCTGCATTCATTTGTCTGATCCTGGGGTTAAAGCACATGGACTCAATAGCAAAAAATAGCTCTTCCCAGCTACCTCACTCTCTTCTGGTGTGTCCTTGACAAGACACTTGATCTGTTTGACTTTCTTTGCCAGGTTGTAAATGTGAAGGCAAGAACTTCCCACTTGTCAGACACACAGAAGCTAATTTCTTAGCCTTTGAAAAATAAAGTGTCTGATAAAAAGGTGTCAGTTGTATTTATTTAGTCACTGACATTAGTGTGAGCAGTGTGTAAACATAAAGAGGGTGACTGGCTAAGTCCCCTGAAGACTTTGTGTTGCAGCAGACCTTAAGCTGTTTACACACAAGTTGCAATAGCACCCTGAAAACCTGTGACTGATATACCCAGCAGTAATGTTGTTGTGTGCAGGTAATCCAGACTGGCTTGGTGAAACAGGGAGAGTGAAGGATTTGCACACAGAGGTGTGCAGGATGAACACTGTTGAAAGTCAAATACTGAGTCATCAGCTTCCCCAAAGCACACTGATGAAATAAGGTTTTCCGTGGCTTGCTATGCCTTTAAAGGTCTGAACAGCCTTCTGTTCTTCAGGTAATCAGTTCACAGTACAGTGTGGCTGCAGTGCACTTCAAGATTTCTGCCTTTAAACAGATTATTATGAGCCACATATACTAAATACAACTGCCAAGATTCATGCTGATTGAAATAAATTAATGCCTGCTAAAGTTGGATGTAGCTATGTAAAACAGAAATGGTACACTTGAATTTATGCCCTCTACCTCCACCTCATTCTCTCATGAACAAAGATTAAACTGGGTCTAAGAAGATTTGAAAAATTTGTGTCTGTGGTGAAAATCTTACCCTGATATCTTGTCACCAAGGATGTTTTGCAGTTTGTTTCACCTATATTTGAATGTGTAGTCTACAGCTGCAAACACAAAAAACAAAATAGTGAACAAATCTTTCCTTATTTTTTAAATCCTCTATGTTTATAATGTACAAAATCCTTTTAAACCTTGCTGATTAATACTTCATTTTCTACTTTAGAATTATTATTTATTATTATTAATTAATAATGGCAAAATGATAGTGTAAATTGCATTTCTCTGGAAAATAAATTTTTACACAGTTGCTTTACTGGAGAATTGCATAGTATTCTCAGCTAATAACAAAATTACATGTTTTCTAAACATGGGGGGAAAAGCTCTTTTACAGATGACAACTCCTAATACTTCATAAACTTATAAGGGGTAATCTGGAATGAAACCATTTTTCTACATCCCATGTAGGATATAATGACCCAGACATATTCTGAAAAATGATTTCATATTCTGAATGATGATTTCATAGACCAAAGAGACATATCACTCAGGGAGGTGATGGTTTTTGAGCACGGTGGTGACTGGGGGCAAGTGTGAGAGGACCCTCAAGGTGTCACCCTGCGAGGGAGAGCTGCAGGTATGTTCTTGAGGACTGCTGCTATTCAGACATTTACTCTTCCACAAAGCACTAAGAATTTATCTCACACTATACTTTGTATTGAACATACACCATTACAAATGGCTTTCCATAATATATCTCTACTGGGAGAGAATGGAACAATTCTGGTACAGCCAGCTGGAAGGTGTAGAAAACACTGTGGGAAGTTTTGACATGAAAGAAGGCGATTTTAAAACAAAAGGTTTCTGCTCAATCTTTTACAATCAGACTATGAAGTACAGGTCACAAGAGCCTTTATCCTTAAATTAGTATCCTCTAAATGCTGAAAATACCAGCATATGATGCCATTATTAGAACCACAGGCTTTTTCATGTTTCCTGTGATTTTGAAGGATGAAAAAAAAAAAGGAAAGGCATTTAGGAAATATATTGTTCTAGCTGCAAAATAAGACAGGTGCACACTATGAATTGCTTTCTAAGTGTCTGGCTTCTAGTGAGAAGTAGAGAGAGAAACAGTTTCAAGTTCAGGAAGCACTGGACATCAAGAACTGCTGCAACGCTCCGTGCTCCTTTTTTACTTTTATTATTTTATTTTCCCATGAAGAAGTGCTACCTTTATCTTCTCAAAACACATGGTCTACCTGGATGCAATCTCTCCTTTCCACTCTTTTCAACCAATGAACCCTTAGAAAAAATTCTGCCCCAACTGCAAGTTTCTTAGATCCTTCTCTCAGATGGGACACAGTGAGAACATCTTCACTGCCCTTTGCCAAATAATTACAAGCTCTTTTCCCCTGTGCTCCCCCAAGAAATATGATGCTTTGTAGAAGTTTTCCTGAAAAGCACTGTCATCTCCAAACCCTGAAAAATTACAAGTACTCATAGCATCACTTCAGTACATTTTCTAATGTTTAATACTAAATAATATTGCTGGTATTATTTGCTGAAATAGTCATGTTACAAACATCATAAAAGCCAATTACCCACCTATACTATGTACTTGATGAAACTCTAGAGACTTCCCTCTTGTGAAACCTGTGGTCATGTAGGGACAGAATATACAACTGGAGCTTCGGGGAACAAGGATTTGAGGAAAATACTTGGCTGAAAGAGAAGATTTCATGAGACAGCATTATGGAAACCAGGGAGAAGTGGATTGTAAATCATTACTCAAATAGAGGAGGCACAGTTTTCTGGTTATTTGGACACAAATTGGATTCCCTACAGTGAACAGGACAGTGTAGGCTATTCACTTGGACTGCATGGACACAGTATTTCACCACTGTCACCAAGAAAGAGCATTGGTAGCAGAAGTGAAAAAGGTTGATGAAGATGAGGTTAACAAATGTTAACCTCATCTTAACAAATGTTAACAAGGCTCATACACACTGATCATCATGTTGCATTCCTTCCTAAACAAAAAGATTTAGGGAAAAGGTTAAATGTAATACTAGAAGCAAATCCTCCCCCACGGAGTGATTAGTAAGTGTTTTAACTACAGTGTAATCGACATTCTTGGCAAACGGTGACACAAACTGTACAAAAGCTAATCTTAACATCATTTATCCTCTTTTATCCTCTTTTTTTTAATGTTAGGACTTATTTTTTAAAAGCAAGTGTGTATTATAATTATTGATACGCATTTCTATTAATAATAATAATATATTTTATTAGACTGACTGCTACAAATAGAAAAACAGGTCTAACTGTTGGACATGCACAGTGTTGAAGTAGCATAGTAGTAGCACATCACCAAGCCCTTTTACATCTTTCCCACTTGAAATTGCATGTGCTGGAACACACGTACAAACATTGAAAGATGTGTTAGAAAACAATCCTCTTTTGAAATAGGGCTCTCCAGATCCTGCCTTCCAATTGCACAGGCCCCAGCCTCACTAAACCCATTAGGAGAGGCAAGCTGCCTGCGGCCAAAACAAACTAAATGAATTTAGGCCCTTCACAAGTACAAAACTTAACCAACATCTCTCCACTACCAGCACAACAAATATGCTTTAACAGTCAAATCTGATGCCTGTAATTCTGGGACCTCTTATCAGGTGCATTGAGGGCTCTCAGGGTAACTGCAGGTGAAACTAAACAACTGCTGGGCAGCTGAAAGAAAGAACACACACAAGTAAACTGCTGGGGACAGAAGTTCCCCAGTTGTCAGGGAGAGAGTATTTCTCAGAAGATAACCACTGCATTTTGAATATCTTAGGCCAGACCCTCGAGGATTCCTACAACATTTTCCAAAGAAAAACTTGGGTGCTTCACAAATCTGCTGGATATCAAAACCAGTGAGTTCAGAGTCAGTGCTTCTGGGAGAGAAAAACCTCTCCACCTTCCCCTTCTTGTCTCTCTTCCTAAGTCTCTTCTTTTTCTTACTGTTCCTTCCTTTAACTTTCCCTTTGAGATGGTCTGAGCACAACTAATGTGATAAGACAATGTGCTTAACTTGTACTTAGCTTTGAAGACTTCTGCTTCTATTTCAGATCTGAAAAAGGACTCACATGCACAAAAACTCATCTAATTTTGCCAGTGGTACAAGCTGGTCTAATAAAAGATACTGTTTTCAGCAAGAAAATCTGTCTTGATTATGTCTTTAAGCTGTCATAACAACAGCATCACCACCATTATTTTTCATGTGACACAGTCAATGAGTAGATATTTTCTGTCTTTCCATAAGTGATCCATAAAGCTAAAATAAACCAGGCACTGGGGTTTTTTTTTAGATTGATGGCTCAGAGAAAGCAGAGAGCACTACAAATAGTACTTCAACTAGCAGAGCCACAGAATGTGTGTGTGGGAAAGGAAGGGGCAGAGACAGGGGAACTTGTGGTTTCAGAAGACATATACAAACACCTGAATTAAAACAACTAAATTCAGAACCACAGAATGGGGATAACAGACAGATATGTTCAACCAATGATATCTAAAGGTCAAATAAACTCATGAATGAATATTATTTGTGGGACACTTATAATGTTGAATTAAACTGGCTGTTACTCTTAATCAAACACTGAGGTTGAATACTTCTGGTTCTAGATTTCTTTTCATTTCTTTTCAAGACTCACATCTATTAGGAGTGTCATTTTAAAAAAGAAACAGAAGAGAAAAAAAAACAGAAGTAACACAAGAAGGAGATTATTTGCCAAACAAATATGGGGCTGAATACAAGCATGGAGTGAAAAAGGACATAAGCAAAATAAAGAGTCAGGAGTGTTTGAATAAGCACACTGAGGAAAAGGAAAATGGAGAAAATAAAAGAGATGCAAATATTTTATTATATGTCCAAAAAGACAAAAAAATGGTAACTCTTAAAAACATGATGTAGATCAAAAGTACTTGTGAAGAGACAGAGGGGAATGATACACAGCTTGATTAACAAGAGAGGAAGATGATTCCTGTGGTAGCATTGTAACCTCCATAAAAGACCATAAAGCAAAAAGAAACAGAACCAATAGCTTTACTAATTATGCATCAGAAACAGAAATTCAAGAAAGCCGATTTTTTCCACTGTTTTCACAAATTTTTATTATAAAAGGTTAAAATTTAATGTCAAACTACAGCATTTATTATAAAACTCAGCTTCTAAATGTGATAGCTGCTTCATATATTCAGATTAGCTTACTTTATTAAGTGCCTGATCTGCTAAATGTAAAACAAACATTGTCACATCAATCTTTTTCATTGACTACTGTACTGCTTTCAGGGAGTAACAGCAACCTGTTTCCAAGCATGTATTTCCTTGAAAAAGATGTCTATTTAAAGAAATGAGTGGAGTGATCTTCACATATATTTTCAGACTTCCAGCTTGGATCCATCAGAGTTTTAGTCATACAATCATTCTTCAGCCTTCTCTAAGGACAGTCATAACAAACAGACATCTGAATTTCAGCATAAGAATTTATCTCTACTGAGCAGTATCTTCTACCCAGGTGCAATTATACTCAATTGTCAATGTTAAAAAACGTGGGTAAGTCAAGAATGCCTGTTGCACTGCTCCATTCCATGGAGAGATGGAACTCTAAATAAAAGCTCTGAGATGTGAATTACTTATTCTATCTAATTTACACTCTTCCTTAGGGTATTTGAGACATAAGTCCTGAGCTCCCCAACACCATCTGAGCAGCAGAAAAGGGTGTTTTGAAAAAGACACTGAGCTGGGCAGTGAGAACATAGTATGGTGACAAAATTTTCTGCATTAGTTTTCCTCTGCAAGATAATGCTCCTCAGCCATCCAGTTGTGGCTTCCTTTCACTGTTTCAGGTACAGTGACCTTTTTCTTTGATCTTGTTCCTTCTCACATACTACTTTGAACTATGAGGAGCTTACTTTCTTTTCTCATTCATATTTCAAAATACAAATCATGCTTGCTAACTCTCTTGCATCCCCTTTACTTTTTAAAAGTTTACATTTTTCCTGTTAAAAAAAAAACAACCCAACAAAATAAAAAACACCACATAAAAAACATACAAAATACCTCAAACTTAATGTCATGAGTCCAATTGTCCCAGGGCTTGGATAATCATCAGGAGAGGTCCTGCTGAAATGTAGACAACTGAGCTAACCACACCAGTAGGTTAATACAAACTACTCAGGTTTTTTTTTCTCAAGAGGGTCAACAATTGCTAAAGATACAGGCATGTTGCAGATAAACATCTAATTTCCTAAAATAATGCTGTTATTTCTTGCATTCTGGTCTTCCCCTACTAAAAGTCCAATTACGTGAGTATTTTCCAAAAGAATTCCTGTTGAGTTTTCTGGTCATGCTTTTAATTTTCTGTTCATGTAAACATAATAATTAATTACTTGGGCAGCAGCTTTCCTTCTCAAGAATGAGGTGTCAACTGAGTTCATTTGTAATCTGAAATATGTGCACCTAGCAACCAAGCTTAAAAAATGCTGTATTTGAATTCCAAACGGTGCATTCATTACTCCCAGAATTCAACAATCATATCAGCTTATACAGAAGTGGAAAGTCTGATTGTATGATGTCAATTTAAAACAAAACTATTTTGGCAAATTTTGTATTCAAATTCAGACAATTTTTAAATAAACTTTTCCCTTTAAGTACTTTTAAAAAAAGAAAAAAGAAAAGAAAAAAGCAAAACTAAACAATATTTTGCTTTTTAGTATCTCTCTTCATGCTGAATATCTACATATTGGACAGTCCTGCAATTTAATATTTATAGATGTAATTTAATATTTATAGAAATTAAAGTAAAATGTAATTGTTCTGCCAATAGAGTAAACTTTGTAGCATGCAGCATTTATTTTTATAATCATTTATAAAATTATAAAAATCATATATCCTTAAACTGTGACAAATGACTAAAATAATTCTGGTCAGGCAACAGGGTAAAATTGTTTACTAGCTAAAATTCATTTTATGTTTGAGCTCTTTCTTGATTGACAAACATTAAAGCAATTAATGTACAAGACAATTTCTCCTTGCTCATTGAATTGCTCATTTGTAGTAAGACTACTGTGCTTAAGTAAGACTGCCAAGCTACAATAGTGAATTCCCTATTTTTAAAAAGAAAAAATCAGACGTAGGTTTTGGGGTTTTTTGCAAGTAGTGTGTGTTCAAACAGTAATAATGTGAGCTCTGATGAAAAGACCATTACAATAAGTCTGTGATTTGCAGTGGAAACCTACTGCAAATACAAGAGAGGGGGAAAAAAAAAGTGGCCTGCAGTAGAACATGTCCTTGCTCTCAAAATTCATCAACTTCTGTTCTAAACTGAATTATTAGTAATACTTGCAGAAGAGACTTCTAAGTTACAGCTTTCCTACCTTCATTTTGATGAATTTGTTGGCATGAACAGGAGTCTTGCATAAAAATGAGGTTTGTGGACTAAAATTGGAAAACATTTGCATCACCAGCATATTTAGGTATTAGCATATGCACAGTTGTCATCCCATTCCCGTTTCCAACCATGAGCAAACCTTGCAACAATGCTTTCACCAATTAGACTATATTTCTTATTTGAAATATAATTTATAATTTGGTCTGTTGATGGGTGCAGACAGTTCACCATTATGGGGTTCCAAACTGGCTGGGACTTTTTCACTAGATTAGTGTTGTACTTCTGCTAATAAAGTCCTCTGGAGAGTGTGGTATTCACATTCTCTGAACAGAGAGAGACATAATTCTCTCTCCCAGGATTTCTCCTCGGGAAGGCAGTGAGAAGCTCAGAGAAGAAGAGAAAACAATTCTAATCTCTATTCACTGCTCCTCATGTTTTGCACATGAGGAATGTGTTATGGAGATTGTTTACCCAAAGTGATTTGTTAACTGGACACCAGTGAAGGCTGTTTTGATTCTTTGGCCAATTGGGTCAAAACTGTGTCCTGGCTGTCTGCAGAGAGTCACAGGCTTTTCTTTAGTATCTTTATAGTATGTAATTTAGTATAGTATTAGTGTAATATAGTATAGTTCAATAAAGCAATTGTTTGGTATTCTGAATCATGGAGTCAGAGCACAATATTCCCTGGCTGGGGGATTGCCTTGTTTCTACAATAGGACAGCAGGGCTTAGACACAGTCATTTATCCAACTGTTCTTCTTTAAGACCAGAGCAGAATTAAAATCTTGCCACACAGATTACAAGCACAGCAAACACATACCTGCCTATCTGGAGATAGCATTTTATTTTTCTACAGTGACAGGAAATGCTTTAAGCAATATTCATGTTTGGGGCTTTTCCCCCCATGTTTGGCAAAGCATTATAACTGAGAATTGGTAAAATAATATTTCTAGTAAAATAAAAAAAAAGTAGGCATATAGGAACATAGTCAAATAATGTTGTAATTTCAATAATGACATCTTGTAGAAGCATAATAAAAAGTAAGACTCATGAAGCCAATAAAGCTGGTAAGATGGAGAATCCTTGCAAAAATGTAGCTGCTCAGACTAGCAAATCTGATATGACTTAGTTTTTATAACCCTGTTCTATTTCACACAAATAAATGAAGTCCTGGCAATATTATTCACTTAGCCAAGGGTGACTTTTCAGCTCCAGCCCATGCTTTGTGTCATGTACACTTATCATCTGATTGAATAAACAGTTTAAGTTATATATTAGTGGTAGTAAGTTTTGGTGTGAAGCTATAATTTACCACTAAAATGAGCTTGCATGTAACTTTTTACCCATTGATCTCTGCTCCAATTTGATAGCTCTTTTTAGCAGATGGCATTTTTAGAAAACAACCAGATTCCAACTGTTTCTTCTTCTTTTTGATTTCCAACCAAAAAGAAGTTCTGGATTCAAGGGAGGAAAAAATGGTTTGGCTAAATGCCAGTTACTACCAATTCCAGATCTGGTAATTTAAACTGAACTCTCTTGACTTGGATGAAACAGCAAATTGATTCACAGGCGAGAAAGAACTCTAACAAATCCCTGCTCCCCAGCTCGCTGTTAGCTACTAAAATAGGGTCAGTGGTCTGGTGAACAGTTCTCCAGAGCAGGGAAAGGCAAGTAAAATGAGAAAGAATTATATAAATTTTTTACTAAAAACTTAGGAAAAAAACCCTGGAATTTAACATACAGAGGAATAATGGCTGGAGCAAAGTATGCTAGAGTTTATTTGTAAATTACATTAGACAATAGTAATGTGAACCTAGATTCAATAACAGTGTCTACACAGTGAAAACACAGGTGTGCTGATTGACACCAGGAAGCTGAAGGATTTAACAGTGTAATAAAAAGTACACAAAATACAGATGAGGATGTATGTTCTGCAGTAACAACTCCACTGCAAGTAAGATGCTTCAATATGTGCCAGAAACCTTGGAAATTAACAAAGCGTCCTCTGCATAAAAATTACCTATTCATTTTGTAATAAGTCTTCTGTGCTTATTTTGCTAAAGAAGTTAATCAAGTATGTGAAGTGTTAAAAGGCTATATTTAGAGAGAACACTCCTTTTACTGGCAATTGGAGCAGCATGTATGACTGGTTTTCTCTTTCTGGGCTAAACACCATCTTACTTACAAGGTGAACAAGTGGTACTTGTGGACCCGTCAGTTGAACAGCCCTGTGATCATAAGATCAGAGATTTTCCCGTTATTTGAGTCACATTAGTAACAGCTCAGCTAATCAGCAATTTTAAAAGGATCAACTCACTAACAAATTAAAAGAAGTATCTGTATACAAAGAGCGATTGTTCGATTTGGCTCCAGTCTTGATAGTAATAAATAAAAGCATCTATTGTGTGAAAGCGGGGAAATGTCTCATCTGTAGTGATAGGGATTCATTTTGGATGACACAGCCACAGTTTCTATTTTCTCAGTGTTTTGTGGGGTATGTTTTGGTTTCTGCTTATTGAGAGTGAAATTTAAGGTCAGACGCTAAATGATGTCAAAATGCCTTCCAATCATTGGATGTGACAAGGCAGCTAAGCTGTTCAGGATGTGTCCCGAACGCCACAAATATGAGGCAATGTTTAAGGGCGCACTGTTGGTGGATTTACTGCTTCTTCTTGCAGATAATTTTTTAAAAGTGAAGTTAACAAGGACATATTTGAAAATATTTCCATACCCCTCTAAAAGTGGAAATGCTTTTATTCTAAAACAAAGAGAGTGCAATATAAAAAGTGATTCTAGAGGCATTGGCTGAATGCCCCATTGCCCCAAGCACTGTGATGTCTTTTATGGATTCTATGAAACATTTCAGTTTGCCTTGGATTAGGACACTGGCAGTACAGAGCATGTGATCCCAGCCTCAGCAAAGCATTCTTTCTCTTTGGGATACAGCTATGGAGTGCTTTTTCCTAGGAGATTAGATGAATTTAGCCCGGGCATCTGCAATACTTTTTTCTTTCACATAATGGAAAGCTTTTAATCAGAAATGCGACACAAGCTAGTTACAGGAGCCCTCTTGGTTTTCTCAAAGCAAAAGCAAAGACATCAAACAAAATAAAAACTCCAATGACCTTAAACTAGTACCCTAAATATGCAACAGAGACCTCTTATTACTGGGAGAAAACAAGGAACCACATGTTCCTAGAAGAGGTTGTTACTGCAAGTTTAAAAAGTATTCTAAAGCAAGCTACTTGCTTAACATAACATTATTCTTGTATCGCAACTGAAAAAAAAAGTTTAAATTACTGCATATTTGCTAGTACAATGAACATATCAGGAGTACTATGAACACAGTGCTCTGACTTCCAGGGGGCTGGTATTAGGCACTATGGAAAGAATAGATGGCCAAAGCCACAGGGCTTTAGTCTGTGACTATGAAGTCAATAGATATTCTAAGTGAATGCCATGACAGGATGCCTAGACTACAACTCAGCAATTTCTGAGAGGAAGATTATGAAAATACATTGCTTTTAATATGTTAAAAGCTCTGGTGATCTTTCATGCAAAAAGTGCTGTCACGATCTGTCATCTTCTGAGATGAAGTCTTTCTGTCACTGTTTCATACTGAGCACAGTAGCCCACTAGTGCCACAAGTAACATCAGACCAAAAAAGGTAAAATTTTGTCTGGTGGATCTCTAAGGATTGATTTTAAACTGCCCAGAAAGAGTCCTGTATGTTCTGATTGTTGTTGAAATTACATACAGTTACATATATTCTGCTAAGATAATTTCTTATAGCGATGGAGTTTTGTTCTTCTCAGCTGGAGCATTTCTAAACAATATGTTAGATAAATCACAACAAATAAAGGCAAATAAAGGAAATGAAGCAGCATGAAGAAAAGTCCTGTAGGAAAAGTAAGTTTAATACAAGCAGCCTGAACACTGATGTTCATATGCTGGTGGTCTGAGCCATGAAGTGCTGGAGAAAGGATCTGGAGCAATTGAAATGGTTTTAAAGCAAGAGAAGAAGGAAATTATATCTGACATTTAAAATAGAAACAGTGTCAAAAGTATCTTCAAGTATTTAACCCAAATAAAAAAAAGCTGAAGCTAAGTGGATTTTTTTTTAAATAGAAAAATCATTATAACTGAAGAGTGAAAAAACATTAGTGCATATCAGAAAAAGCAAAATTATATAACAATCATATAATAACCATGCAATCAAGAAACTAAAGGCAAGCAGAAAAAATCTGGTTTTCATATTAAAAATTATCAAGAGAAGTAATTTTAATTGTAACTAGTGACCCATACTCAGGGAAAAAAATCACAAAAACTAAATTCTAAACATATAAAGCATTGCTTTTTCTCCTTCCATTGTCTCTAGTTTATTTTACACCAGCTTTACAATGTAGAATTTACAAACATAAGCATGTCAAAGACCAAAAAGGACAAGTGCAAATGAAGAGACTCTACACTACTTACATCACATTTTGCTAAAAATCCTTTGCTAATTTACCAATGCCTTTGAATGCCAGAAGAGCTGTATAGGTCAACACTAAATAGGAAAGATTATGTTTTCCCAAAGCCATCTGATACAGCTGTGGAAAGCAAACCTGACTGGCTCCTGCTGATGCAGGCTGCACACCTAGCTGGACTCTGCAGGCAGCAGCCAGAAATCATTCCTAACTCCAGTTCCAGGTGGGTTACTAGAGTCTCATACCTTCCTTACCCTGCCAGATCAGTGTAAAATAAGCAAGCCTAAACTCTGTCCTAGAGTCCCTGGAGTTTTCGAAAATTTAAAACAGTATCTTCACTTTCATCTGAATATGTGACAGCAAAATTGAAATGCATATAACACATGGTTTTCCAAAGAAGAGGTCCCCAATACTGATCACTGGCAGTGCATCAGGGCTGAGTATTCAGATCCCACATTCCCAAGTAGTTGGGCTGCATGTGTACTGAACCGCTAAATGCTTGCAATTGTTTTCAGTAATACACAAGGGCCAGTTGGCTGGCATGTAGAACAGTTAAGCCTTTATTGTTGCAAGACTTAACATTTTCAGCAAGGTTGAATAAAGCTATTATCAGTGAGACTTCCATCTGTTGTTTCAGGAATACAGCATGGGGATTTTTAAGCAAATGCAGAGACCTATGTGCATTACTGAGGCTGAGCCCAAAACAAAGGTACCAGAAACACTAGAGCACTTAAGAACAAGCAAAATTAAGGGTCTTGTCTGCTTCTGAACCAATTGCTCACAGCAACTTTTTTCCATAGATTTTCATGCAATCCCAGCTAGGAGGTAGATGACTTTATTTCCATCAGGCATTTATCAAAAAAAATTCCTTGAAGATGCAAATCAGTACCAGGTCACCAGGAAAGTATATTTGACTACTGAGATAAATACTTCAGGGGGAGAATAATAGCATCTACTTTTACCTGGTACTAAACACTGCTTATTCATTTAAAATATAATTATAAATATGCCTTTATATTGTAGTGTTCCCAATGATTACAATCCAGATTACAGTATAAGGGCACTGCATGCTCTAGAAATAAAGCAAAAAACATTATTTTTCCTTCAGATTCTGTAGAATTTAGTACTGGAGTGACAAAATTAAAAGAACAGAATGATGAAGATCATCCTATAAGAATTTAAAAAATAGAAATATTTGTTATAAACACTTTAAAGTGTTATTATTAAATAGCTCTTAGATTTTATTTCCCTAATTTTCTCCCTAAAGTAATTGCTATTGTTTCCCTTCAGACACAGCTAAGGTGAAGCAAGTCTTACTATTGAGTTCAGGCAATGCATCACAGTTCATTTGGATGGTTTGGATTTTCTTATCTAATTTCATCATCACTGTGTTACTCATGCAGATTAATGAAAAAAACAGATAGCTTGTTCGGGGTGGTTACTTATACCTCTTTCACTTCTTCCACAGTTGAAGACTCCCTAACTCCATAAAAAGTGTACACACATTTCAGCTGTGAAATGTGTAGGAGGCGGCCAAATGGTTTACTTTGTTTTACAGCTTGCTGAAAAAAAAATATTTGCAGTGGTGAAGCTGCTAATTTTGTCAGACAGAAATACTCTTTGAGGAATTAATGTCTTTATATAATACTGATCTTAAAGTATCTAAAGAGCAGTTTCTTTAAAGCTTTCTTTTTGGAATTCATCCCAGCTATTACAGGTGGTCTGTGACATGATCAGTCATCTGTTTCAGAATCAGGTGAGCTTAGCAAATATTTCCTACTATTCCTTTATATCAAGGAGTCTGGCTCAATGATCCTGATGGGTTCCTTTCAACTCAGTATATTCGATCTTTTTGTCTTCATCATACAGGTTCTAAAGCTTAAAAGCATTTGCTGCTCCTCACCTTTGGTACTAAATGCCCTTTGGTATAAAAAACATTATTTTTACCAGTTGTTTTAAAACATGAAGACTTTAAAATACAATTTTAAGATAAATTTTTATAAAATTAAATTATTTAAAAAACATATATCACAACACATTAGATGTACTCATTACTTAAACACACACATACATACACATCCTCTTTTAGAAATTGTGATGGAAAAATTTACTCTATAAATCTAAGACGGGAAACTGACAATATTTGGATCCAAATTTTGATATTTCCTAAGGAGCAAAACCACATGAAAAAAAAATTATGGTGCTTAGCATTTCACACCAAGAGGTGTTTGTTTATTCTCAAAATGTCCTTGAAATTGCATTTCAGTCTGCATTTTCTCTAGCATAAAGAGGAACAACTGCATTGGAATCCATCACATCTTATGCAAGCTGCTGCTAAATTTGCAGCAATGAGAGAGGAATAATCACACATTCAGGCAAATTATCCTTTAGCCCATGTACAAGGAAATCAGAGAGAGAAAAAAAAAAATTCTGGAATAATCCATTTACTCTCAGACAGGAAAACATATAGTAAGTTCTTATTTATTGATGTGCCTCAAATTGGGCCTTTAAAATGCCCATTTAGTACAATATCTACTTTCTTTAGAAAAGCAAACGATCTATGAGTACAGTTATTACTGGCAAAGGCTTCCAAAAATTTTGCCAAGTAACCACCCAAGACAAACACCATTCTATCCTCAAGATCATGTAAACCAAATGCAAGCTGCACACCATTCCTGTGGTCTAAAAACAAGACAATGCAAAACAAAAGACTGGGTTATAAAAGAATGAGAAAAATTATTGCTAGGCAGGCTTACAAGAGGCTTGAAAATGTATTTGGTACAGAGCAAAAAATCCTGTTGTTTTTTCTAGAGCTTTCTGCAATAATTGTCAATGGGCTGGTTTGCTTTTAGGGCTGGATTTTGTTCCTCTTTGAGGACACCTATGTGTAGTTAAAGCACACAGAGAGGCACATGCATGATAACACCCTTTTGGTTTTCTCTCCTGTAACCTGCAGTCTCTGCTTTCCACCAACTTACTTCATTACAGACTGGTCATACCTTATTTCACTCCTTAAGTTCCAAGGTCTGTGCAGTCTTATGCCTTTTAAAGACAGGAAGCAGTTAATAGATGTGACAATTAAAATAGTGTCACTTAAAATAATGAGGCACTTAAAATAATGAGTTCATATGAACTGCAAAGTGTGGTTGAAGTGTTGTTGCTATGGAGGTGCAGCTATAACCAAGCTGTCAGCGGGTACTGGGCTCCTAGAACACAGAAATCTAGCATTCAAAGACAGAAAAATTTTTGTATGGCTGTTCTTTTGTTTCCTTTGGTGCCTAATGGAAGGAAAGGCAGAAAGTTTGAAATAAGCATATGGTGGGTGTTGGATACTGTGAGAAGGGACTTCCCTTAATTTTCAGCAACTGCTTCTCTCATTCTGTGACAAAGCTGCAAATCACTGGCATTAGAGAAAAAAAAAATCAAACATTTGTCACTTTTAAGTATTATAGGTCAACTTTAGGAAATTAATGGATTAGAAAAAAACAGAGACTAGCATTTTGATCATAGTGCGGCAGAATTATGAAAGTACTGACGGTCTTAACTACACTAAAGTGACACGGACTGCTACATAAAGTTTAGTGAAATTCCAAATCAGCATTAACTGTCATTTTCACCAAAATGTTTTCATCATCTCCTGTTTTGGGGGTTTCTTTTCATTGCCACTAACTGAACTTGGTTTACTGCACGAGTTGAAAGGCCTAATCAGAAAAAAGGCTTCAGGACAGCAGTGCCCACCCAAACACACATTGCTCTCCCAAGAACACAATCAGAAATAAAATATTACAAATAGAACTTGCAGATAATAGGAAAAGCAGGAAAGAAAAAAACAACGACTACTCTATGACCCAGTAAGTAATTGCATTGTCCTGTTCAGTAAATGAAAACCTTTTTTTCCTTTTTAATTAAATATCTTAAAGAGCTATTTTTGAATGCTCCATCTCTCACTGCTTGATATCTTCTCTCGCATAATCTCCTTCACTCCCCACTTGGGCAGTACAATCCATTTATGATTTAAAGAAAGGTGTAAAGTAGAAAAAGCAAGAGGCTATTTGTGACAGCTGGATTTTGAATAGATTAAAGGAGGGAGGAATGCAGAAGCCACAACAAAAACCCTTCAGTAGGCTGGAGTGCAATAAATTCAACCTACAGTAACTGAATGATTTCAGCTCTTTCAAGCCCTGAGGTTTTGTCCTTGTTTTGAAAACTGTTGTTATCATTCTTTATAATATTCTTCAAATCCCTTGGGCCTTTGTATATGCCAGCCTTGACCAGTTTGCTTGGCACACAATCTTCTCCTGGCGCTTTTCAAACAACCATGCGAGCACACAGAGCTTCCCCATGGATTTGGCACTGTCCCTAAGAGATGCAACCTGACTTTCATAACAGGCAGCTTGGGCAATGGCTGCGAGCAATCTGTGTTTCAAAACAGAAGAACTGAGAAACATGAAATAAACATGAATCCAAATGCAGTTTTGACTCTTTTAGAAGTATGTTACCCTTTTCCAACGTCTCCTATGACATCTCAGTCCCCTACAAAATGTGCCCCACTGGCTGAGAAGGCAGCACAACACATCCACCAGACACTGTCAGGAACAAGCTGTGCATTCTCACGTTTACAAAAAAAAATGCTGTTAGCAACACAGCACTACATTTAAAAGAAAGCAAAGCAACACAATAGAGATAGGTCCACGTCTTTAAGAAACTGTAACTCAGACTTTGAAAAATATGGATTTAAAATTAATTTGTAGTGAAGGAGTTACTTTTGACGACATTTTTGCATAATCAGAAATATGACTGAGACACATTTTGCAGGTTTTTGAGGGACGGAGGATTAGATGTAGCCCATGTAATAATTTATCTCTGGGAGCTGTACTTTGGCAAAATAACAAGCACAAAGAAATATCTGGCAGAAATCGGGAGGGGAAAAATCTATTCATCTAAAAAAGTACTTTTTATAAATATGAAAACTCTGAGTTAATAGGAAGTCTTTCCTAATTAAAAATTGTAAATTGCTTCCCTAGAAATGAATGTACTTCTTGATAGTTACAAGTGATATAAAGTAGAATTATTAGTTGCTAGCATCAATATCATGATGATTTTACATGGGATTATTTACAGAATAAAACATTAGGGCACTGCTCAGGAACTGGCTTGGCATTGGAGAGCAGATGGTGAACTTTGGTATATTCTTTTATAGCTGTTATTATTTTCCTTTCCTTTTCTGTTCTATGAAAGTGTACTTATCTCAACCTGTGAGTTTTACCTTTTTGCTGATTCTCTGCCCCATTCCACTGGGGGCAGTGAGCAAGTGTTTATGTGGTGTTTTAGCTTTCAAACCCAGTTAAACCACTGGCAGAATTCTTTGTCTCTTCTTTAATCACAGAATACTACATAGACACTTTTTGGGATGTTCAGGAAAATTGCACTCTGAGGTGCAAAAGGCCCATAACACTGTCCTGTCAAAACGTTTATAAGCTAATTAAAATAAGATAATAACTTATAGTAAGATAATTATTTGACACAGAAATTGTTGAATCATAATTATCAAGCAAGTATTATTTCATTAGCACTTAGTAACATCTGAAAAGGAGGACCTCTGAAAATAACTTTATTCACAGGTGATGAAAATATCCCAGAAACCTTACAGACCTGCTCCTTTAAGATAGTTTTACAAGCATCTTTTCTTGGTCCCTCTTGACAAATATCTTGACTTTCTGGCAGGATCTGTTACAACGGCAACAGAAATTCTTCACCAAGATTCCCCCATTTTTACAGGTTTTTTCTTTTTTATTTTTAACTTGGCCAGGCAGAAAGTTGTTTTGCATCTAGGCTGTCAAGTTGCCATCTTGCTTAACAGTATTGAGAGCAAATAAACTCAACCCTTCCTAATCTGTCCTGGCCTTTTTTCAGCACCTCGTGCTTCAGGCTGAGTGCCACAGGCTTGTGGCAAACTTTCTATTTGCTCATGTCAGAAAATGTTTCACTACTCTGTCACTTGCTGGGCCTTGCAGTTCACACATCTTTTGGAGTCATTTGATGTCACAGGGAGCAAGTTTGCCCTTGATGAGACATCTGTCCTGGGTAAGCTCCAGAACTGAGATACTGCATTATTCCCTCAGACAGTTGATAATAATCCTGCAGTGACATTTGAAGCCTTGCAGGTTTATTTTCTGCTTATTTTGTACTTTAATCTCATATTGCAGTGGGTGGGGCCTGGGAATCTTACCAGAATGTTGCAGTCACTTTCCTTGTTTCCCATGCTGTATTACAACGTGCAGGTTGCATTCAGCACAGTTGGTGTCATTCTTCAGCCACTCACTGACCATGTCACTTCTACAGAAGAGCATGAAGTCCTTTTTTCCCATACTATGTGTCCTGATTTGAGGCAACAGCCTTCTCTTCTGATGCTCCCACCACAGGCAGGATTTTTAAGAATTCTGCAGCATCAAGTACTAAACATATTTAGTTCCCAGTCAGTTCATCAGGTAAAGCTACAAGTTTTGTTAAAAATATCCCCGTGCTTAACAAAGAGCTGTTTAATGCATTTTCCAACATCAATAGTTGAGATAATGACTTCCTGAATACTTGGGGGAAAATATTTTCAAATTAAATTGATTTTGAAAAAAGAATATTCTTGAACAAATGTAGAATTTTATTACCTAAATTAGTATAGTGAGTGTTAGCAAAAGAAAGGAGATTTAAATTAGCTAATTGGCTAGCATGATTTAAAATGTAAAGATTTGGAATAAAGCTAACAGCCAATAGCTACCCAAATCTCTTTCCAAAAATAAACTCAAAAGGAAAAACAGATCTCTTTAAAATGTGAGGAAATGTTTGCTGTGGCCTGATATATTTTACTCTCTTCCCACTTGTTCCAACCTTAGTGAAAAGAACTAATACAAAGGTACATCTAAAGAAAATACATTTTATTCTGAGATATGGAATTTAAATAAATCCCAACCACAAAACTAAGACATTTGAAAAATCCAAGTTAACATGTAGAATTTAAAGGGAACAGAAAATTTTACTTCTGGGAGAAACATAATTAATTGAAAATCAGGACATCCATGCAGAACATAATTTCCAGGGAGACCCCACTAGCACTTTTTTCAAACCACCTCTTTATATCAGAAGCATAAGGTCTAATATAATCTTTTAATTTTAAATGTGAAAGCTGGGGGAAGACATGTCCTGATCTTAGACATGGACACAGATGTGTTTGCCTTCCTTCTCAAGTGTATATACATAAAGATAGCACAAACTGATAATAGGACTAGTGTAGCTGAGATTCCGTGTTATATTCTAGATAGCCAGATTTGTTTATGGGAGGAAATAAGGGTGGTACTTAAAGCCAAATACATCCTTAATACATTGATTTTGAAGTCAATGTCATCTGATGCTGCCACCAAGTAACTGGTGAAACCCCAAAAGCTTTTGCTTGGTTATAGCTAGCTTCCTTGAAATGTGAGGTCCTGAAGACATGGAGTTCTGTATCTGGGAGGAGGTTGTCCTGACTATGAGCAAACTTTTATGTGGAATAAAAATAGTAGTTTTTCAAGTTCTGCAGTAGTTTTCTGCAACTCATTGAAAAGCAGAACACAACCTTAATAAAACAGTATGACTATTCAAATAGTATGAGTTATATGGTCAACAAACAAATCATTCACATAGTTTCCTGGACTAAAGGCAGTATTTTTGAGGACAGAGCAAGCTAAATGCAGCTTCATGTTGTTAATTCTGGTCTAAAGACATATTAGACCTGGTGCTGCACTTGAAGAACAATGTGTTTAACTGAATATGTTTCATCCTTTCAAAATATAGATTTTATATCAATATTCTGTATTTACTCAGTGGTACAGCTCAGCTCCTGTGTTCTTTTACCTTAAGCTTTTACAGAGCTCATATCTAATAAAGTCATCCTTTGTACTGGAGCCAGACATAATGACTATTAAATAGTAAATATTCAATTTAATAGTTAATAATGACTATTAAACAGTAAATATTCTCTGGCTACAGACATGACAGTGTTGAATGAGCAACCTTAGGTGAACTGGGACTGTCAGCTGCCAACAGCTACTTCAGACACAGCAACTCCACAGCTTTGTAAGATCTTGATATTGTAGATTTATAGAACAGATTCACACTGAAGAAATATCTAATTGACATATTTAGCTCTGTGCAGAAGGCTGTAATTGTTTAATTAACAATCATAGATTTATTGTCATTCACTCTCATTGTTTGGTAGACTTTGAGAGAGAAAAGCAGTGTAAGACATTGGTGTCTCAGACAGCGGACTGACTACATGAGCAGAGGCTTGGAAAGCTGAGACTGTTTAGCCTGCGGAAGAGAAGGGTTGGTTAATCCATAAATGGGAGGGAATGAAGACCTAATCAGAAAATGGGAGGGAACTCAGTGGTTCCCTGGGAAAGGATGCGAGTCAATGGGCACAAACTGAAAGACAAGAAAATCCACGTGAACATAAGGAAACACGTTTTCATTGTCAGAGTGGTCAAACACCTGAGCAGGTTGCTCAGGGAGGTCATGAATTTTCCATCCTTGGAGATACTCAAAACTCATCTGGCCTTGGTTTCGGGCAGCGGGCTCAGGCTGGCCCTGCCTGGGCAGGGGTTGGCCTGTAAGACCTCCTGAGCTCCTACCAACCCCAGTCACTGAGATGGGTGTGACTAGGGAAGGAATGCTTTCTCCGCAGATAAGCAAAATATTTATTCCTGCAAAATATTTATGAGAAGACACATTCGAAGCTATTAACAGATCATATATGAAGCATATATTGTCCCGAATAGGTGCTGTTAGTCAAAAGGTGAGCCGTAAATTTTTTAATTGTTTGATTTCTGTCAACTCCTTCATGCGCGTCTCTCGAGAAACCCGATGGGGCGCAGCAGGACGCTGCGGGCCGGGACCCTCCCTGAGGTGTGAGTCCCCTCAGGAACGGCAGCCCCCTCACGGGGCCGCGGGGCCGCCTCGCTCCGCTGCGCCGCCTTCCGCCGACGCTGCGCCCGTGCCGGGCCGGGGCTGCCCGTGCCGGGCCGGGGCTGCCCGTGCCGGGCCGGGGCTGCCCGTGCCGGGCCGGGGCTGCCCGTGCCGGGCCGGGGCTGCCCGTGCCGGGCCGGGGCTGCCCGCCCTCCCCGGGGGAGGCAGCGCAGTCCGCATCCTCCTGCGGGAGCGCGGCCGCGGCAGCGGCGGCAGGGGGAAGCGGCACTCTCCTCCCCGCTCCCCTCCCCTCCGCTCGCTCTCGTCTCCTTTCTGCTCACCCCGCTCGTCCCTCCTCCCCGCCGGTGCTGGCGGCGGCTCCTCCTCCCGCGTGTGACCCGGTGCCGCATGTGAGCGGGGAGGAGGAGGAGGAGGGACCGCGCGGTGCGGGTCCCACTGTGGCGGCGGCAGGAGGCGGAGCGGGAGCCGGCGCGCGGTGTCCCCCCGCAGCCTCATCGCTGGGCCCCGCCGGCGCTCCCCATGCCCGTGTGGTGCTGCCGCTGCTCCCTGGCCGGTCACTTCAGGTGAGGCGGCGGCGGGGGGCGGTGGGGCGCCGCGGAGCCGGGCCGCGGGGCCGCGGGCGGCGGCGGTGCGGGCAGGACGGGGACACCAGCGGGGCTGCGGCCTCCGCGGGGCTGCGGCGGCGAGCGCGGCGCTGCCGGCCCCGCACAGCCCCGCCGAGCAAGGGATGGCGGCGGCGGCGGCGGGGCCGGGGCGGGCGCGTCGTGACCTTGGGCAGCGGCGAGGCGCAGCCGGGCCGGGGGCTGCCCGCGGCCGCTGATGCTCGGTGTCGCTCCGGGCTCGCAGCGCTGCACCGCCCGGCATGCCGGCCCCCAGGGGCTCCGCTCCGCCCGCGTACCTGAACGAAATCCAACAGTCTGGCAGTGGTGAATTCTCTTCTCGAAGTGTCAGGTTGAGACCAAATTCAGATTCCTTTTATATAACGAGTTTTCTGTTAACCGCCCACCACAGTCCGTTTCTTTTTTTTTTTTTTTTTCTTTTTTTCCTGAAAGTACGCAGTGTATTCTAGCATCTTTCAAAACAGCTACCTGGGAAAGGTACCATTTATTTTAATAACCTGCAACAAATTACGAGTTGTTAACAAATTATTATCAATAGCTTTTTCAAATGGGAGAAAAACTGTTATGTGTATGTTGCATTTTTTCTCTTAATGGGTTAAAAAAAAAAAGGCAAAACCGTGAAGTCACATTTTTGCATATGTTTAGAATCTGCCTATTGACAGAATGTAATTCCCCAGGTTCTTTGAGTGACCAGTATAAGATAAATTAGGCTCTAGTGTTGGAACTGACTCATCTTGTGCCCGCTTGCATGTCTGCAGGACTAGAGTCCGTAGATGATTGTGCCAAATCCCCACCACTGCAAAGCTGTCTACTGTGAGTTTTATCGAGATGAAAGCTGCTGGTGCTTGGTGGCTTTCAGTGCTGCTCAGAGGTTAGGAAGGTGGTGGCCCCTGACTTCAGATCTTGCTAGGTTCTGGTATGATGTTCTTGCAAAGGAAGAACGTGCTGCTGACAACACTCCTTCGTGTGGACTGCATTTTGTGCAGGTATTCGGTGCAAAGGTACTGCAAGAAACTGCACATTGTGTGCAGATGTTCCTGTGCAAAATCACCATTTTGGTAATTTGTCATAAACTAAGCTGCATAGAAGCAACATTTTTGTTGTTAAAAGATTCTTCTGTAGCCTATTGCATTGGGCATATATCTCTTAAAAGAAGTTTTGAAATGTTTCTTTCGGTTTTATGATACATCGAGCACAGCAAGTATAGTGAAGCCACACTAAAGCATGCGTGCTCCCCTTAAGCCTGTCTTTTGCAAAACATAAGGTACTATTGACTTTGTCAACTTTGAGCAAAGGCTGGAAAATAAAACAGTCTACCTGCTCCTTTCTAAAAGCAGAGGTGAAAAAATCAGTATGATTATTAGATAGCCCCTCTCTGACTCCTTGTCTTCATCTAACTCATGCTGTTTGGATGTTAGGTGTCTGCAAGAGCTAATGTGCAGCTGTAATCAAACAATAAGCAAGTAATTTGCTTTATTTTTGCTTTTTTTTTTTTCCTGTTGTTCTGCAGGGAATAGTGATATGAAGTACTTTCCAAAATAAATGCAACCTCAGAATACCTCCCCACCCTTTTTAACAATGCCATCAGAGAGATGTGTTACAGATTGTGCTACTGCTGTTGTTACTGCACGGCTTTGTCTCCAGTTTACTTCAGACTTCCCCACCGAGGAAGGGCTTTTGAAACAGAATCTTGGGTGCTGTGGGAGTTGAGGCAGTACATGGCACTGGCTTCTTGAAGGCCCTGGGAATTGGATCAGCGTCTTACAGTTTTGATCCTGTGTAGAAAATAATTGCTGAAATGCTAGAATAGCTTTAAGATATGCAAAGTCTTAGGAAATTGATAAGAGTACTTTTATTTATTATCGATAATTACCATGTTTAGAAAATTTTTAAGAAATTTTTCTTAAAAATATCCCCTTGTTGATACAGATATTTTTGATTAAAAATTTGTTGTCCTTACTTTACAAAAGACTTGACAAAATAACTACAGTAACAGACTGTTTTAATTTGACTCTTTCTTTCTAGCTAGACTGATAGTTTGTGTGCTGCTTCAATGACCTGGAAAGATTTCAGAAAGGACTCCTAAATCATTAAATAGAAAATGTTATAAAACAAGTCTTTGTATTCTAGAAGCACGTCTACATGGTGAAGAGTTACAAGAGAAACTTAAGTGTATTTTTCAGAGGAAGAACTAAAAAATCTAGAAAAATGGCCAGTGGTGAAAGCAGTCTGCTGTTCAGGAGCTGACCTGACTATATGGCAATTCCTTCTGTAAAAACTTTTAATGGTGATAGGATGGGTTATGTCTAGGGCTTAAAGGGATCACTTCACAAGGATCCATCCTCACACCAGCCTCGCTTCTCTCTGGATGGAAATTTGTTGAGGTGAAGTCCTGTGTGCTGCTCGGGCGGCAGGAAGGGACATGAACGCTGCTGTTGCGCCTTAGCTGCTCCCTCAGGCTTTGTCTGGCCTTAATGTTGCTAATTGGCTAGGCAGTGTGTATCTCCTGATTTGATAAGGATAATGAGGAATGAGTTCTACTGTGTGTGGGATCAAAATAATGCTTGTGGCTCTACTTTGGCTTTGTATAAACTGAGATTAGAAATCTGCACTTCTGCAGAGCCATCTGTGCTTTTTTGTTATCCTTCTGTAGACTTGCTAGGAGTAAGAAGTTTTAAAAAATCTTCTGTTAGAAAAGCTGTGCTGAAGAGTAAAATTGTGTGGATTGGGTAAAACATATCTGTTTTGGTCTCAATTTCACCAGTTTCGTAGCTTTTAAAGTAAAACATCAAAAGTGACTATTTTTGAAGAGACTGTTCTGCCAACAGTTCACTGTTTCATTTTAGTTTTCTCCCATCTGTCCTTCTTAATTAGAACTTACAGCGGCACTGAAACCGAAGGACAGCTTTTGAATTCCTTTGTTCAGTACTTTGGTGACAGCCTTGGGAGGAAGATTAAAAGAATGCCTTTAATTGAAGAAACTGTTCTGCCTGGGGACTCCCTTCTTACCCTGCCTGTAGTAATAATAGGTGAGTTTTTTCCCTTTTTAAAGATTCACTGCCATTGCCTTTATCGACCTGCTGCATGAAATAATTTCTCAATAAATAACTAATGCTTAGAACCCTTACAGTGAAGATCTTTATTAGAGTAATACAGTTGTTATAATTAACAACAGTAGAATTATATTATGTTAAGGGACTTGTTGGAGTATATTTGAATTTGAATTGTGCTTTGAAAAAATCAGCTGTGTTATTTAGCAGCAGATACGGTAGTATTAACAGAAGAACCGTATTGATTCTAGTGTTGATAACATAGGTTTTGATTAATGTGATGTGTCTATTTCTGTATGCATGGAGGTTGTCAATGGTACACCAGTAGAAATCTGTGGGGTCATGTGGAAGAGTGAAAAACATGTGTGCTCTGTGTTGGTTAGGTGCTGACCTCTCATTGTTTGCCTTTTTCTCTGTTGCATCAATCACTAATATCTAAATATTCTCCTATCTTTTCCAAAATGAATCCAGCTCAATTCAGCTAGTTTAAAATAATAAATTGTAGTCTTGATTGAACACTTAAGGGCTTGTACTTGTAAAATGACAGGGTAACAGAGGGAGGAGGCTCCATAGGTACACGACTTAATTGGGAGTGCCAGCGTAATGTGTATTGGGCCAAGGTTTTTCAACAACAGCTGGTCACCAGCTCATTCTTGCCATGACTTCATGAGCAGATAAAGAAAAGATTTGAAGTAAAGAAGGTTTTCAATAATCTAGTCCAAAGCTGTTGGGACTAGAGCAAGTACCTACCTGTAAAGAAGCAAAGATTTTGGAGATTGATGTTGCAATATAATTGTGTTCACAGTGTCTGCACAAATTCAAAGACTCCTGTTTGCACAGTGCCTGTTCTCAAAGCTCTCTTTATGATAGTTTAAAATAGTGCCCATGGAGCAGACTGAGGTGTGTGTGACAGACGTGAATGACTTGATGAATTCTGCATGACAGTTGAAGAGAACGGTGTCCTGGCATTTTGTCAGCCTTAATATAGGTCTGTCATATGGTTTATAATTCAGTTTCCACTGTTTAGTTTTGCAAATATATTATGCAAATACCTGTGCTCAATACTTGGTTTGTCTAGAGCACCTTTCTAAGTGCTGACACCAAACACAGCTGCCTTGACCACTTCTCCATCATCTAAATGCTTCCTCACAGATATATGTGAGACACCTTGCAAGCTGATCTTCTCCACTGACAGCCTATCATCACTGAAGCCTTCAAAGGGATCTAAAAGGATTTGATAATGTAGTAGAGGAGTATGAAAATAATTGTCATCCCCCCTGCCCCCCCGTGTATGAACACATTCTCTAGTGACTTAATAACTTCTGTGCAGTACCTGTGTTGGGAAGAAACAGATACATTCTTCAGAGTTCAACAATTTCATGCTGAAACTCTTAAGTTTAGAACGTGTTCTGTGCTAAACATTTTCATCTTCTGCACCAGTTTTGATCATTACTATGTGGAATGTTGTCACTTCCTAACCAAATAACAAGGCTGTTATGATACCTGAAGTTGAATGTTTGCTTTAAATTTAGACACATAGTGTAAAGGTGATTGTACTACAGTTTGCTGTTGATCAAGAGAAGATTTTGCTGATATTCAAACAAAGTTCTAACTACTTCTTAAATGAACAGGGCCATGAGGTTTCTGATTATATCATCGTACAACTAAAGTTTGTGTAATAGTAGTATCTCCTGATTGCAGTCAGAGGTCTTACAGAGGTACCATATGTAAATAAAAAACAAAATTTGTCATTTCAAAAAGATTTTTTTCTCTTTTTCCCAAGAATTTCTGAGAAAACCATAGCAAGTCTAATTGCAGACCTTACAGCTGAACATTCACTCTGTTTGTTCTTAACAGCATATCCTCAAGGGATTTCCTTTCCCTTGGATTCAGTCTGCTTAAAGAATAGGAGCTAGGTTTGGATCAGCTCTCTGGATGGTCCCAGAAAAGTTCAGGGAGCTCAGTGACAGTAATTCACCTTAACATCACAGAATGACTAGTTTGGAAGAGACCTTCCAGATCATTGAGTACAACCCATGCCCCAACACCTCAACTAAATCATGGCACTGAGTGCCACATCCAGTCCTTTTTTAAGCACATCCTGGGATGGTGACTCCCACACCTCCTTGGGCTGGCCATCCCAGTACTTTATCTGTGTTTCCATGATATCACTTTTCGCTAGTATCCAACATAAATTTCCCTTGGTGCAGCTTTAGACTGTGTCCTCTGGTTCTGCCTGGTGAAACAGACCAATCCCCACCTGACTACAGCCACCTTTCAGGGAGTTGTGGAGAGTGATAAGTTCACCCCTTAGTCTCCTTTTCTCCAGGCTAAACAGCCCCAGCTCCCTCAGTCGTTCCTCACAGGGTTTGTGTTCCCAGCCCCTCAGCAGCCTCGTTGCCGCCTCTGGACACGCTCAAGCATCTCAACGTCCAGAGCTGGACACAGCACTCAAGGTGCAGCCCCACCAGTGCCAGTACAGGGGAAGAATGACCTCTCTGCTCCTGCTGGCCACACTGCTCCTGATACAGGCCAGGATGCCCTTGGCCATCAGGGCACACTGCTGGACTTGATCTCAACAAATTTCCATTCAGAAAGAAGTGAGGCTGGTTGAACTTGGCAGTGGTGTGAGGATGGATCCTTGTGAAGTGATCCCTTTAAGCCCTAGACATAACCCATCCATCCCATCCTCAGTAATTTCATTGGGCCTTGCCAGTCTTTGTTTGGGTGACATTTGTTAACCATTTCCTTCTTGTAGCCTTATCTAGTAGGAATGCTCTTTAGCATGGCATCTTTGGCTATGGCACATTTTCTTCTTTCCGTTGTGGATGAGCTTTTTTTATATCCCAGTGGGAAAATAAAGTTAGCTGTGCAATTGTAAAAACATTTAAAAAATCTTTACTGCATTCAAGTTATAATTCTAAAAACAGTTAAGAATTTCCTCCATCATTGAAATGCATGTGAACCACTGTGATTAAAGTGTTTTCATCAATTCATTTGATTTTGTTATGGATAGTTTCTCTGTATTGCTACAGTTCTCTCTTACATCTATCTCATGGCAAATGGGTGACAGTAGGTGTTTGAATCTTCTTTAAGCTTTAAATTCCTGGACTGAATCACATCCAGCTATCTTATGTTGATCTGTTTGTGGGAGGGCAGAACAGTGTGAGAGTAAGGAAGACGTTTTTCACTGTCTTTAGATTCTTTAGATGATTTCCTGTAGCCTGTGGCTGTGACCAGTCTATGCACAGCATTGTAATAAAGTATGGGATATTCTGCCCCTGGGGACCAGGTGAGTACAGCCTGGTGAAAGAGGAAAAAGAGATCCAGTGTATGAAGAAACTGGGAATGAACAGGGCCTCAGCGAAGTAATGGGGAATTTAGGACTGAGGAATCAGGAAAGGGAGAAGAGACAGGCATTGGAGAAATGGGATTGTTAAAATTGTGTGTGCAAAAGTGATGGGGAAGAGTAAATGACCTGTGAATTCTTGACATCAAGAGATGAAGTAAGAATAAATATCGAACAATGCCTGCTATATTAAAGTATGAATGAATTAGTAACTTAAACCCAGAATTTGCAGTGTGTGCTAAATACCATGTGTCCAAACAAAGACAAAGTACTGACAAGTGGCTCATTAGGAGAATACTGTGCTTTTCATTCAGTTAATGAGTAAGAGAAGCTATAGAAATAACAACACATATTCAAATTTTGTATCATAGCACATACTTTTCTGATTTCACTTTCTGTAACTTTTGAAGTCTGACTTTGCAACATGAGTGTTACTTCTGTATTTGCATGTGATAAATATGGTCCCCTACTTTGTTTAATACTGTCAGATAAATAGAAATGTTTACCTTATGGTAATGTTTTGGTCCCATCTATCTCATACTTTTAATAACATTTTTAAAATAAGTGTCTATTAAAACTGAAAATGCTACAAAGCTGGTAAAGGTGTTTGACTTGACACTCTTCCTGAACAATGAATGTGGACTTACATGAGTTTCATGTTCTCTACCACTTACCCACAGGAGGCCTGTGGTCACTTAGCTTTTATGTTGCTGTTTTGCAGTGTCTGTAACTTCTATTCTAACTTTCAGTCTTAAGCTTTCTGCTTGTCTTCCCTTTATTTTATGGACAGACCTGAAGAGAATATAATCTCTTCAGCAGATTGTCTTTCTGCTCTCTGTTGTACAGTGCCTGTGGGAATGCAAAGTTGTAAGATGACAGTAATATTCAGCTATCACTGTGGCTGACAGACCATTATCTGTCAGGCCATTTTCACACAGTAGTGAGTTTGACATAGTAAATTAGGGAAATTCTTTATATGCATTTTGCTTCCTGGTGTAAAAGTCACACATTTGTTTCTCTTTAGCTGAAAAAAAACTTTGCTCTGTGTATTTGGAGGATGGTCCTATAAAAAGCTCTATTTTACTGAAAAGTTTATAAGCTGCTTTGAAATCAAGACAATCTGGCATTATACTACTTCAGTATTGTTTTGTTGCTGTATATTTAGTGATTAACAAACTGTAGATGATAAACATTTTTACTAAAGCAGTAAATTTTTTCTTTAATAGGAAATGGACCTTCAGGAATTTGCCTTTCTTACCTGCTCTCTGGATACAGGCCATATTTGTCTCCTGAGGCTATACACCCAAACCCCATTCTACATACAAAGTTAGAAGAAGCTCGACATCTTTCCATTGTTGATCAAGTAAGCTTTGGTTGCATTCTTGTCTAGCTCTTTTCCTATTGCAAGCAATAGTGCATTAATAAGTTATTTTGTTATTCTGTTAATTAAAATAGAGTCAATTCATGGCCATTAGATCCAAACCTGGGCTGTGTAGTGTTGTTTGTGGCTCTTGAGGCTTTTAGTTTGTGGTGTCTTTTGGTTTTACTGCTTTTTGTTGTGTTCTTACTTCTTGCCAGGAGTGTCTAAAAAGTGTGACTTGGTCAGTGGCTGATGCAGGAATTCCAGTTGTCGTGTGTGGGATGTTTGGGCACTATCACCAAGGAACACGTGCTACTAACATACATAAACTACATGTAGTTCAAGTTAAAATATTCTTAAATACTACAATTCTTACTAAGATTTCATTTTTAGTTGTATTGGGCACATATATCCTCTATAAACACAATCCATTTTTCTTTTTGCAACAATATGCATCTTTCAGTGTTTGTGTTGTATTGACAGTTGCCCTTGTGCTTTTGTTGCTACCCATGTACATGTCCAATTTTTCTGTCTGATTTGATTAGTTAAATCTTCTCCAGCATTTTTCTTTCCACTTGTCCATTGGTTTGCCATCTTAACACTGTTTTCCACTCACCTCATTGTACTCCTGATGGATTACTGACAATGTTATCACTGTGTTGCCTTTGTGACTAATTTATTTGAAACACAAACATGGATTTATATTTGTAGAGAGTAAATAGGAGTTTGTTTGGCTTTGGATTTTGGAGGGCATTTTTGTTTCAGTGCTGTGCTATTTGCATGTGATGTTTACTCTAGGTCTCAAGGGCTTTTTCTTTTGCAGGAGAGTAAGTTGCCTAAGTTTTGGCTACAGATGTTTCATGTACTTCATCTTCTCCCAACCCCCTAATATTTTGACTAATTGGGAGGCTAAACTATACTGACTTTGCCGGCAAAAATTGGTCTTATGTCCAGTTCTTTCTTCAAATCTCTATTTTCTCTTTAAATATTTGCCATTGTATAATTTTTGCAATTATTAGAACAAGACTGGTTAATAGATCTGAAATGTGAACTTTACAAAGTTCTAGAAAATTTTCTCAATGTTAACTGGTGTGTAAAATAGTCCTAGTTTTACTTTTTAAAAATAATGGTAATTTTATCTTCATTATTTTAAGATATAATACAGTTAGTTTGGAACAAGCAAAGAGCTGTCAAAAGAGCCTTTTCTACTTGATGTTTAAAGCTTAATGTGTTTAGATTCCAATTTTGCTTTATCAAAATGGGACTTCTAGAAATATTATCAGTCCTTTGTTAAAAGAAGTCTGTTGTATATAAATATAGATGTTACTAAGTTGCTCTGATCTCTGTTTGTCCACATACTTCTTTGTTCTGCAAATACTGACTTGCCCCAGAATTACTGCTATTAACATGTAATTTTAAAATGAGTGAGATGTACTATTCAGAGTTACAAAGAACTGAATCATAGCAGTTATTTCTGAAAAGTGTTTTGATTGAATCTCTACATTAAATAACCTTTACCTGAAATGCAATTTGAGTTGTGTTTTCTGCTGCAATTCAACTTCTGCACATCAGAGTAGCATGATGAACATGAAAAGTTTAAAATTTGTCATCCTTCAGGATCTGGAGTACCTGTCAGAAGGGCTGGAAGGACGCTCCTCAAACCCAGTTGCAGTGCTTTTTGATACCTTGCTTCACCCGGACGCTGACTTTGGCTATGACTACCCGCCTGTTCTGCACTGGAAGTTGGAACAGCATCATTACATTCCCCACATAGTGCTTGGAAAAGGACCACCTGGAGGGGCCTGGCATGTGAGTAAAAGTTTCATCTCGCTCCTAGAGTAACTTGATAACTTTATGTTTTGGGATCTTTCTTACTGCCTTACTCTAGAGCTGTTTTAAATGGTAGTGCCAGTTGCAGTTTCAGCTGCTTCTTAGCAAAGCCCAGGTAAGTGGGGGCTATGAGAAAGGAAGGAAGAAGTTGCCTTTACTTGGGTGTTTGTGACTGTGAGTGCTGTCTTATATTACCAGGTTTTTTGTTAGTTCACATTTAATGGATTATAATGAAGAGTATTTTCTATAATTTTTCTTTCTTGTCTGCATTGTTTCCAGGTGCTTTTATACACAGTCTTAAATTTTGGTGTCTTTATATGATGCTGCTTTCACATGTTTTGTGTTTCCTTCCTCTTTTGTAGTTCAAATAACTTGCTTTTGGTTTTTCTTTCATATGCTCTCTCTTCGCCTTTACTAGCTCATGTGGTTGCTTATTATCTAAGTGTAACACAGAAATAGTTCTTCAGTTCTTCATTTAATGTCCTGGTTTTATGCTGTATTCTGGTATTTTGTTGCCCTAAAGGAGTACAATGAGAAGAGCTTCACTGCTTTTTACATTTGAATTTTTTTTTTTAATTTACATTTTACATTTGAATTGAGATTTGAATTTGAAATGTGTCTGATCATGCATCTTCATTTTTCTCCATAGTCCATGGAGGGCTCTATGCTAACCATCAGTTTTGGAGACTGGATGGAATTGCCTGGCCTCAGCTTTAAGGAGTGGGCAGCTAGCAAACGCAGGTAAAGATACTGCAGAATCTACTTGGGAACCCTAATGGCCATAAAATCCAGATAACTGGAAAATATTCAGGCTTCACTGTTCACAGGAGGGCTTCTTGTTTAGTTTATTAAATTGTTTGATGGAAATTCTTCTGCTGTGTGTATTCTGATGCAATAAACCGAACAATGGTCAGGCAGAATAGTTGCTGGTGAGTGCCCTGAAAGCAAACGTACAGGCAGCAGTGTGTTCCAGCAGCATTTCAGAAAGAGGCACTTGCTGAAAGCAGTTCTGATCAGAGCTGAGGGAAGATGGAGGAAAGAATTTCATATCCACTGAAGGAGTTATTGCAAGTTCCTCTTTCAACACCCATGCAGCTGAAGTTGCTGCGCACACCCCCTTTCTTGCAATTCAGGAAGTTATATATTTCAGCATTTGCTTTTACAGGCAAAGCTGCAACATCTGAAATCTATAAATTTTAATTTTAAAGAATAATTCACTATTTCTGTGTTAACTTGTAGCAATAAGTTTCTTGAAAAAACTTGAGAAGAAAAGTTAAGCATGTTCAAGCTCACTGGTTTTACTTCAGTTTGTAAAGGTCTGTGTCAGCAGATGAATCTAGGAACACTCTACATGACCTTTTTCTAAAATTTTAATTTTTTTAACTTTGTTCTACCAAAATTAAAGGAAGTTGGTTTTGTACCATGGATGGGAATAGAAGAAGTACAGTTACTTGAGCATATATTTTTAAGGGCAGGCTGTTATTCATTTCAGGACAACCCTTGAAGTGAGGAAACTCTAGCTTTGTTCTTTAATCCTTTTCTTAGATAACCACAGCAATCTTGCCTCCTTGCCTAACTGAAATCCCATAAGCTGCTTATTATCTGAATCTATGTATTATAGTTTTCAACAATGCTAAAACCAGGAATGCTGACCTGTTATACTACAATTAAACAAGCTTATTTAAAAGGATTGATGATGATGTAAAATTCTAGTTATGTAGAATAGTTTCCTAAGTTTCCTTGCAAGAGGTGTCACACTGTCACATTATTCTCTTCCTATAAATATCTCATGAGGATTTCCAGAGTAGTAACCTGAGCATTTAAAAGAACATGTGCTATTATATTGTTAGTCCAAGAAAATGAGTAGCCTGATTACTTGTAAATATGATTTTAAGTGTAATTTAGTGGCAATCCTGATGTTCACTACAGTTTGTTTTGCCCTTTTCCTAGAGCTTACTTCTAACGAAGCAGCAAAATTCATGCAACTGTTCCAAATAATTACACTGTCAGCTATTTTTCCTATAAATGAGACTGCAATAATCACGAGAAAAGCACAGATGTAATAGCAGGGTTGCAGTGCATATATGGTTTTTATTGAACACTTGAACCTCACAATCCTGTTTACATAGTTGCATTAACGCTCTGTGTCATGTTTGCTTTGCTCATTCATGTGACATGGAACTACTTCATTTGATACTTAGTGAACTTAACCGTACCCAAGGGAGAGGTCTTTTGTAAAGTATAATGACTGCTTGGTTCCAGTAACATATTGAACCTAGAGTTTCAAAATTAGCACTTAACTATGACATTTAATTATTTAGATAGTTAGTAAGTGTATTCTCATGGGGTACAAGTTTAGCCACTACTGTATTGTTGATAGTTGTGATATTAAACTTTGTAAAACACTTCCATATGGAGCTGCTATGATACTCCAGAGCTTTGTTACACCTAATTTCTTAATCACCATAGCAATTTATGTTGTATAAGTACTTAAAACTGTATTTAAAAAGTTAGCTCGTCTTGTGTATCAGGAAACAAGAGAACAAATAAGTCAAATGCCTTTAAAGATGCTGAACTCAGTGTCATTTACACTGAGCAGATTCAGTCCTCATAAACTTGACCTGTCGTGTGGTATAGCATGTCTGATATTCAAATTACCAATAAGGTCTATTTTTTAACCAGAACCATTCAATTTTCTTTCAGAAATATAAAGACTGATCGAGTAATGCCAGAGGAAATAGCTTGTTATTATAAACACTATGTTAAAGTCATGGGCCTCCAAAAGAATTTCAGAGACAATGTTTATATAACATCAGTGTCCAGGCTTTACCGAGAAAAGGATGATGAAGGTAGGAGTCACCAAAATGAAGATATTTCAACACAGCATTTGGAAATGGAAGATGGACAGAAATCACTTGTTAAGAGAAACTGGGAAGTCAGAGGTTATCAGCGAGCAACAGATGGCTCTCATGTGCCCTTCTGCCTCTTTGCTGAGAATGTGGCTCTTGCAACTGGAACCTTTGATTCTCCTGGCCGACTGCAAGTTGAAGGAGAAGACTTTCCTTTTGTCCTCCATTCCATGTCTGACTTCGGAGCCGCAATCAGCAAAGGAAAGTTACGTGGGAAGGCAGACCCTGTGTTGATTGTGGGTGCTGGACTAACAGCAGCTGATGCAGTGCTATGTGCCTATAACAACAACATCCCCGTAGTCCATGTGTTTCGTAGAAGAGTTACCGATACAAGCCTGATTTTCAAACAGTTGCCTAAAAAGCTTTACCCTGAATACCATAAGGTCTATCACATGATGTGTACTCAGTCCCATACCATGGACTCTAACCAACATTCTGCTTACACTAGTTTCCCTGAACACAATGTACTTTCCTTCAAGCCTGAGATGAAATGTGTTCTTCAGAGTGCCTCCGGACTGAAGAAAATTTTGAAGTTTTCTGTAGCCTTAGTTCTGATAGGTTCTCACCCAAATCTTTTCTTTTTAAAGGACCAAGGACATGGCATAGGTCATCACTCTAATCAGCCCATCACATGCAAGGGGAATCCTATAGAGATTGATCCGTACACGTACGAGTGCACTAAAGAAGCCAACCTCTTTGCTTTAGGGCCTCTGGTGGGAGACAACTTTGTACGGTTTTTAAAAGGAGGTGCACTGGGCATTGCACGATGCTTGGCAATAAGACAGAAGAAGAAACATGAATTGATTGAAAGTGGGGATGGAGGAGGTGAGGGGGTACCATAAATGAGACATTAGAAACTCTCACATCCAGGATTACAGATGTAGTCTTAACAGAAAACTCACTGGCAGCAAAAGTTGATAGCAGTCACATTTCTGTTGTGTACAAGTTACCTGCACTTGTATTGCTTGGTAAAGGATATTACAATACTTCACTCTTTAAAAATACAAAAAATTGATCTGCTATTTCAACTGATCTCAACTGGAACTGCTTCCAGATAAACAGAAAATGAGACTAACTTATATTGGCCTGCCTGTCTGTCATCTCTTGCTCAACTACAAGAGCAGGCTTCGTTTGTGAAAGGCAATGCCTACCAGAGTGATTTTACATTTTAGTGTCAAATGTGACAAGAATGCTCTTACCATGCAATTGAAATAACTTCTAAAAGCAGAAAGCTTGTTTGTACAAAGTGATTCTTTGTCCCAAAGCAAATTTGGAGCCTTCTGCTTGAAACAAGGATTTTATTTATTTGCCACAGTAATACTTGGAATGAGCACTTAGTAAAATGGTTTCTACTATAAGAAGGACTTCTGTAAGCAAGAAGTATTCCTCAACAAGTTTTAAATTATCCTGGTAATTGGAATAAAAGAATAAGCATTCCCATTTAATCTTAAATGATATGACACAATCCATTAATGTTTCTTCACACTATGCCTGGACTTGGGTGAGTGCACAGACTAACATGAGATGTTTCCCTACAGTGACATGTACATTTCTGAGAATACGCATTAACATAAACAATAAAGTACTGATGTAAGTGCTCTTATTACAGTGTCAATATCATGAATATCTAGTGTACTACTGAAAAATTAGGTACATGAGAAAATGAAGGGGTTTTTGCTTCCAAGATCAGGAAGACTGAATGGGATCACTTTGCTGATGAAAGTGGGGCGGGTGATAGATACTCTCTCATTTGACCAAAAATGGGTTCTGGTTTTTTTTTTCTAGAGCAGCACATGATAGTAAAATATTTTAGCCTGCGGTTTTTGAAACTTAAGAAAGGCTTATATCTTACAGCCACCTAAAAAACAAAGCAATTTCAAAACAAACATGCAATAGTTCCTTTAAATCTTAAAGCTTTTAGTGAAAGACAAAGACTTAACTTGTACGTACCTCTGAATGCAAGTTTGATCTTTCCGCTCCATAATGTAAGACCTAGATATCATTTGCTGGGTTTTACAGTAGTTAGTTCAGCTAAACACACTGGTATTTACTGTCATGAGGTTATTTACTGTCAGGAGGTTAAGTTAGGAAAGTGAATTCCCAGAACTCTCAATAGACAAAAGTGATTGGTCTTGAATGTTTCTTTACCAAATGTTTTCATTCGGGTCCAATATGATGGAAAAGGTGTTATTTTTCTGTTTGGGTTTTTTTTTGTTAAAGAATGTCGTGTTAGTTTTAAGTATTCTGTTTGCGTGATTAAAAATCTCCATATTGAACTTCAGCAGATTTCAAAAAGGAAGTTAGGCTTTGTGAAACTGCTAGTGGTTGCTGGTTTCCCAACTGCCTTAACTTTCATAAATGGTAGATAGCTATATTCAATAAATGCCTGTTTTCTGTGCCTACTGAATTACAGGGTTCTGTGGCTACTGCAGATCTTTATGCTTCTGAGTAAGTTACTCAGGATTTGGACATAGAAGTTGAAAATGTAAAGGATGCAAGGATTTTCAGTGGAAGTCCAAAATAATTTATTAAATTACGCTACTAATGATAATAAATTTTAGCCTAGAGCCACTGAACAGCATAAACACAAACAAAGGAGCTTTTCCATCAATTTCTGCATTGCCCACATGGTTGCCTTTAGCCATGCATTGTCAGTACTAGTTAAGGTACTTTTTTATGCTGATATTGAGCTGATTTTAATTCCACTAAAGTCTAAGCTTGTTTTCTTCATATTTTAATTGCAATTCTACAATTTGCCTTCTCTGGAAGAAACCCTGTATATAGACACCAATTCTAAACCTGTGATACCTAATAATTTTAACTGTTATAAGTGCTAAATACTTGATTATAGAATTTTATTGCAGTTTAGGTATTGGGAATACATTTGCACTGTGACTAAATTCCTGCAGTTTTGTGTCAATATTAATGTCCAAATACAACACATGGCATGTTACTGCTTTTTCATAAATCACAGGAGACATTTAAAATGCCAGCAAGAAAAGAGATTTACTTAGCAGTTATTTTGCAAAATGGGGAAAAAACCTTCAGCCCCTTTTTGAGCTTCAGCTGCTGCAGCTACTCAGAAGCTGTGTGTTGTAGTGACAGTTTTGTAGCAGAGATCTTTGACCTATTCTTACTCAAGTATCTTTCACTGCAGTCTTACAGCACCTTGAGGTTTAACTGCTTTTTTTTTTTCCATCAATCATGCCAGTATTTTTGAGATAAATGTTGCCTGTGAGACCCCCTAGTTGGGCAGAGAAAACTCAGTGGGTCATGTCTATTATGCCAGTGTAAAAATACTTTTTTCAACCAAAGTTTGCTGAAAGGTCATCTTGTGTCTTCTAGGAATTGCTAGATTTCAAGTTGTAGCTAGACTTTTTAATTTTTGCTTTTGTGATTTTGAGAGAAATTTCTGTTTCTCTCCTGTTTAGTATTTTGAGGAACGAGGTGATAGAGAAGTTCGGGCTTTACCTTAACATAGTTTTACCTACTGCATTTATTGTGAATTAGATGTTGGCACTGAATAGTTGTCTTTTGGGGAAACACCTTGTTTCTCAGATTAAAAAAAAGCCCAAACATTTGAATTTCTTGTGTAATATAATAATTTACAGAAGGAAGGCTGTTTCTTTCAGCTCTTCTTTCATTGAGAACAATAAACTTTTAAACATTGTGTATTTTTAAAGGGTACTTCGTACTTAAGATTTATCATGAAAATGCAGACAGGAAGAACATAATTTTTAGCTGAAGTAAGTTAATTTGGATTTACAGAATTTTTAAAGCTGTGTAAACTCTTACTGTGTATTTTCTAATAGGGTAGTGGAAAAACAGCTTTTACATTTGGATTTGGCTCTTAATGCTGTGAATGTGTCTTCTAGTTAAATTATTGCTATGAGTATTTCAAGTGTCCAGATGCTGAACTGGGAGTAAGATTTCTCCTACTAGATTTTGCTAACAATCTGACTCTTTCCAGTACTTCTTCTGACTGAATTGTACTTAATTTTTTTTCCACACAGGAGTAAGCCTAAGTTTCATCCAAGTGAGTAAACACAGCAATCCTTTCTGCAGGTAATCCAGAGAGAGTGGTGACAACACCACTGGATTCTTCTCTCTCTCAGGAAAGTGCTTTCTTGGACTAGAAGCCTGAGCTTGCCAGTGACTGCATGAAAAGAGTATGGCTCCCCAGTGGTTATGCACTGAGAAAGGGACACCAAAGTGTATCCCACAGCTCCAGGTCCCTTGTCCTCAGCCCTTGGGGAATTCTTGTATTTTACTTCTGGCCTGGTGGATGTAGGCAACTTCTTTTTAATAATTTCATAGAGTGATGTTTGCATAATGAAAAATACTCATTTTGTAGAAGGAGGTGGCTATAGCTTCTTTCTCTCACAACTCAAGAACTGAAAAGAAAGCTAGAGCCAGAAGTTCAGAGTATTTACTCAAAGCTGGAAGAAATCAAACTAAAGCCTCAACTTTGAGGAAGGCCTGACCTGCATAGCCAGTTGAAAGGAAGTGCCATTTTTAGGACAAATCTTAAAAGAGAATGAAAGGGAGTAAAATTTGCAAACTTGTGAGTCTTCACAGCTGACAAGTGATGCCGAGTGAGGGGTGATGGGAGGGAAGCAGTGAGGAACATGTGCAGTATGGAGTGCAGGTGTACAGGTGCTGAAGTGCCAATGGGGGGTGTCCCCCTTCCTGGGGGGGATGTGGGGCTGTGACAAGAGCTCTGCATGGGAGCTGTTCCTCCAGCACCCACCTGGGATTTGTAACGTGTGTGAGAAATTGTCTTTGCTGACAAAGCTGTAGGACCCGATCAGCGACGTGTGGTGCCAAGAGATCAGGCTGTGTTACTCTGCTACCATATTTCCTACTTCTGAGAAGCAAGCAAGTATATTTTGTAATAGCAGGATCCTGACAGTGCTCCCAGACATTTCTAAACAGGAAGAGGTAGCACACATATGCTTTAAAGGCAGCTGATTTTATTACTGTCAATATAGTAATGATTTAATTTTGAGTAAGTTAGGGAACCAAAAATGCCAAAAGGTTTATACTGTTACATCTTAATTTAGATAATCTATTAGAACATTACAATAACAATGTTCTGTCATAATTTTTCAGTTCTTAGAGTGAGAGCAAGCCAGGAGCTTGCTCTCACTCTAAAATATTTTCCCCATTTCTCCTTGCCCAACCTGAAAGAAAAGTCTTGTTTGAAATAACTATAACAGTTGATTTTACTCAGCAGAAAGAATGGAAATTGAAGCATCTTTGACAGAAAAAGAAAGGCTTTGGTGACATTGGGGGCATTGGGGGTACAAACCTGAAGTAAGGAGTTATAAATAGCTCTTTTTCTGAAACAGTGTATTTTTGGGAATATGGCGTGCTGGGAGTTTCATTTTAATTTATTTTTGAAGCTTGAATTACATGGAGAATTGTGTGGTCAAGGATGAATTTGGTCTAAGGAACAAGGATTATAGGCAAGGGGAAAAGCATTTCTAGTGTTATTTAGTAGCTGTAGTGAATCTAATTGCTATTTTAAAGATGGTTTTGTCTACAGATACTAGAACATTTCAGCTCAAACATACCTTGAACTTGGGTTCATATTATACCTGTCTGCATGTTAGGTAATTTTCTAACTGATAATTTTGTACTTTCAAGGCATCATAAACCAACTCTTAAAATCTTGGTGTAAGTAGTAGTCATCAAAACCAGGAAACAACTTGTTCTGAAGACTAAGTAACTAATTTGCACATTCCTCCTCCCTCTCTTTATTCTGAGATCACTGGCAGTAAGTGCCAGCCTACAGTGGATGCTTCAATAAACTGTCCCTAGACACCCTCTGTAGACTTACATGGCAGCATAAAGAAAATTAACAACTAGGTTTGCTATGTATTCACAAAATCCTGTAGAATCCTGGCATTTTTAGGTTGTCCTTTAACTAGGTAAACGAGTATTTTTCATTGGTTTGGATGCTAGGACCAGCTGCTGTGTGAACAGTGAGTTATTGTTTGAGAACTGATCCTGCTACCTTACATCTCCCTGGCACAATTTACTGAGTCAATACTCTGACCTTGGCCATTTCTGTTAGACCTGCTATGCTGGTTGTATGCTGGAATTCCAGTTTGAAATTACATAAAGGACTGTATTCATCTACCTATGTTTGCTCACTCACAATGCACCTGGACTTGGAGATATGTGTAAATATAATTTCTTTTTGTGTGGCAGTGCCAGTTTTCATCTTTTGCTGGAGTATGCTTGCATCATACTTATTTTTATGATACAGAACATTTTCTGTAAGCAACTTGTGAGCAAAACCTCTCTTTTGATGATAAATATTCCTGTGGTTTGCATGCTAGGCTTGTTTTATCTTAATTTGTGAAAACTGATTACAGACTGAAGACAAAAAACAGTGTCACCTAGAAGTCAGTTATTTTGATTTTCAGAAGTAAGGAACTCAAGTCGAATGAAGGATCAAACTGCAGAGGAGAAAGCAGTCAGAGAGCTGCAGTGTTCAGAATGAGGGAGAAGTGTTTTACATGGAGCTGGTACTGAAACCAATGACTGACAGATTCCAGTAGTAAAAGCTGCAGCAGAGCAGTAGGGGCAGAGCGCTAAAGCAAGTGGTAGAGAGAGTTGCTAGTCAGGGATATCTGATGTTGTGTAGCATTTCTGTAACTATCTCACTGGAATGTGATGATGATGGCAATCAAAGATTGTAAGAGGAAGAGGAAGGAATAATGGTAAGGAAGAGAGAGGGTTAATTTTTTGGGCACATATGTCTTGAATTCTAAGGAGATACCAGAACATCAACACAATTGGAATTTGAAAATCAAGCAAAAATCAGTTTACGAATTTGTGAGTCAAACCAGATGTGGCCAAATGTGGCTGAGGATTGATTCAAGAAAGGGAAAAGAGCAAGAGAAGAGGGTGCAAGACTCCCTCCAGTTTTATGGGAGAGGGAGAGACAGGAAAAGTATGGACTGAGAAATCATTTGTATAACATGGGCTGGAGCAAGATGGGGAGTGGGTTAGAGGTAGGTCTACAGTAGAAGCTTCAGCTGCTGTCTCAGGATTTAATGTGGAATAGAGCCTATCACACATCAGGAATGAAGGCAAGGAAGGGACTTGGCATTTCAGAGGAAGGTGATGGGGAGGTGGCTGGATGGAGGAGCTCAAGCTGACTGCAAACACAGTTTCCACATATAGGAATGGGCGCAATGACAAAGGAGAGGCCAGCCCTGACGCACAACCGCCACCGCTCTGGGGAAGATGGGGGAGTTAAGGGAAGGAGAAAAAAGGACAGACTCAGAGATGTGAATGGACAGAAATAGAAATCACACTTCAACAGTGTGAACATCTCAGTTGTCTTCTCCAAAAAAAACCAAACCTGTGGCTTCCCCAGTTGATGTAGAAAATGGGAAGTCAGCTGAAATTGGTGTGAAGTAAACTGAAAATTAAACAGGTTTTTATGCAGGGATACAGCACCTATCCACAGTTTTAGCAGTACCTAGAGTGATTCAATCTGCTTTAAACTGTTTTCATCAGCTAAGCTGCTGAATGCAAGACTGTATGTTAAGAGCCTTGCTAATAAAAAGTTTATTTAGTTTATATATTGTGTGCATCTCCTTCCTGTAAGCAGCGTGAATAAAAATATTTTAACCAAAAAAAAAAAAAACATCCCAAGCAAACCCTCAACCTCAGTTACACACAAAAAGTGTAAGATCTGAAGTTAATGTTTAGATGTATTTTTAAGGTGAAGAGCAGAACTTTGTCAAAAGGTGGGTATACTTGCAGACCGTGAGTGTGGCAGATGAAAGAAACCTTAAATATCTTCTTGGATTTACTGAACTTTTTTTAACCTTCTAAAGAAAAGTAGCACCAAACAAGCTCTCCCAGAAACTGAATGGTTGAAACCAGAGAGCACAAGCTGCCCAGTGAAAATAGAGCATGCAGCAGAATTTCTGAACTGCAGGATGCAAAGTTGATTGCCCTTGCTTGTGCTCACAACCTTTGCCTTACCTATAAAATGCCTCCACCCTTGAGCTTTCCATCCTTCTCTTTTCTGATTCTGTGATTCTCCCATCCTGCTGGGGAGTGTGTGAGTGGCTGCCTGGGGCTTAGCTGCCCAATGGGACTAGCCTACAACAGTATGTTCCATACCATAAAGGAAATACCAGGTGAAGTTAATGCACTAGCTGCAGGGATAAGGCAGATACTGATGTAATTTACTGGAAATTGAAATTTATTGGATCATGTAATTATGTCCTTTATCACCTACCTCAGAACTTCAGCAACAGAAACCAGTAAGCCAACAAGCATATTTCCTCTAATGTCTTGAGTCATAACAAAAATAAGTCAAAATGGAAGGAAGCCTTCAGAATAATGAATAGGACTTGTCACATGAATTTGGTGTTAAAATTAAAGCCATGGGGGTTTGTCTGTCTAAGCTTTTTAATGCAAGCCTAACTTCATACTGAAATAGCAGCTCAGGTGTTCTAATGTGTAGGCTTTTCATCAACTGGACAGCAGCAGAAACTGGATTACAAACCAAACTGTATCACTACTAGGCACCCTCAAGTTGGAATCCTAGAACATTCTAAGTTGAAAGGGACCCTTAAACAACTCTTAAATACTAAATTAAAAAAAAAAAAAGTATCAAAGCTGGTTAATTCAGCTGTCTGGGAAACTGGATTTCAAATCACAAAACATGAACAAGACCGCTCTCAGCTATGCCACCAGGGTTGCTTGAGCCCCTAGCAGATTGCAGTTTGGGCAGCAAAGGACTTAGTCTTTACTTTTTTGTAGAAGGCCCCTAAACATTGCATGTCTTGTCCTGTCACCTCAGAAATTCTCCAGCTACTTTTTAGAACTGTAAATACAACCTTTCTGAAGAATCTTGGAAAATCTTGTTCATTGATACTCTGCTATCCAAACTATTAGCTTGAATTTAGTAACAACAATCCAAAACCTCAGCAGTCTACAAGAGCTGTTGGACCAGTAGGTCTTCAGCCAGAAAACCTGGAAATTCTCACAGTGATAGCAGAACAACTCACCTGAGGACAGAACAGTCAGTACATCTCCTTCAGAAAGAATTTCAACTGCTTAGGAACTGCTTAAGTCTTTTTAAAGGTGTTTGGTGGATAAGATTTGTGCAAACACTCTCACAGCTTTTGTGGAGCTCAGAAGTATTGGGCTGCACTTTGTGTATCACTCTGGACACTGCTGACCAGCAAAAAGATGCCAAGAAAACATTGGCTTTGGAAGGCCAAATATGTTCTGCATGTTGCAACCATGATGACTTCAGCACATCTGCTACCTTGACATGCACAGACCTCCCAATGCTGCTCCTCAGATCTGACAGACGACGGAGCGGCTTCAACGGAGTCTGCCTGTGTCAATTCAATTACATCAACCAGATTACTTCCTCACACGAGGAAGGAGATCCTCCCCCTTGAAACAGGATGCAACTGTCCATCTTAATCTGCATATGACATCTGTCCATCTTTATCTGTATGTGAGACAGACCTCATACACTTGAGCAGGAAGTCTGGAAAGTTTTTCTCACTCTACTTCCAGGGTAATCTCTCTAACTGCAATTCTCAGATCATTAAGATGAGCTCTCCTAAAACCACAAACAGGTAATTGTTTCATAGCTTTCCCTGTCAATCAAACTATTTTGAAGGCTGTATTTTTACACAGTGATTGCAAAAAGTAAAGGCATGAGAGAAAGAAATGGGTTATAGAACTCCAAACTGGAGTGTAACAGCTCTTTAAGACTTTTGTCTGCCTTGGAAGTGGGTTTTCACAAAAGAACATTCAACCACACCGATTTAAAAGTGTAAATGAAAATATGTTCAAGCAAGAGAAAAAGAAGCTTTTTTTCAGTTCCAAGATACTCTGTACCAGTAAAAATAGCATATGCTCTATAAAATGAACCACAGAGAAATGGTTCATTATGAATCATATAATGATTATATCTTATCAACCATATCATATCATGATCAAATACCAGTTGCATCTCAGCCTTAATAGATTTTCAATTCTTAAGATAATACCTTTGAAAATGCCTAATTAACAAAGCCTTTCTGAAAAAAGAAAAAATAGCCTGATGCTAACTTCCTTTTTTCCCAAAACAGTTCTGATAACCAAACATTAGAAATAGCCTAAAATGAAATCCTAAGTATCTACAGTATTTTACTGAGCATTACTCTGAAGTAACTAATGGGAAGGTTTTGACAATGGTGCAATCTCTAAGTACCAAGCAGTGAAAGGAACTTCTCTTTTTCTTTAATAAAAGTAAGACTTAGAAAACGTCTTACAATAAGAGACATTCAAATGGTCACATATAGGAACATCATACACACTGTAACCAGGAAACCTAAGGAACAGAAAGCAGGTTTTCCCAGAGAAACACTGTAAATCCAGGTCACAATTTATCTTCTTCTCTTCACATTAGGATCATATCTGCAACAAAAAAAAAATAAAATCTGTGTCACTAATAAGTAAAACAATGATATTCGAAGTTTATATAGATAGACAGTGTGATGCAAACAGCTTTATTACATATTCATAACAAGGGAACAGCCAGTGCTCAGTCCTTTCTCCTTTAATTAACCATAGTTACTACCATCAGAATGAAGGATGCATGAGGTAGAAGAACCTCTGTATGAACTTAAGATAACTCTTAATGAAATTTTCAGATTTCCTAACTACTTACAACCTTTAAATCTGATGCATGAACAAGCTTTTCCAAGCCTTTAATGTCCCAACACTAAGCTCTTCACTGGAAAAGGACACCACAAAAAACAAGAGAGGAGGGAGGGAAAAGGGGTCCTGTATGTTTATGCTGATGTACATTTGGCCACAACTCATTCACACAAAACCTTTCTGCTGCTTCCTACTCCCACCTAAAGATCCTCACCCTACCTTGCCCTTTATATAGCTTCTGACTGACTTAGAAATTTAGAGCTACTTTCTGGATATACTAAATAGTTACTGATTTACTGCAATATGCTTATAGTTTGACTCTACTTGACACTGCTATCCATTGGTCTTCTCCACTTGTGCTTCATCTCCCAAATTCCTGTCATTTCTTTGAAATTGTGATGTGTTTTGTATTCATGCATGAATAACTTACAGACACATCTGAATGATCAGGTAGTTTTACTTCCACTAATTCTGCTTTCATTCATCAAGACTTTATGCTTAGACAGAAAAATGTGACAACTTGTGAGCAAAATTACATCACCATGTATCTAGAAAGGTATTAGAAGTCACTGTTGTTGCTATACAACTCAGACTTCAAAAATTAAATGTATACCCTTTAAAATACATGCTCCATTATTAACTGTTAATGAACAGAGCAAGTTGTTAATGCAGTAAGATTTTCTGAATGGCTCTAACATGTATTAGCATGTTAGTATCATGTTTGTTTGACAATGAATCAGAAAAAAAAAAAAAAAATCTTTCTTCACCACATACATTTCTCTACTCAAATGCACAACTTTTGGTGTTAGTTAGAAATTCATGAGAGGTGAGAAGTCAAACACTGGTCAGTTGTTTCTTCACATAAAAAACATAGAAAGTAATGAAGTTTTTGCAAAACAAAATGAGGTCCCTGTATTAACTCTCAAAACAGTGATTTGATTTTATTGTTATAGCATTGTAACATGATCGTTCTAATGCTTAACTGTCTTCTGGACATCAAATTCTATGGAAGATTCTATGGATTTGATATGGATTCTATGGGCAGGAGTGGGGAGATAAAGCAGATAGGAGTAGGAGATGATACATGATGGAAATCTCTCATCAGAACAACAGCAGCTTCAACCCTGTCTGTGACTGGCTACAAAGATGCTGACAGTCATGAACATCTTTTCATGTTTTCTCCTCCAACTCACCTCCTCCCATTTTCCATCTTAAATGAAGCCTGAATAGGCTGGTTTTTTTTCCCCAGAGAAATTGCTGAACCACTTCTGACTACATTTTATATATGAGAATACATGAAATTTTGTAAAGAATAGTCAAAGTAATCTCTTCCAAAATCAAAATTTGTCCAAAAACTCTGATGCAAAAAATACACATTTTTAAGCACAAACATAAAAGTCTTACCTAAAGAGATCATCAGCAAGTGATTCTTCTCTTGCCTGTCGGTTCTGTTCCTGAGAAAGTTGATTTAATATTTGATTGTTAAGGATAATTCTAATGAGCTATCTAGAAAAACAATATTCCTGCACTAACACAGTTTTCCCCGAAGTAAGTTCTCTCTAGGTACTCCATTTAGTGCATATTCACATTAGACAAGTTATTTCACTACCCAAATTTGGCTACTGCCACCAACTAATGAAATGGAATAGTTTGTGAAAGGTGTCAATTTTGGTCAGAAATGTGTTTTTTCAGTTTTAAGCACCATTATAGAAATATAATTTCTTAAATCTGATTATTTGTGTATAAGGGGAATTATAATTAGCATTATCTATATTCAGGGATTAAAAAAAAGAGATAAGAAATGTTGATGCAACTGCATCTCAATCAGGCTGTGGGAACAATATGACTCATCAGCAAGTATTTGTAAGGAAACTATCCGAAAATGAAAGTGCTAAAGAATTGCCATGATAAGTGGTTTTTTAGGACTTCTAAATCTAAAGAGATGCACAAAAGAAAAAATATTAAATTTATTCTTACTACATCTCTTCAGTATACTCCAGCAGAGTTTTACTCATGCATTTTCTGTTCTATTCAAGGGCAGAATACCAACTGCACTGTAGAACTATTTGAACACAGTTAGCCACACAGAAATTCTTCCCAGCTCCCTGTCACATTTTTACAAGTCACGAGTTTACATGGCGCTTATTTCACTCACCAAAAGATTGTTCTCATTTAGGTTACTGATTTTGCTTTCTATAAATATTTCTGATTACATGAGTGTTGCATGCCAAATGAATTTAAATAACCAGAAAAAGATGAGTGTTACAACTGACCTCTGACATTCAGTAACTTTACTACTGTACATGCTTCCATGAGCATGTGTGGATGACTAACCAGCTGAGGTTTTATCTAAAAATTAAAATCCTAAAGTATTCCAGTAACGATCACACGTTGGTATGACCATTGACATTACTCAAGTTTTTATTTGATCACGTTTAAAAATTAATTTCTTACCTCCATTTCTTGCCTTAACCAGTCTTCTAGCTCTGAATTCTTTTTAGCATGGTGAGCAATCAAATCTGATCCTCCAATAATGTGTGGAAGTTGTCCTGTCCCAGGGTAAGCTACCTGTTGGACAATAAATTCTTACAATACAAGGCAAACATACTGCAAATAAAAGATCTATTTTAATAAATTCAGAAAGTCTTTTCAGATATCACAGAAGAAAGTCAGGCAGTCTTCCTTTGATTAACATTCAAAGATCATATTTAAAAGTGACTGAAGTTAAAAAAGCATTTACAGAAAGCTATTAACTCCCTCCTTTTACCAAAAGAAACAAACAAAAATACATCGGATAAGTTAATTTCATAGTGCAATAAGTGGAGTTTGAAGTATCGATAAATATCAGTTTATATTTTACTGTCAGACTGCATAAGCAATTCTAACAAAACAGTGGAAAAGAAACTACTATCAGAAAATTAAAACATTATCTAAAAATGAGAGCATACTCCCAGGAAGCAGTATTATCTGATCACATTCTAGACAGTATTTTACGGAAGTGCCTTTCTAGTCATCTCATACCATATGATTTTACTTTTTATTTTATTTTTAATATAAGCTGAAGTGGTACTTTTACACTGAACACTAAGAATCATTTTGCAATTGTCTTCAGGACCCAAGCAAGCAATCATCTTACCTTCTTTATGATATAGCTTTAGTTCTATTTCTAAATCCAAGATTTATTAGTTAAAATGGAAGATTCTGAATCAGACTATGCTGTGCATACAGGTCTTTGGAGAAGTGGGATTGCTAGCTTTTGGAGGTATAACTGAAGTTACAGTAGCTATCACTTAACAACTTATTCCAAGTAACAGCTTGGAACAGGGAATACAAGTATCTACATAATCTAGCACAAGGTAAGCCTTTGTCAACCTGGCACTTCTTCAGCCAACTAACAAAGTACTGTTTACAGTATAATATGGTATTTAAATTCTTTCTTTCGTTAGTTATTATCAATTTATAAAAAAACCTTTAGTAACACATTTCTACAATGAGAAGGCAACACTTCTTAGTATTTTTTAATAGTGCCATCTTGTGACCATTCAAAAACTACACCAACCTTTTTGAACATTTTGAAATTTTTCTTTCCCCCATAGCTGTTATTTCCAGGGAGATGACTGTTCTGTCTTGGATGGCTGACAACCAGTGACCTAAACTCTGTCAAGAGAAGCCTGCTAGGAAGATTGCTGGACTCATCTTGCAGTTTGCTGTGGTTCTTATGTGGGAAGAAAAAGGAAGAATCATTCAAGTGTGTGAACAGACATACAGCATATCTACAGTACAAACTGTAGAGATACTATCATAAGCAGAGCTAAACAAAAGTTAGCATTACAAAACAGTGAGGGAAAGCAGGAGCAGTGCTAGAAGCTAAGATGATGTACAGACTTCTCAGCCTCCTTATATACTATGAATAAAGTAAGTTTGTTTTGCTTATGTTTAAATACGTATTTAAATGCTCCATGGCAGACAAAGTTGAACATCTTCAGCTCAATTCTAGCCTACAGAGATCTGCCCAACATTTGGGCTGCAGGCTGAATTTGATTAATATATCAAATTTTTCTTGTCCATGAGAATGCTCATACATTTGCAAGCAAGTTTGCATGCACACTCTGCTGCCTGGGGCTACATCTATGTGGATTCCTAAGGAGTCTGGGCACAGGACAAGCTCACAAGTAACACAGAACTATGTTCAAGGACAGCTATCCCAGATGCAGTACAGCTGCTTTACAGTAAAATATAACTGTAAGTCCTTAATCTGAGCTGACCCTGCACTTTAATATACCTGCTCAGCATTCCCTCTAATTGGGTTTTTTTTTTGGTATGTAGGTGAAATGGTATTATTCTGTCCCTTGTTGACTGGCTACATTCTATCTCTTCAGAACTTTATTAATTTCAGTTTCATTCAGCCTAGTCTCCCTTCCTCTGCCTCACTGCCACTCCAAGAAATTCTCCTCTCCTTCCTTCCTTCATCTCACCTACAGAAAAACAGCACACTATCTACTGTTAATCACTGTATATGACATCTATTTTTCCAATGCTCCATCTCTTCCATTTTAATTGTGATCTTACAGCAGACAAGATTACATCCCTGGCCGGTCTTTAAGTAGTAATCCAAGAAAATCATCAGCCACAGCAAGGAGTTAATACAGTGACATGTAGTTTCAGTCACCTTTAAGTATCCACCAAATGCCATTACAGAGGCACACAGATTAACTACTTTTCTTCACAGTCTACAAGCTGGACTACACTATTCAAATTTACATATGATTATGTTAAGGAGTGCAATCCTCCAAACCTCCTTTACCCTGAAACAGGATCCAAAAATACTATGTTATGAAGAGCAAAATTTTGATGTGTTTTTGTAATGTTTCTTAAAGTTCGCTGTTCACACTTACAATTAGCTGGCTCCTTACCAAGACTGGAGACTCCTGCTTGATATTACTTTTCATTTCTGAAGTTAGAACTGATCCAAGTTCCTCTTCTTTCTATTTGATTAAAAATTATTTTAAATATAAAACTGAAATGAAATGGAAATTTAACTACATAGAATTGTTTTCTGGTCTTTATGGTAGAATAAACATATTCAAATCAATATAAATTTTTAGACAGGAAATAAATTGCCCTGTACATTAAAATTTTTATGATTTTATGCACATTGTAACAATCATTGGAGATTTTCTCAATTAAGTCACTAGTGTTTGTTCACTTGTTTTTTTTTCCTTTCCTTCCTTATACACTAGGAAGTTTTGTCCATCTATACAATCTTCAAAGTTCTGTCAGGTTCTGGAAGACTGTAAAAGCTTTTGAATATAAAAAGTAACACTTTCAATTTGATATTTGAAGTGCACGTATGTGTAGAAAGGACGTTTCATTACCAGAAGAAAGTGTTCTGCAGGTTGATTATGTCCTACAGTTTAAAACTAGGTTTGCATTACATAAATTATTTTCAATAGTTGGTAAAATACCAAATCAGCTTTATGCACCTTGTAGGTTTTGAGTCAATTGCTCACTTTCTTTGTCTTGTCAGATACACAAGGTGCATCTGTACTTAGAGAAAGCAGTTATCAAATTTGCCTTTATCATGAAATCTCCTTCCCAGTCGACTGGAAATGTATTTTACATTAATAAAGTAAGTCATTATTAAACTATGAAAAGACTTCTTTTCAGCAGAAATCTTTAAGCATATTTATCTGCTAAAGTACCAGTTTAGCTGCACATAAGAGTATTTTTCTCCTTCAGAATCCTGACAAAAAGTTAGACTAGAAAAACTTTCCAAGCACCAAAATTCAACAGACTATTGCAAGCACCAATTTTAGTCGCCCAGTATGCTCAGACCTAATAAAAAGGACCTACTGCCTGACAGTGTAAAAAGCAAGAAACAAAATTCCCTAAATCACAGGACTTGTCTTTTAAAGTTTGCCTGTTAGTAACACACACAAAAAACACCATTATAATGAAGTTAAAGTTCACACTTTGCCAGAAGCAAGCTCCAGTAAAGCATCAACAAGGTGTCAAGCTGCTCTCACCTAAGGATGCATAGAGAATTAGTCATTCTTATGTGGTCCAAGGAATCTTGCAAATTCCAGTTAATCATGCATTCAAACTTTTAAACACTTAAACACTGCCTACACTGTAAATGGACTGGACAGTAAGTGCTAAAGTACATATATTCTAAATAAACAAAAAAATAAACTTTTGCTCTTATTCCTATTGTATTGTTAATACCCTAGATCTCTTAACATTATTTTCCTTTACAAATCTGCTTTTCTTTTTTTCCAACAAAGTGACCATTGTTAACTCAAGATGTATGGTTTTCTTCATATCTCTTAGAGAATTTCCTCAGTGTCAAAAACAGAAACAGGAAAATAATCACAAAAACACAAGCTGTGTTTTGGTTTTGCTGTTGTTTTTGTTGGTTTTGGTATTAAATTTCTCATACAGGAATTTTAATAATCTTTTACACAATATCAAAAGACTCAAAAGATGTTGGACATTACTGTGGTATTCAACAGAAGATGTCAACCAGAAGTTTCTTTAGAAAATAATTACAAAAATATAATTGAGTACTATCTTAGTATAAATAACAATACTGTAATTAACACAGCAACAAGCAGTCCAAATTACTGTAATTAACACAGCAACAAGCAGTCCAAATTTTTCTTGGACTACAAATATATTCTCCTATTCTACTTACAGTATATAAAGGCAGCTTTCAATAAGCAAAGAAAAAAATGCCCAGAAGAATGAAAAGCCATTTAGGTAGGTGTAAAACTGCAATGTTCACATGTAAAAGATGAATCATTCTGAACTAAAAATCAATGTATGAGATGGAAGCAAACAAACTTTACAGAGCCACTTTCTTTATGCAGGCAACCTCCTCCTTAAAGGAGTTAATTGCATCCTTTTAACAAAATTGCAAATTTCAAGATTAGGCACCTGAGAAGAATATAAAACTTACCAACACTTTATTCTCCTCTTGCTGATTTACAGTTACTTCTGGAATCCTGCTTCCTTTGGCTTCCAAACATTGTTTTTTTCGTTTACTTCTTTGAGCCTCCTGGTCATGATCTGCCATTTGATCTTCCCAGGCTACGTCTCCACTTCCAAACACAATTTCTAGTGCTTCTGTATCTTCAGATAAATCATCTAACTCCTTTCTCTTTTTTGGTGCATGATTTTCTCTAGAAGAGGTTTTAGTGTCTGTTCTATCACTTGTTAGTTTGACACTTTCCCTCATAGGCTTCATACCCCTGTCTTCTGCAGAATTTGGGTTTGGGTCAAGGATGTTATTTTTCTTTTGATGCTGTTTTGCTTCACTATTGCACATCAATGAAGTTGTGGATTCAGTGCTCTTGGGAAGAGGCGATGACCTTTCCTCCAATTTGGCTATTTTGGGTACAGAGGTTTCTTCTTCTTCAGCTCTTTCCCTTAGCCAGAAATAAATTACAAAAGAAAGAAATTACAAAAGCATTTTTGAGTATGATTAGCTGCACCTACAACATAACAGCTTCTGGGGTTTTAGGGAGTGCCTTGTGAAATTTAAAGTACCCTTGAGGAAGAGCTTTCTATTCTAGGAATTTGATCTAAAAATTACCTTTTTAAGTATATGTCAAATTTAAGTACATTGCTTGAGTTAAAATTTTCTAGAAACATCATGAACATACCAATAAGAGAAGTAATGGCAAGAACATTTCAAGTACCTTTTTCTGGAAACCTGGAAGTAATTTGTAATTGAGTTTGGATGACATGAAGCACTCTCACGAGTTTTGCCAGCTTCTGGAATTTTAGATGGTGAGACAGGCTGACTTCTTTGGCTGAATCCAGATGTTCTGCTCCCTCTAGGCATCGATGTTCCTGCATTTACACTGCCACTTGTGCCACTGTTTTTCTTTCCAGTTGTATCCTGGAAAGCCATTTTCCTTTGTCTATGCACCTGGGAAGTATTCTCTATCTCCACACTAGATTAGAGAGGAAAGAAATACTAAATGACACACGGGGAGGTTACCAGAGATACACACCCAATCACAGATATACTTTTTACAAAAGCTATACCTGTACTTTGAATAAACTTACAAACAATATGCTAAAAACAAACTGTGACACCTTCTATGATCAATACATTTTTATAATTGTGAAATGGCTTGAAAATTTTTAATAGTTCAGCCAGTCACGACAGATATGCAGTATCTTCATGTGTATTTGAAAGTCATCTAAATCCTATGGGATGCTTTCTGTAATCTAGTACTCAAAAGCAGAAATGATCTCACTGCAGACAAGTGACAGCAATTCAGTGAATGGCATTTCTAACCCTGTATATCTTTCCCCATGGCAATGACAGAGCTCCTCTGCCATAAAAGACTGCTTTATTTGCAAGTATTAGCTTAGAAATTGCCATGAATACTTTACCATGTCTGCTCTTCTGTATCAGCTATGTATAAGGTGCTGCTATGTGCAGCAGTTGGCATTACGGTTTCATCCACAGCCACACTCTGGGACATGGCTCGGCCTACAACAGCAGAACTTTCAGGTACAGCTGCAAGACCAACACAAGAGAAGAATCAGAAGGTTAATATCAAATCTGTGATTCTTTGCATTTGCTATTTCACATTACTACCTGATCACGTGAGATCTTTGTAAAATGATCTTAAAGCAGTTTTCATTAAAAAATAAGCAGATTTATTAATTTTAAAAAAATTGACAGCTCTAAAGGACCATATTCTGGAATTCAGATTTAGTTAAATATTCTACTGATTAAATAATGAAATTCTGCTTAAATAAAAATGAAACATAATGAGAGATCATATACCAAATACGTACATAATGTACTTTAAAAAACATGGGGTATATATTTTATGCAAAAAAATAAAATATATCTCATACAATATACAGATCATGCAAAACTGTCAGAGCACAAAATTCCTTATATTTACTCCTTTATGACGATCTCTAATGTGATTATTGTATCTATGACACAGGGTTTTTTTCAATTTTAAACCCTGCTCCCTTTAAACTCTGATATATAGTCTGTTTATACAATTTCAGACAACTTAACTTTTATCCACTTAAATTGTTCAGACTGGAAACAGGAATCAGCATCTCTGCCAGTATTGCATAGATGTCTTTCTCTATTCAAAATGCATTTTCAAACAAGTAACATTCTTGCATGTTAAAGACAAACTTATGGGGGTTGTTCTTTGATTTTTTTTCTTTGATTTTCTACTTGATACAACATTTTGTAGAACAAAGCAGAATCTATAAAACATAATTCTGAAAATATCATAGCAACAAAACATAGAATAATATGAAGAGGCATGAAAAGAGAGAAACAAAACCTCTTTCTGTCTCTCCAAGACTTTTATTATTACCGCATTTGCAAATAGAAGCTTCAAGTCACGACTTGGAATGTCCACTCCCAAACCACTACTTCAGCAAATGTGGTGATCATGTCTCATTGTCCTAACTTATGGAAAGATTATTTTTAGTTTTGAACTGTGCAGGAGGTGTCTGCATTTTCCTAAAGCAAATTCTGTTTAGAGCAAAGGGCAAAAAAGAAAAAAATGCAAGCCTTACGAATTATTTCCATTCTTATTCTCCCGATTTCTGAAATTCATGTTTAACTTCCTGATTACTCCAGTCTTTTATGATGACAGAATAGCACGGAATTCAAACTACTACATACATATGAATTCAGTGGTCACTAAAAATATGAACTTCAGATGCTTTTAAAGTACCTTTCCTTTCAAGGTCACTGTTCTACGTGTCTGCCTTTTAGGCTAGTTTTAGATCCACTTTTTTCTTTACGTAACAGTAATATAATTTTCATTACAATTTACTGCAAGACCATTAAAAACCAATTACCTCTTTGGAGTTGTATACATTTTTCACAGAATGTCACTCCTTTTTAGTGGTCTTGCAAAACAGATCAACTTGAACATTCTAACTGATGCTCCTACACAAAAAGAAATACTGCCTCTTTGAGGCTGTTAACTTATTACTACCCTTCTTCCAATTACCTTTGGAAACAGGCTGCTTTTGAGGGTTGCAGTATTTTTCTGTAGACATGAAGATAACTGCCAATCCAATTTCTGCCTCTGGAATAGCCCTAAGATTCTTGCTGTTAATATACAAATAAAAAAAAAAAAAGCTTTTCAGTACAGATTCAAAGACAAACAGGCAAATGACCATAGGTATGGCAAAGTACAAAATGTTCCATTCTTCCTTCAAAAAACACTACCTTTTTTCCCAATACAGTAAGTCAGCACAATTATCCTTCATTAGAGCCAAGTGCTGTATATGTGAACTCCCATGTTTCCTGCTGCTGTAGCCACTGTATAGCTCCAGTAATCTGGCCCGTACATCTCTCCTTTCCTGATTTTTGGGCATATAACCAATTATGCTCTACTTCTGATTCAAAAATGTGTGAAAAGAGACTTGAAAAATCTGACCACTTCTGACAGGTCAGGCACCCTTCCCCCCCAAATCTTCTGTACTACAGTCATGAGGAGAGATTGAGTACTGTCTTCTCTAACTAGCAGGAAAATTTAGGGGAACTAGGTTTATGTGTTAGGATTGAGATTTTGTTTCCTTGTTTTAATAAAATGGCATAATGATAATGCAAACCTTTATAATATATGCAGTCTGCCCTCTCAAACAAAACCTACCACCAAAACAAAAAGTAATTTTCATTAAACAAAAGTTGTTCTTCAAAAACACTGTACAAATAATTCTACATGACCTGAAGGTGCCATCTCATCTCCTTTTGATGAAATACATATAATCAATGAAATATCATAAATTATCTATTTTGAATTCTTAGAATATATTAATTTTAACTTCTTTTAAATAGTAGAAGAGAAACTATTTGCTGTTTGTAATTTTAAAGAAGCTTCATTATAATGAATTTTTGTAGAACAGAGTTCTACAAAAAGATAATAAAAAGAGAAGAAAATGGGAAATCCATCAAATCCTCAGGGAACTGCCAAGTTCTTTCTTTACTGCTTCAAACGGTTTTAGTCCCTCTGCTAAATACTTAGAACAATGTAAAAATGTCCTCTTTATAAGCATTCTCCTGCTAAAATATGTATGCAAACACCATGACCAAGTCTCTGTAGAAGTTCTGAAATTACCCTACTGCTGTACTAGAGAACAATGCTGCACCTTTCCAAGTCAGTCAGAATGGAATCAGTCCAGTTTGTCATAGAGTCAGATCCTGAGATCTGAGAGTTTGCCAAACCCACATCAACTACACAAACTTCTGGAGAAAGTAGTAAAGGCATTTCTTTTCTTCCTTCTGTCATCAACTTTACTTCCCCTCCTCCAAGAACAACTGCTGGACCCAGTTTCTTGTGCTATAAAGAGAATGCAAAAAAAAAAAAAAAAACAACTTAGAATGCAGAGGTATCAGAATACAAAATTATCAGTGTAGTGCTTCTCACTGATGCACTACTGCAGATGAAATATGTTCTGTTCCTTCTTTATATTTTATCTTGCTTAGGCCACTGTACCATAGAAAAAATACACAGAAATTCTTCTTTCCTGATGAACTCAGAATGAGTGTGATTTCAGAGTGAACAATTCTGTACTTAGCTACCCCCGCAATATTTTTGCAATGTAAAGCCTGATTACCTGTTTGGCAGTTAGAAATACAAAAGTTTTTCCATTGAATATTTTTTTCCTTTCATGATGCTCAGATAAATCCAAGTTTTCGCTGCCAATGGAAGGCTCATCAACTGGAGGATAAAAGCTGCAAGAACAGAAAATGAAAGTTACAAAATTCAGATTCGTTTACCAGTACTGACTCACAGTCCTTCCTGTTTAAGAGTCAAGTTCTGAAGTTAAAATCCTGCATTTCTCCGTGAAAACTACTTACATAAATAATTTTCAAGAGATTGTTAAGAAGAAACAGAGCCCCCAGTTTATCAACATCAAAGAGAAGACCAAGACTTTCTACTTCAGTAACTAAGAAAGCACTTTAAGGAATGCATTCACCCAATCTGCTGTACACATATCCACATTCTTACTAACAATACTGACAAATGAGACTGCAACTTTATTCTGCACTTACTCTAAATAATAGTAAAACTCCACAAAAAATTAGTCATCCTGCTTCCTCTACTCTCCCTGTGAGGACAGTCACCCCTCATTCTCTTCTACTGTGTCAAATTGTGTACCACCACACTCCAGAACAACCTACAACATGACAGCAGACAAGTGCACTTTTTTTGCTGGTGGGATAGAGAACAGAAGGGATTCACTCTGCAGATTCTCTATTAGTTCATCCAATACAGGGAAACTGAGCAGAAGTTTAGCTGGGAAATGTATTAGGCAAAAATAAAACTCTACCCTGAAGCCCTAAATTACGTCACAGCCTGTGACCTCAGCTCCAGTTAATGATGGCCTGCCCAGAACATGAAAAGCCTCAGAAGTTAGGACATGCATCTACCTAATAATTTCAGGATACTTACAAGATCTTTGAGCCACATACTCACAGCTACAGCAAGTCTGACAGACCAATATGAAGGCATATGTCAGAGAATGGAAACTATAGGTCAATTTTAACCAAATTATACCACATCTGTACCCAAATAGCTGTTTATGTACATAGTTTGGCTGATCACAGAACTACTTATCTTTATTCTGACAGCTGATTATGTATCCTTTTCTTACTATGCAAGAAAAAAAAAAAAAAAAAAGAAATACAGGAAAAAAAATCAGTTTAACACCAAAGATTGGCAAATTCCAAATAAGAAATATATGAAATGCAAAAATATTGACGCTTCAGAATGTCACAGTTTGACGCTGGCACAATGCCAGTGCCCCCATGAAAATATATGCTCCCTGGTGTCTGCTGTGAGATGTGACCAGGAATAGAGCAAAGCAGGCTCCAACTTCGGAATGAAGAAGAAAAAAAACTTTATTAACCTACAACTAAAGAAACACAGACAGAACTCAGAATGAAAACCCTCCACAAACATTCCTCCTCCCCCCACCAAATTTCCAATACATCCACCCCTCAGATCATCAACTCTCAGTCCATCACCACCCTTCAGATAATCAAGTCTCTCACTTTTGGGACATCTGTCCCCCCAGATTTCACAGATGACTGAGTGGCTTTGACATATTACATAAACCCTCCTAATGTAAAGCAGCATCTAGAAACTAAGGAGTATTTCCCACCAATTTCTCCAGATTGGCATCTGTATTTTGGTAACAAGGTAGTGTCATGTTCTGTGAAATATATTTTACCACATATCAAGCACAGCTTATTGTGAATCCTCTTGTTTTGTTTCTATTTCCATGTGTGCACCAGAACCTGGTTTAGCATCTACCCAGCCTCAGTCTTCAAACTGTTCTAGCAATGGCCACTAGCACACCTACTAAAGGAAACAAATTGCCATTTCCTAACATATATGCATATTTATGCCCATATGAATGTATATACATAGTGGGAATTTCTTACCTATATAAACCACGTGTTCATACAATAAAAAACCAACAACCACAACCCTCAAACAAAACACAAATGTCTCCCTTTTCAAGGTAAAATGAGTAGCAATATGGGCTCAGATTAAATTGTCACATACAATACTGTGACTATTTTACATTTTCTCCCATTGAGAAAACAACCAGAAGAGCTATTCTGCAGTATTTATTGATTCCAAATTAAGAATTTCCTTTTGAAGTTAATTTAACCATGAAAACAATGAATATTTCATTCTCATTTAGTGAAAGCCAATGCATATTAGTCTCACTTCATCTCTCAACAGATAATTAAAAACCTCTTCTATTTCAGAGAATTCAATGGTCAGGCTAACTCTGTTCTGACCAAAGTTTACAGTAAACTCAGTAACTAACAGCACACTGGAAAAATACCTCTGTGTAATGAAATAAACTTGATCTAATCTCTTTTATAAAAGTGTAATTTATTTTTATGTATCAATTCCCAGAAGCTTTTGAAGCAACATTTAAATACCAACAAACAAGTTCCTTTTCAGTGACAGTAACATCTCTAAGCATAGAGTCAATTCCAGAGCTCATTTTTTAACTCTAGAGATGAGAACAATACAATCGCTGGAATATTAACATGTTAATCATACTAAGTATTCCTCCACAAATAAAATTACTATGAATTGCACATTATGTCAAAAATCATCAGATAAAAGTGTAGTTGTCTGATAATCTAGCTCCCATAAATTTAATTCTGCAACACAGTAAACATGATGATTTGGCAACTTACCTTACATGATTTGGCAACTGTTGCCTGGACTGAACAGCTCTGATTAATTCAGAAAAAAACTCTGGCTTTATAATTGGTCGAGCACAAATCAAAGCACATATAGTCTGAAAAACCAGAAAATACACATTTACTACATAGAAAAAGTTCAAACATCATATGGTTCAACTGACATTAGCTTTTTAAGATCTAAGATGTGGAAAATAAAACAATACTGATTTGTGCTTCTAGGATTGTTTTGCTTCTAAGAGCCTAGCTTTTAATTGGTGTTTTGATTAAAGTTATGAAAATGTAGAAGGTAACTAATGAAAACCACTAAGTCTTCAAAACTGGCTTTTTTTGTTTTCTTTCCCTTCAACCTTATGTTGACATACACGTCTTCTAAACTTGGAGAAAGAAGAGTTGACTACAGTTTTGTAGAGAAAAGTCTTGAACAGCTCTAGAATTTAATTAGCAGTCGTGGGAAAGCCACAAAGCAATGCTATCAACAGGCAAAAGCTCAACATACCTTAACAGTAACTTTTACTGATACCATTACAAGGTGGGTACATTCTTTTGTCCATTCATTCACTACAAGGCCTCCAAGCTGCTGGATGGCTTGATTTAAAGCATTTTTCTGAGCTACATCTAAACACGAGGAGCAGACAACCAAAGGTTCATATTCCACTCTGCAAAGAGCAAGTAAAGAGAATTGCTTAAGTTAATTCAGCCAGTCATCATGATCAACAGAGCTGACTTAACTATCACATTTTGTATCTCATGGAAATCTGAAGGAAAAAAAGTAAAAGGCCCATACTCTAATCTAGATCAAAGTAAAATCTTCCTGCTTTAAAATTTCCTGAAAAAACAAAATACTAATTTTTATTCAGAAAAATTAATGTCAATTTGACCAGAAACATTTTATGGACTTGTGGCCCTCTTACAGACATCACCTAGAATTAGTGTCTCAAGAATAGAGCAAGGTCTGGGAATATCCAAAAGAAATCTGAATGTGTGCCTCCAAAAGCAAAAGTATGCTCAAGAGGACAGGTCATCAACAGATCAATACTTAAAAATATAAGTATCATAAAATGCAATTTCAAGTAAGTTTCCTAACATGTCCATTATCCTTGACCATAAGCCTTTATATCTATTTTAGATCTTCCATATCAAATTATATTATTTCATGTTTAGATTATTTAAATTTCCTTCTAGACTTTCTAGTACAATAGCCATGATGTATCTGGTCTCATGGTATGATTCCTGTATCATGTTTCAGGTATGTTTACCTAAAATATTAAAAAAAAAATTATTGTAGTAATAGGTGGAGAATGTCAAGTTTTTTCTAACAATAAATAATACCAGCAGCATTGGTTAAACTGAAAAAAATTTTAAGGCACAAAGCCACCACATTGATTTTAATGGTCATTAGACTCTTCCTATTTATCTCTACTTCATTTTGAGAAGTGCTTCCTGAAAATAAACAGATAGCACTGGCTACCATGTTAAATTTGGAAAAAAAAAATCAAGCTGGTTTCACATCCTCCTGCAATGTCAGTTCTTTTCTCATTACATTCTAACAAGGGCTCCAACAAACTCAAAATCTTTCTCCCTGCTTCTCACTTGGTGTAGGATTTTGTTCTTTGCCTAAAAGAGCCTGAAAATACTCTCTGTACATGACATATTATCTTCTAAAATGCCAATGTTTTCTTATCTACAATTTTAATATCCCAGTGTCAAAATAAATTATGTAAAAATATAATGGAAAACTATTTCAGAAGCAGGTGTGGAACACAGGCAAAATGCTACTTACCTCCTCTGCTTTCTAAAAATTAATCATTACTGTATCACTTGCAAAGTCGCACAATGTGCTAAAATACTCTTCTAAAAAATTAATTTTTTACTCGATATTTTATAATCAAAACACTTACCTAAACTTGCTCTCAAAGACTCCAAAGTTGATTCTGTCACCAGATTGCAAAGACACTGAAGCACCATTGAGTTTTGATCCATTAACAAAAGTGCCATACTTTGATGTATCTCTTACTGTTAGTACTGGTACTGTGAGAGACTGACTCTGAAAATAAACATAAATAAGCCATTACAGTTTATCACAAACAAGTTACTAATTGTGAATCAAAGTAATGGATAAATAAGAAGCAGCCCACAAAAGATCATCTTAAAAAAAGACTATAGACAGTAAGTCTTGCTATATGTAATTATTTGTCTCCTGTTTTTCGCTGTAGAGGAATGAGAGAAAATATCCATGTATTTAGCTTTAGAACTTTTGTGCTTCTTACTCTTTCTGGCGATAGCACTTCATCTTTCTGGAGTGTGCATGGCAGTCACTCACTGGCCCAAAGCCTGAGCTGGTGCAATTTGGCAAGGCTCTAAGATTTATTTTATTTTCACCTACCACAGTGTTCTATCCTGGGCATTGGGCTGAATAGCAAATAAAAGCCCCAGGTCACCTGAGGGCACTTTCTTGTGCTTCCTTCCATGAGGAATGCTAGTCTTTCCTGAACTGCAGGACATGGAGACACCAGCAGCTCTTGAGAAGCGGTTAGATACTGTCAGATTTCCAAAGTGGCTCACAAGCCAATGAGAACACTGACAGCTTGTTTTTATGAAATTCTGCCATGCAGTTATATGCTGCTACACAGAATGGGTAAGGTGTGAAGGGACCACTGGAGGTGATCTAATCCAAGCTGCCTGTTGGAGCAGGTTTCCTTACAGAACACTACTGGGGATTGTCCTTTGGAGTATCCAGAGTAGAGACTCCATAACCTGTCTGGGCACTCTGTTCCAGTGCTGAGTCCCTCTCACAGCACCGCTCTTGTGTTTTCAGGTGGAACTTTCTGTGTTCCAGTTTCTTCATTCCTACTGTTTGGCACCACCAAGAGCCTGGCTCCATCCTCTTGACACCCTCCCAGCTGCTGACAGACATAACGAGGTCCCTTCTCAGTGGTCTCTTCTCAAGGCTGAATGGGCCCACATCCCTCAGCCTTTCCTCACAACTGAGGTGCTCCTGTCCCCTCATTATCTTCATAGCCCTCCACTGGACTCACTCAGTATTTGCAGTATTAAAGGGACAAATAACTTTCACATGTTTTATTTTAAATACTACATAAGGTTACATAAATGAAATTTCTGCTGACTGGCTTCAAAACATCCGTAACTGTCACAACACTCAGTGACATAAATTGCTGATTGCTAATTCTCCTTGGTACATTTTTCTTTTCCGTGCCGTAAGCAAACACGGAATTAATGATGTGAAATGAAACAGAAGCTAAGTCTGCAGTGAAACAACTGAAGCACTTCCCAGAACCTAAAAATTTGTCTGTGTAGTGAAAGTCAATTGCATCATTTTCCTGCTATGAATATTTTAATACAAATTCCTAGTGAATCTTTGCTCTGGTATAAAAGGAAGCTTGGACTACTAAAATTATGCCACAAAATTCCTCAACAAAGCAATAAAACCTAAGGGGGAAAAAATAAATTTCAAGATAATAAAACCAAAAACAGAGGTGATCAATGCTTCTACTCCAAGCATAAAACTGGTGAGAGCAAAATGAGAGTATGCATGGTCATGGCAGCCTGAATTAGCCCCACAGAGCACTGATAATGCAGTAAAATGGTGGCTACTTACAGGGCTTGTCTCAGGCCGACTTACGGTCAGCACTGCGTGACTTCGGCTGATGGACTGATCATCCTGAATTAAAATTGTGCAGCTCCTGCGTCCCACAACGTATTCTACACCGCTTAACAGCCGATAGGGCTCCCCTGGAAATCAACAAGAGACAGAAAAATAACAGTTTAGAAAAAAACCCCAGGAAAATACCCGAAGCACATGGGAGAGACACAGAGAAGTCTGTAGTACATCTAAATCTCAGCTCTGCCACGCATCATTTATGGTCAGAGCATGGTGCCAGTAATGCCAAGGTTGTAGGTTTTATCCCCATGTGCCATTCACTTAAGAACTGGACTCAATGACCCTTCCAACTTAGACTATTCTGTGACTCTGAATTCTGTGATTCTGATTAGAATTATCCATTTAGCTTATAGACAAAACCTCTTTCTTGCTCCCTTGCTCTGTCCATTATAAAAAGACATCTTTTATGATAAACCAGTTTCAAAAGTGGCAGCACAATTTTTTCAAGGACAATATATTTTTACCAATACTTTCTTGAAGATTAAGTGTAACATCTAGAAGAAAAAAACCCCCCACAATTTAAGATAGATTTTCTAAAACACCTTTGTAAGGCTACCTAATTTTTGAGGTTATATTATTTATTCACATAACTGATTAAGAGGTTCAGAGGAAAATGTCTTCCTAATGAATGTAAGATCTTCATGTAAATGAAATTGATACTTAGTAAGTTCAGCCTCTGACCAATGCTTATGCTTTAGCTTATGCTTTGTACCTGTCACCTGAACCCCATGGTGGCTTCCCAGTGAATGGCTTGACCTCCCAAAGGTGTGCTACCACTGGTCAACAGAAACAAAAATGTTCCTTGATGAATAAAAGTACATAAAGACAGATTCCAGTTATCGACTCTGGCAAATAACTTTCCAAATATGAACTGTGCATAAATGATCATTCTGAATAGAATGAAGAGTGTTTTGATTCACTCAAGAGCTCTTTAAGCAGTAAGAGGTAAATCAGTTCATTTCAACATGATTAGGTGCTGTATCCACCAGGAAATAATTCAAACATCCAAATTTTCCTCCCAGTGAACCAGGAAATAGAGCAGACACAGTTATGTTAGGCCTGTTCCTTACAAGCACTTAGAAAGAAATATATGTATTATACAATACCTATTATTAAAGCTCCTATAGACAAGAAAACAAGGAAAAGTATAGAGGCGATTTAGTTTCAAAACTTTTCATACAAGAAACGCCATGAAGTTCAACACTTGGTCCTTGAAACATCAACACAACAGTTACACATCGTTTCTGAGGTTGCTGCCTCAGAGTTCAACTCTCCAGGTATTTCAAAGCAGGACTCTGTAGCGTGCAGCACCCTAAGGCATCCCACACGGGCTCGGAAAGCAGCCCTACTGGGTTTGGCAGGCGCTGTGGTCGGCAGGGCTCCAGGGAAATACGGAGGTTTCGGCGAGGACGAACGCCCCGAGCGACCAGGACTTGGATCAGCACCGGCCCAGGCAGCTCGGACAGACACGCCCGGCTGGAGCCGGCCCTGGGGCAGCCATCGGCCCTGAGGCAGACATCGGCCCGGCTGGAGCCATCGGCCCTGGGGCAGCCATCGGCCCTGGGGCAGCCATCGGCCCGGCTGGAGCCAACCCTGGGGCAGCCATCGGAGCCATCGGCCCTGGGGCAGCCATCGGCCCTGGGGCAGCCATCGGCCCGGCTGGAGCCAACCCTGGGGCAGCCATCGGCCCTGGGGCAGCCATCGGCCCGGCTGGAGCCAACCCTGGGGCAGCCATCGGAGCCATCGGCCCTGGGGCAGCCATCGGCCCTGGGGCAGCCATCGGCCCTGGGGCAGCCATCGGCCCTGGGGCAGCCATCGGCCCGGCACGCCCGGGGACCGCGCAGCAGCGGGAGGGGCGGCGAGGGGTCCGCGGTGCCCGGGCCCAGCCCGCCGGAGCGGCGGAGGCGTCTGTCGTTCCCTCACCTTTTCCCGAGGCGGGCACCAGCTTCCACATCCTGCAGCTCCGCCCGGCAGTCCCGGCGACCCGGACAAGGCCGGGCCAGGAAGGGAAAATCCCGGGAGCTGTCGCTGCCGCCGCGATCCCGCGCGCTGGGCCGGGATAGGGGGAGGGGCGCGGCCGAGGGCGCCGCCTACTGGCCTCGAGCTACCGCCGCAGCCGTGGGCCGGCGCGCGTGCGCGGGGCGGGGCCAAGGGCTGGGGCGGGGCCGGGGGCTGGGCCGAGACGAAAGCGGGCCGGGACCGGGGCGGGGCCAGGGCGGAGCCGGGGCTGGGCCGAGGCGGAAGCTGGGCGGGACCAGACAGGGGTCGGGCTGGGGCGCGGCCGAGACGAGGCCAGGGGCTGGGGCCCGGCGGCCGGGGAGGGGCCCGGCGGCCGGGGAGGGGCCCGGCGGCCGGGGAGGGGCCCGGCGGCCGGGGAGGGGCCCGGCGGCCGGGGAGGGGCCCGGCGGCCGGGGAGGGGCCCGGCGGCCGGGGAGGGGCCCGGCGGCCGGGGAGGGGCCCGGCGGCCGGGGAGGGGCCCGGCGGCCGGGGAGGGGCCCGGCGGCCGGGGAGGGGCCCGGCGGCCGGGGAGGGGCCCGGCGGCCGGGGAGGAGCCCGGGCGCTTTCCCGGGGCTCTCGCTAGCGCCCGTATCGCAGCCGGTCCCCATCGCTCTGTGTCAGCGTGGTTTGGGGCTGGCATCTCACAGGAGTCACTGCTGTGCCCCCCTCCCGCTACCAAAAGCCAGGCCGTGGAAAACTAATACATTCAGTCATATCATCGTGTTCACTTTCACCATGAAATACAATGATTATTTCAAGGTAGCTGTTTGGCACATTTGTGTTTTCCAATGCGTGGTTTGTACTTTGTTTCCTCTTGCTAGCATTGTTCCGATGAAGCTTCCTAAATTCCGTAGTATTTGGCAATGTCAAAGCTTCCCTTGAACGATATACACTCTGTTTCTCCTACTTTTTTGGGGGTTTTTTGGGAGTTTATTTCTTGGGGTTCTTACTTTGTTGTTGCAGGTTTTTTTGTTTGTTTTTCTGTCCAGTGATTACAGATTACAGTGATTACAGATTTCTGTCCAGTGATTACAGATGCCTTCAGACTCAGGGTGGTTGAATTATTGATTGTAATGGCATGGTACCATGTAAGAGTTAGAGCAACTCTCTAACTCTTACCAAATATATTCCATATGTTGCCTTAATGATAAATCTGGCAACTACTGCCCAGCAGTGTAGCACTATTGCTTCAATGCCTGCCAGACTGTGTGTAGAACTTATGAAAATGTTACCTACTCTAGAGCTTGCTGTACCAACAGAGCAACAATAATTTTTTTTTCTTCCTAAATGCTGAACATTTAGAGAAAATGGCGGTTTTGCCATTTTTTTACAGGGCAATGACGACTAAGCTGTAGGATTTAAATTTTGCTTCCTCCCACGGCAGTGTGTAATCAGTTGGCCTGGAGTTCTTAACTCAAAAGTTGATGGCACAAACTCACTGATAGATTTGTTGTCTTTCATGGCAAGTTTTATAACTGCATAGATTCATCAAGTGTGGCGTCCTCCCCTCAAAACCTGAAGCTGTATTAAATCTGTAGGTTCTTACTATGCCCCAACCCCTTACTCTTGCTTATGAGTAGATATGACTTTGCAGATTTCTGTGGTTACCAAAGCTGTGCAAATGGATGGGTACCAGTCAGTCATCACTTTTCCCATCAGTCAGTCTCTGTGCTCAACACAGGTAAAAAAGCATTCTCCAACTCTCACAGCTGGAACTGGAGGCACCGGGGCAGTGGTTGTGGCCAAGAAGGTGCCCCTGTGTTGTTCCAAAATCGGTTCTTTCACCTGGTGTGTGAGAGGCCAATCCACATTTGATTCATTTACAGTTCTGTGCAGACAGGCGTCTTGCGTGAGAAATACACGCGGCCAGCACAAGGAAACCAAAATTTTTCACTATTTAAACATTTTAGCAAAAAAGGGCATTCATGTTCATTGCCTACCAGTTACCTAGTTCTCTCATTAATTAGCGTTCTATGTTCTTTGGTTAATGATTCTCCCACCTCTCCTGCTGTTTAGTGCATATACTCAGTCTTTCTCTTCTTTTGGGTCAGGGGGTAATCTCCCCTGTCAGAAATAGCCAGTCAGAGCTGATCTGAGCGAAGTTGAGGAGTTGCCTTTAATAGTTTTTGTTTATCATGGGGATTCTGCCAAATGCCCTTGTAGCCCATAAATTCTGCATTCTTTGTGCCCACTGTCAGTAGTACATCTCTCTTCCCAAGTTTTGTTAATCTCTCTCTGAGATCATTGAAACATGTCAAGCTCTAAGCCTTAGCAAGGCAATTCCACCGACAAATAATTTGTCTTTCACCTGGACATCGCTTAGAGCTTGTTTGCTCCTTTCTTGTTGATTAGGCTTGAAAGTATACAAAGATCAAGGATCAAAGACCGTCCTTTTTAGAGAAAATTTTTACATATTCTACGTTTTGCAGCGCCCGGGGCGGGGCCGGTCTCGCCGGTTCCCCAACGCCCGCGGCTCTCGGTGCCCGCCCGGCGCCCGCCGCTCCTCCCCGCGGAGCAGGCGCAGAGCGCGGCGGCGGAACATGGCGGCGGCGGCGGCGGCGGCGGGGCTGTGGCGGCGCGGGGTGCGCGGCCCCTGCGGGGTCGGCGCCGGGCGGGTAAGGCGCTCCCTGCGCTGCCGGGCTGAGGGCGGACGGGCGGCGCCGCGGAGCTGTTCCGCCACCTGCTGCCCCGCCGCCCCGGCTCTGCCCGGGCACCGGTGTCCCGTCACAGGGAGGGCACGGCGGGGCTCTGCGGTTTCCGCTGTCGGGCTTGGGGACGCGCCAGGAAAGGGGCACCCCTCGGTTCCCCTCAGCTGCCGGCCCTGCCGGGGCTGGGGAAGCACCAGGAAGGGGCACCCCTCGGTTCCCCTCAGCTGCCGGCACACGGCCTGCGGCCCCAGCGCCGGGCGGGCCGTGTGACCCCGCTGAGCGCGGCGCCCTTTGGCCCCGATAGCGCAGCTGTGCGGGGCCGTCCATCTAGGTAAATGGCTGGAGTGTTGCTGTCCGAGCAGCGGGCGGCTTGACTTGTGACCGAGTTGGCGTTCTGGCAGCCTCCGGTACCTGAAGGGAGCCTACGAGAAATCTGGAAGGGAACTTTTTGCAAGGGCATGGAGTGACAGGAGAAGGGGGAATAGATTCAGATTGAAAGAGGGTGTTTAGGTTAGATATGGACATGTTGCCCAGAAAAGCTGTGGATGCCCCATCTGTGGAGGTGTTCAAGACCTGATTGGATCCCTGGGCAACCTGTTACAGTGGAAGGTGTCCCTGCCTATGGCAGGTGGGTTGGAACACGATGATCTTTAAGGTCCTTTCCAATCCAAGCCATTCTATGATTCTATGACTCTGTGGATGTTGCTGGAGGCCGTTTCTAGTGAGTTCTCCAGAAGCACAGTGCTTCTTTCTAGTGACTGCTTTTGTGTTTCTGAGATGGCTTTCTGCATTTATTTCACAATTCACTTCCACCCCCTGGGTGAGGGTTGTTTTTTGGTTTGTCAGTGATTTGTGTGTTTGTTGTTTGATGTTTGGTTTTTTTAAGCTGTTTACTGCCTTCTTTATATCTCTGTTTACACCTGAGATTTAATTTAAGATCTCAGCCTTAAGCAGTGGAATGATTAAATTGCATGGATGCTGTCACAGAAGCCCCTTGTGCAAGACATTTAGGAGATGATAGCAGTCTGACTAAAAGATTGCTCAATTATACCAGCTTTACTGGCTGGTTATCATTGCCACACTATTAGTCTTGGTGCAGCATTCTGCTTGCCTGTGTTGTGGCATGTCCTCATCTTCCCCCCTGGAGCAGAAGGAAAGCTGCTTGCAGTGTTATTTTCATGGAGGGCAAGAAGACTGAGCTGTGTCTGTCACTGCCAGAGCACCTGATCAGAGTCTCAGCACTCGTGGGGGTTATCTCCATGTCCTGAAGGAAGGGGGAGTCCAAATGCCATCTGGATTTGCAGTCTCTGCTGTGAGCTGAAATTCTCCAGAGGGAGCTTTTTTGCTGAACAGAGATGAGCAAGGGGCTGCTAAGAAAGTCCCCAAAGAGAACCATCACATTTCCCTTTCCTGGAGGCTTAATAGTATCCTGGTACTCTGTGAAAGCATGCAAATTTTATTTTCACTGGGAGAATTAAAAAACAGTAGTATTTTACAAATGTGAGAGTTCCAGCTTTAATTCAAGCTTTGCTTTCTGAATTTTGTCCTATGTAGTGGCTCCAACTCTTCAATTCAACTCAATTTTAGTTTTTCACAGAACATTGTTGAGTTGGAAGGGGCCCACAAGGATCAAGTCCAGCTCCTAAGTGAATGTCCCATACAGGGATGGAGCCCATGACCCTGGTGTTATTAGCACCATGCTTTAAGTTGTATTAAATTGTCTGTGTAATTCCATGGCTGTTCTCTCTGTTTTCACCTGAGTTACTAATGCATAGGTATTACCACACAGAAGGATTCATGTGCACACTTCTGCAGGCCAACTTCAAGCTCCGTGAGCCCCCCAATGCATTGTAACTGTGGGAAGTACAGAGTAATCATCTACCACTAAATATATTGTCTCTTAATTTTAGTGCTCAAAATGGGAATTAGCAAACAGATTAGTAAGTTGCAATAGTTTTACTATTTTAAAACTACCTTTCTTCTTCATGTCAGTCTATTGAACAACTGCGTGGTTTTCTTAACAGGATCATACAAGAGTAACCATTCACTCTTCTTTCACAAAATTGTATTAGATTTTTTTCTTTGTATTAAAATAAACACATTAAAGGCTCAAATACAAAGTAAAACCAGAGAAAATAAGTATAACTTACAGTCTTATAATTGCTTTGCACATCAAAAATAAGGTAAATCTAGTTTTGTTATACTTGGAAGCATGTGAAACTTCAGGTTGTGATAACTTCTGTCTTTTAAATATTAAGGGAATTTCTCAATTATTACTGTAGTGCTGCTGCCCCAAGGCATTTAATTCAATACTTAGATTAGGCCTTGAGTTAGTTTAGCATATTAGGATGCTAGAAGTATCCTGTTTGCTATTTTTGCTGCAACTTCCTTGGTGACATCACTAATTTCTCATTACATTTGTGGGGTATTTTCTTACGAGCATAGTTTTCTATATGTAATACTGATTTTTTTTTTTCATGTCTGTTTTTAAACATGTTCCAGCCATGTGTGTTTTTCCAGGGACTAATCCTTCTGAGGCTAATGTACTGTAGCTGGTATTTCTGCTGGGATAGAGTGTGATGCTGATAACCTAACCCTGCCCAGTTTTGTCTGGGAGATGGCATTGGTTTCCTCAGCAGCCCCAGTGGCCATTAGGGCAGGTCTTGTGAAGTTTGATTCTGTCCTGTTCTCCAGTAAAGAAGAAGGTTTGTTGGATGGAGTAGTAAAGGATCAAAATCATGAGTCTACTTCTGAAGATTTAAATTTCTAAATACATACATATGTAACCTAAAATCACATGGATTTGTTTGTGCATAAATTACAGTGCATATATCAATCTGATGCCCAAGTTCTTCTGTAATTAGTTGGTAATGGTTTTCCACGTGCTTTAGTAAAAGTGATAGATACAAAAAATGCATGAAGAAGCAAGCATTTTTCAGTAGTTTTCTAGTTGCAGTATATATAAAAATAGCTCAAGTGCTTTCCTAGTCTAGTGATAGCATTTATGTAAAGGCCCATATGTGTTGGTATAATGCAATCTAGTCATTCTTATGTTCATCTATATTTACTTATAATAAGGGAGTTATGATTGTTACCTCACTGCCATAGGAAAATCTATCCTGTGTAACAGTCCTGCATGCAGAAAGGAGAAGAAACTAACTTTTCTGGGTTTTTATCTTTCAGTTTTTCAGCCGTGGGCCAAATGTGCTGCATCAAGACAGCAGTGCACCACAAGCTGCATTCTTCTCACCTCTTCAAAAAGTGATGTTGCCACCAAATACCTTCCAAGGGAAAGTGGCCTTTATAACTGGTGGAGGTACTGGGCTTGGCAAAGGGATGACAACAGCTCTGTCCAGTTTAGGAGCCAAGTGTGTTATAGCAAGCCGGTAAATATTAATGAAGATGTGTTAGAACTTTCTCTTAGTACTGACTGCTGAATAGATGTTTTCTTCTTTACAAACCAGAAAAAAATTATTCTGTTTATTCTGTTGCAGTACACATTTAAATTACAGTGTCAGATTGTGGATTCTAGAAACTTGCAGATTTATCTGCAAATGTTTAATGGTATAAAAATCAGTAGGAAGAAATAAACTAAGCACACTTTTGTGAAATGTGGCAGCAAAATAAATAACCTCAGATATTAGGCATAAATTCAACTAAAGCGTTAAAGAGAACAAAAATTTGCACTGGGTAGTATTGAACAGTAATAAATGTTATTACAGGTGTTCTTGATACAGATTTAAATTACAATAAAGAATTAAATCCATTCCTCTTCTGACTTTCAACAAGAGTCATGATTTTCCTTTAATGATGATTTTCTACAGCTCTCAAGTACTGCAGTAGAATCTAGAAGCACTTCAGTAAAGTCTAGAAAACCAATCTCATTTTAAATCAAAATAAACAGTGGTGTGACATTCATCCTAATAGTGATTTGTTTAGTTTTAAATGTGAATATGTATGTCTCTTATTAATACTAGTAGAGAAGTAGCTAAAACTAAGTTTGTTATGATTGTGTGCTTTATTCCTGGCTTATCACATGTTGTTTAACATCAGAGTCTCTTACCATTGTCACTTCTGAGTTGCTTTAAAGTAGCACTAACCATAAATTACCAAAAGTTTTCTTTCAGAAAGTTACTAGTTAAGCATAGTCTTAATCATAGTTCTAATTGATGAAAATCAGCAACATGCATGTGCACACACAGATATTTTAAGTTGTAGTTCATATTTGCTCATAAAAAAAGATTTTAGTAATCTAAATTGTAATTGCATTTAATTGACATAAGGGATGTTAATAATTATTTCTAGGAAGCTGGATGTTTTGAAAGGAACAGCAGATGAAATTTCTTCTAAAACAGGGAATAAGGTAAGTTTTTGCAGAATTATGAATATGTTACATATTATACTCTACGTTTTATTGGATTTTTTTGCATTTGTATGCTTCTATGGACTTGTTTAATTTATGAATTACACAGTTTTTAAGTCTGAAAACTGCCTTTCTATTATTCTTTAGGTTCATGCCATCCAATGTGATGTGAGAGATCCTGTTTCAGTTAAGAGTGCTGTTGCTGAAACAATCCAAGTGGCAGGACATCCTGATGTAAGTATTCTTGAGAAAGAACTCATTCTTAATTAACAAAAATACTTTGCATAGTAGATGTGAAGAAACTTAAGAAGATAGAAAGTTAATGGAATTTAAAAAGAAGCTAGACAGAGCAGTGGCAGTACTTCAAGATAAATCTAACATTCATAGTTAGACCAGTTATTCTGCTCCTGTGGTTCTTAAAATATTTGGTGGCCAAGTAGACAAAACATTTTTACCCTTACTCTGAGGTCTAACATCTCATTTCGAATAATGGGACATTTCTGGAGACATTCTTTGAATTCGGGGAATAGAATATCGCCCTTAAATCCTCCTGAAAAGGTGATTTACTTCTGTTTACTGAATTACATGTTAACACAATGCTTCACAAATTAGGAATGGAAATAACCATAAATGTTTTCTTTGATTCTTGCTTAGCTTATTAATATACACAAAGAAGGTTCCAAATTGAAGATTAAGTTCTCATAAAATGAAGAAAAAAAGTCTTCAGTCAAGCCAAGCATCTGCTTTTTTATAGTTTGGCAAAAAGCCAACAGAGCTCTTTACATCAGATTGTGAGGAGGGTGATCTGGTGGAGTCTGAAAGATGATGTTACCCAATTCTGATGTGATTGTGAGATAACAACTTGGATTCTTCTAGCTGATAGAAAGTGTGATGATGTAGCATTGTTGTAAAGGACAGTCAGATTTAAAACTGTTTACTGTAAATTTAAAATTATTGTATGTCTGTTGTCAACAATTTGCATCCAGGAGGAGCTTCCTACAGATGTGGTAGAGAACCTACTGAATTTTAAATATTGTAAGAAGTAGAGAAATTGTAGACTATATAGCTGTATGCTATAACAGTGCTAGAAATAAGGCAATTCACTGTCCTGATTTGTAGACAAGATTTCTGGATATTATTTTGGCTGTTAGTTAAGGCAGTTTTTGGCCTAAGTGAAGAAACTTAATAAGTTTCTTAATAATCACATGTAAAATCACATGTAAAATAAGTTTCTTAATAAACACATGTAAAATCTTCAAAGTCATGAAGATTTTACATGTGTGCAGAGAGGGAGGAGATTTCTTCCTGTATAGCATGTTTTTAGAGCACCAGTAATTTTCTGAATAAATGCTTTCCACGATTTGTTCTTTGCAAGCATTTGCCTTCTCTTTAATGTAATGTATTTTGTGTGTTTAAGATAGATGGCAGAGTAAATTGAATATTCAGGTCTTTTTGTCCAGTTTTTCTCTTTGTTGCAGACATGAGATGTTAGTTTATGAATCCTGGGTGTCACTCACTGCCATACTGCATGTGAGGTGAGATCTCAAAGACACAAGTTAATGGCAGTAACGTGAAAGTCCTTCCAGCTTGGTTTTGTCCATTCCATTCCCAAGAATGTTAATCCCTATTAGAAAGCAATCATTCTTTTTTCATGGCTTATTTTGGCAATCCTACATACCTCAAAGATCACATGGTACAGTTCTTAGTTCATTAGTTTTATTGTTGTGTCTTTCCTGTATTTATTTAGTGATTCAAGTAACCTCTGTAGTATCTCAAGGTGTTGGGATTTTTATTCCTTCAAATTTTAGGGAGGCCTTTAAATTGAATTTGCTCTCCATATGTATAATTTATGGCTGTTGTATATTACTAGTTTTACATGAATGTAATATGTACAGTACTCTGTTCTGGTTTTGAAATTTCAAATATCTTCATTAGACTCTAGGCCAGAAGTTCTTCTGGACAAATAGTTTGTTTGATGTGCAAACCTACATGAATCAAGGTGCCATTCCATTAATAGTACATCATTATATTCTTCAACACATTATATTATGAAATATGCTCGATCTGGCTACATAATTTTTGGTTTAAATACTGCTAATGTGATGCTTAGTCCCCTGAAGTGAAAGAATCCTCTGCCTGATGATTGTTCATAGGAAGTGATGGAGGTGACAGAGGTCCATCTATTCAACAAAAGTTTTGTAGTAGTTGTTTGCAGTACGTTGTACCATAATATTCTCATCACAAGTGATTTGAATTCCTGTTATACAGCAGTCACTTCATCCAGACTTCAGTTATCAGGTTGCTGCCTTTTGCTTCTGTTCCCATGCATCCATTATATTAAATAGATGTGATGCTGGAATTTGATGGAGGCAAACTTTTCTGTTAGATGCACTTGAGACATTATGGAAAATAGTGACTTTAGTCAGCCTCTACATGATACAGTTCCTTAGTACAGTAATTTGGAAATACAGCTCATTTTCTGTTACTGATACTTTATCTGTGCTGCAGATGGTAAAATTTCTTCTGGATTTTTCTCCCTCTTCCCATGCCCCCATACCTCATTCAATGAGGGTATATTTACTTTTGTTCCCTGGAAACTCTAAAAAGCTCCTTGTAAATTCTTTGCTTTTGTCTCAGGAAGAGTTGTTGTTAGTTAACTCTTTTCCTTCATGTGTTTCAGGTTGTGATAAACAATGCAGCTGGAAATTTTATTTCCCCTTCTGAACGACTTTCTCCTAATGCCTGGAAAACAATAACTGATATTGTACTTAATGGTACTGCTTTTGTAACTCTGGAAATTGGCAAGGAGCTCATTAAAGTAAAAAAAGGTATCTTACGCATTGTGATGTGTCATTAATTGCTTTCCTTGCCTCGTCATTATGGCCAGTTTTGAGAGTTCATGTTAGAAGAGAAATACAATTTTTAATGTTCAGTGAAAGCTGTACTTAAGAATCACACAGGTCAGGCTAAGAGTTACTTCTTTGTAGTATCAGGCCTTACAATTGGACCCAGAGGCCAACTAGGCTGAATATTAAAATCTAATTGCAGAGTTCTAGTTGTAAAACATTTTTAAAATTTAAAAAAAATTAAGCTTTGTGTTAAAAAAGAGAAAAAGCTGTTATTTCTTCTGAATTTTCTCTGTGTATGTTAATTTCTTTGAACTAAACATGGGATATTTCTTTAAATGAACAAGAAGTCAGGATATTTAGCCAAAGATTTATTTAAAAAGATTATTGTTTTAAAAGGAAAGGTGATGTATGCCCTTCTATGTTATATCATAGATTATTTACAAAGAACTGCTTTCATTTTACATTCCATACATTAACTTGGAAAACAAGGAGTTTATTTTATGAGATCAGCATAATATAATGTAAATTTTTTTTAAAAGCAGGAAGATATAATTATGGTTTTCCATGTGCCCTCACTACTGAGCCCTGTTTTCTAGGTACAGCCACTGTGTTGAAATACTACTTTTGTATTTACACTGGTATTTTTTTAACCTCTGAATTAGTTTCTTCATTTCTTCACCTTCTGAATTAAGTTCTTCAAAATCCTCTCCAAAAAATATTCCATGAGCTTATGCTGTTTAATTATAACAATATGAAGTTAATATTGTTTCAGTGGTTCTGTAACAGTTTTTGTTAGTATACAAGTGTATCCCCTCTGTATTTTAGCAGCACATGAAAAATTAATTTCCACCATTTTAGTGCTGATACTCCCACATGAGAAACCCATCCCCAGCTATGAGTTACTATATGATTATGGCAGACCACTGAAATAGGTTGTCTTATGGTCTTAGAGGTGCACATGGTGTGCCCATATAGTAATGTGAAATACAAAATCAAACTTTTTTTTTTTTGCTGTTGTTGAATGAAAACAACATTACTTTCCTTACTTCCGTCCTCAAATTTGGTAAAATCCAGATGTCATTCACCTTCATGTTGTCTCTTTCTTTGACTTCTAAGTTGCCAAAACATTTGAATTTCTTTTGCTATTACTTGCATGTCTTCTTTCTAGGGGAATCCATCTGTAAATAAGACTTTTTATTTAAGCTTTTTGTTTAAGGCTTTCTTTAAGGCATGTTTTTCTAAGTAAGTCATGTGTATGTGTTTGTCTTCTCACTTTCATTTTCTTTGTACTTGCTTGTGTTTTTTTAGTTTGAGCAGGGGCCTTAGTTTCTAAAGTGATGCTACCTAGTGCAGATATTTTAGAGCAGTCTGTGAGGATGCTGTGAATCTGACAGTTTCTAGAACACTGGGATGTCCTTTAGGTCTGCAGTGTGACCTACATTAAGTCTAATGTAGTAAATAAAAGTTCTCTGCTTTTAGACTGCAAGTTTGTGATGGTATTTAAAAGGAATTTGTAATTTGGTAGCATGTTACTTATTTTTAAAAAGTGAGAGGAGGTAATTGATCAGGTATTGTCCATTTTATGAATATAGGCTTTAGAAATAAAAGTTGTGTATGAGCTGAAGTGTTCTTTAAGTATCAGAATTGTAAATTTCAGTTATTCTTTGTTCTGTGTTAGGTTCACCTAGCTTACCTCTATTTAACCTATATTTAAAAAGAAAATCAGTGATTTAATTCTACAAAATGTGTAATTAACAATCATCTCTAGAGAACTTCAAAGTTGTTCTAGGGTTTTTTGCCTTTCAAAGTCTCTCAGTGAGGACTGCTTTTTTATAAACAGGGCCCGTGGTTTCTGGATATCTGCTGGCATTTCAATTAGTGCTTGTTTTGGATTCTCTTTAGTTTCTCTTGTGTAATATTACTGTAATTTTTTACCTGAGTCTACTTACATGCAATCTATCAGTAGTGTATATTGTTTTAGAAATATTCCCTGAGCAGCTATTCTAATGAAATTATTTTTGAAATATAGTAAGTAGAACAGTTATTTTAGTTACTATGACGTAAGCAGTGAACTGTCATCCCTTGTCCTTCATTTCCCAGCTACAGTAAGCTCATGCCAGTCATTGATCAGACATAATTTGCAGAATTCTATAAAAGAAAGATTAAATAAGCAGTTGCAGTTTCCATTATATTCTAGAATGTTTTTTTCCTAAATCTGTTATAAAATACAGCATATAAAAGAAAGTTGTTCTTTTATAAAGGAGTTTGTTGTGATAATAATAGGAAAAGTTATGCAGGTTCACTCTGTAATTGGGTCTGCTGCAGAAAAAGCTCCTGGAATTTTTTAAAAAAGATTTTATTTTTCTGCATAAACGTTAACTCAAGCCCTCAGCTGTTAATTGGAGACTATGCCAAACCTAACTGTTAATGCTGATTTTTTTTCCTTGTTTGTTTTTGTTTGGTTTTTTGTTTTGTTGGTTTTTTGGGGTTTTTTTCCCCCCACTCAGTAATTGATGAATTTAGGGCAAAATGTCTGGTCAGTGGCAACTAGACTAGGGCAGCTTCTGGAAAAACACTGTAAGATCTTAGGCCTTCACTCCAGTTAGACCAATTTATGCATTAAGTTCATTATCAGTGGAAGTCTGAGGGCTTAGACCTTCAGAGCCTAATCAATAGCTATTTGCACTTACCTGGAACAACTCTTAACACTCATGCAAAAGAGGAGGAAACTGAAATAAACAGGCTTGGAAAGAAAGTTTCAAACACTATATTTTAAAATGCCTTTTCACTGCCCAGAGTGAATGGGTATCCCTGCCACTTGAGCTGAGAACTTCTGTACCATTTAGCTTGTTTTTATCTGAACTTGAGAGTTTAATCTTCAGGGTTGTTTGGTCTGTGTGGTGTGGGTTGTTTATTAAATGTTTTTTCCCCTTCTAGGAGCAGCATTCCTGGCTATTACAACAATTTATGCAGAGAGTGGTTCAGGATTTGTGTTGCCAAGTGCCTCTGCCAAAGCTGGTGTAGAAGCAATGAGCAAGTGAGTAATACAGCAAAATGTGTGCTTTGATTTTCACATCCTTAAGATGGGGTAATTGGTTTATAAAAATGGAGCTTATTAGTGTAGACCCCTATTTCACTGTTCCACAAGGATTCAATCTGGCTCCAGTATCCTAGCAAGAAAATAGTATGCTGGCAGCTTCTTACAGAGGGAAGTATTAACTGCTGCTGTTTTTTTTTTACAAGACCAAGATAAGGACAAGTAGAACTACTTATTTTGGCAATTGCAAGTTCCAAAGTTTGTTTCATGGAGTTTTGATAATCAGGTTCTCTTGCATTCTCATTGGTGAACCAGCACCTCAAGATAGCTATGAAGGGGACTGTTTGAGAGCTATACCACCTTCCACATTCTTTTGTCTGAGCAAAATACATGCCTGTTATTTGGCTGCAGTATATTGTGGCTTCAGCACTGTTTAGATTACTCAACAAATTTGTTTCCTGTCACTATTTAAAATTAAAGTCTGCAGTTCTACTTAGTTCAGAGCAGTATCATGCTGACATATCCACTGAGTATCATGTTGACATATCCGTCGTGCTCAGCAAACAAAAGGATTTCTCTCATTTTTAATTTCGGGCTAGTCCTTCATAGCACATAGAACTTTCCTCTGCACTTCAACAGAAAGAATTGAATAGATTAGAAGCCTTTTAGTAACTAGAATTCTGTATCTGGAAGAAAATGAGGGACTGAGTAATGGTGTTGATTTCTATTCTAGAGAGCTGTAACGGAAATGTGTAGAGAGACTTTATGACTCAGCTAATTCATTCACCATGGTAGATCCAAAGTACTCATCATGCAGAGAAAAATAAAGCAAAACTATTCTAGTGTCCTATTTTAAAATGTATCCTCTGTTTTATTTCAAAACATAATGTGAGAGCTATGTTGCAATTGTTAGAAATGTGTACTTGTAGAATAGTCGAAATTGCCACAGAAAGATGATGGCCTAACGGTTGTTTGGTGAGGAATTCAGGTGCCAACCCTGTCCAACCAATTCAGGTGATTTGCAAGGGAGAAAGAATTGTTCCTTCACCCTGCTTTACCTATGATTCCTGTATTAAATCAATATTCCTCTGTTGGTGAATGAGATTTTTTTTACTTCTCTGAAATTATTTTGTTAAGCACAAAAAGACCCTTTAAGTATAAATTGTCTGCTTGAGGAATGTTCTAATATTTACACTTTTGATTAAATTTTAATTTCTTTTGAATAGGATTACAATATTGTGTTTAAAATATTGATGAATTCTGTTAATGAATTTTTAGGTCTCTTGCGGCTGAATGGGGTAGATATGGCATGAGATTCAATGTGATTCAACCAGGTCCAATAAAAACAAAGGTACATGGCATGAAGTGAACACAGCCTTGAATATGCTTTGTAGTACAGACTTAACTTCTCAACAGTCTAACTTTTCTGTAGCTGTAAATTCTAATATGATTTCCTTGATAGTCAAGACTGTGCTGGAATATTGAACACACTTCCCTCTTAGTCTTTTTGTAAAATAGGATTTCTTGAACTTCTGAGACCTGCCACTGTCCCCTCTACTACACTTGATATAAATAGAACCTCTTTTTTCAGAACCTCTTTTTTTAGTGTTTCAAAGAATTGATATATCAAAGTACTTAATGATGGTTCTTATTTCTGTGTACTTAGTTTGTCAAGTGGAGTGAATCTTTACAGCTGTTGGAGTAAAGTTCCTGTTTCTGCCTAACTCCTAATTTTTAAATAAAGCATCTGAAACATTCCAAAATCTTAGAATCTCTTTTAGGTATATGAGAACAGAATCTCACTAGTTTTGTTGAAAATCTCAAAACTAGAAAGAGAAAAACTAAGTTGTCAAGGAAATGAGAAGCTTTGAAGTGAGTGAGAAGGAGGACTGAAGGGTTTGAAGGAAGTAATCCAGAGCAGCTGGACAGGAAGAATAAAGAAAGCAGTCCTGCAAGAAGAGAAAGGAGGATCCATTTCCCATTGAATCAAATTATTATGATTATGAGCACTAACAACTAATAATGGTATTACTTCTTCCATAAAATATTTCACAGTTGTTTTTGCTGTTGTTTTGGGAATAGGGGTACAGAGTTGGTTCTTTTTTACTTTTTTGTGTGTTTGTTTTATTTACTATTCTTTCTTTTTCCCCTCCTGTCAGTTTTAGATGCTACACTGGAACACTTAATTTTGACTCTTTTCACTAGAAAGAAAAATAAGTGGCAGAATTAGCAGGATTATAAGAATGTTGAAATACCATTAGAGGATCAGACCAAAAGTTCTCCAATCTTGTGTATTTTTAAGTAAGAGTAGAAGAAAAACATTTGGCAAGTTAAGGGATTTAAGCGTCTATAATGCTACCTCCAGTTAATGTTCCTTTTTTGAACTAATAGTGTATAATCTGTTTGAGATAATGTGTGTTCTTAATAAAAGGCTACATTTGGTGTATGGTTCCAACCTGAAATTTCCCTGAAAGCATAAAAAGGCAGAGAGCATATTGCAAAATCAAGGGTTTCTGCCTTAGAGGCAATATCAATGGCTTTAAAACATAACTGTTGTAAGTCATGATGGGAAAAGAACAAGGCATACAAGCACAACACTGTTAGGCTTATAAACTGGCAATTAAAAACATGGCAATAGAAGACTTAAATGGCATGCTTGCAGTCATGATTACATGAATTACAATGTACTTTAAATCATAACCCCAGTAATTTAACATAAATGTTACTGATACATTTCTGATTTTGAGCGAGGCGCTTATTTCCTTGCGGAGGAGCAGAAAAAACTCCTTTTATTTCCCGTGAAATTTTAAGCTATTCAAGTATTAAAGCTTCCGATGACTTCCTTTAGCTTTAGCAGTTGCTGCAATTTAACTGAACTTGATGGTTTTTTCTTTTGCATTTTATTTACTCAGTCACCTATAATTAATTTTTGGTCACTTTGCTGTTCCTCTTCTCCTCTTGTTCCTCTCCTCTATCCATGCCTCAATTCTGAGTTTTGGTTATTTTCTCAAATGTTTATCCAGGATGTTTGAGGAAAAAAAGATGATTAAACCCTTTTGTTTTTCACAGATAGATGGTGGGTGACTATCCCAAATGGATTAAATTCCAACTTATCATCAGTAGATGCATATCAATGCAACAGGGATAAATTGCTTTTCTTTTCTACTTCTTTCTTTTTCATTCTACTGACAATTAGGGTGTAGACAGCTTACTCACAAATATTAACTTCCATATTAAGTGTGTGGAGTCAAATCTCGGTTGGATTTTATTTTGTGATGTTGTTGTAACTTTTCTTTTAATGTTCCCTTTAATTCTCAGGGTGCTTTTAGCCGCCTTGACCCAACAGGCGCATTTGAGAAGAAGATGATTGAGAGGATTCCCTGTGGTCGTCTGGGAACTATAGAAGAAATTGCAAATCTTGCTGCATATTTCTGCAGTGATTATGCAAGCTGGGTTAATGGAGCAGTGAGTTTTGGTTGATCTTGTTTGTACAATTAACCTGATCATGGTGTGAGTATTGCTGATTATTTTTTAAAGCCCGGGTTTCAGAAATGACGCAGAACATCTTGGTTTTAAATTCTTTACAAGTATTATTAATCTTTTAAGTGTAGTGCATGGTTGTTAGCACCTTTAAAAAGAACTTTTAAAAGTGATTGCATTGCATTATTTTGAGTATGGGAATTTTCACCCAAATCAGTAAAATTTATTTTCACAGTTCATAACAAGGGAATACTGCAGAAATCACACAATTCCTGAATACACTGTTTGTGCTCTTTCTAGGTTATCAGAATGGATGGTGGAGAATATGTTTCTATGGCAGGAGAATTCAATGATTTGAAGAGGGTATTAATTTCCTTGTTTACTGTTTTACATTCAGATACTTTGATGTGCAAGTATTATATGAAATTCCAATAAAATCTCTTTTCTTTTGTTAGGTTACGAAAGAGCAGTGGGATATGATGGAAGCAATGATTAGAAAAACAAAAGGCTCCTAAAGTACATTACATTATGGTGGAGATTCTTGGAAATGAACCACTACTTTTTCATTAATATTTAGAAATAACCAATTGAGAAATAGCCTTCAAAAATCTTTTTTATGCTAATTTCAATAAAATATTTTGAAATTGTTGTATTTTGAATATAGTTTGTTTATTTTTCCGATGTAAAATCTGTTCTGTTGCCAATAGTGAGCAATGGTTGGTCACTAATATTTCATTGGTCTTTAGATTGTCTTACATAGCCATGCTATGGTCTACAATCAGCCTTTTTTTTTTTTTTGATCTTCTGAGGATTTTTTTTCTCATATATATGTGTCTATTAATATTGTAATACCAATAGCATTTCAGTACTATCATAACTGAATATAATCATTAATCTGAAGAGAGAAAAAAAATACTAAGTTCTAATCTTCACACTTCAATATGAAATTCTAAACTTGCAGATACAGTTTCACATTATTAGCAGGACTACATACACTGAGAAAAGATGTAACTCCTGTGGTTACTTAGGAAATCTTGAAATGCCTAACTGTCTTGGTCTCATCTTTTGTGACATTTTCAGTCTGTTAATTATCTTTTTCTGAACTTTAAAAATGGCATTTACAGACCTGCTGTGCCTTTCTAAGGAGCTTGCTCTTTGTCATGATGAAGTTAATGTTCTTGAAAATGAGAAGCTGAAAATCATTTGTTATTACATATATGTGACTATGGCAGCTCTCCATAAGAAATGCTTTATTTAGGACTGTTAAAGAGATGTTGGTATACTGGAACTGAAAGTGTTGAAACCTCAGATGTTGAACTGTACAAAAATCCTTAGGTTTCATTTGCATTCACAGGCTGGTACTACTTTAGATGGCATTACCTCTGAATCTAGTAAATTTATCCATCCCAGATAAACAGGTGATAAAAAAATTGTTCTTCCTCTTTTATCCAAATTTAGAGAGTTGGTAGATTTTATCCCTCATGCCTGAGACAAGGGCTGGAATTCTTCGAAGAAGTTATCAGCCTCTGCCTTTACAACCTGAAATAAATGTTTGCTTTTTTTTTTTTTTTTTTTTTTTTTTTTTTTTTTTTTTTTTTTTTTTTATGTGTGTGTGTTTAACCAGAGCTCCAGCTGGTCACCACATACAAGCATGTACATAGTTTTATGTGCTTTGAGACTGATACAGTGATTTAAGAGTCAGGACAATAGAATCAATTTAAGGATGTCTTCCTTCAAGTGCTGGTGGCAGTCATGTATTTTTCCACACAATCCAGGGCATACTTAACATGTGCCAACATCTGACTTTGAAGTCACCTTGATTACCTTATTACAAATCTGAAGCCAGCTAAATGTATTCTGCTGAAAGTGTGGACTCTATTAGTGCAGGCTTCCTTGTGCCTTTCTCCTGTGAATGATGGTTCTGTGTGGGATTGAACAGCCACTGATAATAAAACAAATCAACTGTGTTTATTGGAGCAGCCTTCAAGGTGTTCTTGAGCACAATGTAAAGCTTTTTTATGGTAACTTAGGCTTGGTAGGTGTGTTCTCAAGATCAAATTCAGACATGACAGCCATGTCTTTTCCCCAAAAAGTGATTTAATTGAGAAGTTAGGCCCATATATATGTCATCCTTTGCATATAATTATATTGTCTCCTTGTATGGGACACAGTTGCATATAAGATTTTGGTGTTTGAAAAAAAGTGCTTCAGAGAAAAATTCAAATGTATGTTTGTGAGATATGGTAACATCAGTTATTTCTCTGGAATGTCTAGTAGGTTATCCTCTGGTGACAGGCTGTCAATAAAAGTAAGTTCCTCTCAGTCTCTTGCATCTGTGGGTTTCTGTGACTTACTGTAGCTAGGTGTGTTGTATTGTTGAAGTACTGGACTGAGACTGGAGGTTACTATCTCAGTGGTTCAATCTCTGAAATTGCCATAGACTTCATGTCACCTGAAGTGATTTCTGTAGCCTGTGAACAGCAGGACAGGTGTACTTTGCAGTATTTCCTCAGAGCTGGTCATCTGAAGCAAGAAGACTGGCAAGTTCCTTCTAGCTCACAAAACAGGTCCTGTGTGGGGCACAGGTGGGAAAGATCAAGAAAGAGGCGTATTCCAAGTCTCAATGTGAGGTTAGGATCCAGTTTGTGCTTGGTTTTGGGTACTAGGAAGCACTTCTGCCTGTCACATAGATCTCTTCCCTGAGTATAAAGTAATAGTAACATAGGATAGCAGATTTTATTTCATCTGACATTGTCAGAATATTGAAGGGAGGCCTCTTAAAGCCTGTCTTGCCAAGAGATACTGGGGATTTATTTACTAACAGAATGCTTGTCATTTGTAGAAATGGGTACTGTTTCTGAAGTCTTCTACCTGTTAACTGTTCATAGCTAAATGAATTATTAATTGTAAAGTGACAAAAAACCTATTTTTAAAGCGATGGAACTAGAAAGCACATTTTAAGTTTTAATGAGCATCTATAATAAGAATAGAGTTTCTTTTATCTTGCTTATGCCAGTGACATCCATTTCAAACTGCGCAAGTTAGTTGCTTTTAGATGCTGAACATTTTGTCTTGACAAGGTGTATACAATATGTAGGTTTTAGAAATGTTTTTAATGCATTTAATGTTTTAAAGAGTTATATGTTACTTAACTTACAAAATACTTGCTAATATATAGACTGGGTTAAGTGAAAAAACATAACTGATCTTGTCATCCACTGCTACAGGAGAATGGAATAGTCTGGCTGGGACACATTTCCTTCACTAAGAGTTGTTAGACTTGGTAGGGACAGGAAAGAAACATTACTATGAAGACATGAATCCTAAACATCTCAAGTTATGTTTTGCTTAAATACAGTGTAATTGTTACTGAAGTAGCAATCCATGATACCTGAACTCAGGAAAAAATAAGAGAAAGAAGCTTTATAGCTACTACTTGACCCAGGCAGTGTCTAATTTGGAAACTCCAAAAGAAGCTGCTCCTAAATGCTGATGAGGATTAGACTGTCCTGAAAAAGGCATAAAATACTGCTAACACCTAAGAGGTCTCCAATCCATAAACATGCCCCACAGCTTTGTATTACTCACAGATTGAAACAAAGCACAGTCATCACAGTCACTTTATTCCAAACATAGCTAAACTGGCAGGAGAGGTAGGGTCTTTTCTGTCTTAGGCTGGCATATTTGCCCTGAGATTATTACATTTCTCACCCTGAGACTGCCAGTGAGCCCCAGTGTAAAATGAAGGATAAAAAAAAGTATTGCTTTGTGGCAAACTCATTTTATGAAGTTGGAGGGACAGGATTGTGGAGGAATGAGTCAGAAAAGGTGACGGTGTACATTGGAGATTGCAACAGGAGTCAGTAGGAGTGCAGAGGCAGTTTAATTTTCATGAGTCACAAGGATGTTTCCCTAAAATCCAAATACCTTTTTAAAAATGACTTCTGCGTGGTCCATCAGTGGAAGGTGTTATCATTTCCATGACCTCAACTTGGAAACGCCCACAAAGAGGACTCGTTTGTTTTCAACTGAAAAGTGCATCTTGTCTGCTTAATTAAATCTTTATATTACCCTTTTTATTTCTGATGGTGATTTACTGTCTTTGGAACCTGTTAAAATTTATCAGATTAATTCAGTGTTGCAAAAGTGTTGTTGTGCTACAGTAGGGGCTTATCAACAAATTGTGAAAATCATTTAAGATTGCAAATGAGAGAAATCTGTTGTATTTCCTCTTCACTATAATACCAGAACTGCTGTCAGTCTTTAGTTCTGGAAACTCTCTCCTCTTGAACATTTTAATTACTGTTGAGAATATTGCTTCCATTTCCCAAGTTGAGGATTGCTTTACAAACAGAAGATGATGCTATTTGAGGGAACTGTGAGTTCCTAGCTGTCCGTACTGGCTTCCAAATTCATGTGAACTGCTCATTTTTATTTTCTTTTTTCCCCATACTTATAACATGTAACTAAAGACACTGAACTGCAAGAAACTTTGTACCGTTGTCTTCCTCCCATATAACATCTTGTGTTGCAACTGCTAAATAAGTAGTGCCACTTGAACAAAGGTAACCCCACAATCTTTTAATATGCAGTAATTTAATATGCAATAAAATGAAATAGTCGTTGGGATTTGAGTGCACTGACCTGCTTTTAGTTGCTGAAGAACAACTTCAATTGATTTCATAGGGAATTGGAGGTGCTCAACACTTCAGAAAATTAGGCCATGTATATTCAGGTGCCCAAGTATGTATTCTGTATCTTTTCAAAACCACAGTAAGAGTGGATTTCAGTTGCCCTCCATAACCAGTGGCTATAACCATGATTCTGATGACGGCTTAGTAAAAGTCAGAAAAAGCAAACCTCATGTAAAGAAACACAGGCTTAACCAAGGTTTAAGGGGAGTTTAGCAGCAGTGTGTATATATTTTATTCATTGATGAGGTTCATTTTGCATAAAAGTGCTGATGACTGTCAGCACCCTGGTCTGTATTTGACATTTGCCTATGGATATAGTGTTTAGAAATTTCATCAGCTTGTGTGGGTAATATTTTCAAAGGTAGATAACTTAGTTCTAAACAGGGAAGATTAGATCAGTGCTATGATACTGCATGTGAACTGTTGATGACAGAACAGTGAAGCAGTGAACAAAAGAAAGCCAATGTATTTGCTTCAAGGGCTGTGTTCAATCCTGATGAAGTTGTTAGTGGAAATGCACATGGTATTCTCCATAATGGTGAGCTGGGCAGTGTTAATGGCCCCTGAGGTGCCCTGGTGGACAGTGCTGCGGGCCCAGGTGGAAGCAGGCACTCACTCTGCCTGACCTGGTACTGTTAAGGTTTACTTCTGTCAGCAAACACTGCATTTATAATGCCAAGGCTTTGAAGGGCCTCATCATTACTATTGTTATTTTTCTTTCAGTTTGCTGGTTTGTGCTCTAAAATGTCTAGAAGATCACCTTCTTTGATTTGACTACCTAGTGCTACATTAAGTTTTAATCTGTGCATATTTAAACTAGAATGGGCTAAAATATTTTACAGCATACTTGTAATTTGTAGGACAGTGAGTTTTGGTATTTGTTACCTTGAGTGTTTCTTTGCATGTTTATTGTAGTAAATTACGTATTTATAGACAGCAAAATGGTTAATAGCTTCAGTAAAGGGGATCCCAAGTAGCTGTGTCTCAGTTTCTGTGTTTAGCTGGAATTTGGCTTATCTGAACTACATCATGTAAATAATCTTCGTACGTGCTACGCTTTTCTTTGGTCACCAAATGTCTACCAGAAGGAAGAAGAAGTATTCCCTATTATCACCTCTTTTATAATTATGCCTTGTTCTGCCCCAACCCTGACATTTAAAAATCAGTCTGCCCAGGAGTGATTTAAGGTTTAAAACCAGGGGGTTTTACAGCAGTTTTGTCGTAGCCATACTTGTCACAATTAGCTTTGCACTGACAGTAGGCACCTTTGCTAGAACTGGGGTTCTGAACTGCTGCTTTTAATCCAAGTTTTATTTAAGAGAAATAACTGCAGGGTTATAACACCCTGCCTGTGGGTGACTGAGACCTGCTTTCTGTGTTGTGTCCTGCAGCAGAGCCAGCTGGTGGGCAGCAGCAGTAGCACAAGGGTGACTTCAGAGCGGGTCTGTGACAGTTACCTTTACTTATGTTCAGGAAGACAGATTTCAATTTCTGTGGTGACTCTGTCAAAACACTTTAAAAGCTTTATCTCTCACTGTAGTGATGTAGCAAACATGTTTTTACACACAATGTTTGGGGCTTTTTTCTTTATACTTTTAAAATATTAAAATAAGGCAAAATCCAGGGTTTCAAGTGGACAATATGAACAATATCAATCATTTATTGTACTGATAGGCAGATTCACTTTTCCTTTACTTCATGTACACAATTGTATTTCACATTGCATAGAGAAAAAAGGAGACAAGCAGGTAAGACGTTAAATCACTGTGCATGGAGTGGGAGTAAAACAGTGAGAATAAACTGGCTTAACCTTATTTTAGTTTTTTGTGTGGTTTTTATTCCCAGCAAGACCCCATTCAGTACCATCTACCCCTTAAATTTCTGAGGCTCAGGCTGGAGAGAGCCCAAGGCCATTAGGCCTTTCCTGAAATGGTATTTAGTTGCTTGAGTTCACCTGAGGAATTCAAGGATTCATTTCAGTGGGAGTTCATTGACTGTAATCTTGAAGGATTGAGCCTCATTGTTTGAGACACATTTCAAATAAAATGCATTTGCTTCCATATGTTAAATAAGACACAGAAGTGCATCTGAGAAGTTTTGTATAGCTAATCTGCTAACCTGGAATTGCTTCCACAACAGTTGTACGTGGAGGCAGCATAGGTTTATTGGCATTAAGAGACAGCCCAGTTTCCTTCCTTCTCCAGTACTTACTGGGAGCAGTGGCCTGGACATTCATGAAGTTGTCTGGCATAAAATTGGTGTAAAGTAAAAAGGGAGCCAGGCCCCAAAAAAAAACCCCAAGGATGCAAGAAGATAGGGCTGCTTCATAGTATAGTTCCCATTTAAAAAATACATCTCTAATATAATAAAAAGCAGAGCCCACCATGTAAACTAAATTACTAAATTGTTATAAAATCTGTACTATTTTTTCTTCATTTAATGTCAAATTTTAATACTAGTGAGATAGACTAATAATTCAGTGTAAGATTCAAGGAGGCACATTTTTAAAATAGTCAGTTTGTCCTTTACATGGTACAGATACAAGAATCCAGGAGATACACAAACTAGACACCAATAATCTTAGGATATTAAATTTAATTATAGATTACACAGAATATGATGTAAAAACAGCAATTTACTAGAATAATTATAACCTGCAAAATGTGAAAATAGTTTAGAAAATGGATTGTCATATTCTCTGACACAGCAATAGTCATGAAAGGTACACTTATTATATCATATGTTAATCTGTGTATTAACTATACTACCTGTCATTTAGCCAGGATTTCAAGACAGATTAAAGGCATTTATTTCTGAAGTGCCTATGTTTAAATTCAGTAAAACAGCTAGATTGAGAACACTATATTTTTATCAACTACTGCATGGAGATCTATTCCAGATAAATGCTTTGTCTATATGCTATGAATTCGCAATGAGAAGAGTAATTGTAAGACTGCAGAGAGTACAGACCTGTAAGTGGGAGGTTTAACAACTCAAAATATTTCTTAGTGCCTTATTAAATTTTTGAAATCAGACATGCCAATGTCTCTTTCCTATTTCAGACCTAGATCATATTTAATCTGAATTCATGTTTCATATTTAAAAACTGCACATTTATTTGTTTTGGGAAAGATATGTGTTTATGTGTTGATCTTTTTGTCATGTAGTTTAACCAGAAATGTTGCAAGTGTCAAAGGATATGATGACCACAACAATGTCAGCAGGTTTAATTTTTCTCCAGCTGTGTTTATGAAAGCAAAAACCCAATCAAAACCAACCCTCACATATTTAGTTTCTTTTTGAATATACAGACTGGCCCAAACATTGACATTCTCTTTATCAATCTTATTGTTACAAAAACTGTACATTACAAACAGTATAGAAACAAACTGAAAGGAATGTGCCACACATCCTGGCTAATTTTCTATATGCAGTGTAAAAATACAGCCTACTCCCTTATAGTGCACAGTTATTGTGTAGAGTACATCACTAGTTAAGTGGACATGATAGAAGAGCTCTAGTTTTCCTCAGCACAGAGAATAAGAGCCAGTTCTGCTCGGTAAAGCTTTCCTCCATCAGACAAGGCCATGATGCTTTTCTTGTATGTTGCAAGGTTGGTAATGTCTAGTTCCTATTTAAAGAACAGATAATGCTTTATAATCCTGTTTAGTTATCAGCATGAACAAGTTTACTTCCAATGGCAGGAAATGAGAAAAAATCCCAGGTATTCTCAGCCTGTCCAACAATAACACACTAAAATGTTTTTTATATATTTGTATGTTATCCATTATATGATAGCCATATGTTAGCTTGCTGCTAGCTGGTGTCTCAGAAGCAAGCAAGCTCTTGACAGAGTAACTGTGTAATCACAACTCCCCTAGTTCAGGATTTACACTGCTATTATTTCCACCACAATTTTTAGTTGTACTTTGACTTCAGGAATTATGACTTAGAAGCTCTATATTTATCTTATTAGGGTGGATTAAAGCGTCCTTAAAATCCAAATTAAATCTAATCTCTAAGGGGAACGAAGCCCTCTAGGATTACCTTTTTGTTCTTTTCACAGAGATCCTTCAGTAGGGCATCAAGTTCATTTTCATCTATATAGCCATTGCCATCCTGAAAAATACCATTAGAGATAAGTTTAAACATTTATTTTTAATTCCAGAGGTTATGGCTAGTTGGTCACAAATTCACAAAATAAGCGCCAATAAACTACACCATTAATAAAAGCATTTTTTAAAGACTTACTTGATCATACATCTCAAAGGCATTATTGAATTCTTTTGCACACATTTTGACACCCTAAAAGCCAAAAGGAAAACAAACCCATTAATGACACCAGTTATGTGTGATGGTAACAGGTTACCTGAAGAATGTGAATATTCATACCTGAAATTTAATAAGAAAATTTTCCTGTACAGGGAGCAGTCTTTGGAGAGAAAAAAACAACAAAGGTCAAAATATTTAACTGTTCCCATTACAGCACTTGGTATATGATATTTGTTGTGAAAAGAAACAGAAGACATACCTGGCCAGTTCAGTAAGCTCCAACTTTCCATCATTGTTTGCATCAAACATCCTGAGCTGAAAGAATATATATATTTAATATATCAATCAAAATTAATCAACCTAATGAAGAAAACACTTATTTGGAAAACTTAAATCAAATTAACTTTGTTCTGAAATGATGTCCCCAGGTCACTTTTGCTGTGTAATGCATTTATTTTAAGTACTAAGTAATTTACAGTAATTAATTCTACTGCAAAATCTTGATGAGAAAGCTGCTGAGCAATTCTGATTAACCTGCAGTAAGGTAGGTCTTACCCTGCCTGCACTGCTGAATGCATTTCCTGTATGAGAAATGTGCATGTTATTATTTATAAATGAGAGGAGTGTTGATGTGATAAGATTTTACTTTTAACTTCATGTCATGATTGGGTAATAGAATCATTATTCTCTATTCATAAAGATGTAAAACTGTTTGGTTAAGTGCAATAGAATCCAAGGCAATAAATTCCCAAGAAAGAAAACAATCGACATTTCATTCAATTGAATAGGTCTAACTATTTAAGTAAAGACAGTATTTTTTTCCTGTGAAATATTAAAAAAAAAAGTGAACAGATGTTGCAGATGGTATGAAAATAGGAAAATAAATCTCTCCAAATAAGCATAATTAAATTATAGTAATAACTATGTTAATATAATTTCACAAAATAAGTTGTTATTATTATTTCTAATAATTTTAATAGCTCTACTATTAAAGTGTTTTCCTTTGAGGCCTTGAAAGAATGAGTTCCTGCCACTTGAAAGGCACAAACAGCTTATAATAGCTGTTAGAAGTAGATGAAGATATTGTTCCTGCATAGGACTTTCACAGTATTTATGTCTGTATAGTTCCATTTTTCTACTTTTGAACATTATGTTGCACTTGCTGTGCAATAAAAGAGTCACAAAAGCAGCAGACTAGAAAGCATTGTATTGAAAGCACCACCACCCACACTGCATCCCATCACCTTCAATCCCAGTAATTTGAGATGTCATTTATAGGTAAGAGGAAAAGCAACATCCTGTACAAACATATATACATAAACATATATCCTTTTAAAGAGGGAGCTAATGTAATGCAATGAAAAAAGGCCTAATTTCATTTTGTTAATACACAATAAATGATAAAGAATACCAGAAAAAAGTGACCAGTTCTAAGAACATTTATTTCTACACAACACCATGGTTCCTTTTAACACTTCCTTCCTTTGTATAAAAGCATCTGCCTTGCGTGCATTTCCCAGGACAACAGATTTGCATTTGAGGGAGGTAAGCAGAGGCAGCTGTGAAGTGAACTTATTTTGTATTTTGATGAGTTAGTGGCTGGCTGTTCCTGCCAGCAGCTACTCAGGATGGTGTGTTTTTTTTATTATCCCTCTCTTTTCTGCAGAGATAATTGGAGATCTGGGCTTTTTTTTCCTCTTTTGACTAAATTCTTTGTCAATGTGTATCTCTGCAGAGGCCAGAACTTATAGCACACTTTAGGATGGAGGTCAAAAAGCTCCCTGAATGAAAATGTTATCTTCAGCAGTGAAGGAACAGTGACAGTTCTATGCAAATGGTTTACACCAGTACAATGAAGCAACAGACTTTTTCCAGGAGAAACACAAGTTTTTTTCAGCCAATCTTAAGCCAGTTTGAGGCCTAGTGCATCAATCTAGCCCATTTTTGATTGTTACAAGTATTTTAGGATGAAAACAAGCTGGTAAAACAAAAAATGTGGATTTATACATTTCCTGAAGACCAGAATTCTGTCTTTTTTCCTTGAAAAGGCCATGAAGAAGCCAGTACTAGTCCTTAACATGGAGCGCCATAGCAATGGGATGAACGGATTGTTCAAAGGATTGGATGACCAAGGAAGCAACAGTTTTGCTATGGTGTTTATCTAAAATATCAATTATCTTCCTTGAAGCAAGGGGAGAAAGAAAGTATGAAGTATTTGTAAATCTAAGGAAGCCACCGTGCAGTGATATCTTTTAAGACACAAGACAGATGCAGCACCAAAAGAAGGCCAAATATAGAAAGTAACACCAAATTAATTTGATCTAAACAATATAATTATGACAACAACAATTTTGCTCCTATGAAATGTGAAGACTTTGGTTTTACAGCTAGCAGCACACAGGAGCAAACCAGGGAAAATACAATGGCTTGGCATGATACTATATAAATACCAAGAAGGTTAAAAATTTCTGGACTTCTCTTTTTGAGCAGTACTGCCCATTAACCCATTATGGGAAGTTACTGAATAACTTCCCATTAACCATTATGCCTTTAAATAAACTTACCATTATTTCTGTGTATTCCGTTAGCTTTGAGTCTTCAATCTGCTTATTTGCTTTCTGCAATAAATCTTTCAAGAAGCTCTGTTAAAATAAATAGAGTAATAGGTGAATTTTTATCTACAGTGTAAAACGTTTGACTTGTTAACTTCAGATTAAAGTAATGGGAAATACTATTTTACTTCCACTTTAGTATTTACTACTGCAGTGCCAAATAAGTAGGAAAAATATTTATTAACAGCTAAGAGTATATGTTTCTTTTAGTAAGTTCAAGTATATTGCATTTTATTTGGAAAAAGTAACTAATAAAACTTCCTGCATTGTATTGTGAACTTGGAAAAAAGTTTGGCTTTTAAGTATACTGCTTCTAAATATGCACTATCAGTAAACTAAACTAATTAACCTTGGGTCTCCTTGAAACTTGTACACCTAATCACTTCTTGTAGCATCTGAACAATTTTACAGAAAGGATCAATGATTAATTGAGTTTTGTCCTTGCCTATGGCATTACCTGATGCTAGAAGCGAACATTGCTTCTTCCTACTTTGTATTTTAAATGTGTGCAGCCAAATTCATTGCATTTTTGAATGAGAATTTGATGTCACATGACTTGAAACATGAGCCATTTTCACTTTAAAAAATAAGATGTTTTCCACCCATTCCGTGTTTTAAATTTCTGTACTAGATCTGTGACATTCAAAACAAGGAAGATACTAAATTGTAAAGCAAGGATATTACAAGAGCTGATGAAGGACCTGATTCCTGTCATCAGTTGGAGTGTCATTATCCTTGCAGAATTTTTGGCCCCATTTCAAGACAGAAAATGGGAGAGCTTATAAGAAAATATACTTGTATTCCTGGACCTGAATGCAACCATGTCAATAGTGGTATGACTAACACTCCCTATAGTTCGTACAGCCTGGCCCCCTCCAGGCTGGAGACCCTTCCTGGTAGCTTGTATAATGAAGAACACGACTGAAATGTTGTGAATGGATGTTACAGAAACATGTCTAATATTTAATCTTGTGTGCTTCAATGGAAAATAGAACTGGAAGGGAAATTAAAAGGCTATTCAGTCCATGTCTCAAGAAAGGATTCTATCTATCTAAACTTCCTGAATTAGTCTCTGATCTGAGCTACTGCCAAACCTTTCCTAAATACAGGCAGTGATGAAGAGTCTGCCTCCCCCTTACACAACATATTCTACTGCCATTACTATTGTTAGAAAGTTTTCTTGATTTTCAGCTTAAATTTCACTTACAAATTTGTAAGTGGGTATACCCTTCCCATAGCAAATACTTTAAAATGTTTAGGCTTGCCAAGAAATACTGATCTAAAATTAAAACTGGACATTTATGTCTTATTTTCAGTGTTAAAATGACCTCTTTCTATGAGGCAAATGAAACCTCCCAACACAAGAGAGATGAACCATTAGAGATTCAGTAAAAATGTCTTCATTCTTCAGCTGGCCCTCAATCAACCCTGCCTTTTAAAATCTATTTAAAAATATAGCAGTCAGCAGGCATCATCTAACAGCTGGAGAGTTCTCAAGTGCTACCTTTTCCTGATCCTGCAACTTTAAACACTGGTCTGGTGCAACCAGTCAGCAGAAGAATGGGCTTGTCTGCCTGAGCGTTACCCTAAGCTTAGATCCTCAGCAAATGTCACACAGATATCAAACTCAAAAGAGAAAGGGAAAAGGAAAAAAGATATGAATTTTCTGTGATGGATTTCTTTTCTGAGCAGAAGAACAGTAAAGATTTTGAACAGTTTGATCTCCTGGTGCTTTATTTAAACTTACATCGCTCTTCTTTACACCACATATGGACAAAATAGTCCAAATTGGACTAGATCAATAAACACAGATAGTTCTCTTGATATGAATGGCTTTGATTCCTTTGAATGTAAAGCTACAATAATGAATCAAATGCAGTTGAACTGTGGAAGATGGCACCTTTCTACTCAGAAAGCTGCTGGATATGAGCATCTCTGCTATGAAGAAAGGCAGAGGGAATTGGGACACTTAAGCTTGGAGAAGAGGAGCTTCAGGTGAACATCATCAAAGTATATAAAAACATCAAGAGAGGGTGCAAAGAGGATGGAGCTAGGCTACTGACAGGACCAGAGGAAATGGTCTAAAAGTGAAACACAAAATGTTCCTTCTGAGCATCAGGAAATATATTTTCACTGCAAGGATGCCACAGCACTGGCACAGGTTGCCCATGGAGGCTGCAGAGTCTTCATTCTTGGTGACATGTGAGGGCCATCTGAACAAGGTCCTGGGCAACTGGCACTGGGTGGTATTGCCTGAGCAGAGGGCTTGGACCAGATGACCTCCTGAGGTTCCTAACAACCACTCTGGGATTTTGTGACACTAACTCAGCATTGACAAATTGGTGTTGGTTGTATGACTAGGGAAATGAAATCACTCTAGTTTCAAGATTTCTTAACTGTGCAAGGGCGAGATGGCTAAGGGAGTAACCTTGATCCTGCTCTTGTTTGTGCATATTAAACCAAGCAGAGGCAGCACAATACCATTTGTGCCAGCCTAGCAGTATTAGAGTTAGGAAATTGCAGGGTTATGTAGTACTTTAGACAGCATCAACTGTCCAGCAGCATAGTGATTAACAGTAGTGATGCTCTTAAGAAAAAACACAAGAAAGCAGTTCTTTTCCCTAAGAGGCCAAAAAAGATAACCAATATGGCTGCCAGAGACTCATCTTGCTTTCTTAATCTTTCTTACTTCTAAACTACCTGATACCCTAAGTAATTTGATACCAACACTGATCTGAATTAAAACATGGCTTAAAAAACATGGATCAGATTAGAGTTTCACTTTAAATAATTTACTGGCAACAAAAACATCAGCTAATTGTATTGCATTTTTTGTCATGTTTGAAATGCAAAAACATGCACAGGTGGGTATCTGAAGAAAGAGATAGCAGCACAGGCTGTAATCCAACACCTGTTCTCATGTTGTGCATGCTCATAGATGGTACAGGTTTACCTTAAGCTCCTCAGAATCAATGAAGCCACTGTGGTCGCTGTCATATTTCCTCCATGTCTGCAATCAGAATGGGAATGCTTTAATGACATGTTTATGGCAAGCAGGTCTTTGATGGTTTTGTAATAGACAACTTTTCATACTGTACCTGCATGAAATCTTCACTTGACTTTAGCTGCTGGCATCTGAAGAACAACAGGAAATTCTCTTCTGTTGGCAATACCTGAGCAAGCTGTGAGAGAATTTAGGAAAGATTAAATTTTGGCTTTTCATCAGGCCAGTTGAGCCTGTAATAGAGTATGAATATTTTTTTAATTGTGGGGAATTCCTTGTGCTCATACTGCTGCTGTATTGTGGCCCACTTGGAAGCTTCATGCTGCTAGCTGCAGTGTTTGGAAGGTGCCTCTGAAAGGCTCTGGCCTGCAGCTTTGTCACAGCCATCAAGGTCAAACAGAACTTGAGGTCTGAGAGGAGGGAGTGAGGTAGCACTTTACCAAAAGGATAGCTGGGGAAAGGGGAAAAAAATTCACCCCTGCAGAATTAGAATCTGTATTAAAATCCATTGTATCAGCATGAAGGGAAAGCATAACACAAGGATTCACAGAGGGTAAGTGTGAGGGACCATGAATTAGAAAACAGAAATATAGACTACTCAGATACCAAGGAAGAGCAAGAAAGGATCGCTGACATGAAGAACACGTGTAATGTAAATGGTTAAATATAAGGAAAAGCCAGGAGAAAAAACCCTGGAAAATAGGGACGGTAAGGGATGGCAGTTCTCATTTGTCAGTCACAGAGACATGTTAAAAACGAGCTATAAATAAAAGAAAGAAATCAAGAGGCCTTTTAGCCCTGCAAAACCGGGGATGGTTCTTCCAATGCCTCTTCTCTACAAAAGGCTTTTTTAAAATCAGACATTATTGTACTGATTATTGAAAATGTTCATTTACTATAACTCAATTTTGGCAAGTGACAAATGTAGAAGATGGAAAGTATGCTGTATAATTTAATGTAAATTCATGATTTGTTTTTAACAAAAGCCCAATTTTTTTTTTCTGTTCTCAAAATGTATGAAATATGTTTTGATTAAAAAAAAACTTTTTACTTGAAGAATAGACCAGCTGTGCTTACTATGGAGAAAATGGAGGAAGACAGATTTCTTAGCTGCATTCTTTTATGTAAAATGACATCTGCAGACTTTCTGGAGTCCCATCTTAAAATTTTGATTCAAATTTTTGTTTTTCTGCCTTCGTTTCACACCCTCAAATCTTTTGCTCTGTCTGTTTCAGTGCTATTGCCTAATTGCTGAGGCTTTTTTATTGGGAACCAGCAGAGCTATAAGTGACTTCAGCTCTCACCTCACAGACACAACAAAGTTATGGAGACATATCTCTTGTTTCTCTACAATCATATGTGCAGGAATCAGTTAAATTCTTTCATTTTTGGTACAGCTGAAAAGACACATCAGAGCACTCTCCTTACCGAAATGGCGCAGCTGATGACAGCCTGTCAGGCCCATCAGAACCTCCTGAGTGCTTTTGCTAAGTGGCTGAACATGAAATCAAAATCAACCCAAGAAATGCGTTTTTGTCAGCAGCTTTCAAAACCTACTCCATCACAAATAGAATTTACACGTATGGGTGAGTATATATTTACGTGTACACAATAGCTAAATGTGTCTAACTCAGTCCTGATTTATGAAAAAATGTCTTTATTTCTCCAATGACAGAAATGCTTTGATTTTTAGAGTATGCTCCTATTTAACAGCAAATGTTGAATGGAAGAACTATTCAGAATAAAAAAGATAGTTTGGGTAAAGTGACTGTTTATAACAATGGGAAAGGATTTGCTTGTGTGGAAAATATAAATAAGATGTCGTTCAATGACATAGCTAACTCCTGTGAATTTTGCAAGGGCACCATAAAATAGTAACTGTCCAAAGGATCATTAACAACTTATTAGCAGTATGAAACTGTAATTGAGGCACAGAATATATTACCTCTGAAAGAAAATTACCTTATTTTAAGCTATACCTCTCACCCTTTGTAAGTCTCAGGGGAAAACATTCAATTGCTTTTTGTGGAAAACTCTGCAGTATTAAAGGGATGAGTAGATTGTGTGGAAACTGGTTCAACTTCCCAGTCCCAGTTTTATACCACCACCAAGACGAAAGATGAACACCTGGTGCTATTTTAAGTGATGACTTTTTTGTGGGGATAAGCATAGCGGGATTTTGTGAGCATCTTTGAGCAAGATTGCAGACCATTGCAAGTCTGTGTATGGCAGCAATAGTAGTTTAGTGAGCCTTGAGCTTTGCTGCTTTTATGGAGAAGGTTGGTTATCTCTGGATCACAAATAATAGAGAACAACTACAAAACCTGAGACTGGTTTGACTCCTCTCTGGTCAGCTGCAGGCTGACGTGTGTCTTTATAGGCTACCTAGCGGAAAAAAACCTCTCAGTACCTAAACCAATATGAGAACTACTTTCTAGACATTGTTCTCTGAGTAAATTCCATTGATATTTAATGTTATTTAAAATGCCTTTTGCCTGATAGAGTGAATTTGCTTTTTAAAATCCCATAATAGAGCATGGGAGTACAAAGAATATTTTAGGCTAATAAGTAGTCGATTTTTTGGCAGCAGTAATCTTCAAATAATTTGAATATGAAATTGCTGCAGCTCTGAGTTTTGAAACCTTGGGTTTCACAGCCACATTTTAGTAAAAGCATTGGTCTCAATGAGTACAAAAGGTGAATTAAAGGTCTCTTACACAATGGAAAGAAAGTGGGTAGGTCAGGCTCTGCCTTTAGCTGGAGGACACTGGATAATAGCCAGCAAACTAACTGCAGTGTGCTTGCAAAGACAGAATCAACGCTTGATCTGAGCTGAAAATCCACTTTTTCCTCTATGAAGCCACCCAGGCCTCCTCCTTATCTCCGTCAACAGACCTTTCCTGAAAGCTCATTATTGGCTGGCACATTCTTTGTCAAATGCTGGGTGTCCATTTTGAGTGCCGGGAGTCTGAATGGCTTTACGTAAGTTTTCTTGAACAGCATCCACACAGCTTTCAGAAAAAACTATTTGATGTACTATGTAAATGGGAACAATCTGGAATTACGGGATAATTTTTTTAATACAAGGAAGGAGAGTCAAGTCCAAGTTCCAAATTTAATATCATACTGCTCGGCACGTACCACACATTTCATGAGTCCCATCAGCAGTTTCCAAATCAAGCTTCATGCTGATGTAAGGGAAACAAAATACAGCTATTGGGTTTGGAAACTGCTATATTAAGGAAGAAAGTCCCTTTAGCACTGAACTCCATACGATATCACTATTCAGTTGCTTCCGTGAATGCTGAGCATGCTTGGCCCTTCACTGGGGGTGGTGAGCCATATCAGACCCTATTGGATTTGCTCATCTTCCCTCATTAAGTCAATCTCAGAATCAGAAATAGAATTTGAAAGGTAAAACTTCCAGTTATCTTTCCTAAGTGAAGAAGCACAGTCTTTTTCAAGCACTGTTCACACATTCTTGTTGCATCAGTGCTAGCTCCACAGATATTCAAAAATACTAATTTAAATAAAATTCTTCAATAACAAATAAATTAGCATTTGTTAGTCCAAAACAAAAAGAGTTGTTATACCAAATAAACTCTACTTCTTTCTAGATGCAAAGATACTTGATCAATGCTAAGTATTGTTAAAAACTGCACTTTTAAAAATCAACTGTGGCTGCAAGTGAAACAAATTGTTCATATTTCTATGGTAGTTTAGTCACAATTACATATGTCTTTAAGGAAGTGTATAAAATTCAGACATACGACTAAGGAGAAAAGATATGAAACGATCTATTGTACTTTCTATACTTTCTATTGATTTCTACAGATTCTATCAGTCCTCAGTTTTAAAATTAGATACTGACCCAAAGCTGGTCACTGTAGAAATTTTGCAGGCCTGGCTTGTTTCCAGCTGTTTTTTAATTAGCTCTGTAGGTCAGATTTCTTATTATCAGGAAAAAAATACAGTATCATTTAATAAAAAACCACAGTCTAACTGCACTCAGAGTGACATAAATGAGTCATTGATTTAAGCTTAGAGAAGTGACTTCTCAAACTGTAACCCTATAACCCAACAGACTCTCCTTTTTGAATTGCAGTGCTGAAGAGTGAAATTCAGAGAAAACACAATGGCTCCCTTCTTCCTATCAAGTTGTCTAAGTTATACAATTGTTGAGCAGCTGTACGAGGAGAAGCTGGTTATCTTCAGCCTCTTCAGAAAATGGGAGCAAGGAATGTGAGAATTTCTGCCTGCAGTTCTGTTAAAGTTCAGGAGAGGAAATCCTAAGAAATTCATTCTTAGTCATAATTAACCTGCTGACTTACTTGGGTCACATATTTGAGGTTTTTTAGAATAGACTACATACAGTGACTGCCCAATTAACTTCAATCAGATGTTATCATCACTATTAGGAATTGTGACAGAGCATGAGTTCAAAATCACAGGTAGCACTACATCACATTATTTCTCATCAAATTACCTTTTTATTTAAATTTCTGAAATGGAACTTTATTCTGCTTTGTAGAAAACTTAAATTGCTCTTGCTGCTTATTTGTATTGAATGAAGAGAGAAAAGTTAAATACTTGTGGTGAAATGTGTGGAATGTGGTAAGGAATACATTACTTGTTAATGAAAACGTTTCATTAGTGAAAAGAAAAAAAAGATCTTAAGGGCAAGGAAGAAATATTCTGTGTATCTAAAAATCCAAAGTATTGGCATATTATGTTCACATTGTTCTGTGCTAAATGTATTTTCTTCAAGTAAAGTTACGAAGTAACTGTCTTACCTCAACTATACCTATTTTTCCATCAGTAGATTTCCCATATTGGTCCACAAAGGCTTTCATTTCAGGAGTTAAATCCTACAAAGTTACAATGATAGAATCATTACTTTAAAATACAATAAACATACGTAAACAAACTTGAATAATCTATTATTTGCCAAATAACATAGCACATTTAATGAAGTACTCACACATTGCAGCTACACTCGTCAAGTTTAAATGAATTTTTTTTCATTTTACTTCCTAGGGAATTCTATTATAGCCAGTGTGAATGATTGACATCTAAATGCTTAGAATGCTATTTTCATTTACAGAATGAAGAAATTATAAAGACAGATGTGTTGGAAGATGTGTCTAACAGTTCCTTTGTTTGAGACGGTGACAGTGAAGTTCATAGGCAATTATTACTCCATTTTCTCAGTTTTCATTTTTAAATTAGTAACTTGAAGGCAGTGCAGAATCTTTCAAAATAAGGAAAAAATTTCAGTATAATACATCTGAACACCAAAATAGTCTTTCCACATCTTTGAGTGGATTTTTCCTGAACAATGGATGCTATTTTAGTCTTAAAATCTCATCACAATATCATATTTTTCACTGTTTAGTATTTGGTATCATGGAAACAGAGTCAAAATGTCACTGCTTAAATGTAGAAAGGGAAATTTAGTCAGGAGAAAACCTTAAGCAGTACCTTTAATCTGACAGAATAAACCATCATCGTTGTCCATATAAATTATGGTCCCTGCTATACATCTGTCTTCTAAAGACTATTCGCATTCTGGGATACAGCAAAAAGTGCCAGCCTTGGGGTAAATATCTAAATATTTGATTTCACACTTCAACTTGACCTGCCTTTCTTTGATATGAGATGTCATCAACCTTCAGTACTGATTAAACTTTTAATTTTAATTGTATTTCTTAGAGGTCGGAGGTAGAGAAACCATTCAGCAAGAATAGGGTTGCAGTTATACTGAAACAGTGGACAATTCTACAGTTATAGATGAAGTTATGTCAGACTTTGGAAATTAAAGGTTTAGTTGTTATAACAGATCTGATTATATAGGACCTAAGTGATTTTTCTCACTGGAGGCACAGGGACTCTCAGCTGTACAAAGTCCATTGTAGCTTGTCCCAAATTTCACCTGCCACAGCTAACTAAAATGTCAGTTCCTTGTGGCTGATACAGCCACGGCCTAGTATCCTATTTCTGTCAAAGTCATCCATAGCAAGTTAGTAATTTGCCCTGCCTTTAATTAGAGATGTGGTTATTAATACAATGGACTTCAAAGTCACCTTTCATCTAATGATCCCATAGTGGGGACAAGTTTGCTTAGCAGATTGAATGGAGAATTAGACACTTGGATTTTAATTAGTCCTGGTTAAATATTTTACTAATCTTTCTAATAGCAGCTCTGCAGCACTGGACAATGTCCAGCCATTGAAAGAGGCACAGTTGATTACAGGTTAAACAAACCAGGAAACTTATCCTCTAGTTCATTATTCAGAAATTACGGTGAGTTTTTCTGGTGTTCACTTAACCTGCTCATGAGCTGCTTGAAAAGTTATTTGACTTATGTTATTCAAATAAATATTTTTGGTCAAAAAAATTGCCTAAACTTAACCAAGTCTAGTCCTAAACCTGATACAGATGCAGTGCTCAATTTTTGAGATAAAGAAACCAGCCCTTCATGCCTTAATCAGACACCTCAGAAAAGATACTTTTCCAAGAAGTGAAAAAAGTTAGCTTTTTCTGATATGATTTGACAATGTAAGGATAATTGGCACTACAGAAACACTGACATAATTGTACTCATAAATAACATACTTCTGTCCAGAAATATTGTCATTATCTATACAGGCAGGGAAAGTTAAAAACAGATGTGGAATAGCTCAGACCCACCTATTGGCACTTTATCAACCTCTGCGCTGGTCACTTATACCCCAGGGTTCCTTTTGGCAATTGGCACTCCCAAATAGAGAATGTATTGCATAAATGTGTGTCACAATAAACAGAAACTATGTTGATACACTTTTGTGGCTTTTATCTTTAAAAAATAGTTCATTTAACATGGCTGAAGTTATACCAGATCAATTCAGTATCTACCATAATGCATGAAACAAAAAGGCCTAATGTTTCCAAAGCCCAAGCACTAAACCTTCTGAGCAGACATTCCCCCTTCCAGGGGAGCTAGCCTGAATCAAGCTGCATGCCACCTCTCTGTCTGAGAAAAAAGCAGCTGTGAAAGTACAGGCTTACTGAGTGGATTAATGCAAGGATTAGCATCAGAACATAATTAGAACAGTTCTGCAGTTGGGAAGAATATTGGGAAATATTAAACCATCCTATTCAATGACAGCATCAATGTGATTCTTTAATGCATGTGGCATGACTGATGTAAAATCCAGCTATGAAGAATGCATAATTGAATATTTCAAAAATAGTGAGCAGAAGAGCGACCTGAAATGCAGAAGTTAATGATGACAAAGAAGCTTTGGGGTGTTAAAAGAAGGACAGACAAGGAAATGACATATAACCTACACTAGTTTCTCAATGTGTCCCTCCTGGCAAAAGAATAGATATTCAAAGATACTGAATTAGTATCCCATGAGACAAGAACTGAACTAATGAGATGCTTGTTTAGCAAATGAGCCTTCAAGTGCAAGAACCAGGTTAGATTTGAAACCTAAGATGACATATAGCCGTGCACCAGAGCCCACAGAGCAGGTGCTGAATTTGGTTTCGCTACTGCAGATTGCTCTTTCCAGCAGAACACTCCAAAGCAAGGTTTGAATCAGAGAAATGGGACAGAAAAACCTAAACATCTGAGCATTTTTAAAATACAGTGTCAGATACTGTCAGGAGTTATTTAAAAAAACCCACATAAATTATAACATTTGTAGCAGATAAGAATAATCCTGCAAGGGTTTCTGTGTTGCTTTGAGTAGGATATGTTTTTAAGAGATCCACACTTGCTTTGAGAGACAAAAATTATAAATTTTTGACTTAAAATTATAAATAATTTTTACCTTGAACCTCTAAGCAATTTTAACTACTCAATAATATATTAGCATTTCTACCAACAATGCCATTCATACTAAACATAAAAAGGCTTCAATATCTTCTTTCTACTGAGCAAACTTCACTTTCCTGCACTTTAGCATAGAAGAGAGATTTGTTCTGTTGCAGTACTTGAAATGTATCAAAGTTGTTTAATCTTTTCTGTGGAAAAAAATTAGACCCTTTCCTTCTAAAATACCCTCACTGATTTTCCAATTTTGTGTTTTCTTGTGAATTTTTTAAACTTCAATTTTGCTTTATTTTATTTTAAATTTTGGTTTGAACTTACACTCAGGAAAATGAGAGCCTACACCAACATATCTTGTCAGAATTAACTGCTACCTAGACTGCAGTAACATTAGAGGCATTGCTGAGAGACAGATTTTCATATGTGTAAAGTTTGTGCTCATACAATTTATATGATACAATTTTCCACAAAACCAATTAAGGTTCATATAAATTATTTTTTCTGCATTTAGGTCTAAAATATATAGGAATTTTCAAAGCAAAGTTAATTATTGAAAAGCTATTTCTCAATTTGGAGGCATTCTTATTAGAAGGTATTAATCTCTTTTCTCCATGCACATATCATCCACTTAAACTATTTCTTTTTCTGTTTCTTCAGAATTCTTTTAGCATAGATTTACTTAGACTGATTCTATTAAGTTATATATTGGGCTTTGATGCTAAAAGTGGCTGTGTTTTTACATGAAATCTTTAATTTCTTTCTTTCTCCCTTTTCCTCTCCCTCCCTACATGGGTATCATTTAGAAGAAATTAATAATAAATTTTTCAATAACTCATACACTGATGTGTTTTGGCAACACTTTCAAGAACTTTGCTGTCTCTCTGAGCCATTTTAACAGCCAGGATTTGGTACTCGTACTCCTGGTGAAGAGCAATAAGTGTTTAGGAGTCATCTGCAGATCTATTTAGTGACCACCAAGGGGCAGAAACGCATTTCAGCCCGTGCTGCCCATTAGGTGACAAATTAAGAGTCCAACTACCCTGAATGATAGGTTTTTCTCTTTCTGTTTTATGTTTTTCCTCGTCCTTTTTTTTTTTTTTTTTTTGGTGTGCGTGTATCTCTCCCCCTGTCTGGATCAGGTCAGATTAATTGCCATGGGATAAGATCCCATCCAAGACAAAAAGACAGCATCCATACATTTCCTAACTTTTCTTTTTAGGCACTGTCAGAAGCATCAGCTTGTAGCCTCTCCAGGTACGAGCGGGAGGGCTCATCAGCGAGGCGGACCCTGGTTTCACCTTTCCAAGGCAGACGATTTATCGGATTTGCAACCTGCTCGTTCCTAACCAAGCTATTTCCCTCTGCCCGGTGCGGCAGGTGCGTGAACCGCGGGACGGCAAGCGAGAACACAAGGAACCGGGGCACTGGAGTTTGCTCAAGAAAACTCTTCTTTCCCGAAGAAGACGGAAAAGTGGGGCGAAACATTAACCTACCAAGCCTGCCTTCTTCCGTGCCTGCTGCAGCTCCTGGATGAAGTTTTGTAGCTCCTTCCCGTCCATGAACCCATTGCCTGAATGAACAACAGAAAGAGTTACGGCTGCCGGCACCGCTCCCTCCAAACTCTCTCCGTTCTCCAGCGCCGTCTCCGACCCGGCTGCTCCCTCCCGGTCCGAGCGGCTCCCCCGCGCTCTCCCGGCACCGGCCCCGCTCCCGATGGCTCCGGGGCTGCGGCGGCGGCGGGACCGGGCCGCTCTGGGGCGGGCAGCGCCGCTGTCCCCCCAGCCTCCCGCGGGCTCGCCCCCCGCGCCCCCCGCGCCCCCGCCGCCCCGGAGGGAAAGGAGTCACCGTCGGAGTCGTAGTGGTGCCAGATCTCGAAGAACTGGGCGGCCGAGATCTCCACGCCCTGCAGGTGCGTCTCCGCCGTCATGGTGGGCGCGGGGCGGCGCGGGGGGGGGGGGGGGGCGCTGTCCGCGGTCCTGACTCGCCTCCGACCGCGGCCGGCGCGCAACCACAGCGGCGGCTCCGACGGCTCCTCCCGCCGCCGCCCCGCCGAGGGCTATTTATGAGGCCGTCCCGGCCGGGCCACTCCCCCCGGCGCTGCCCTCCCTCTCCGCGGGCCCCGGCGCGCCCTGCCCGCCCTGCGCGGGGGGGCCGGGGTCTCCCCGCGGCGGCACCTCAGCCGGGGCCGGCCCGGCGGCGCGGCCCTCGGGAACCGACACCCGCGGCGTGGGAGGGGTGTGTGGGTGCCGGGCGAGCAGCCCCGAGCGCAGGGAGCAGCGCTGAGCGACCCACTCAGGAGTTCCTGCGCATCCCTTGCTGCGGAGAGCGTGCCCGTGAGGCGTGGGGACGGAGGGTGAGCACAGCCTCCCAGTTTAGCCGTGGGTTTCCACGTGGAAGAGGGTCCTGAATTTTAGAGCGTGGCTTGCAGCATCTCAGGATGTCCCGGTACAAGAAAAAAAAAAACCAAAACCAACCGTTTGGGGCACCATGTGGGCTGCAAGGAGCCCGTTTTTCTCTGGTCCATCCCCAGTCCAGAGCTGCAGATAGCTTTGCAGAGATGATCTCTGAAGAGCCACAACCCTTTACCTGATACTCCTTCTGAGATGTAATGGGGTCTTGAGATACCCATATTGAGACAGCCTAGAAACAGTGCCGAGGCGTGAGGGACACTACCACAGTCTGCTCTGACTGAGCAAGAGCTTCTTTTTCATAGATTGGTTCTGGAGCCTTGCTCTCTTATAAGCAGTGAGTTGGAGGAAGGGAACAGAGCAGCCTATAAAAATCTTCCTTTTGCAGTGGAGAAACATGGTGCTGTGCTGGTAATCCTTTTGGGATGGTTAATTTTAGTCATTAGGGCTACCTGGATACTCTGAAGCACTGAAACTGCCTTTCTCCTTCCAGCAGTATCCCTCAGATACTACGCTGAGTTACGATGGTTTGGTGGCAAAGATGACTGGCTGTCAGGACTCTGGCAAATGCAGTAGGCATTACAGTAAAGATGAGAGAAGCAAACAGCTGGGAAACCCAGAAATGTCCATGTGTTAAGTGATTGGCATGACGAACGGTAGGGCAAAAGTATGTTAAGACTCACAAATAGCACGAGCATAAAAAATAACAGGATAATGCAGAAGACAGCAAAATGCCAATGGGGATGGATAACCCATCAAGATGAGAGGGGGATGTTTAGTTAAAGGCTGACAAGTTGTGAGAGGGATTTCACTAGATTGGGTGGCTGAAATCTTGTATGCATTATGGAACAAGATGTGGACATGGTGATTAAGAAATCATGAGACCTTATACTTGATTCCTTCCATCTTTCCATTCTCCTGTTTCTCCACCTGTTATGTGCAGCCCTCTCTCCTGTTGGTACTGCTGTTTGGCCGTGAGTTGTACAAGAGATGCGCCAGGTTGGCCTGTGCTTTTTTAGCTACTGAACAAAGCAGCAGCTAAGAGAAAAGAAACAAGAAACTGATTATTAATCTCTTCAGTTCAAAATATTTGTATTAGTGAGAAATGTTTAGACTAGTTTTGCCATCACAGATACTCATTATTCTTACAAAAGGGCTGAAGAAATTTTAACATTTTCTGACAATCAGGCTCTGGGTTTCACTGTGTAAAAAATAAATAAAAAATTGAGACTGGATCAATTTCCCATCTAGGAACTACTTTTCAGGCATGGCTTTCTCAGAGAAGGAGACTTCAGTGGGACCAATATAATGAAACTTTTGTAATCTGCCTACATCTTTTCTTGAAAATAAAAACCTGAACGTAACACATTTCCTTCCATAAAGTAGCAATAATGACCAGAATAGAGAGAATTCATGAGGTTTATTATTACAAGGAGCAAGGACATGGCAGTGCTCTGGCCTCAACAAATGGAAGCACAGTGAATCAAGCCTGGGATTATTCTTTGTACTTGGAAAAGACAATGGGGTGCCAGTGACGCAAGGACACTGGAAGGAGACAAAGGTGGAACTAGCATTTCCTTCGTTTTTAGATAGAAGATGTCTGTGCCAGTCAGGCAACTTCTTATATGCCAAGCGTATTGAATTACCCTGTCCAGTGCAGAATTTCAGCTTCCAGCAAGCCTGCAGGAAAAGAAACCAATTACTGAACCTGTTTCAACAACCTCTGACTTGCATCTGATGTGGGTTTGCTCCTTGCTGCTTACCATTTTCCAATGGCACATCACATCTTGTTCTTGTCCCTTTTCCTTGACCCAAAAGATTGTAGCTGAATGGGAGCGAAGAATTTAGCATTGTTTGGGGCCACTTCAACCTTGTTCATTTGACTCATCAGACTTTTAAACGAACAGGAGCTGCAATGTTTACATTTTTAAATGTTCTCAGAATAAAATATTTCAAGTAGGTCATATGTGGCCAGGAGGATTTAAAAGAAGTCTCACATGAACTTTTGCTGCTTCTCCCCGTAACTGTACAATTGAATCCAGATGCTTGGACATGTTGACCTCTCAATATGCTAACATCTACAAAATCAGGATTGGCTCCAGAGCAATTTTTGCATCTTTGTGTGTTCTTTATAAAACAATATATCAAGGTGAAGGGGTTTCTAAGTTCTCTGCTGCACTTGACATGATCCTTCTGCACAGGCATAAAAGTAGCAGACATTTCCGTGCCAAAATAATCACTTACATAACTAACTGTACACCATATTTTTTGATTAATGAATAAGCAAGCCAGCATTCATATTTAATCCCACTGGACTCTGCTTATGCAAAACTAAATCGGAAACTGGTCATTTCAATTCAAGAAGCCATTAATTTCCATTGAAAGAGGAAGCACTCAAAAAGATTTAAAAATGTAGATATATACAGGATGTGATCCATAACTCAATGAAGTCCATGCAAATTTTCCCAGTGATTCTAGAGGGCTTTATGCAAGGACAAAATTCTCATTTTCAGAAATTATATGTATGATAAGTATATATTGATTAATGAATTACTTTACTGAGAAGCCGAAACCTTGTCGTTCATTTCTGCAAAAGCTACATGAGCCAGATCCATATCTGGCAGAAATCAGAAGACCTACACTGAAGCCAGCTGGGGATTTGACCCAGTATCCAAATGATGATGATTTTCTTTGAAAACATTTGTTGTTTGAATGCTTTTCATTTTTTTTTTTTTTTGTATATGTCTTTTCTGAGACTTCTTAACTCCAACTACCAGTCTTCTCACTCTCAGGAAAGCACCTAATGATAATAGCCCAAGGATTTCTCAAGATGTGTGGAAATCAAGCACGCCAGTTATAACATAGAGTGTACCCCCAAAAAAATAATAGGGCAAGTAATTCTCAGTCAGAAAAGACAAAAATTTAAGCATCGTGTGAAGCATCATAAGCTTGATTTTGTTGAGCAGAGATCAAAAGAGATGCAAAATGTAAGAAATTTCAAATGAACATGTCCAACATGAATGACACAAAACCTCCACCAGGACCACAGAAGTTGTTTACTTATCTATTCTCAGTCCTTCATCAGAAGTTATATCAAAGGCAGGGACTGTTTTGTCACCTCTCTTTTAAAAGGTCACGTTCTTGTGTGATCCTGAGCTGTGGCTGGATTTGCCTTATGAATTTCTTCTTTCCTGTTAGATCCTTAGTGACTATTAGGAGCCCAGTCATTGCTGAAAGATGTGGAAGGAAATCCTGATCCTTGTCTGAAGTTGCCAGTTTTTCCATATGGAATCATAACAGTCAGAAGCTTTTTGAAGCAAGTGATTTCAGAGATTTTATTTACGACCTTTTCATGATACAGAGAAGATCTCTCTTGCTCTTCTACACTCTAACATTACAATACATATCTGAAAAATATCATAACTGGAAGTCTTTCATAAGAGAAAAAGTATGAAGATTATGTTAATTCTCAAAAAGGGAAAACCCTTGTACCTATACAGAGTATAGCATAGCATAGCATAGCATAATAAATACTGCTATTGTCAGTCTCAATGGTGACAGATGTACAGAGCAGATGATAGATAAGCTTTATAAAGTGATCCTTGGAACCCGAACCTTGGAAGATATTTTTCTTTTAAATCTTTTATCTGCATACTCAAATAAGATCCCCAAGCTTATGCCTGACATATAAGCCAGGAAGAGAAGCTGGAACAGTGTTTGTACCTGGTTTGGGCTGTGGCAGAATTTGTTGGGCTCTAGAATGCAGCTTGAGATGTGTGCAACTACCACCAAGTATGGCTGCCTGTGGCTGGGGGAATGTGTCTTTTCAGAATATTCTCAGAATAAACTACAGAATAGTTTATTGCTTACTTTTTCTTTATCTACATTTCAATCAGTATCTGTGTTCCTTAAAAGTGAAAAAGAAAATGCAGCATTGAAATGCACTCTCTATGTTAAGCTGCCCTTGGATTATACAGTCATTATGGTAAACCACTATTGGCACAGGAAATATATTATGTAAATAGTACACAAGCCTTTGCTGGTTTCTGCAGAGAGTATTATATAGAGACAGAAATATATTTTTCATGCACAAGACAGAATTGTCCAAAATAATTTTGAAGACTTAAAATATATTTTAATAGAAAGTGCAAATTGATGAGTCATTTGTGAATTCAGATTGCAGCATAATCCAAGCCTTAACCTTCTGACAGGTGAAGCTAGGGCCTAATTCATCCCTTTCTAATCCACTTTATATCTTTACTGTCTCATCTGTAGCTTACCAAGAAGAAGCATAGTGCCAAGGCAATGCTTAATAACAGGTTTGTTAACATTAGAAGGCCAATAGTCTATGCAACCATGCTTTGTCATGTCTTCCCTCAGAGATCCCCAGAAATCCTTGTAAGGAATCCCTTGTAAGAACCTCAGGGACATAAGAACATTTCGTTCTTCACTTTTCAGCTCCCTTCCTTCAAGAAATAAATGGATGCCCAGCACAGACCTCACAGGTGGCACTGACTTGACTGCAATCCAGCCATTCCCAAGGGCTGGGAGCATGATAGCCTGTGGCTCCAGACATGGGGAAACAGCTTTTTGTTTGAAGGAATACAACACCATGTTCATGTATAAAAGGTTGTACTGGGTTGTCAGAGTATCAGTACCACCAGAAATAGTCCCTGATGTGGATGAGATCTGTGTGATGATCTGTTCAGAGCTATAGACCAACTATAGCCAAGCAGAAAACAAGTGAAATCATGCAGCATTCTTGCATTTAGCCTCAGCTTTCCCAAGATAATGTTTAATGTATTTTACTGCTAAGTCCCTGGCTGACTATGAGATTCAAAAGAGTCTTAGGGATGGCCTAAGTCATACCAGTAGGAAGCAGTTTGGGATGACCTAACTCATGCCAGGAAAAGCAGCTGCTCTTGCCCACCTGCCACAATCCCATAACACCTTTCCCCTGGTGGCCTGTGAGGTGTTGTGCAGCTGCTGCTACAGCCAAAGCTGCTCCTGCCTCAAGGAGACCTCCAGCTCTTGCCTTGAGTGTTCTCCACAGCACAGACTGCCTGGGGACGGGCTGCAGATCACTGGACCCAAAGCTATCTGTGAGAGCTTGATCCAGTGTTTCCTAACATCAGTTTTTATCCTTGATTTTTAGTGAGTTTCTGTGGGATTTTTAGTGGCTTCTGTTGCTATAGGACAGACTTGATCTTTGTTTTCTTCTTGTTGGGATTTTTCTCCTGTTCCACTGTTTGGATAATGTATATTTGCATGCAATTCCAAGCAAGTTCAGCAGAGTTTAATTGTCTAGCAAGTACTCATCTGAGATGTTAGTGCTACTAATAGTGGTGGTAGTTACTAAAGCTTTCAGAGATCTGCCTTGTGAGACATTTTACTAGAAGACAGCTGGAAATTTAGGATCCTAATTTAAAAGTTTGCCTGCCTCTTTGGAGGATTTTAGAGTTCCTATAGAGTATTTAGGACATTTGCATTCTGGAGAACTCAGACTGTGTAGTTTACAGGGCAGTATGCATGCTTTGGCCAAGCATTAGCTCTGCAGTGGGAGGAGAGCT